>NC_138772.1:431644624-432244624 GCF_965119305.1 Pelophylax lessonae | reverse complement strand
AGGTCCAGTAAAAGGCAATTATGACCATTCTTTCCTTATTCACCTTCTGGTGTCAGTAGTGGCATCGGGAGGTAAGATGCACCATTCTTTCAAGCATTTAAGGCCTGCTTCCAGAGAATGAATGTTAGTGTCCTTCCCTTGGTATGCGATGGTAAGCTTGATAGGAAATCCCCATCTATATATGATGTTGTGATTGAGGTGTGCTTTTGTGATTGTGAGGAAATTCTTTCTATTTTGAATGGTAGCTTGAGAGAGATCAGTGTAGAGTGTAACTCCAGCGAACTGATTTGGTAGTTGAGGGATTTTTCTGGCTGCTTGCATAGCTCTTTCTCTGACGTGAAAATGGTGGATCCAGGCTAGCACATTCCTAGGTACTGTATCTGCCAGAAATTTCAGCTTGGGCAACCTTTGGGCACGATCAATAATAAGCTCATTGTCCTTTATTCTGGGACTAGACATAATAGGAATTTTTGCAGGTAATTGTGCAGCCCAGAAGCTGATATTTTTTCAGAGATCCCCCTGAATTTGATATTATTTCTTCTAGACCTGTCTTCTAGGTCTGCTAAGTTGGTCCGGATTTTTTGAATTTCGGATTGTTGATTTTTGCAAACATCCACTATGGAATTATGGACTATATCAGGCAAGAATGAGACAGCATTCCTCTCCTAGAATTCCAGCAACTGGTCTCCTTAATTCCCAGATGTTAACAGAGTGTTGTTAAAAGAAGAGTGAATGCTACACCTTGGTAAACATGGCCCTATCATAACTTTTTTGAGATGTGTTCCTGCGATCAATTTCTAAATTACCCTTTTTTTTCAGTTTAAAATTGTACATTTTTTGGAGGGGCGTGACGACCGCCAACTAAGATGGGCGCTTAGTTCGAGTGCTCCGGTGTGTGCCCCGCTATCTCTCTCTTTACAGCCATCCACAGCGACGGTACAGACCCCTAACCTACCGATCCTGCCGTGGGAACATCTCCTGCATCCGCCCACCATGACACGGAGGAAAACGGATGCACCCGCAGCACGCAAGCTGTCTGAATTTTTCCAGCCGGCCGCCGCCGGACCACAACAAAATGGCGTCGGAGCCCTTCCTCTACCACAGCGCGTCTGCCCTCTAGAGGCGGCGCGCACGGATGCCGTGATATCACCTGCGACTCCCGGGCTTCCAGAGCTGAACGTCCCAATGCACCCTTAATTGATCGGCAGACTCCTCGCCATCTACACCCTGTACACAAAGTACAGCTAAGTCATGGCCTAGGTGGGAGGAGGCCCATCCATCCCTGGAGCATCCTCTCATGGAGGTGAGCAATGCTTCTTCTGATGATACCAATGCTGGGGCCTACATACCACCTCCTGATCCATTTGCATCAATTACCACAACTGGCCAGCCTGTGTCCGACACTACATTTAAGGACATGATGTCCATGCTACATAATTCCATAAATACATAGCATAGGTTTTAAGGTTGGTATTGCGCTAGGAAACTATCCCAAAGAAGCGGAATCATTAAACACGGATACTAAATGAGGAATAAGTGTTTCTTGGAAAGATTTATAGTACTCTGTTGACAGTCCCTCTGCGCCAGGAGATTTGTTCAGTGCTAGAGAAGAAATAACTTTTTTAATTCGATTAGCAGAATCTAATGAGGGTAAGAGAATAGGGTCTAGGAATTGCGATATACTATCTGGTGTAGGTTGGGGTGTGTTTATGTCTAAAGATAGGTTGTACAGATTTTTACAATAGTCCACAAAATAATTAGCTATCTCCTTCAGGGGGAATACCTTATCCTGCGTTTTAGGGTGGTGTATATAGGCTAATCTAGATTTAGCTTGTCTGAATTGAATCTGACGAGCCAAGAACTTACCAGCTTTATTGCTTTGGGAGTATGTTGCTTAGAGTTTTTTAAAGTGCTTGTCATGGTCGTACATTAAGAGCTGTTGTAGTTTATTTCTACACTCTTATAGTTGCTGCGTTGTGGCTTGGGAGACCTGTTGTTTATTAATGCTCTCTAACTGTTTGAGTCAGTAGGTCAGTAGGTCATGTGTGGCCTGTGTTCTTTTTTTTCTACCTAGAGGCTAATTGAAGTAATAGACTTTATGTGTACACCACACTGTAGTAGCAGGAATCTCTTGTATAACATTGTTCTCAAAGAACTCAAAGAAAACAAGTGTAACAACAAAAACTACCAAAACTTTTAAGAAAACAAAAAGTCTGGGTTCCAGTCCGGTCTTACATGCAGCATCAGCTGGATTCCTGGTAGGGACTCGAGGATTGGACTTCCAAAGATCAAGTGAGGCTTCTTTAAGGTCCAGTAAAAGGCAATTATTACCATTCTTTCCTTATTCACCTTCTGGTGTCAGTAGTGGCATCGGGAGGTAAGATGCACCATTCTTTCAAGCATTTAAGGCCTGCTTCCAGAGAATGAATGTTAGTGTCCTTCCCTTGGTATGCGATGGTAAGCTTGATAGGAAATCCCCATCTATATATGATGTTGTGATTGAGGTGTGCTTTTGTGATTGTGAGGAGATTCTTTCTATTTTGAATGGTAGCTTGAGAGAGATCAGTGTAGAGTGTAACTCCAGCGAACTGATTTGGTAGTTGAGGGATTTTTCTGGCCGCTTGCATAGCTCTTTCTTTGACGTGAAAATGGTGGATCCAGGCTAGCACATTCCTAGGTACTGTATCTGCCAGAAATTTCAGCTTGGGCAACCTTTGGGCACGATCAATAATAAGCTCATTGTCCTTTATTCTGGGACTAGACATAATAGGAATTTTTGCAGGTAATTGTGCAGCCCAGAAGCTGTTATTTTTTCAGAGATCCCCCTGAATTTGATATTATTTCTTCTAGACCTGTCTTCTAGGTCTGCTAAGTTGGTCCGGATTTTTTGAATTTCGGATTGTTGATTTTTGCAAACATCCACTATGGAATTATGGACTGAGAACACATCTTCTATCTTATGCTCATTGTGTGCCACTCTATTTTGCAGTTCATTAACAGCAGATTTAGTGCTTGCCATGATATTGACCATATCTACATGTTATGAGTCCCTTAGTGAGATTAACATCTCTTTTAAAGCACGTCCACTTCTGCCCCTACTTGTTCCCCTGCTTTTGCTTTTTAAGTTTTAGTTGGGCTCCTAGTGGTGGTGCTAGCAGGAGGTGAGAACTCACCTTGGTGTTGTGGCAGGCAGATCACAGTGCACATTGAAGAGACAGAGCTGCTGGAGTCTGATGCCAAGTCCTCCTGTTGATCAGCATGCATAGCTAAGGCAGTGCCATCTTGGGTCTCCTTCCTCAACAACGGATAAGAAATCGGGTGGGTTAGGTACAACCTATAAGTGTAAAGCACTTGCGCCTCGTCTGCTCAAACTAGTCGCTCCGTGGGTCCGGGATCCTGATCTCCTCAGACCACTTCCATCTCGGAAGCTATCAGGACACGCCTTCGCCTATGGAGATTTTTAAATACCGTAGTTTGTCACCATTCCAAGAGCGCGTGCAATTCCAAAACATGACATATTATGTATCTATTTACTATGTGTAACATTATCTTTCATATTATACAAAACAATTGGGTTATATATTATATGTGTTTTTTTTAATTATTTAAAGTGTATT
The DNA here is from genome assembly GCF_965119305.1 of Pelophylax lessonae. Taxonomy (NCBI): domain Eukaryota; kingdom Metazoa; phylum Chordata; class Amphibia; order Anura; family Ranidae; genus Pelophylax; species Pelophylax lessonae. Next base: position 432,241,007 of record NC_138772.1, on the reverse strand, counting down.
TTCTCTGAAAAATTTGCGTTTAAAAAATGCTGCGCAAAAACCATCTAACAATGTAACCATAAAAATGTAAACTTGTAAACAACAAGTGTCAGAAAAAGGCCTAGTCAGCAAGTGATTAACAAATGAGGAGAAGCCTAGGTCATAAACCTCTAACCCTTTGTTAAGACAGCGTTCAAATCTAGTACATCTAATGAGATGACATCTGCTAGCACAGTACAGACAGAGTTAAGCCTAGTACACATGAGCTAAATGTTGGCCTGCATCGGCCGGTTCAATAGAAGCTGGATAACATTCGGCCCGTGTGTACTTTACCTGGTCCAAAAGAAGCTAGCCTTTCAGCTAGCTTCTGTCAATGGGGCATAACTGAAAAAGGTCTGCTGATCAGCTACCGATCAGCGCTCTTAGCCAATGGGCTACCCCCTGCCAGAACACATAAGCTCAGCAGAGGAGATTGCTGTACTAACTTCAGGTAGTTAGTCCAATGGCTCCTCCTTTTTGTTCGGCCCTGCTAGGTTGAATGAAAAAAAAAAAAAACTGCTAGTGTGTACCAAATTCAATTATGGAAGACACAGCCCCCCGACCCTTCCTAACAAAGAGAACTAAGCTATTTTTTCCAGGCTGGAAGTTCCACAAAAGAATATCTAAAAAAGGTAAGCTGCAATGTTTAATTTTTTTTTAAGTTATGCTATGTGAAGTAGGGCATAAATATTTAAAGAAATTAAGTCAATTAAGTTATATGCCAATTTGGCTGCAAAAGTGGAAATGCATTTTAAGGAGAAGTGCAGCTGTGCACCTCTAAAAACCATCCAACATATAACTGTCGTGGGGAGATGAGCTGATCATTCTTAGACACTAATAATAGTAATAACTGAATTTAAAAAAAAAATGGGCGGGCAACCATTTGCCCTGAATAAATGAGCATCCTCTAAAACAGTGGTCCTCAACCCTGGCCTACAGGGCCCACTAACAGGCCAGATTTTCAAGATAACTGAAATACATCCCAGGTGATATAATTTGCTGCTCAGTGATTGCACTACTCTAGTCTGCATCTCCCCAAGGTAATACCTAAAATCTGGCCTGTTAGTGGGCCCTGTAGGCCAGGGTTGAGAACCACTGCTCTAAAATGACAAACATCCCAAGTAAAATACAAAATTACAATAAAGTAAGATAGAAAGTAAGAAAACCTAGATCTATTTAACAATATTCAAACAGACTCTTCCCACTTTTGAATACTCTGCCTTTTCAGATCTCTAAAAGTAGCAGTGCTTTGAAGTATTTACCTACATAGCTAAGAATAAAATCTTACATTAAAAAAAAGTTATATCCACTCTTCGTCTAATAGCAAGTTACACATGGAGAGATAAAGCAATGAAGCACATGTTGATAACATTGTCTTTAAATGCAATATGACCATATGAATAATGGACAAAGGTTTACATCAGTATTTTATGATTAATACAATTGCTAATGTTGAAACATTGTTTGATTAACTGTCTTTATTTTAAAGCATTAGGGAGGTCTTGGTGCCTAGTCCTGATTTTTTAATTAGACAGTATTTTTTTGTGTATTCGACAGTGTTTTTTTTTTTGCTATATGTTTTTTTTAGTATTCAATAGTTTTTATTAGATTTTTCAGAACAATGAGAAAAAAAGGGGTTAACAAACAGAAAAGCAACACATAGCAGTGTGTTTGTACAGACAAAATAGTGTCTACTTTGTATCAAACATTATAACACATATGATCTTGTAATAGTACAGCGCCATGGCAGGCGTGATTAACGTCCAGAATTTGAGCTAGTCCATTATCGGATAGGCGAGTAGAGGTCCCGCCCCCACCCCAGACACCCCAGACATCCCGACTGGGCTCAAACTGTGTCCGTGGCGGGACACGGCGCCAGCCCAGCGCCGATCACCATACATACCACTGCTAATCATGGGAACCTGTATTGAGACACATCCGATTTTTGCTATATGTTTTATCTGTTTCATGACAGGCAACCTTAAGAAAATATTAATCCAACAACAAGCTTACTAAGTAATTAAAGAAACATTTTGCAAAACAAAAAAGAGATTCCCAGCACTTAGTGTACAAATTAAAGATATGTGACAAAAGCAACAATATCCGTATAATAAATATCAAAACTTACTGGGACAAGCCTACGCAACACATTTCTACCAAACAGTCAACATTAGGGCCATCTCCTTCCCTGATGATGACAGTGTGGTGGAAATGTGTTGGGAGAAGTCTAGGCTTTTGATGTAATTTTGGTTTCTGCATACTATGATTTTGGTCATGCAAGTAATACATTTTTATGATTTTAAAATTTGCTGCACTATGATTTTGCCCTTTTTTCTATCTTTATCTTATATGCTATAGGAATGGATCTATAGGAGAGCTGAGTAGCTGTTGGAGATATTGTAGCTGGGTCACTACGAGGCACATTTGATCTCTATAAGTTGTGGTCTTTCCATCTGTCTGGAGTCATCTCAAACCTGAATTGCCATTGTGGAAAATGTGGCTGTATCACAGCAAAGCGCAATTGATATCTGTTTATTAAAATCTATACTCTACTCTAGTCAGGACTTGTGTATGGGGACTGTTGTCATTCACTTTGAGAGCACTTATAATTGGCATTGATTCACAGTTCAATATTGTCAACTTTGAGACTTTTTGTAGTCAGTTTAACATATATGGACTTTTTTTGATCTTTTATTGTTATAATTCTTAACTATCTTCATATTTTTATTATTTTATTATTATTATCTTAATTATATTAAGACTACATTGTTGTATCATTTTGGAAGTATGGAGGAGCTAATCTGCTTAGATGCAATTCACTAGGGGTTTGCCAAATCCTAAATGAAATCTGCAAAACACAAAATGTAGCTGCCATCCCCACCTGCATGAAAGCAAAAAAAAATGATGGCCATAGGCTTCATGCCCTTTCACAAATAATGACATTAAAAAAATGACAAGCAAGCCTAAACGTGTTGACACATGGGTAGCCAAACATTACTAATGTAACCTGTTCTATCTCCACCTCCTCCTCCTTGTATTCTTCCTCCACTTCCACTTTACATCTTCCTCCTCCACTACCATCATCTATTCCTTCCTTCACCTCCTCCCTATCCTACTTCTTTTACTACCTCTTTCACATTTTCCTCCTCCTCTGCTTCCTCCATCTACCCCTCCTGCTACTTCTTCTCTGTGTGCAATGTGTCAAATGTGGATAAAGTACATACTTTCCACATACCCAACCTTAACAATTTGCTCCTGCTGAATCATCAGCAAGCCTCTTGTGACATGGAGGGACATTTCACAAGAAGTTTCAGAGGGTTAGTATGCAAAAGCAAGTGAATAACCAGGTTGTGGAGTAATGCTGAGAAGGGCCAAGCAAAGGCTTGAACTTCTGGAGAATTCACCTACACCTGAAATGTCCCTAAATCATCCCCATGTCCAGAATCTTAATGCCAGTGTGGCAAAACTGCTGACGTACAGCTTCTTCAGTTTCAGTTTGTGGAATCGGCCTCCTTCTACAAGTTTATGGTCTGTACTACACCACATTGGCAGGTAGACATATGGTATTCTTTTGACCAAAAGGCCATCTAAGCCCACCACGAGAAAGTGAAATTGAGTAAGGCAGCATTAGACAGGGGAGGAATACAAGAAAGAGGAGAGTCTCCAAACATCTCCATATTACCAGCACCTTCATGCCAGGCTGACACTTTAATTGTTTCAATGCCAGCTAGCGAAAACAGCCCCCTTCCTCTGGTTTATGGCCTGTGCATGTCTTAAATTAATATTTTCCAATTATCACAATTTTTAAAAATATTCTGTAGAGATTTACATTGTTTAAATACTGTTCTGAAAAATGTCATAGATATGCTACTCCTATCCTCATATTGATTAGTGATTCCAAATAAAAACTACTGCAGTAGGGAACAGACACAAAAGATACACTCAGCATCTTTCCAAATATCTTCTCTGTTTATTCAACACAATTGAAGTTTTTTATACACATGATTACCTAGGTATCGCATTAATATTACAATTGTACTTATATGGTAACAAGGGGCATGTCACAAGTTAGCCTGCAGTTCCTGCCTGTGTACCGTTACCTCATTGCTGCAGTGTTTTTCAACCCAGCTTCCTTTCACATGTGTGGTTTGGCTGTGGTCACCTATGGGCGTCGTCTGCTACTTTGTGGGCTTATATTTCTTTCCCTTCCATCACTTCCTGGCCCGCCTCCTAGTTGGCTTGTCTATGTAAGACATGCTCAGTGTAACCCACATTGCCTGAGCAACTTCACAGTTCTCTGACCTCCCATTTGCATACCTCTTGGCTATGCTGTGTCTGATTTCCAGTGTACTGACCCCGGCTACATTTACTGTCTGTGTTGTTCACTACATGCCCTGACCTCAGGCTTGTTTCCTGTATTTCCTTTCATCTGCTGCTTGTACTCTGCCCACACTAGTGGTCTCTGCATCCTTAGCTGGGCCTACCTGGGGGCTGTAATCTGGCTCCAGCTTGTTGCAAGTCCACCCTCACCATAATGGGCTCTGGTGAAAAAGCAGGCTGGGGGTTAGACTCCGCTCCCTGGGAAATCCTGAGCTGGCGATCAACAAGGTCTCACTACCACAGACTCCTGATAGTTTGCTCAGGCCTTGAGCTCATCTGAGACACAGCAGCCCCTTTTGGATCAACTTCAGTGTTTGGTGCCCCTGAAGCCTTAGTTCCTGCAGTACCTCCAGCGGAGGGTAGTCCTTCAAAACTCCAGCTGCCTCTGCCACCTCACTTCTCTGGTGATCCCAAAGCTTGTCGGGGCTTCATCAACCAGTGCTTAATCCATTTCGAACTAGGGGGCCATTATTTTCCTACTGATCGTTCCAAGGTGGCGTACATGATTTCACTCACTTTGGGACTGGCTCTGGCTTTGGCCTCGCCGCTGTGGGAACGTCAAGGTCCTATTGTTTCTAGTCTCTCTACCTTCCTACAAGCTTTCCGTACTACCTTTGATGTATCTGGCAGGGCCTTTTCTGCTCTTCTTCGACTTTGTCAAGGAAACATGACTGTTGGTCAATATGCTGTTCACTTTCCCACCTTGGTTTCGGAACTGGCATGGAATAATGGCATTCAACCAGGCAGCATATCGGTCTGGTGAGTGTACATTCTTATCTTGGTGAAGGATCACTGGTGGAAGAGTGTCTGTGTTATATTCTCCGTTTTGTGAGAGACACAGGACTCTGGTCTGGAACAACGGAAGTTTATTCAGTACTCTCTGTACAGCATTACAGGACAGCTCTGTATATCAATACATCTCTACATGTGTCTGCCCCTTGACCCTTGTCATCACTCCTGGGTGGAGCCAGCCTTAAAGTGACAGTACATGTGAAACCCTTCAGGTATAACACCTTCCATCCATCCCTAAAAAAAAAACAACAAAAAAACAAAAAAAAAACACAACAAAACAAGAACAGGCATAAAACAGTAACTCATAATTGTCCCATACAGTTCTCCAACTCAGGAGATTTACATGGCTTCTTCTGCGTCCGGATGTGAGAACAACTTCCAGGGACACTATGGGGAGAACATGGAAGCGGATCACTTTCGGCGGGCCCGTCGAAAGTCTCGTAACCGCTCTTGCATTTGAAACTGGTCAGGAGGGTGACAGCGTCATTGAGGATGGACACCCAGGGCCTCGGGGCCGGAGGAAGCAGGGCTGGCCGGAATGGACACCGGTGGGGCCAAGAGGGGATCCCCTAGCTCAGAGGGTGAACAGACCTCTGGACCAGGGCTGGAGGGCTCTGTTGTAGCTGAGTTCAAAAGTTCAGAGTCCCCCCAAGCATCAGTCTCAATGCCTCCTGATCCGGTAGGAGCAGATCCTTGAGACACTGGAGGTGCAGTCGATGTCAGGGATTCGGGCAGCTGAGAACGAGGACGCAATTGGTTGCATGTGGTGTGGTTCTGTAAGCAGAAAGGAAGGAGTCCAGCTGCTGGGGTGAATGGGACTGTTGTTTACTTGTAGCTACAGTAGCTTTGAAATAGCACTTGAAGGTCTGTACAAACCTTTCTGCTTGACCATTTGTAGCTGGGTGGTAAGCTGCGGTCAACTTGTGTTTGATGTTGTGGGCAGTCAGGAAACCCTGAAACTCCTGGCTTGTGAATTGTGCACCGTTGTCTGTGACAATTTCTCTGGGGTATCCAAACGTAGCAGCGAGATGTAACAGTATGGAAATCGTCGCCTTAGTCGTCGGCTGGGTAACAGGAATGACCTCAGGCCACTTTTGGCATCAATAATGATCAAAAAGGTGTGTCCTCTGATCGGGCCTGCAAAGTCCAAGTGTAGGCGAAACCAGGGAACCGTGGGCCAAGTCCAGGGCTGGACGAACCCTCGAGGAGGGTCTCTTGCAGTTTGTGCACATCCAGCACACGCATTCACATATGTCGTGATATCTGAGTCTAGGTTCGGCCACCACATATAACCTCGGACCTTTTGTTTCATACGTGTGCCCCGGGATGACCAGTATGTAGCAAGTCCAGAATGTGTCTCCGGAGGGTCTGTGGAACGATCACTCGGTCTCCCCATAAAACACAGTTGCCAGCCACAGTTAATTCCAGACGCCTACGGAAGTAAGGTTCATAATCCTGTGTGACAGTTGCAGGCCAACCGTACCGTACCCAGGAGAGTATTGTCTTAAGGAAGGTATCCTTGGCTGTATGGGCTGCTACCTCCCCAGAAGACAGAAAGGACAGGCTGGTATAACGACAACTCTTGACAGGTGGAGAAGAGTCTGTTAATGTCCTTGTCAGACGGGACATGGCGTCTGCATTAGCATTGGCATCATGGCTGCGATACTGGATTTTGTAGCTATATGCTCCCAAGAATAGGGCATAGCGTTGAAGACGGGCCGCAGTCATCTAGGAGATGCCTTTGTCAGGGCTAAAGATCTGAAGGAGTGGTTTATGATCAGTCAGTATGGTGAATTCCCTACCATACAGGTAAAGATAAAACTTCTTAATTGCCCATATGAGCGCCAGAGCCTCTTTGTCAATGTGAGAGTAATTGCTTTCTGCTTTTGTCAAGGACCTGGGGGCGAATGCCACAGGTTTCTCTGATCCATCTGGTAAAACGTGAGATAGTACAGCCCCTAGACCATAGGATGAGGCATCACAAGCCAAGGTGAGAGGCCTTTGGAGGTTATAGTGCACGAGCATGCGTGACGCCAACAGCTTTCGCTTAGAAACTTCAAAAGCACGTTGGCATGCAGCCGACCAGTTCCATCTGGAGTGTTTCTCCAAAAGCTTGTTTAATGGAAACAAAGTGTGTGCTAGATCCGGCAGGAATTTGTGGTAATACTTCAGCAAGCCCAGGTATGATCGCAGCTGTTGGACGTTGGTTGGGGCTGGAGCTTTTACTAAAGCATCAACTTTGGCTTCCGTGGTGTGTATACCCTCTGCATCCACAAGGTGGCCACAAAACTCCAATTTAGGTACCATGAATTGGCATTTCGCTAAGTTCACTTTTAGACCCTGCTCTTGGAGTCTGGCCAACACAAGCTCCACGTTATGCTTGTTTTCCTGGTCCGTCAGGCCCGTGATGAGCATGTCATCTAACAGGCACTGTGTGAAAGGAATGTCTGCCAAAATCTCATCCATTTTGCGTTGCCAAATGGCTGGGGCGGAGGCTACCCCAAACACCATCCGATTGTATTCATACAGTCCCTTGTGAGTGTTGATGGTTAGAAACTTGCGGGAAGAAGGGTGGACCTCAAACTGTAAATAAGCTTGCCTGAGATCATGAGATCAAGCTTGGTGAACTTTTGACCTCCTGCAAGAGAGGCAAAAATGTCATCTACTCTGGGTAGGGGTTACTGGTCTATCTCCAGTTGAGAATTTAGTGCCATGCGGAAATCGCCACAAATACGTAATTCCCCATTCGCTTTCTCTACTGGTACAACTGGTGATGCCCACTCGCTGTGCTCTACCTTTAAGATGACACCTTGTTCCTCCAGCCGGCTTAGTTCAGCTTCCACACATGCTCAGAGTGCGAAAGGTACCGTCCGAGCTTTGAAGAACCTAGGCTGGGCATTGGGTTTCAGCCTGAGTCTCACACAGTCATGCTTTATTCTTCCCAAATGGTGATCAAAGACTTGTGGGAATCGCTGTTTCAGGGATTCCACCCATCCCACTTCATCCCCTGATGGGATGGTCACGGTGTTACAGGGGTTAATGGCGATGTCTGGCATGCCAAAGTAAGCAATCCAGTCTCTCCCAAAGAGAGGGGGTCCCCCATGTTCTAGGATATACAATGGCATTCTCTTTGTCTGACCCTTGTAGGATACCTGTACTTTCACGTACCCCAGTGGGTGGAGTATCTGCTTTGAGTATGTCTGCAGTTTGATTGGTGTTGGACGGACAGTTGTTCGGATCAGAAGTTTTCTCCATTGTTTCTGGGTGATAACTGAAACTGCTGCTCCTGTGTCTACATCCATCTTGAGTTTCTTTCCTTCCACGGTTACCTCTACAGTCATTGCAGAGGGTGCTGAATGCATATGATGTATGTCTAATCTGTGGAGCACTTCCTCATCCTCTGATGCAGATGACGATGTATATCTTCCCACCATATATGCCTTTGTCCTGGTGTTCAGAGGTTGTTTATTTTGCACCTTCTTACTACGGCAAACTCGTTTCAGATGGCCTGCCTTACCACAATTATGACAGAGCTGATCCTTAAACCGACAGACTTTGTGATCATGGTCTGTATTCGCACAACGGTAGCAAGCTGACTCCCGGGTTGGTGAGGTTCTATATTTACAGTTAGCTGCAGTTGGCTTGAGTGCTGTTCTGAAAACTTCCTCTTTAACCTCTTCCCTTCTGCTCTGGAGGTTCAATGCCTCTGTATCTTTCACAGCCATTTCCATCACTGAAGCTATCTCAATTGCCTTTGTAAGAGTAAGATCTTTTTCTGTTAACAGTCTCTTTTGGCTAGACTCACTATTTAGTCCCATGACAAACTTATCCCTCAGTGCAGTCGGTAAATACTCCCCAAAAGAACAGGTTGAGGCTAGTCTGCGAAGGGCGAGCATATAAGCCTTAATATCTTCACCCGGCTGTTGCTGCCGCTGATAGAACCGGAATCTCTCTGCAATCTCTAGTGGTTTAGGTTGGAAGTGATTCCCTAACAGCTCTGCCAAAGTCTTAGTTACTGGTTTTTCAGGGAAAAGGAGATCCCTAAGAGTGTCATATGTCCTAGCACCAACCAGTGTCAGAAATACTGCTACTTGCCTGTCACCTGGGATGGCATTTGCAGCAAAATATTGTTCTAGTCTCTCAATCCAGGAGCTCCACCTTGTCTGTTCTCCATCAAATTCACTTAATGTCCCGATCAATGACATTTTCCTGCTGGGCTCTGTGGGTGTTTGTATCCAGCTGACAATCCAGAGTTTTTTTTTTTTTTCTTCTTCTTTTCCTTTCTCGCACGGATAGTAACCTTGTAAATCCCATCCTCGTCGCCGCTGTTATATTATCCGTGTTGTGAGAGACACAGGACTCTGGTCTGGAACAAAGGATGTTTATTCAGTACTCTCTATACAGCACTACAGGACAGCTCTGTATATCAATACAACTCTACATGTGTCTAAGATGGCCACTCTGCCCCTTGACCCTTGTCATCACTCCTGGGTGGAGCCAGCCTTAAAGTGACAGTACATGTGAAACCCTTCAGGTATAACAGTCTGTTTTAATTTTATTGGCACTGAATATCAGCACACATCTGTGGATTTATTTAAAGGTACTTTATATGTTGTTACGGACTGAACTGTCATACACACCCTCTTTTCACATCAGTATTTTGGATTATTTATCATTTTAAATCATTATTTGAGCGCTGCAACCTCATTTTACAAATAATGAGGTTCTTACTGCAATTTTTTGGCAATATCTTGCAGATCGCATTAAGGATTAACTAGTTGTCAGAACTATACCCACCACCCTGGATGGCTTGATCCCCCTTAGCACCCAAATCGATGTCTGCTTTCAGGAGAGAGATCTGGAAAGGACTTTGCCACCTCATCCCCCAGTGGGTCGCTTTGCTGCTGTTGTCCAGAACCTTCCAAAATTACCCATCTCTCCCGCAGTGTAGGCTTCTGAAGAACCTATGCAATTAGGCCAGACTTGCCTCACTTCACAAGGGAGGTCACATCTTTACTGCGGAGCTGATGATCAAACAATAAAACCCTGTCCTGTCCGTCTGGGAAACTCGGGTCTAGGTTGCTTAGAGGGAGGTGATCTAGACCAGAATCTGAACTCCGCCACTTACCCTAGAATTGTCATACCTGTCTCTATTTATTGAACTCATATCAAGTTCCTGCATATGTAGATTCTGGAGCAACTTTCAGCAAATTTCATTGAGCAATCCTTGGCCACTGAATTGTTCATTCCTCTTGTTCCCCTGACAATGCCTCTATCAGTATCTTCAGTTAATGGCTCTACCTTGGCCTTCAGACCCCTAAGGTTTAGAACAACCTCCATAACCATGCATGTCGGCGTCCTTCATCATGAGAAAGTCACCTTCCTGATCCTTCCTATGTCTTCTAGTTCCATCATTCTTGGACTTCTATGGTTAAAGAAACGCTCACCCTACCTGGATTGGAACTCTGGCCAAGTGTTATCTTGGGGGTAGTAATGCTATAAGAGTTGTCTCCCTAAGGTATCTCCATCTCTCCATGTACCTGTGGTTGAGGTCACTACCTCTCTTATTCTCCCTTGGCATTATCAGGCCTTCCAAGATGTTTTTTGCAAAAAAGCTGCTGATGGATGCCTCCTCATCATCCCTACAACTGTGCTATTGACCTCCAACATGGGACTATGCCACCCCAAGGTCCAGTATACCCTCTCTCCATCCCTGAGACTCAAGCCATCTCTGAATACATCCAGGAAAATCTGCAGAAAGGATTTATCCGTAAATCCAATTCTCCTGCTGGGGCTGGATTCTTCTTTGTGAAGAAAAAGGATGGTACACTCCGACCCTGCATTGATTATAGAGGTTTCAATGCCATCACCATTAAGAATCGGTACCCGTTACCCTTGATTTCTGAACTTTTTGACAGACTACAAGATGCTCGAATTTTCACCAAGTTAGACCTCCGCAAAGCATACAATCTGATTAGGATTCGAGAGGGAGATGAATAGAAAACCGCTTTAATCACCAGAGATGGGCACTATGAATATCTTGTAATCCCCTTTGGCTTGTGTAATTCTCCAGCTGTCTTCCAGAACTTTGTTAATTACATGTTTTCTGATCTCCTATACGTTTGTGTCATTGTGTATCTGAATGGCATACTCATCTTTTCTCCAGATTTGAACACTCGTCATCAGCATTCGAACACTCGTCATCGTCATCAGTTTGTAGGATTCTTCTAGGTCTTCAGGACCACGGCTTGTATGCAAAGCTGGAGTGGAGAAGTGCCTCTTTGACAGTGAAAAATTGTATTGTGTCCGAAAAGAATGCAGGGACAGGTCGGAGTGCAGGCAGGGCGAGTTATTAGGGCATTTTAGGGCGAGGCTGGAGAATAGGCAGGGTCAGTGTTCTACATCGATTTTGCTGTGTGGGGGTTGGTGCAGTGAACACAATCGTTTTGCCCTCAGTTAAGCCCGCTGAGGAGGAGGAGGGAGAAAAAATCTATTTTTATCAGTCAGTTGTGTGCAGCGTTTTTGCTTCAGTGCTGACTGTGATAAGACACTGCTGTGTTCACATGTGCTATTGAGTGATTTTAAATTTTATACACTTTTTTCTATTCCACTATCCAATATACACCCTTTGGGTTAAAAAAATTAAATTGTGGCATAGTATGTACTAATCTATTTAAAAATTACAAACTTAAAGGGGAATTTTCTTTTTTTTTTCCCTTCATAGCCTGCAGCAGAGCTGACTGACATAAGACACTGCTGTGTTCACATGTGCTATTGAGTGATTTTCAATTTTATACACTTTTTTCTATTCCACTATTCCACTATTCAACCTCCCTCCTACTCCATATGGGCCTCGTCCTTCACAGATGAAGATTTTTTTGTATTTTTCTGTTTTTTTTTGTTGTTTTAAGTTATTTCCCTATCCACATTTGTTTGCAGAGCACTTGCCATGCTCTTAACTACGTTTTGCTGCCATTTGCAGCACTCTAGCCCTTTCCATTGGTGTTTTAGAGCCATTTTAGTGCCTGAAAGTTCGGGTCCCCATTGACTTCAATAGGGTTCGGTGTCCGGGTAAAGTTCGGAAAATGTCCGGGACACGGACCCGGACTTTTTTTTCAAGTTCGGCCGAACCCGCCGAACACGGACATCCAGGTGTCCGCTCAACTCTACCGCTAATGCAAGAACATGGCCACCTGAAGCAGTCAAAGCTTTCTACAAGCTCAAATTGGCCTTCCTGTCTGCATCTATTCTCAAATGTCCTAACATTCTCCAGCCTTTCTTCTTGGAGGTAGAGGCCTAATCCTTGGGAGTGGGGGCTGTCCTTCTCCAAATGCATGACACTAAGCTCTGTCACTGTGCCTTCTTCTCTAAGAAGTTTTCTGATAAGGAAAGAAATTACACCATCGGGGATCAGAACGTTCTGGCTATCAAGTTGGTACTACAAGAATGGCGACATCTACTGGAGGGATCTCCTCTTCGTATCCTGATCTATACCGATCATAAGAACCTCCAGTATTTGCAATCTGCCCGATGTTTGAATCCCAGGCAAGCACGATGGGCTCTCTTCTTTGCCAGGTTTAATTTTGACATTACCTTCTGGCCCAGTTCCAAGAATGCTTGTCATGTGATGATGCCTTGTCCAGATCATTTGACATTGCTGACTCTGAGTGTCATATCGAACCTGAACTTATTGTTCCTGCCAATTGTATCCTAGCCTCCACTCGTCTTCAGTCTCCCCATATCCCGCCCAGAAGGACCTTTGTGGTGTCCTCCCTTCGGTCCAAGCTTCTCAAATGGGCACATGACTCTAAACTCTCTGGACATCCTGGTGTGCAACGCACCTGTGCCTTCCTGCAGCGTTACTACTGGTTTCCCTCATTCCAGAAGGATGTTGAAAAATATGTCCAGGCTTGCTCCATTTGTGTGCAGTCTATGTCCTCTATGTCTGCTCCAGCAGGTCTCTTTTTACCTCTACCTGTTCCAGATGTACCTTGGCATTGCACTTGCATGGACTTTATCTCTGAACTACCCCCCTCAGTGGGCTCCACCATTATCTGGGTGGTGGTGGACAGGTTTTTCTAAAAGGTGTTACCTAACTCCACTTCCAGGACTACCCTCTGCTGTCACTTTGGCTTCCATCTTTATTAGGGAAATCTTTAGTCTCCATGGTATGCCCTCACACATTTTTTCTTATAGAGGAGTTCAGTTTACAGCTTACTTCTGGAGAGCTCTGGCCTAATCCTTTGGTATCAAGTTGGACTTCTCCTCTGCCTTTCATCCACAGTCAAATGGACTCCTCGTGCCTTTATTTCTGCCCTTCAGGATGATTGGGTAGAACTTTTACCCTGGGCACAATTTGCCCTCAATAACCACGCCAGCACTGGTGAGTCTCCCTTTTTCGCGGTATATGGTCGCCATCCTTCAGTACCATTTCCTTTTCCGATCTCTGCTGAGGTGCCGGGGGCCGCAGAGATGCAACACTCTCTCAATTCTATCTGGGCAGATATTTTACATCATGTTTTACATAATTTACATCTGGCAGCTTCCAGGTACAAGGTGTAGCGGAGTAGCAGTACGATCCACGATATCTCCACTGGTAGTCAGGCACAGCATACAATAATCCTGGTAGCGTATAATATTCCCAACCCTCCAATAACCAGCAGACACATAGCTTGAAGGTCAAAACTAGACTGCCTTGTTTATTGAAAAACACAGGGATCTACACTCAGCCAAAAACCCCTCCCTCTTCGAGACATTCCACACACAAAGCTGAACATCCCATAATACCTTACTCTGCCAGACAGAAACAATAGGACAATAGAAGGCAGGTATTTAACAATAACAAACCCCCACCCATCTCCTGAGGGACACTGCTCAGACATATGATAGTCCCAAGTGAAAGAGTTTTCACTCTCTCCACATAAACCACACTACAAACACTTGGTTCTTAAAGGTATACACATGCAATAAACATAATGCATATATGAAGGACAATATCCAGTGGCTGTGTTTGCCACAATGCTCACCCAGAACACAGTCTGATCCTAACGGATCGGCTTGGGGATGTCCGGAGGAACGCTCACAGATCATTTTTCCAGTTCAGTTTGTCGCGATAACCCATCAGCTTTGCCATTCTGTTTTCCGGGGCGGTAGTGAATAGTAAAGTCATAAGGTTGTAATGCCAAACTCCAGTGCAACAACCGGGCATTGTCCCCTGCCACTCGGTTTAGCCATACCAACGGGTTGTGATCCGTGAACTGTTGTCCATACAAGTAGGGCTGAAGCTTCATTCCCTGGGGAGAAGCTCTCTGCTCAAGTAGGTTACGGGTTGTTCTCTGCCATCTTCCCCAACCGGGCTCAATACTGTTCTTAATCCAAACATTGAAGCGTCTGGACCTCAGAAGGCCATTAGGTCTCCGGGATGTTGGCCTGGGGTCTGGACTGGCAGGAACGCTGAGGGCAACTGGCCTAGATCGTTCCCCAGTAATATGTCGGTGGGGAGCTCCCGTATCAACCCCACATCAATCAGACCTGACCCAGCACCCCAATTCAAGTGGACCCTCGCAGTGGGTAGTCGATGTACTGCTCCCCCTGCCATCCGTACCACTGCTGAGCCTCCGGTTCGGGCGGCATCTGGAACCAGGTGTTGCTTGACCAAGGTGAGAGTGGCTCCCGTGTCTCGGAGACCTTGAGCGGGCATTCCATTTAACTGGACCGATTGTAGATAATGCTGTTGGTTCTCCGTAGTGGCTTGCACCGGGTTAGCTTCATGAAGGGTACCCCATTGCTCCTCAGTGTGTTTGAACCTGGGTACGACTGGGGAAACCTCTGTGGGATAGTAGGGGACCGTTGTCCGTGCTGAAGGGGGTGACCCTGGTTGGATCCATGCAGCTTGGTTCCTGCTCTGGGTACAGTCTCGTCGATAGTGCCCAAACTGCTTGCACCTGTGGCACTGTACCCCACTGCGGGACGGGTATCTGGGTGTCTGGTGTTTGGAGGAGTTTCGCCCCGTTTGTGGTAGTAGGGGTCCTGTGGTGCGAGCCTGCTGCCGGGTAACAATCGAATACGCTTCGTGGATGGTAGATTGAGGAACAAAAGCTGAAGTCAGCTCCCCCAGGTCGTTGCCCAAAATAACGTCTGCGGGTAAATCCTGCATCATGCCCACATCCACATTCCCTGACCCAGCTCCCCAATTCAGGTGTACTTTCGCAGTGGGAACTTTGAAAATGGCTCCCCCCGCTACTCGCACAGCTACAGAATCCCCAGTGAGTTGTCTGGATGCAATAAGGTGATTGCGGACCAACGTGATGGTAGCCCCAGAGTCACGTAACCCTTCTAGTTGTCTCCCCTCCATGTGCACAGCTTGTCGGTGGTTTTGTCGATTGTCCGATGCCGCTTGGATGGGGTTAACCTCGTGTAGGGTGCCCAGGGGTTCCTCCATTTGGATTGCTGTGGAGGGTTGTAATGCAGGGGCTGCTTGGTAACAGTGTACAGCAGCTCGAGGTGCTGGTGTGTAGCCCTGATTCAGCCAGGGCTGACGAGGCCGATTTCGGGGACAGTCTTTCTGTATGTGCCCCATTTGGTTGCAGAGATGGCACCGGGTATGGGTTTGTGGTTGGTACCTGGGGTACTGACTGTTACCTCCTCCTGAACGCGGGTGTGTTGGTTCGGTGACTACTGGTCAGTGATAGGGTTGCTGGGCAACTACCCTAGGCGGTGGTCGTTGTTCCCGTCTAGTGTCTTGGTGCTCATCTGCTAATTTAGCAGCCTCTGGAAGGGTGCAAGGTTTACGGTCCCTTACCCAGAGCTGCATTTCTTGAGGTAGTCTCCAGAAAAACTGCTCCAACAATAATAATTGCAAGACATCCTCTCGTGAAGTGGCTTGTGCTGCATCTAACCATCCGGTGGCTTCCCTGTGCAAACGATGGGCAACCTCAGTGTGGGAATCTTGGTCCTGCTTTTTAAGATCCCGGAATTGGAGTCGGTATGCCTCGGAGGTGAAGGCATACCTGGTCAAAATCGCCTGCTTAACTTTCTGGTAGTCCCGGATGTCGGCATTAGGGACTGCCCGGTACGCATCGGCCGCCCGGCCAGACAATTTCCCAGCCAATATCTGTACCTGATCCTCTGGGTCAATGTTATGTAACTGGCACAGCCTCTCGAAGTCTTGCAAATACCCATCTATTTCTCCCTCCGTGTCCGTGAAGTTTTTAAATGCCTGGTACGGTATTTTGGGTTTACCTTGCGGCATGCTGAGTGGAGTTGGGTGTACTTGGAGAGGTTGTGGCTGGGGCCCCCTTGTGGCCATGATGTATTCATGTACGTCTGCTGCGACCCGTTTATGGGTTTCCATTGATGAGGTACTTGGATACAACGCTATCCTACTGCGAAATTCCAGTTCAAATTATCGGTCTGTTTCTGACCTTGCATCCATGGCTGCTCTGTCTTCTTCCATGAGTTCTTCAATCAGTGTCGCCTTATTTTTGTTGCTGGCTATCTTGCCTCTTGCCTCCAGCAATGCTTTCAATGTCTGCCGCTTTAGCCGTGTATAATCCGTTTCCATTCACCAGCCTTTCGTGTAGTTTTACGTACTGCCGAACTCCTGTTTCATCTGAATGGTTTCTTTTCTCTTTGTTCGCATGAATACTGCCGAACGCTGCTTTGCTGTGTGGATAAAGATCCCGTTGCTTGCCACCAATTGTAGCGGAGTAGCAGTACGATCCACAATATCTCCACTGGTAGTCAGGCACAGCATACAATAATCCTGGTAGCGTATAATATTCCCAACGCTCCAATAGCCAGCAGACACATAGCTTGGAGGTCAAAACTAGACTGCCTTGTTTATTGAAAAACACAGGGATCTACACTCAGCCAAAAACCCCTCCCTCTTTCCACATTCCACACACAAAGCTGAACATCCCATAATACCTCACTCTGCCAGACAGAAACAATAGGACAATAGAAGGCAGGTATTTAACAATAACAAACCCCCACCCATCTCCTGAGGGACACTGCTCAGACATATGATAGTCCCAAGTGAAAGAGTTCTCACTCTCTCCACATAAACCACACTCCAAACACTTGTTTCTTAAAGGTATACACATGCAATAAACATAATGCATATATGAAGGACAATATCCAGTGGCTGTGTTTGCCACACAAGGTAATGGAAGATCATCATCGCAGCGTGAGCCCCAAATTTCTTCCTGGTGATAAGGTTTGGCTCTCTACCAAGAATATCCATCTCCGCGGACCTTCTATGAAATTTGCTCCCTGTTTCATTGGTCCCTTTATAATTTTTTGCCAGATTAACCCTGACGCTTTCAAGCTTCGTCTCCCTTTACATGTAAGAATCCCCAATGTTTTCCACGTTTCTCTTCTTAGACCATACATCATCGATAGGTTTTCCCGTCCCAGTCAACATCCTTATCCAACAGTCAGTACTTCAGATCAATATGAAATCAAGCAAATCTTGGATTACAAATTGTCCAGGGGGAGGCTCTTGTATCTAATTGACTGGAAGGGTTATGGTCCTGAGGAGAGGTGTTGGATTCCTTCTACTGATGTTTCCTTCAAGTTTAGGAAACTGTACATAAAAAAGATGCTGCATTATGTCTCCGCACATTTCCTTATATATAAATGTCTCTTAACAATCCACAAGTTGCATGCTTTAGTTTGAGATCCTTCCAAACTGTTAGGATCTGGAATTGGGGAGAAAATACATAAACGAGTTAGTCAAAAACCTTAAGAGATCAGCAATATTTTCTGTGAGATGCAAGTGGAGGCCTTCAGCTGCTGAAAAAAATATATAAGCATGTGAGCAACACACTCGCAAACAAATTCTAATAGGAAGAGAGTCCAATATCCCCTTAGGGGTTTAATAAAATATTAGAAGACATTCAGGCCATAGTTTTCTAGTTACTGAAAATCCCCTTAGTTACTCTACTTTTTCTACTACATTGTAGAGAGTAGGGGTTGTAAAATAAAACCTCAAAACCTCTTGTAAGAACGCTCCCATAAAATTTGTTCCTCTGCCTTACTTTTAATAAAGGCTTTGAAAAGTTGCTGAATGAGCCAGTGAGCCCCAGGGATCATTCCAAGTCTTACATTGAAAGTATAACATTTCTGAAGGAGGTGACAACCGTTGAATTGTTCTTTCTGAATGCCAAGGCCTGCATGTTCAAGATCTTTATTAAAAGTAAGGCACTTACACCTATGGAGGGGATCGTACCTGTCATCCTGGGAGGAGTGCTGATGTGACCATACATGTGAATGCTGGACATGACCTTTGTAATGAGGGTCCAAGTGTTTTGGTAAGAGGCAGTGTGTCTTTTAGCTTGGTGGTGGTTTTGGACCTGTAACCCTTGCACATTCTCGTGTGGAGTGGACACTTGCATTTGTGGACTTTCCCCTATATGTGGACTTGCAAGTTTTGCTCTTTCATTTAATCTGATCAGCGCTACACTTTTATATAAATATTATAATTTACCTTTGCTTGCCCTGTTATCAGTTTTAGCAAGATAGGACAAGTGCTTAGTTTCCACTATTTTCCTGATGTCACAACATAATATATTATAACCATAATATATTATTAGCCCACATGTGGCTAATGTGTAAGGTAAAGTCTACAGGCTTGAAAAGATCAGTTTGTAAATTGATAGAAAATTGGCTAAAAGATAGATATCAGAGATTAGTGGTTATTGTTGCTTACTCTGAATGGTCTAAGGTTATCAGTAAAGTACCCCAAGGTTCAGTGTTGGGACCCTTACTTTTTTATATCTTTATAAATGATATATGGTCTGGGATTAAAAGTACCATTTGAGTCTTTGCAGATGATACCAAACTTTGCAGTGGAATAACTTCCTTAGAGGATGTCTCAAACTTACAAGCTGACCTCAATGCACTGTTTCATTGGGCAACTATGTAGCAAATGAGGTTTAATGTTGATAAATGTAAAGTTATGCACTTGGGGGATAAGAATATGCATGCGTCATACATACTAGGGAGAGTACAGCTGGGGGAATCCATAGAGGAGAAGGATCTGGGTGTTCTGGTAGATCCTAAGCTTAATGATAGCATGCAATGCAAAGCTACGGTTTCCAAAGCACACAAAGTCCTTTCTTGTATTAATAGAGGCATGGACTCCAGAGAGAGAGAGAGAGAATTTTACCCCTGTACAAATCATTAGTAAGACCTCATCTGGAATGGGCAATTAAGTTTTGGGCACCAGCTCTCAAAAAGGATACCGGGGAACTGGAGAAGGTGCAGAGAAGGGCAACCAAACTGATAAAAGGTATGGAAGAGCTCAGCTATGAGGAAATATCAGAGGAACTGAATTTATTCTCTCTTGAGAAGAGGAGATTAAGGGGGGATATGATCAACATGTATAATACATAAGGGGTCCATATAGTGAACTTGGTGTTGAGTTATTTAATTTAAGTGCACCACAGAGGACAGGGGGCACTCTTTACGTCTAGAAGAAAAGAGATTTTGTCTCCAAAAACGGAAAGGTTTCTTCACAGTAAGAGCTGTAAAAATGTGGAATAGACTCCCTCCAGAGGTGGTTCTGGCCAGCTCACTAGATTGCTTTAAAGAAGCCTGAATTCTTTCCTAGGTGTAAATAATATAACTGGGTACTAAAATTTATAGGTAAAGTTGATCCAGGGAATATCTGATTGCTTCTCGGGGGATCAGGAAGGATTTTTTTCCCCTGCTGTAGCAAATTGGATCATGCTTTGCTGGGGTTTTTCGCCTTACTCTGGATTAACTGCGGGTATAGGATTGTGTATATGGGATTGTATGGTTGTGTTTTCTTTACTGTTTTTTGTTTGGTATTGGTTGAGCCAGATGGACTTGTGTCTTTTTTTTATCCTGACTAACTATGTAACTTTGTAACTATATAGCTATGGTTACACTCCCCCAGACCCAGGAATAAATCCACCAGAAGAGAGAACACATTAGCAGCGCTATATGCAGTCATTATCTCTGAGGAGATTTCTGATGACATTAGTTAGTTCAGTGAAATTCTTAAATGCACAGTCCTTAAAACATAGTCTTTGTCCTTCACCGGTGTGTTAAACAATCACAGCATGCACCTTTACCACATCTCTCGTGCTATCCCCTAGGCAATGCACACTCACCAGCAGAACTTCATACACTGCTCCCCTAAAGAAACTATGATCACTGGTTCCACCTCACACCTCCAGAGAAAGGCTACACTCCCTCCTGTTAATTCCTCTCGGTATTCGGTTTGTTCAAAGATAAGATCCAGAACTCCGATTCTCAGTGATAACCATGTAACAATAGAAGGGGGACTCATAGAGCAGTATTGTCAAAACAACTCTGTTTATTGTTAAAAAAAACGTTAAAAATCACTATTAAGCCCTGTGCTACTTTTTTTTTTTCTTTCAATAGATTTTTATTGGTTAGATTTGAATACAGATAATACTGACGAGAGTTCAAAAGCATGAACTGGATGTGACAATTTGTAAGAGTAATGCACAAAGTACATCAGAAAGAGTAATGTATCGGAGATAACACAGCATTTATAGCCAGATCAATCTTAGACAATTTAAAGATGTACATAGATACATTATTATTTAGGTTTTAACCCAGGGTAACCACAGTTGCCATGCTTTCTCAAATTTGCCCAATTTACCTCCACTTATTATATAACTAATAATCCTCAGTTTCCGCCCACACTGAATGATTAGCTCCGCGCTCTAGGATGCGCCAGCACACAGCTGGTGAAAAAATACCACTAATAGCTGCTACTTAGGCAAATATTAAAAATATTTTAAATATTTGATAACAGTGTACATGGGAATAATAGTAGCGCTGAAACAATCTATAAAAGTTCCTAAAATACAATAGACCATAGATGTCCCCTAAAGTGACAATGCGAAAAGTGACTCAGTCCTCATAGTCATTAGTGGAATATTGACATAAGTCTAATGCCTGGTAAATGTAACCATCAATTCACTCCTCCAGATCTATCAGTAACTTTGAGAGTCCCATATATTGCTAGCAACAATGAGTAGATGTATCCAGCAGAACCGCCAAAGCTTCGTGTAGTCTGGAAGGGTCACCACATATCCACCACCAAGTGCAGGGGGAAGTAAGAAATGGCCACTCACCGGATGTACATGCTCACTTACTCTCATAAATGAGCAAACCTCGCATGTTTGTAACAGATCCACATAGGACAAATCAGATCGAGCAAGGGATGATCCCAAATCCAGTGAAGTAGCCCTCTTGCACAGTTCCTCCCCAATATGTGGAAAACAAAAAGATATCTCCACTAGTGCAGTATGTCTAGAGTAATTTTATTCAAAATAAAACATCATACATTGCACTCACTTGTCATAATGTAAAAAATAGGCTCATCTCATACAAGGCAGTGTCGGGACCTCCACTCCTATTCCGATGTGGCTCCACGCCAGAACGGGTAGTCCCGGAAGTCCTTCGCTGCCGTCAATCACAATCGAGTGCGTCGTCTGGCCACGCCGTCGGCATACGTGCAATGTATGATGTTTTTATCCGGTGAGTGGCCATTTCTTACTTCCCCCTGCACTTGGTGGTGGATATGTGGTGACCCTTCCAGACTACACGAAGCTTTGGCGGTTCTGCTGGATACATCTACTCATTGTTGCTAGCAATATATGGGACTCTCAAAGTTACTGATAGATCTGGAGGAGTGAATTGATGGTTACATTTACCAGGCATTAGACTTATGTCAATATTCCACTAATGACTATGAGGACTGAGTCACTTTTCGCATTGTCACTTTAGGGGACATCTATGGTCTATTGTATTTTAGGAACTTTTATAGATTGTTTCAGCGCTACTATTATTCCCATGTACCTCCACTTATTGCTAGCATTTTTTCATATTCATACGCTAGGTTTACAGACATAACCACTTCCGCCAGATTAGGAGCGTTATCTGATTTCCAGTATCTAGTTCTCACCATTCTAGATGCTAGCAGTATATGGGCTACTACCAAGCGAAATGGGGGTGGAAAGTTACAAATCTCTAGATTTAGTAGTGCCAGAGCGGAATTAGGTGGGGTCAGAATGCCTGTACTAGAAGAAATCAAACCAAATATTTGTTCCAGAAGCTTGTAAGGCTTTCACAAGACCAGAGAATGTGATACAGGTTGCCTACTTGGCCACAGTTATGCCAACATAGAGGTGAATAAGAAGGATAAAATTGTGCCACTCTATAGGGTGTGAGGTACCAATGAGATGTTATTTTTTGAGAGGTTTCGCAGTGTAGGGCATTGTAAAAGAGAAACCTGCCTTTAGGGCCAGGTAGTGGGAGGTGATCGGTGATGGAAGTTTTATCGTTGGAATAGGATTATTCCTTAGAAACTTAGCAGTGGGGATATAAGAGTTCAATTATCAATTCAGAAAAGGGCTTAAGTACACTATTGTCAAGGATCTCATCAACCCACTGGATATTATGATCACACAACATTTGTACAGACATGTAGGGGGTGAGGACTTCTTTTTTTTTTTTATATTTCTTTATTACATTTTTCAAAAATTACAAATTACAGGAAGAAAACATTTCGAGACTCCATTCTCTGGAGGAAAGTTCAATTCCAATACACTTTAAAACATTTTACCCCTTTATTCCTTATACACCTCCTCTTTTCCCCTTTAGTTCCCTTACGTTACTATTGTACCGTCTCCTATTATTTCTTTACACTCTTCTGTTTCCTTAAAGTTTTGCCACTCAACCCAAATTTCTATCTCACTCTCCTGATCCTCCTCATCCCAGATCTTTAAGGCTTCTAGTTTTCTTGTTTTGTCTACTCTAGTCACCCAATCTTTACTTGTTGGGGGCTCCTCCTTCTGCCATTTTAAGGGGATAAGACTTTTGGCTGCATTTAGTAGGTGGGGCAAAAGTGTTTTTCTGTATTGCTTCACTGACGTCTGCGTTCCGTGGACAGGTCCATGGATCTTCTGGAACATATTTTTTTGTAATTTTTTTTATTTCTTTCCAGAATATTTTAATTTTTGGACATTCCCACCAGATATGGGATATTGTCCCAGTCATCTGGCAACCTCTCCAGCAGTCTCTTGAATTCTCCTTCTGGAAATTTCCCAATTTATCGGGGGTGTTGTACCACCTTGCGAGCAATTTATAGTTCATTTCTTCAGTAATTGTATCAATCGCTGATTTATGTACAAGCTGTAAACTTTTTTCCCAAAGAATATCCTTACTACATGGTCCTAGATCTTTCTCCCATTTCTCTTTTAGTGATGGACCTATCTCCTTTGTTATTTTAAGCAATATTTTATAAACATTTGAGATACTGTTCAAAGGGTCTTAGGTCTTTCGCATCTCTTAGTGGTTGGGGCAGAGTAGCAACGAAGTGCCCCAACTGTATATATTTCCACTCATTTATTCTCCATTCCTTTTTTTTTTGTTTTAATTCTATAAAGGGTAAAAGTCTCCCTTGATCTATTATTTCTCCTAGCCGGGCGTCTCTATCATCTATCCATCTACCTAGTTCCCTACCTTCCCCAGGTGCGAAAAATTTAGTACTTTGGAGCGGAATCAAAGGTGAATTGTGTTTCTAGTTCTCTTTTAAGTGAATCGTGTCCCATATTTTTAGGGCATGTCGTGTGGTTATGTCTGTGTTGCTATTTAATTCTCTAAACTTCGGGGGTATCCATATAATTTTTGCTAGATGTGCCGAACTAAGCGTGCCTTCTATTCTTACCCAATCTTTTTCGTCTTTTTGTTTACCCCACTCTATCACCCGTGTAATTATTGCTGCAAAATAATATTTTTTTAAATCTGGTAATGCTAGCCCTCCATGTCCTTTCTCTCTACTTAGTGTCGTGTAGCTAATCCTTGGTTTTTTGTGCTTCCATATAAATTTAGTTATCAACCTTTTTAGTGTTTTAAAAAATATTTGTGGAATTGGGATAGGGATCATTTGGAATATGTAGAGTATTTTAGGTAGGATTCTCATTTTTATTGTGTTTATTCTTCCTATCCAAGAGAATATTCTTGGGGATAGTTTGTTCAGCTCTGCTCTCATGTTATTTAATAATTGAAGGAAGTTTACTTTATATAATTTCTCAGGGGATGCTGTTAACTTAATCCCTAAGTAATTTATTTAGTCTTTGCGCTATTTAAAATTAAATTCGTTTTTTAACCTCTCTTCTTCTTGCTTATCAATATTTATACTTAGTATCTCTGATTTTTTTTGATTGATTTTTAAGTTGGAAAGCTTGCCATAATATTTCATATCTTTTATTATATTTGGCAGTGTGATCGTGGGATTGGTTATATATAATAAGATATCGTCCGCGAAAGCGGATACCTTATACTCGTCCTCTCCTAGCCTTACACCCCCGATATTCACATTTCTCCTGATAGTTGCTAGTAATGGTTCCAGTGATAACACAAACAACATTGGGGGTAATGGGTATCCCTGTCTGGTTCCATTAAACATCTCGAAGGGTTCTGACATAGTGCCGTTGATCTTAACTCTGGCAGTGGGCTGGTTATATAGGGATTTAATCCTGGATAGCATTGTAGGGCCAAGCCCTAGCTCTTCTATGGTTTTAAGCATAAATTCCCAATTCACCCTATCAAATGATTTTTCTGCGTCTAATGACATTATTATACTTGCTGGTCTATTTTTTAACATTTGATTAATTAGGAGAATTGTTTTTGTTCCGTTATCTCTGCCCTGCCGACCTGGTATAAACCCCACTTGGTCTCTATGTATCCATTCCTTCATCAGGCTCTTTATCCTGGTAGCTAGTATTTTTGTGAATAGCTTGGTGTCCGTGTTCAGGAGTGGTATGGGCCTATAGCTTGAACAAAGTAGTGGATATTTCTCCTCTTTATGGATAACAGTTATGGAGGCGGACAGGGCGTCTTTACTCATCCCGTATTGAGTACCTATTCCATTCATATAGTCTTTTAATTTTGGTACTAATATTTCCTTATATCTTTTATAGTAGTTTATTGTAAACCCATCAGGACCTGGGATTTTGCCTGATTTAGTATCTTTAATGGCCTTCTCTATTTCCTGTTCTGAGATTGGTTTTTCTAGGGCTATTAGTTTATCTTCCTCTACCCTTGTCATTTTTGCCTTTCTGATATATTCTATAATTTTCTCACTCCTGTCCAGCTCCATAACCTGTGCATCCTCTTTCTTTACTGAATAAAGATTTGCATAGTATTTTTGAAATTCCTTGGCGATTTCTGTTGTTTGGATTATGTCCCCGTTTTTGTTTTTTATTCTATCTATAAAATTCCTTGCTTTCCTCTTTTTTAAAGTTCTTGCCAAGTTTTTTCCCACTTTGTTACTTTCCTTATATATTTCTTTTGTATATCTTTTAATTTCCTGTCTAACTTCTTGATCTAAGAGGTCTTTCCATTCTTCTCTTTTTTTTTCTAACATATTATATGTAGAAATGTCTTGTGTTTTTTTATGTTTTTGCTCGAGGTGGTACAATTCCGTATGAAGTTTATCCTTATTGATTTTTCTTTCTTTTTTCCTTTGTGCCCCTTTTGATATCATTATCCCCCTCATATATGCTTTGTGAGCTTCCCAGACCATATTTTTTGGCGTATCGTTGTCATCATTTACTTGGAAGTAGAGTTCCAGCTCTTTCTCTATTTCTTTTCCCCATTTTTTATCAATTAACATCTCTTCATTAATTCTCCACGCGTCCCTTTTCGGAGTTTCTCTGTCTATCCTTATTTTTACCGTAATGGGGGTGTGGTCGGACCAGGTCCTTGTCCCAATCTCTGCCTCGGTTACCCTCTCTAACCATCTATGTTCTATTAGTATGTAATCTAGTCTCGAGTAAGTTCCGTATACACTCGAGAAGCATGTATAGTCTCTGCTTTTTGGGTGTAGCATTCTCCAGACATCGACTAATTGGTTTTTTAATAGTTTTTCCTTTATTCTATTTTTCTGTTTTTTGTTGGTGCCTATCCTTTTTGAGGTGGTATCTATTTTTGGGTAGAGGCATAGATTTAGGTCTCCTGCTCCGATCACTCCCCCTTTTTTAAACGTCGTTAATTTATCCATTACCTTACTCAGAAAGTCTATTTGTCTTACATTTGGGCTATATAAATTTACTAGGGTAATTTCCTCCTCTCCTATTTTCCCTCTTAGAAAGAGGTATCTTCCCTCTGGGTCTACGCATCTCTCTTCAAGTGCAAATCTGAGGCTTCTGGTGATGCCAATAGCTATTCCCCTAGATTTACTCCCCGTGGAGTCCGCGTAGTACCAGGTAGGGTGATCCTGTGAGTAAAGCCTGATATTAGACGCGTGGGAGATGTGAGTCTCTTGTAGAAAGACTAAGTCTGCCCCCAAGTAAATGATTTCTTTTAGGATTTTTTTTCTTTTATCTGGTGCGTTCAAGCCTCGTACATTGTATGATAGTATTTTAATTACTGTCATTTCTCATTTTTAAAGTTTCCCGTCTCTCCCGTCTGGGCTTTGGTATACTCCTGTATTCCTGAGGGATCTTACTACTTTGGGTCGGTTTGTATCTAATAGGATTAGGTTTTTCACTCTCTTTCTCCTTCTTTTTTTTTCCCTTCTCTTTCCTCCGTCCTTTCACACTTTCCTCTTTCTTGTCAGAGTTGGTCAAGTTTATAGGGGTTTTTTCTCGAACTTTTCCTCCCACTCTTCTTCCCTTCCCCAACCTCCCTCCGCCCTGCCTCCCCTTCCCTCCCTCCCTCCCTGTCCCTGTGAGGGCCTGGCCTTCCCCCTACCCTTGGCCAGGATTGTCAACGTCTCCTTCTCCCCTTCCCATCGACTATTTGCCGAGGTGGGGCTCTGGCCATGCTCGCCCTTCCCGTCCATCCTGCCTAGTCCTAGTCTAAGATGGTGAAGGCTTGCTGACTACTGTGAGGCTGCCCGTTTTTTTTTTTTTTTCATTTTTTGCCTTGTTTGCTCTTCCCCCCCTTCCCCCGCCCCACTGCCAATCTCCCCCTCCCCTGGACACCCCACCCCCCTCTCCCCCATCGTCTCTTTCATTTTTTAGTCATTTCTTTCTTAATTTTTCTTCGTTTTCCTCTGAGTCCAGTCTTCTTCGTCTGTTTCTTCTTCTGAGGGTCTTTGGTCTGTCCAACCCGGTATCTCTATCGGTGGTATTTTTAAGGCTTCACAAAAAGCTTGAGTATCTTCAGGGAATCTGAGTAATATAGTCCTTCCTTCACGCCTTACACCCAGGCCAGCTGGGTGACTCCAGAAATATTGTATGTTTAGTTTTTTTAATTCCTCTACTATTGGTCTCAGAACACGTTTCCTATTAAGCGTCTCTTGCGACAGATCCGGGAAAATCTGTAGATCTTCACCCTCATATTTTAGTGCTGGTCTCTCTCTCATTTTTTCCCAGATTTGGGCTCTTGTCTCGTATTTATGGAACCTCACAATCACATCTCTTGTTTTCTCTTTTGCTATATTAACTGGTCTTCGTATTCTGTGTATTCTCTCGACTTCAATTTTTTCTGTGATCGCTTTTCCCAGGAGAGGGTTAAATATGTTCTCTAGGATCTCTCCTAAATTTTCTGCTGGTCCCTTTTCCGGTATTCCTCTAATTCGTAAGTTCTTTCTTCTGTGTCTGTTTTCCTGGTCCTCCATTTTATATGCCATATTTCTCTGATCAATTTGCATTTTCTTCATTTGTTCCTTTAAATTTTTGTCAACTTTTTCCCATGATGGACTATTTTGTCTTCTGTTTCCTCTACCCTCGCCAGGACATGTCCCATTTCCCTATAGAGGGTAGCCATTTCAGTTTTGATAGATTTCTCGAGACTTGCGAACATTTCCCTCATCTCTGATTTTGATGGGGGGAGTTCTTTTCCATTTGGTTCCTCTTCCCTACTCATATCTTCATCCCCTGGGTTTTGTGTACTTTCTACATTTAAATTGAACCTGGGCTTGCTGTGCTTTTTGAGGATTTCCCTGGTACTTCTTTTGTTGGTTTATTGTTCATTTTCTGTTCTCGGTCTCCCTTCTCCTTTCTTGCCACAAATATCGGTATGGTACACCCGTTATATCTGTAAGCACCTTTCAGAGGCTTTTAGAAAGTGGGGGACAGCTTCTAACTGCTCTCTCTAGTCTTCTGGAGCCCAAAAAGATAAAAAGAGAGTTAAAAAAAAGAAAAGAAAACAGGGAAAGCGAAAAAGAATACCAAGCGGTGTAGCTAAGGCGAGGTTTCAAGTTAAGAAGATCCAATGGGATCTACTTGCGAACTAGGCTTGTTCTTTATATACTGGTGTATCTTTTAGTGGCGGCGTGGAGTATAGACTTATTTCTAGATATGTTATCTTGATCAGTCCTTCCACCCTTTTGAGGGGTTTCGGTTTAACGGTTTCCTTGTTCCCGTATACCCCGAGAGGTATCATAAGCCCCTGTGTTTTGGTATACCCTTCTGCTGGTAGGATTTCTTCCTCTCCTCCTACAGTGTGACTTAATATAGGCAAGGTAGTTTTCTTGGGATGTAAGTTGTCTCTTATTTTTAGACTACCAGTTAATGTTTTTTCACTGGGGCTTCCTTTTTAATGTTGCCAAGCCTCTTCTGTGTGTTAGTCCAATCATGTATGGAACTCTCCTGCACCTCAATGGCTAGAGGCTGTATGTGTATCTTTAGTATCTTTAGTATTTTATGCATGAAGTCTGAGGGTTTAGGGAGAAAAGTACCATTTCACAAAAAAAAAGAAGAAAAAAAACAAGGTTCCTCTATGGCATAAGCTATGATTGAGACTCTGTGGATCTGTAGGTTATTGTTTAATAGGGCCTCTCCTCCTCCTTTTTCTCTTCCTCCCCCTAAACCTTTTACTTCAGGTGATGTCCTGTATTTTGTACGCGGCTGGATCTTATTTTTTTTTTTTTTAATAAGTGGGACAGGTATATACTTAATGTGTATTTATTTCAGATGTTCTTTTCGACCTTTATACCCCTTGTACAGATCCTCAATCGTACTGATTCTTTCTCTGATACTTCTTTGGTAATTTTTTGCCGGGGCTGGGTTTGCACACCCAGCGCTTTAGTTTAGCCTTCCACTATGCAGACCTCTTTTCCTAAGCCATTTAGAGGGGGACTGGAGATGAGCATCTACAGTATTTATCCTGGGGTAGATAGGGGGGGAGTCCAAGCTTGTTATCCACCCGTAGGAGGATTCCCCTTCAGTCCCCTTTTTGGTGCGGCCAGATCTCTCCTAGGGTCAGTATGTGGTGTCCCTTAACAATTCCTTAACAGTTCACAGTTCACAATTCACAGTTCACAGCTTTTATGTAGTTCTGCCTACATATAACCGGGGCAGAGTAATGATCGGTACTACACATTCAGTGACACTGAGAGAAAAAACAGCGGGCTTTCGCCCTCTCACCACTCCCTGGCTGGCCGTGCTTCCTCCGTCCTTCGGTCTTTCAATCCCCGTGATGCAGTCCCCTCTCTCTCTGTAAGGGCTTAATCGGCTTGGTCGGCTATTGTACAGCGAACTGGATGTGTGTGAGTGCAGGTGGTTGCTCCTCTGCCGTATACTCGGCTGGGGTCCGCCTTCAGACTACGTCCGTTGTTAGGCTTGTGTGCCTGGCGGCGTCTCCTCTCCTCGCGTCCAGCGGGGTCTGGCTTCGCCAGCGGCTGCGCTGGGATATCACCGCAGACTACCGATCCTCCTTACTCGGTCGAGACGATGAAGGCAGGAAGGGGTACATTCTCGTGGGGGGGTCGTTCAGCAGAGCTTGGGCGTGGGCGGGCTGGGAGGCTTTAGTTGCATCTCTCCGGGCAGCTCCTCTCGCAGCGTCAGCCGGCACACCGGTTTGGCGCCATAGACAGGCCCCTCGGGATGAGGACTTCTAACGCCTTAAGGGGTATACACAACTGCAGGGCTTTAAAGGGATCCCCTGGAAAGGTTAATAGAACTCTCAATGCTTTCAAAGAGGATTGAGTTGTAATTGGTAAATCATTTAATTAAAGTGGTTTCCAACAGTCAGCCATAAGTAAAGTCGAGAGGTATTGTACCTTTGCCATTGCTGCTTCAGCATGAACCCAGTGTGTGTCAGAGGAGGGTGTAAACCAGTGTCTAATAAGTGACAACTGTGTTGCTAGGTAATAATATTTTAATTCTACCATGCCAAATCCCCTATCTCGCTTGTGCATGGTCAAGTGTGACCAGGATCATCTTGGATGTTTGCCTTGCCAAACATATTTCCTGAGAAGATTATGGAGGGAAGTTAAGTAGGAGGATGGAAGTGGGATAGACAAGGTGCGAAAAAGGTACAAAATCTGTGGGAGGGCCATCATTTTAAATGCTGCTAGCCTGCCTGCCCAGGATAGTTCTTCATATGGGGGGTGTTACAGTTCTTGGCTAATTTTGGCTATTAAAGGTTTGAAATTTGCCTCTGCTAGGGATAGTACAAACTGGGTTAGGATAATTCCCAGGTATGTAATTTCTCCCGCCATCCAGGTATAAGAAAGCAGGGATTTTAGGTGGGCTTTGGTATGCTTGTGTATCCCTAAATCCAGAATCAAAGATTTTGTAAAATTTTGGTGGACAAAAGGTAGTGAAATGAATGGATTAGTTAGAGACTGGATGATGTCATCTGCAAAAAGGATCACCATGTGGGACATTCATTGTACTCTAAAACCTGAGATATGTGGGTATACGTGGATGGCTTCTGCGAGAGGCTCTATCATGAGGTTAAAGATAGAGGGTGACAGAGGGCAGCCCTGTCTGGTACTGTTAGTGATGGAGAAAGGTTTAGAGAGTAATCCAGAGGTGAAAACTTGTGCTGATGGGGTTGAATATAACGCCAGGATTGCTGATAGTATGGACCCTTGGAAGTCAAACCTCTCCAATACCATTGACATATAGCGCTAGTGCACTCTGTCAAACGTCTTCTCTGCATCAATAGATAGAAGCAGAGAAGGCATTTTAGACTGTTCAGCGTAATGAATCAGAGTAAGGATCCTCTTTGTGGCGCCTGAAGCTTGTCTGCCACTCATAAATACCATTTTATTTAGGGAAGGCAATATGTTAGACAAACATCTAGCTAACATTTTGGCATATACCTTAACATCTGCATTGAGTAAGGATATTGGGTTAAAATTTGCTGGTGTTGTTTAGGGAGGGTGACTATGTGCGCATGTAGCATATCTGTTGGGAGGGATGCAGCGGAGGATGATTGTTGGAAAGTCTCAGGAGAAAGGGGGACAGGATTGGCTTGAAAGTTTTAAAGTACTCATTAGTAAAACCATCTGGGAGAATCTATTGTTTAGATAATTTCAGCTAAAGTAAGTGGAGAGTTGAGGAATGATAGTTGCGAAGCTGATAGGATGGGTAGGGATATCTTGTTGTGGGGTAGTGGAGTCCTCTTTTAAATTGTACAAGGACCCATAATAGTCTGCAAAGGTGTCTGCACTGTCTTGAGGATTAAGAAGTTTAGTTTTGGTAAAGGGATGGATAATACGTGGGATTTTAGTTTTGTTCCTACGGGTTTTTAGTTAGGCCACTAAAAATTTTCCTGCTTTATTATGTTGTGAGTTGAGCGGACACCTTGATGTCCGTGTTCGGTGGGTTCGGCCGAACTTGAAAAAAAAGTCCGGGTCCGGGTCCCGGACTTTTTCCGAACTTTACCCGGACACCGAACCCCATTGAAGTCAACGGGGACACAAACTTTCAGGCACTAAAATGGCTCTAAAACACCAATGGAAAGGGCTAGAGTGCTGCAAATAGCAGCAAAATGTAGTTAAGAGCATGGCAAAATTCCCCATTAAATGCATTTTTTAATAGCAGATTAGAACAGCAATCTGTAGTGAAATATAGCTGAACGCTGCACACAACAGAATGATAAAAATAGATTTTTTTCTCCCTCCTCCTCCTCCTCCTCAGTGGGCTCAAGTGAGGGCAAAAAGATTGTTCACTGCACCACCCCCACACAGCAAAATCGATGTAGACTGTCCCTGCCTAATCTCCAGCCTGGCCCTAAAATGCTCTAATAACTTTCCCTGCCTGCACTCCGACCTGTCCCTGCATTATTTTCGGACACAATTTTTCACAGAATCACTGTCTGACCCTAATCAGCAGCCAGCACGTATGATGTGTGCTCTGTCCCTAAACTACAGCAGAATGACGCGGCGCGCTGGGGCTCTCGAACTTATAAAGACATGGTCACATGCTTCAGATGGCCAATCACAGCTACTAATACATTAGTAGGCATGGCTGTGATGGCGCACACAGTTTAAACGCTTTTTGATTGGCTGTTGAAAGCCCGCCATTAAAAGCGCGCCATTACATACAAAACAGGAAATAAAATGACCGAACACGGATTTTAAACCCGAACATACAGTAAAGTTTTCGGGTCCGTGTTCGGGTAACAAAAATCCAATTATTCGGTACGAACACGAATAATACAGTCCGTGTTCGCTCAACACTAGTTGTGAATAATTACACAAAAGAGAAATTGGCCCACGGGACTTTGTGTGAGGTACGTGTTGGTGGCTGGAAAAAATTGAATTACACAGTCGATAAAAGCAATATTGTAATTTTATTGCATAGGATGCACAGGTTGTGGGAACAAATGATAACATGTGCTCAATGGCGCATGCTGTAGCTCAAAGGCTATATGTAAAAAAATATATATACAACACAGGCATTTGAAGATAATATGTTGGCATAAAACTTGGTGTATCCACTCATAGACAGGCATAACATGATAAGATAACATGACAGTTGAATATAACATCGTGACCTGACGCGTTTCGGGAGCAATCTCCCTTCTTCAGAGATCAGTATATTCAATGTGTATCTATAAAAAGACATTGTAGTTTAAATATGCAATATCGTTATGATTATAGAATTGAAAAATTTCCGTCAAGGGATGGAAACTAAATGGAGTGTGTAATACTCACAACTCAATAGGACTTAGATGGAATAATTGGGATTCTCGTGTGACAGCGGCGCATTGTGTCTGACCCGGGAGCTGAAGGATCCCATAATGGCAGCCAGAAATGCGGGTCCTTGGTAGGTGGGTGGTGAGTGTGGAAAAACAGAAAGAAAAACAGAAGCACCTTCCAACCTGTCATATAAAAATTAGTGGTAGTAAGGGGGTAGCCATTGCTTACAATTGAAAATATCAGACATGGTGTGCATGAAGTAGAAAGATTGGGTGTAGGAGAAAGAAGGAAATCCCATGTGAAACAAAGTATGTGCTGAAGAGCAGTAAGGTGAAAGAGAAATGAAGGTGGGGAAGTGGAGCAGTTAAGCCGAAGGGGGTGAAAAGAGACAAGGGGTTGATAGGAGAGAATAAGTGAAAGGATAACTCAGTGACTGACCTACCAAATGGATCCGAAGCCGACAGCACAGATGGGGTCCTAGCGTCATGCAGCGGGCATAGAGAGATCAATCAGAGCAGCAGCGTCTGTGATCTCGTGGAGGAGAGGAACGCTGGGGAGCGGACCTCTCCGACCCGCAGATGTAACAGCACGTGATCAGCGCGGTGACGTCAGTGAGCACACTGGCGCACAGCGCTAGGAAGTGCGGCATGACGCCGATGTGCAGGAGGACCCGCTCGTCCCGTGAGAGGGGAGGGGCGGGGACAGCAAGGGAGAGAGAGACACTCCCTCTTCGCACATCGCAGCTCCCGGGGCTAGAACTTGCACCACTTAGCACACAGAGTACTCATGATTGTGTCAAATTGGATGTTAAAAACGAAGTATATAATGATCTCAATGCATAAAACAAAGCATGTATTGGTCTCAATGCATAATGACATAAGGCATACAAAAGGACAATATGGAGAAAGAGGGGCACCAAGATAGAGTATCCAGCCAAAAGGAAATCGGATCATTAATGGGCACAGTGGGTGTCTTCCACCCGAATATAGGTTCAAAAAGGGGCAATGATCCGATTCCCACCAAAACACTCCTCCATCCCAAAATATATACACAAAAGAGAAATTGGCCCACGGGACTTTGTGTGAGGTACGTGTTGGTGGCTGGAAAAAATTTAATTACACAGTCGATAAAAGCAATATTGTAATAGTATGCACAGGTTGTGGGAACAAATGATAACATGTGCTCAATGGCGCATGCTGTAGCTCAAAGGCTATATGTAAAAAAATATATATACAACACAGGCATTTGAAGATAATATGTTGGCATAAAACTTGGTGTATCCACTCATAGACAGGCATAACATGATAAGATAACATGACAGTTGAATATAACATCGTGATCTGACGCGTTTCGGGAGCAATCTCCCTTCTTCAGAGATCAGTATATTCAATGTGTATCTATAAAAAGAACATTGTAGTTTAAATATGTAATATCGTTATGATTATAGAATTGAAAAATTTCCGTCAAGGGATGGAAACTAAATGGAGTGTGTAATACTCACAACTCAATAGGACTTAGATGGAAGGAGTGTTCTGGTGGGAATCGGATCATTGCCCCTTTTTGAACCTAGTTGTGAATAATAGTTCAGTTTAAGTGATCGCATATATTTGTCATGTTCTTGGACTATAGGAGTCGTTGCTCCGTGCGTAGTTTAACCACTTGCCGACTGCC
This sequence comes from Pelophylax lessonae, assembly GCF_965119305.1. Lineage (NCBI taxonomy): Eukaryota > Metazoa > Chordata > Amphibia > Anura > Ranidae > Pelophylax > Pelophylax lessonae. The sequence continues at coordinate 432,206,254 of NC_138772.1, read as the reverse complement.
GCACGACTATTTACTGCGGCGGTCATCCCCTCCCAGGCAGAGCAATGTAGTACTACGTCGCTAGCCTGTGAGGGTCTAGGGAGCGAGCGCGTGCCCCCGGAGGCGCGCTCCCACTCCCGTGCGGTCACGGACCCCCCCGTGCGTGTGACCGGCGGACCCGATGTCCGCCGGTCACTCGGCGATCGTCGGTGCAGAGGGAGAAAGGCAGGCGGCTGATGTAAACAAGCCGCCTGTCATTCTCCCCTGTGTAGAAACAGTGATCATACGGTTCTACTATTTAGGACCGTTGATCACTGTTCCTACACCTCAAGCCACAGCCAATCACAGTTAGAATCACGCCCCTAGGGACACACACCACCCCTACCTCTCAAAAAAAGTTAACCCCTTCACTGCCAGTGTAATTTAACAGTAACAGTGCATATGTATAGCACTGATTACTGTAGTAATGTCACTGGTACCCCCAAAAGTGTCAAAAATGTCAGTCAAGGGTCCGATCTGTCTGCCGCAATGTCGCAGTACCGCCAAAAAAATCGCAGATCGCCGCCATTACGCATTAAAAAAACAACAAAAATGACAAAAATCTTTCACTTTGTTAGTAAACGCGATAACTTTTGCGCAAACCAATCAAAATACGCTTTTTGCAATTTTTTTACCAAACATATGTAGCATAAAACAAATTGGCCAAAAATGTTAAAAAATTTAGATTTTTACATTTTTTTGGGGGGGAATTTCATATAAAAAATGGGAAAAATATTGTTATTTTTGCAAAATTGACGCTCTTTTTTTGTTTATAGCGCATGATTAAAAAATCGCACAGGTGATCAAATACCACCAAAAGAAAGCTCTGTTTGTGGGAAAAAAAGGACGTCAAATTCGTTTAGGTACAGCGTCCCGCGACCGCGCAATTGTCCGTTAAAATCACGCAGTGCCGAATCGCAAAACTGGCCCTGGTCAGGAAGGGGGTAAAATCTTCCGGGGCTTAAGTGGTTAAGGAGTGCTTCGGATATGTGGGGCGTAGGGCAGACCCTGTTTGTGGTTTCTAAACATTTTATTTCTTATTGAGAGAGGCCTGGTTTTTTTTTTTATTTTAGCTCCAAGTTCCCAGCTCCCAGCATCCAGTTGGATTAATATACCCCTCATGTAGGCCTTCTGGACATTCCATAGCGCAGTGGCAGTGACAGCTCGGGTGTCATTATTCGAGAAGAAGGTCTGTAGATGTTGAGTCAGTAGACTCAAATTTACGGGAGATTGCACTACATAGTTATTGCAGTGCCAATTAGAAATTTTAGGTAAGAGGTTGTCCAATTTTAAGGTAATAGGGATCGCAGCGTGGTTGGACCAAGTGATGTTATGAATGGCAGAGGCAGATATCTGTTGAAGTAACCACTTATCCACTGCAAATAGATCTATCCTGGAGTAGGATTTATGTCTGAAGGAAAGAAAGTAAAATCTTTTTAATTGGCGTGCATGCAACAAAATACATCATATAGATCTTCATTGTGCAGTAAGCCATTGAGGAAGAGTCAAGAGAAGGGTCTGGTACAATGTTAAAGTCACCACAGACTAATACATTCCCCCTTCGCACCTTAGAGATTCACTTAAAGAGTTTGCGAAGGAACCTCAATTGATGCGAATTGGGAGCATAAATAGATACAAGCGTGAATAATTTAGCATCAATAGTACAGATCAAAATAATAGATCTTCCCTCCAAAATTGATAATTGTTTGTGAGGAGTAAAGGAAACAGTGTCTCTTATCGCCATTAGGACCCCCTTTTTTTGACAGGGGCATTAGAGAGAAAGATATGTGGGAAGTTTTGATGCTGGCAATGGGGGGGGGGGGGGTCTTATCCGTTTGGAAAAGTGTTTTTTTGCATAGTGATTTCATCAGCTCTGTTGGTCAAGGCTTCCTTCTACATAGACCTCCGCTTGGCAGGGTGGTTGAGACCATGAGCGTTAAGGGATAGAATATTAAGTCCCATTTGAGGTTGAAGAAAGTGAGATCCGATGATAGTAGGTGAGTATTACATAAGGTCCGCCACAGGGGCAGGTGAAATGGTGGCAGAGAGTGCCAACAACATGGCAGTAAGAGAACAGGCGACTCCATCATGGTTGGGATAGGGAAATCTTCAAATCTGGAAAAAAGATTGTAAAGAAGAAAGAATATAAAAAGAATGGTAAAAAAAAATAGAAAAAAAATAAACATATGTCCCAATAAGAACAGGAACAAAAATAACTTCCAGTAAGGAGTATAAAAAAAAGAAGGCCGGTGCAGGGAAACAAGTACAGTGAAATGTACTCACAGAGAGGGGGACTAGGGATTCCCTTTGAGGTATTATGGAGAGTGTTGGTATCAGGGGACCTCCGATGTAGATGATTGCCATTTCTGTGGGACCAAGCATTTGACGTCAGCGAGCCAGATTGGGGAGGCAACGCTGGGAGTATGTCCCAACTTTTAAGTAAGGTAATTCCATCTTCCAAAGAGTGGATCGTTTTAGATGCGCCTTCTTGGGTGATCACAAAGCTAGTCGGATACTTCCATTTGTAAGTTTTATTATGATTACGTAAGGTCTTGGTCAATGTGTGTAGATTGTTGCGCTGTATTGGGAGAAATCGGTGAAGACGTGGAGGTTTATAATCTGTTCTGGAAGTGTATCCACCCATCGGAAGGCTTCCAATCGTTTTTCTTTGACCTGAAAAAAGTGTACTCTGAGGAGTACGTCTCGAAGGACTTCTACCAGGAGATGGGAGGGCTTTGAAATGCAGTTTACCCGATCGATTGTGAGGTCTGCAGATCTGCAGGACTGCAGATGAGAGGTTAGTTATAGCGGTAGTAAAGACATCTCTCACAAAATCCATTGCAGCTCCTCTGAATGCACCTCATGACCATCTACCATGGTATTGGTACTCTGCATTGTCACAAGCCAGACAGCAGGTCAGATTGCAGAGAGACTCTAAGGGATAGGAGCATCTCTTTAAGTGTTGTGTCAGATATGGGTTATCCACTGGTGGGGAAAGATGCTATAGGATCTGCAGGAACAGTGACCACTGAGCGTGGTGTGCATTCCTCGCTCACCTCTATGGGATCGTCTTCTCCATTTTTCTTCTCTGTTTCCTTCCTAGGTCTGGAATCTGGATTTGACTGAGCTTCTTGTGGATGGTGTTGAGTGATCAGAATTTGTGCCTGTTATGTTGTTGTATCTGGAGGAGGAATCGTGGGCGTACAAGGCTTCTGCCGCTAGAGCACCATCAGCAGAGACAACAGAGTGGTTGCGGCCACATTTTGCTGCAGTCTTGAGGATGTGGCTGGGAAAAAGCCTGTTAGTTTCCTTGGCTGAGGGGCATCTCCTCGTCTCCGTGGCATGGTAAAGGATGCAGGAGCTGTTTAGGCAGGCGGCTGTGATGGTGACAATGTCTGGAGGTCAGTCAATTCACGGCAACCCCCGATCCACAGAGAGAGCACTCAGCTCATGCGGCCATCGGCTTCAGCGGTCGCCATGCCCCCATCGCTGTGCTACTTTAACTGACAATTGAAGGGTCATGCAAAATTGACATTTATATCATTTTTTTCATACAAATATAGCTTTCTTTTGGTGGCATTTGATTACCACTGGGTTTTTATATTTTTTTATTGTATAAATTAATAAATAACAATAATTTTGAAAAAAAAAAACAATATTTTCTACTTTCTGTTATAAAACATATCCAATGAAATAAAATTTCTTCAAATATTTAGGCCATAATGTATTCTGCTACATGTCTTTGGTTAAAAAAAATCCAAATAAGTGTATATTTTATTCTTTGTGTGAAAGTTATAGCTATATTCACACCTAAGTGTCATGTTTTCTACCATTTTTTGGAGCAGAATTTCATGTTTTTTTCAGCTTTTGTCAGGCAGTTTTTCAGGTGTTTTTCAACTAAAAGATGTGGAGTGCTGCTAAAAAAGGGTCAGAGAGTTGCTGTTGAGCAGAAATTGCACAACAAAACACTTAGAAAATCCCTCAAAAAAAGCTCATGTTGAGCTTTTCGGAATTTTCTATTGAAGTTTATGGGACAAAAATGTAGCTTTTTTGAGTGACAGACGTTTTGCTAAACCTTTTGACAAAATTTGAGACCTGCAAAATACTCACAATGCCTATTATTCAAATACCTTGGAGTTTCTGCTTTCCAAAAAAGGGGTAATTTGGGGGGTGTTTTGTACTATCCTGGCATTTTAGGGCCTCCAAAACTGTGCTAGATAGTTAGAGAATAAAATTGACATATTACACCCTTTGAAAGCCTGAAGGTGGTCATTAGATTCTGAGCCCAGTACGTGGCTAGGCTCCATTAAAGTCTCACACATGTAATATCCTCATACTCAGGAGAAGTAGCAGAATGTGTTCTGGGGTGTAATGCCACATATACCCATGAATTGTGTGAGAAATATCCAAGTAAAAGGACAACTTTGTGTAAAAAATATATAGAAACTCTTTATATATACTATACTGTATAGTTTTTTAATTTTTCAAAAACTTGCAGCAAAAAATAGCATTTTCCAAAGACTCAGCATTCCTCTCAGCAAATACCTTGGGGTGGTATTTGGGTGGATGTTTGAACTGTCCTGGCATTTTAGGGCTTTAAAAATATTATATGTATGACCAGCTTTAGGAGTTTCTGCTACACTCCTAATGTTGGGCATACATGTAATGTTTTTTGTTTTTTTTTTGTTCAGCCCAATCGATGTGGATTTCTTTCAGCCATGGACTGAAAGAAAAAAGAACCTAATAGATTTCTTCATTCACATTGATCGATGTGGATGAAGAAATCTCTGCCAGAAAAATCTCTGCCCAGTATTAGAAAATTCCACCACACATTCACCCACTCTTCTAATGTTGTGAATACATGTAATGTTTTTTTTTTTTTTTTTTTTTTTTGAAACAACAGATTCCTCCATTCACTTTGATTGATGTGGATGATGAAATCTCTGCCAGAAAAAATGATACGCCGAGCATAGGAGCTACCACCCGCTGACCACCCCACGCTCCTAATGCTGGGCATATACGTTCTTTTTCTTTAACTACAAATGGAGAAATCTTCGCCTGCAGCACTGCTGGCACTGACATATGTATTTTGAATACACAGATACACACATATAGGCCTCATGCACACAGGGCATTTTTGCAGCTGCTTTTATGAGTGTCAGACGTTTTTTTTTTTGTAGCTTTAAAATGCCCCTCCATGTTAATTTATGGCCTCATGCACACTTAGACGTTTTAAAGCTGTAAGTGGCATATGCGTTTTCAAGCTGCAGAAAAAACCCAGGGCCAGCGCGTTTTGAGGACCGAAGTTACAACTGTAAAAACGCTGCTAAAGGTGAAAATCAATGATTCCCTGTGGGAGTCCATTGATTTAAATGGAAGTCGTATCCAAGTCAAATAATGATGATCCGACTTGTGGTGCGACTTGTGCTCTGAGGATCTTGAGGGGGGGACTCCACGCCAAAATGAAAAAAAAAAAACGGCGTGGGGGTCCCCCAAACTCAATACCAGACCCTTATCTGAGCATGCAACCGAGCAGGTCAAGAAAGGGGAGGGGACGAGCGAGCAGCCCACCCCCTCCTGGGCCATACCAGGCCACACGCCCACAACATGGGGAGGTGGGTGCTTTGGGGCAGGGGGGGCTCTGCATCCCCCTCCCCAAAGCACCCTTTTCCATTTTGGCGTGGAGTTTCCCCTCAAGATCCTCACAGCGGGTCCTCGGGTCATAATGATCTGACTTGGATGCAACTTCTATTCAAATCAATGGGCATCAAGCCGTAAAAAATGCTCATAGTCAACCATTGATTTTGATTAGAGGCAGAAAAACGCTGCTAATTTCTAACGAGAATAAACGCACATTAATGCCAATGGAAAAGGCTACTAAAAGCACATTTTTACACCTGATTTTTCCTGGTATTGGTAGTGGTTCTGCAGCTTGTTTTTTCTAACGCCCTGTGTGCATGAGGCCTAAGAATACACAGACCAGTGCTGCAGCTGATTGGCATTCCTGCAAAGCAAGCAACAACAGTTAACAATAACACACAGTAACGATATAAAATAACTCACTAAAACAACTTTTTAAATGTTTATATTACATTTTACCGTATTTTTTTAGTTTTATTTACTTGTTTACTTTCTTTGTAACATAACTTTTTAGAACCATAACATTTCCAGCCTTAGATTTTAGGGTCTCTCAAAGTGTGATAGACCATTTTCAGACTATTTAACATCTTTTGAGACCCTTCTTTTTGCAGAATTGTGTGCATAAGGTGCCATAGACTGTGCCATGCTGTACCCTAGACCACTTAATGCAGAAGCCAGGTTAGCTAGGACAGGAGGGACAAAAAAACAAACAAACAGATGTCACATCTCATTATGTGATTACTACTCTTTTTTGGGATATCCCTTGTGTTGGGGTACCTGGGAAAACATCTGGAAAATGCGCCTCATGCAGTCGGTTAACTGCATCTGGATTTTGGCTTTGGGCCAAAGCGCCTTCTAGATAAAAATAGGCTGCAGTTATTGCTTCCTGACATTTTAAGAAGAATCCAGTTCTTCCAGTAGCTTAATAAATAACAATAGCATTGTATATAGCCAATTGAAATAAATATATAGACACTTATTTATACTAGTGTATAATTCCGTGGGAAACAAAATATGGCTTCATCTTTTGGTTGTTGAAGTGTACGCCTCCCATATAAAGAACATAGTCGTGAATGCAGAGAGGCTTATCTATGACACCAGACGCCATGTTAATTTGGACCGTCATGTCTGGGTGAATGAAAGATAAGATGAATACATCCCATTTGTCCTTCCACTTCCCTGAAGTAGTTCTTCATTGCGCAAGCAGACTTTCCCATTTCTAAGCAGGATGTTAATGAGTCGTTGGGGGAAGCCCCATGGTTAGGTTGCACGGTGCCACAGCAGCCAATTTCTTTAATGAAAATATGTCTAAAAATGGCACGTTTGCATAAAAAGTTGTCCATGTACAAATGATAACCCTAACAGAACAAGGATGACAACAAGTCCCATACTATCTTGCCACTGCTCTCAATGTAGTATAAGCATCCGGAGGGCTTAACTTGACTGCCTTTTCTCTCATAAATTCCGAAGCAGTACATATAGCCTGTGGCTCATTCATAAAGCTTATATAATTTGACCCCATATCTGGCACGCTTGCTGGGGAGATATTTCTGAATTGCAAGCCTGCCAGTATAATGTACAAAGGAATCATTGATGAAGGCATTTTGTTGGGGCATATAAACATTAGAGGTGTACCGAACTGTTCGCCGGCGGACAGTTCCCGGCGAACTTAGCATGTTCGCGTTCGCCGCTGCGGGCGAACATATGCGATGTTCGGTCCGCCCCCTATAATACATCATTGAGGCAAACTTTGACCCTGAACTTCACAGTCAGCAGGCACATTTCCAGCCAATCAGCATACCTCCCTCCCACACCCTCCCACCTCCTATAAATAAGCAAGGGTAGCATCCATCTTAGATCATTCTGAAGCAGTGTGTGTTAGTGAGAGCAGGGAGAGCTGCTGCTGCTGCTGCTGTTAAGCATCCTGACAGCACCCCAAAAAGCCCTTCTAAGGGCTGGTATTTGTGTAATTTTTATATATATATATATATATATATATATATATATCTAGTGTCCCCAAAATCCCTTTTAAGGGCTGGTAATTGAGTTTTTTCTTCTTATATATATATATATATATATATATATATATATATATCTAGTGTCCCCAAAAGCCCTTTTAAGGGCTGGTAATTGAGGATTTTTTTTTATTTATATATATATATATATATATATATATATATATATATATATATATCTAGTGTCCCCAAAAGCCCTTTTAAGGGCTGGTAATTGAGTTTTTTCTTCTTATATATATATATATATATATATATATATATATATATATATATATATATATATATATATATATATAGTGTCCCCAAAAGCCCTTTTAAGGGCTGGTAATTGAGGATTTTTTTTATTTATATATATATATATATATATATATATATATATCTAGTGTCCCCAAAAGCCCTTTTAAGGGCTGGTAATTGAGTTTTTCCTTTTTATATATATATATATATATATATATATATATATATTGTACACTGCAGTTGCCTGCCCGCTGTGTGTGAGAGGCCACAGACCCACCACAGACTGTACTGTGTGCACACCACACTCATTTCGGGTGGCACAGGCACAGTACCTTGCATTTTAAAAAATATTTTTTTTTTCCTCTGTCATAATTGCAGTGAGTGCTGTGTCAGGTCCACAGAGTGCACTGTACCCACTGCAGTGCACTGCCCACCACTGATATATATACGGTGGCACAGCATGTTGTTGCAAATTGAAAAAAAAAAGATTTTTTATTATTGCAGTTGCCTGGGCTGCCAGTGACTGTCAGGTCCACAGAGTGTACTGTGCCCACTGCAGTGCCACTGCGTGCCCACCCACCACTGATAGTGATATATAAGGTGGCACAGCAGCTTGCAAAGTAAAAAAATATATATTTTGTTAATAATTTCAGTTGCCTGGGTGCCAGTGACTGTCAGGTCCACAGAGAGTGTACTGTGCCACTGCCCACCCACCACTGATATATAAGGTGGCACAGCAGCTTACAAAGTAAAAAAATATATATTTTGTTTATAATTGCAGTTGCCTGGGTGCCAGTGACTGTCAGGTCCACAGAGAGTGTACTGTGCCACTGCCCACCCACCACTGATATATAAGGTGGCACAGCAGCTTGCAAAGTAAAAAAATATATATTTTGTTTATAATTGCAGTTGCCTGGGTGCCAGTGACTGTCAGGTCCACAGAGAGTGTACTGTGCCACTGCCCACCCCCCACTGATATATAAGGTGGCACAGCAGCTTGCAAAGTAAAAAAATATATATTTTTTTTATAATTGCAGTTGCCTGGGTGCCAGTGACTGTCAGGCCCGCAGAGTGTACTGTACCCACTGCCCAACACTCCTATAGGGTGGCACAGCACCTTGCACTCATAGTACAACACATTAAAATAAAAATGACAGGCAGAGGCAGGCCACCCCGCAAGGGCCGTCGTGGTGCTGTGATTTACTTAGGCCGTAGAATAATGCCCAGTGTTCAGAGGCCACCACAGACCCTGAACTCAAAAAAATTGAGGACATAGTTGACTGGCTTACACAGGACACCTAATCGTCTACAGCTTCCGCTCGGAGCCTTAATGCACCATCCTCCTCCAGCTCAGCTTCGGGCACCTCTCAATTTACCACTCGCCAGCCCGCCGGCACCACCACCAACACTAGCACCACAGCCGCTTCACTTGATCCGTCAGAGGAGTTATTTTCACATCAGTTGGAAGAAATAAGTGATGCACAACTATTAGTGCCAGAGGATGTAGATAACGGGGATATGTCTCAGTCAGGCAGCATTATACACATGGACGTACATTGTGATGATGATGATGATGTTGTACCTGCTGCTGCTGCCTTTGCTGAGTTGTCAAGTGAAGCGGCTGATGATGACGATGTGTCTGTGGATGTCACCTGGGTGCCTGCTCGAAGAGCAGAAGAAGAGGGGGAAAGTTCAGATGGGGAGACAGAGAGGAGGAGGAGGAGACGAGTTGGAAGCAGGGGGAGGAGGTCATCGCAAGGAGCTAGTGGCGCAGTCAGACAGCATGTAGATTCGGCACCCGGGGTCAGCCAGACAGCACGCCAACCAACGCAAGCTGTTGCCACCACCAGAATGCCGTCCTTGCAAAGCTCAGCAGTGTGGCATTTTTTTTGTGTGTCTGCCTCTGATATCAGCGATGCCATTTGTAACCTGTGCCAAAAGAAACTGAGTCGTGGGAAGTCCAACACCCACCTAGGTACAACTGCTTTGCGAAGGCACATGATCTCACATCACAAACGCCTATGGGATCAACACATGAGTAAAAGCAGCACACAAACTGAAAGCCACCATCCTCCTCCTGGTCCAGCATCTTCAGCCACGTCAACCACTGCTGTCCTCCATGCCCCCTATCAACAACCCACCCCTCCACCTCTCACCTTCAGCAGTTCCTGCTCACCTGCCCACAGTCAGGTGTCTGTCAAGGAAATGTTTGAGCGTAAGAAGCCAATCTCACAGAGTCACCCCCTTGCCCGGCGTCTGACAGCTGGCTTGTCGGAACTCTTAGCCCGCCAGCTTTTACCATACAAGCTGGTGGAGTCTGAGGCCTTCAAAAAATTTGTCGCTATTGGGACACCGCAGTGGAAGGTACCCGGCCAAAATTATTTTTCACAAAAGGCAATCCCCAACCTGTACTCTATTGTGGAAAAGGAAATCATGTCACGTCTGGCACACAGTGTTGGGGCAAAGGTCCATCTGACCACTGATAGCTGGTCTGCAAAGCACGGTCAGGGCAGGTATATCACTTACACTGCGCATTGGGTAAACCTGCTGGCGGCTGCCAAGCATGGAATGCGTGGCTCTGCTGCAGATGAGTTGGTGACACCGCCACGACTTGCAGGCAGGCCTGCTGCCACCTCCTCTACTCCTCCTACTCCATCCTCTTTGCTAACCTCCTCGGCTGAGTCCTCTTCTGCTGTTGCGTCTTGCTCCACACCAACTGCACCCCCCCAGCTCCCCAGGGGCTATTCCACATGCCGGATACGACAGTGTCACGCTGTCTTGGGGTTGACTTGCCTGAAAGCAGAGAGTCACACCGGACCAGCACTACTGTCCGCCCTGAACGCACAGGTGGATCAGTGGCTGACCCCGCACCAACTGGAGATCGGCAAAGTGGTGTGTGACAACTGAAGCAATTTGTTGGCGGCATTGAATTTGGGCAAGTTGACACATGTGCCGTGCATGGCACATGTGTTGAATCTGATTGTGCAACGCTTTGTGCAGAAGTACCCAGGCTTACAGGATGTCCTCAAGCAGGCCAGGAAGGTGTGTGGCCATTTCAGGCGTTCCTACACGGCCATGGCGCACTTTGCAGATATTCAGCGGCGAAACAACATGCCAGTGAGGCGCTTGATTTGCGACAGCCCGACACGTTGGAATTCAACACTGCTAATGTTCGACCGCCTGCTCCAACAAGAAAAAGCGGTCAACGAGTATTTGTATGACCGGGGTGCTAGGACAGCCTCTGCGGACCTGGGTTTTTTTTTTGCCACGTTACTGGACGCTCATGCGCAATGCCTGTAGGCTCATGCGTCCTTTTGAGGAGGTGACAAACCTAGTCAGTCGCACCGAAGGCACCATCAGCGACATCATCCCATATGTTTTTTTCCTGGAGCGTGCCCTGCGAACAGTGCTGGATCAGGCCGTAGATGAGCGTGAAGAGGAAGAGTTGTGGTCACCATCACCACCACCAGAAACAGCCTTACCATCGCCTGCTGGACCTGCGGCAACACTGGAAGAGGAGTCTGAGGAAGAGGAGTCAGAGGAGGAATGCGGCTTTGAGGAGGAGGAACACCAACCACAGCAGGCATCCCAGGGTGCTCGTTGTCACCTATCTGGTACCCGTGGTGTTGTACGTGGCTGGGGGGAAGAACACACCTTCAATGACATCAGTGAGGACGAGGAATTGGACATGAGTATCTCGGCATCCAACCTTGTGCAAATGGGGTCTTTCATGCTGTCATGCCTGTTGAGGGACCCTCGTATAAAAAGGCTGAAGGAGAACGACCTGTACTGGGTGGCCACGCTACTAGACCCCCGGTATAAGCAGAAAGTCTCTGATATGTTACCTAATTACCGGCAGGCGCAAAGGATGCAGCAGCTACAAAATAAGTTGAAAAGTATGCTTTACACAGCATATAAGGGTGATGTCACAGCACAACGGGAATCCAACAGGGGAAGAGGTGAAAGTAATCCTCCTCCTACCACCACAACCACGCCGGCAAGGACAGGACGCTTTACAGATGTCTTGTTGATGGAGGACATGCTGAGCTTTTTTAGTCCTACGCATCGCCACAGCCCTTCGGGGTCCACCCTCAGAGAACGACTCCACCCACAGGTAGCAGACTACCTTGCCTTAACTGCAGATATCGACACTCTGAGGAGCAATGAACCCCTTGACTACTGGGTGCGCAGGCTTGACCTGTGGCCTGAGCTATCCCAATTTGCCATTGAACTTCTGGCCTGCCCCGCTTCAAGTGTGCTGTCAGAAAGGACCTTCAGCGCAGCAGGAGGTATTGTCACTGAGAAGAGAAGTCGCCTAGGTCAAAAAAGTTTTGATTACCTCACGTTTATTAAGATGAATGAGGCATGGATCCCGAAGGGACTGACAGTGGGGGATGCATTTGACTAAAAAAGGTCTGGTGATGACTGAGATGCCTTGGGCTAAAAATGGTCCACACGCTGCTGTATTTAATCATTCTCTGCATGCCGGATGACTTACGTGACGTCTCCGCCACCAACTACGGTTCAAGCCGCAATGTTTTAGTGCACTTTCTGCCTTGAAAACCTCAATTTTTTCAGGCCGCTGCTAAAGCAGCGGCTGCAACAATACCTGCTTTTTCATGCATGTGTACATGCCTAATTTTTCTGGCCTCTGGTGCTACACTGTGGCTGCAAAAAAACAAAAAAAAAGGCACATACATGTGTCAATTCCCCTTTGTGATCGTTACCTTGTCGTGGTGAAGGGGCTTGCGTATCACAATCACCTCTAGGAGTGTGTTGGCACACCCCAGATGATAAGGTCGTTGCTTCATTGTGAACAGACCAAAAGCGATCCGCGGGATAATTTTTCATAGAAAAAACATTCATTTTCTTTCATTCTTTCTGTGGAGCTGGGTATTTTTTGGCCGTGTTACTGAATGCTCATGAACAATGGCTGTAGGCTCATGCATCCTTTTGCGGAGGTGACAAACCTGGTGGTCAGTCGAACCCAAGGCAACATCATCGACCTCATCCCATATGTGTTTTTTCTGGAGCGTTCCCTGCGAAGAGTACTGGATCAGGCTGTAGATAAGCATGAAGAGGAAGAGTTGTGGTCCCCATCACCACCAGAAGCAGCCTTGTCGTTGTCAATTGCTGGACCTGTGGCAACGCAGAGAGAGGAGTCTGAAGAAGAGAAGTCAGAGGAGGAAGGTGGCTTTGAGGAGGTGGAATACCAGCCACAGCAGGCGTCCCAGGGGGCTTGTTGTCACCTTTCGGGGACCCTTGGTGTTGTACGTGGCTGGGTGGAGGAAGAGACCTTCAATGATGTCAGTGAGGACAAGGAACGGGACATGGCTAGCTTGGTATCCAACCTTGTGCAAATGGGGAGTTTGCGGTTGTGCAAATGGACTGACTGACTGTTAAACGGGGAGTTTGGTCTGTCAGAGTTTGGTCTGTCACTGTGAAGCGGGCGACGGGCGTAACCCTTACACTACTTGACCGATAAAACATCATACCTGATCGTATTCACACACTGGATGTTTTAAAGCACGTTATTCCAAACAATTAAGGAATGTTAGGTGATTTATGCCCTTTATGGATCAAAACCCGACTCTGCGTCAACTACGTAATTTTCCATGGGAGTTTTGCCATGGATCCCCCTCCGGCATGCCACAGTCCAGGTGTTAGTCCCCTTGAAACAACTTTTCCATCACTATTGTGGCCAGAAAGAGTCCCTGTGTGTTTTAAAATTCGCCTGCCTATTGAAGTCTATGGCGGTTCGCCCGGTTCGCGAACATTTGCCGATGTTCGCGTTCGCCGTTCGCGAACGGCGAATTTTAGGTTCGCGACATCACTAATAAACATTTGCAAATTTCTGGGACAGGTATTTTATGAGGGGCTGAATTTTGTGGGGCCGATCATAGTCAGGGTCACCCCCAGGGATGACAAAAGGTATTGTCACTGAAATGCATAAAACACATTATTGTCTTATATCTTTTCCTGGCCATTGCAGCACATAACATGGGCATGATAAATCAGGTCTGTGGACCAATATGACCACAATTCTTTTTATTTTGTAATTCCTATGTTAAGGGTTAGGCCCAAAAAAGTTTTAAATTCGGAAACAGTGATAGGTTTCCACTTTAATGGACTGGTAAGAATAGATTTTGGGTTGGCGGCAATGTACTTATGGGCATAAAGATTGCTTTGATCCACAATCAAATTGTAGAGGTCTTCAGTAAAACAGCTCCAAAAAATCAAGAGGCGTTGTTAAGTTTACTATTTCCACCTAAACCCTGGGCTTTGCATGGAGGGATAATGGGTGCTGCTGAATCTGGGGGCAGCCAAATAGGGTTTGCAAGCATCTCTGAAAGGCTGCTATGGGTTCTACAGGCCTGTGCTCAAAAAGCTAGGATGTACTAGACCAGTGTTTCTCATTTTTGAGGCACCCCAATCTAAAATATAAAAATGATTCTAATAGTTTTACATATTGCAGCAACATCCACACGTAGGACATCCAACGTTAGAGATGACTTATTCTTCCAAAGCAAATACACTTTTGCAAACTGGTACTGACTAGTCATTTCTCCATCACTCAGCTAATGTGACCCCAATGCTGATGGAGAGCGACAGGGGAGGGTCAAACAAGGTTGATATCCAGGCGACTGACAGCCTCCTTATCAAATGATGATGTCATTGGTCATTGGAATGCCGGCAGCTAGAAGGTTGTAATGGTGCACAATGAAAACCTGTGGCTTTGTGTAACTAAAAAGCGGCCTTCATCCACATGTATACAATTTTTGGGCAATTTTTAGACATTTTGCCAAGGCACCCCTGAAGAAATCTCAAGGCACACCAGTGTGCCTGGGCACCCTGGATGAAAAAGGCTGTACTAGACTACTGTTGATCACCAGATCACCAAAAACAAGTGCAATGCTAGTACTTGCACACTGCTGAATAAGCATAATTATACGTTTCTAGTACTTCAGCAACCAGGGGTTAGGTATGCCTTAGCAGAGACCTCTTCTCCATTGTCTCAGCTAGCTATCAGGGTGCCACTGCTTTCTACAGGTTCATTCTTGTCAGGATGCAAGGAAACCAGACTACACGGAGATGCAGGTAAAATAAGGCATTTTATTGGAGCAAACAACAATAGATGCACAGCAAGAGAAAGGATCGAGAACAAGAACAGCTAGGGTCAAGTCCAGATGTGGGTGATTATCCAAGCTGGGGTCAAGCCCAGAAGCGGGTAATCATCAAAGCCGGGGTCGAGTATAGAAGTGGGTAATCATCCAAGCTGGGGTCCAGTCCAGAAGCAGGTAGTCTGCCAATGCCAGGTCATCTGCCAATGTGGGGTCGAGAGCCAGGAGAGTGCCAGCCAAGCCTGATCCGACATGGAGGAACACAAAGAACAGAAGATTTCTAGCAGTGATGCACCTTGGAGCACAAACACAAGGGAAAGGATTGCAACCCATCAGGTGATTGATATAGTCAGGTGTGCAGCATCTTTACTGTGCGACACCCAAGAAGCAGACAATCAGGGTTTATAAGAGGCAGCAGTGTGCACGTCCAAGATGGCTGCCAACAGGAGGGCAAGGTGAGACCTTGACAGTTCTGGTGCCTCCCCTTAGCTTTTATCTGTCATGCTCAAAATCCTGTGGGCCTTTTCACTAGTGTACCTTTTTTTGGGACATTTTGGGCAATAAATTTACAAATATCTAGTGGCGACTATGGGAAAAAGAGCTCCTGGCTACCAAATAACGAGCTTCTTGCGTGCTAGAAATAAAATGAACTGCTAGTGCAAGCAGATCTAGCTAACACTTTGGTTTTGTGGACAATATATCATAGGTGGCAGTGATCAGAAAAATTATACTGACATTGCATTTGTTGGGAGGGAGGTGCTAAGTGCAAGTGCTGGCAGTGATTGGGGGTTATCCTGCTAATGCTGTGTTTTTTGGGAACACTATACCTGTTTGTGATCCATACAGACACTAAACTAGCAATGGTGGTGATAAGCCACTTATAGTGTAATATAATAAAAGCAGCGCCAATTGATATAAATATGTGTAATATAAAAAGTCCCAACAGGCAATATAAATGCAGTCCAAACGTTTTTAGCCAAAAGGAGGTAGATACAACTTGAGATAGAGTCCCAATCACCGGTGACACAGCGGCATGGAGCGTGCTTAGGCGTCCGGTGTCCACTGCGCCTAACACTTCCACCGGACGCCTAAGCACGCTCCATGCCGCGGCTTTTAAATCCTTACATGCTGTTGTTTGCTGTTTTTATGTAAGTGCAACTTTTACCTATGATTAAATATTCAAGTCCTATGCAATCTGCACTATTGCTTGTCCATTTATTCTGAGGTAACTTGAGACTGAGAAAACAGAGGATGTACAGTGTCACTGATATGCAGCCTGAGGGATTATAGAATTTTCTATTACTGGTTCAGGAGGAGTTACCCTGCGTTTTTGGATAATCCTGTGGTTTCTGATTCCGTTTGCCTGTTTTGACCTCTCTTCATGAGGGCCAATTATATCTGGTAAGAATCCCATTTGGCTGTCACATTTGGGTGCTCATTCATCTTTCAATGTGTCATCGGTGATTGGGACTCTATCTCAAGTTTTATCTACCTCCTTTTGGCTAAAAACTTTCGGACTGCATTTATATTGCCTGTTGGGACTTTTTATATTACACATATTTATATCAATTGGCGCTGCTTTTATTATATTACTATTATTGATAGGGTTTGTGTATCCCCTATGTAGCTGGCTGCCCTTTTTCTCATATTCATTTATGTATTCATATTGTTTATGATTCTTATACCCAAATCAGATAATACTCCCTTTTTTACTGTGTTTCAGCCACTTATAGTGTGACTGCGATAGTGTGGCAGGCAATCTAGCTCTAACTGACCCTGGCTGGGAGAGATGCTAACTGACTGATGCTATGTGACACTATCAGACATCGCTAGAGAGACAAATACAGCGATCAGTAAAAATACTGTACTGTACACTGACACTGTACTAACGGCACTGGCTGGGTTACAGGGGTGATCAAAGGGTTAATGGAGGGCAATACAAGTGTTAAATGTGCCTAACAAGTGGGTCTAACTGTTAACTTGCTGCTTTAACTGTGGTGTTTCTTCTCTTACTGAACCAAAAAAGATGTAGAAAGAGAATAACCCAGAAGATTGTGTGTCTATGTTTACAAACAAGACACAGGACCATTCTGTGCTTTGCTACAGCTGGCCAGCAGGTTTATGGCCAAAATCATTGGCTGAAACCTGCTGACAAGCTTGTGCTGTAGCCAATGACAGCACAGGTCAGCAGGGAGCGCATGCATGCGCGCCTGCAAACATGGAAGAAGCCTGTCACGTACTTGATCGTGCCTGTACCTGCCTCCCGCTCTGAATATATTTACTGTGAGTGGTCAGTAGGTGGTTAAAATACAAAATGCGAGATAGCATGCGTAAGCAAATTGGCAGTATCAGAACACTTTTCCCAAGGCTTTCAAGAGACCCGTATTTTCAAGTCAATCATTTTAGATAGACTGCATAACTTGAACAAATCATCTTCCCAGGATTCATTACATGCTTGCTAGCAAGTTCAACTTCCAGGCTATGAGGCATCTCACTCAGTGTCTTCTGATAGTAGTGAGGACAATGATCTTATTCCAAAGTGTTGGCCAAGGTAAGGCCCCACAGTAGGGGGTTGCTGGAAAAACAAAAGGGTGAATAATGGAAATATACAAACGTTATCTTTCACACTGATATTGCCTTTAGAATGGGCCTCAAATTCACACTTGTCACTTGTCACACTTTATAACTGGAAAGGATGATCATATTCTGATCCTTTTCATGGTCCCTGAAAACATAGCTAATGACCCTATGGATTATTGCGTCTGCATACTGGATCAGTAGCATTAAATGATTCATCTGGTTCCCCTCTTTTCCAGAAAGTTATTACTATAGTCGGACACATTGTTTCCAAATAAACCCATCAAAATTAGCAAAGCCAGCATAAGCCCAGAATTTTTGCTTCCCATCCTCAATGCCCCAAAATACTTATGTCACCATTACCATCAACACTATAAGAATTGTCACTGGCAAGTGGCAACCACTAACTAACAGTATCTATAGCTGCTAAATAAGAAAGAGGATACTTAATCTATAGTTACCACCAGCACCATCATCTGTGCTTGCTCTGTTTTTTTTGGCCACCATCACCATGTCATTCTGTGACAATGTCCTATTAGCAAAAGCAACATTAACCCTATTTTCATAAGTCCCATTCTGCACCCTTGCACACTCTCTACCTATGCACATTACCAAGGACAGAAGGTTCAAGAATTTTGAGGAATTTAAAGGTAGCTTAACACCCCTCCCCCTCCACTAAAAACAACAGTTTGAGGGTCTAAATGTTTTTGTTAAAATGAAGGCTTATTGATTTTTTTATTGCTATTATTTACTACCTTGCTGTCATGTTTTAACATTTATCATTATGGTAACAAAAAAAATTAAAATAGATAGACTAGATAGACTAGATAGATAGATAGATAGATAGATAGATAGATAGATAGATAGATAGATAGATAGATAGATAGATAGATAGATAGATAGATAGATAGATAGATAGATAGATAGATAGATAGATAGATAGATAGATAGATAGATAGATAGATAGATAGATGCAACCAAATAATTAAAAAATACTGTATATCTGCCTGTCAGAGAAATAAGGGTGTTTTGAGGATCTAATAATAACAAAGACTTTGTGCATGGACAACTTTTTTTTTATAAACCGTAAACTAGTTACCATTAATTGTAAGTTAATTCAAATTTAAAAAAAAAACGGTCAGCAATTAAATAAGTCAGAGGTAAGATTAGCCATGGTGGCAATAAAAAGTTGAATTATCTGCAATATATGAAATGTTATGTTTCTAAATTTATATTACAACTATAAATTCAACATCATAAAATGGAGATTTGTAAATATTGTTATGCATTTTTAACTACTAAAATATGCAAAGCTACGAAATATGTAAATGCTATGTCCTTAAAGTCCAGTTTTTGCATGAATTTAAAGCTAGGTCATTTTATACAAGTATTGTATGTTATATTTAACCTAAAATTGTAAACGTAATTGTTCAGAGTCATTTTCAATAACAGCATCTGTTCTACAGCATTTAAAAGGCATACAGTACATTTTCCTAAAACAGAATATATATGTTTTTAATCTAATTAATTTCCCTATTATGTCTGTTGTATCATATGTACCAAATACCCTGCGATTCCGAAATACCAATTTCCTAATTTTTGAGTGTTAAAAATGAATGTGTTTATAGGCTTTTATAAAGAACTAATTTTTATATTACTTTAACGAAATACCAATTTCCTAATTTTTGAGTGTTAAAAATGAATGTGTTTATAGGCTTTTATAAAGAACTAATCTTTATATTACTTTAACGAGACCTACCTTCACTATGAGTTAAATAGTATTGCATTATAAATGAATATTGTTATGTAAAATAAAATACAAAATTAAATATAAAGTAATAACACTGTAAGAAAATATTTAAATATTTAAAAGTCTAATAATATTTTAACAAATTCACAAAATTAAAAAAGAAACATTAACCTTTGATATTGTTATAATTCAGCAGTTGTAGCAGAAAGTATCCTTGTGATGCAGGAGGACAATTCACAAACACATGAACTGCAGGATCCTTGCAGTTTTTCATTAGGGATGGACGGAGTGTTTGGTCTGAATGTACAGTAAGTTCAGATTAAACATTTGCTGGTTGAATATTCAACTAAACCCAGAACTTTAGGAATGTTCAGCAAGAATTGCTCCGCAGAGCATCCCATAATGCATTGCCAAAGCCATCAGTGCTATACAGTATACAGTACGATATTCAGTGCTGTATAACTGCTACTAATACTTTGCAGTGAATTGCAGTTTGTGTGGCTAGGGAAAGTGTGTAAACCCACCTACATTTATTGTGGCTTCCTAGGACTCAACAGTCCTTTTTAGGACTACTTTTTTGCATGTATGTCAGTGACAGGTCCTATTGATGTGTTGCTGTGGTTATGTTAGTGGTGAAGTTATTTAAAATAGTATTTAACTTGTACTTAAAGGGATTCTAAAGCGAGCGGCCTCTGTGTCCACAGGCCAAAGCATGGATCATGGACATATTTCCCTATTTTCAAATGCTGGACATGCAATTGAGCCAGGGCAAATAAAGCAAGTGGTGGAGAGGCTAACCCAGGTGCAGACTAGCTCACAGTCCATTGCAGATTCCAAAGTACCCTTTTATGCCTCCTCATCCACAGTTACCCCTGCCATTGCCCCTCCAACTGTCATGAAGGAGTCTGCTAAATTATGTGAGCACATCATGGGCCACTTGCTGGGACAGCAATTAATTGGCTCTGAGGTTGAGAAAGAAAGTAATGGGGGCCTAGGGGGAGGAAGCACCAGGCAAGGAATACCATTTGGCAGTTATGTTCCTGCAGCATACTGCAATGTTGGCAGTATGCTGTACCTGGGGGCCAATTTGGCACTGTGCTTGAGTGCCCAATAGCGAAGAGAAGGAGAGTGAGGAAGAGGAACATTCCCAAAGAAAGCATGATATCATCCATGAGCATCTTGCAGAAAAGTGGAGGGAGGAGCCTGGCTCTTTCACCAGATAGCAGAGTTCCACAGGTGCAGAGCACTGTTGTCTCTTGGCCAGCTCTCCAGAGGTACCGAGTCTCTCCAGAGAGACCTGAGTAGGCCTCTTTTTAGCATATGTGCAGAAGACCACACTGTTGTTATTTTCAGTCTCTGCTTCAAGTTTATCAAGCATGGCAATACTATCAACCATTTGAGTACCATGTCTATGAATAGACATCTGACCTCTCGCCACAGCAGCTCATTGGGAACAGCACCTGAAAGCTGGAAGCCAGAAGGCTGAAAACTGGCAGAGGTACACAGTGGAAACAAGAGGCAAAAGCACACTGGAATGCTCAGAGGATGCAAAATGTTCAAGAATAAAAGTTGAATGGCAAGAACACACATTTATATATATATATATATATATATATATATATATATATACACACCTGTATATACATAGCATCTCACAAAAGTGAGTACACCCCTCACATTTTTGTAAATATTTTATTATATCTTTTCATGTGACAACTCTGAAGAAATTACACTTTGCTACAATATAAAGTAGTGAGTGTACAGCTAGTATAACAGTGTAAATTTGCTGTCCCCTCAAAATAACTCAACACACAGTCATTAATGTCTAAACCACTAGCAACAAAACCAAGTAACCCTGTAAGTGACAATGTCCATATTGGGCCCAAAGTGTCAATATTTTGTGTGGCCACCATTATTTTCCAGCACTGCCTTAACCTTCTTGAGCATGGAGTTCACCAGAGCTAAACAGGTTGCCACTGGAGTCCTCTTCCACTCCTCCATGAGGACATCACAGAGCTGGAGGATGTTAGAGACCTTGCGCTCCTCTTTGTACTTGTCTTTGTACTCCTCACCTGGTTGCCACCACACATGCTTGACACCATCTGAACCAAATAAGTTTATCTTGGTCTCATCAGACCACAGGACATGGTTCCAATAATCCATGTCCTTAGTCTGCTTGTCTTCAGAAAATTGTTTGCGGGCTTTCTTGTGCATCATTTTTAGAAGAGGCTTCCTCTTGGGACGACATCCATGCTGATCAATTTGATGCAGTGTGCAGCATATAGTTTGAGCACTGACAGGCTGACCCCCCACCCTTTCAACCTCTGCAGCAATGCTGGCAGCACTCATATGTCTCTTTCCCAAAGACAACCTCTGGATATGACGCTGAGCACGTGCATTCAACTTCTTTGGTCGACCATGGCGAGGCCTGTTCTGAGTGGAACCTGTCCTGTTAAACCGCTATATGGTCTTGGCCCCCATGCTGCAGCTCAGTTTCAGGGTCTTATAGCCTAGGCCCTCTTTATGTAGAGCAACAATTCTTTTTTTCAGATCCTTAGAGAGTTTGTTGCCATGAGGTGCCATGTTGAACTTTCAGTGACCAGTAAGAGAGATTGAAACCGATAATACCAAATTGAACACACCTGCTCCCCATTCACACCTGAGACTTTGTAACAGTAATGAGTCATGTGACACCGGGGAGGGAAATGGCTAATTTGGCCCAATTTGGACATTTTCATTTAGGGGTGTACTCACTTTTGTTGCCAGTAGTTTAGACATTAATAGCTGTGTGTTGAGTTATTTTGAGGGGACAGCAAATTTACACTGTTATACAAGCTGTACACTCACTACTTTACATTGTAGCAAAGTGTCATTTCTTCAATGTTGTCACATGAAAAGATATAATAAAATATTTACAAAAATGTGAGATAATATATATATATATATATATATATATATATATATATACAGTGCCTTGCGAAAGTATTCGGCCCCCTTGAACTTTGCGACCTTTTGCCACATTTCAGGCTTCAAACATAAAGATATAAAACTGTAATTTTTTGTGAAGAATCAACAACAAGTGGGACACAATCATGAAGTGGAACTAAATTTATTGGATATTTCAAACTTTTTTAGCAAATAAAAAAACTGAAAAATTGGGCGTGCAAAATTATTCAGCCCCTTAAGTTAATACTTTGCAGCGCCACCTTTTGCTGTGATTACAGCTGTAAGTCGCTTGGGGTATGTCTCTATCAGTTTTGCACATCGAGAGACTGAAAATATTGCCCATTCCTCATTGCAAAACAGCTTGAGCTCAATGAGGTTGGATGGAGAGCGTTTGTGAACAGCAGTTTTCAGTTCTTTCCACAGATTCTCGACTGGATTCAGATCTGGACTCTGACTTGGCCATTCTAACACCTAGATATGTTTATTTGTAAACCATTCCATTGTAGATTTTGTTTTATGTTTTGGATCATTGTCTTGTTGGAAGACAAATCTCCGTCCCAGTCTCAGGTCTTTTGCAGACTCCATCAGGTTTTCTTCCAGAATGGTCCTGTATTTGGCTCCATCCATCTTCCAATCAATTTTAACCATCTTCCCTGTCCCTGCTGAAGAAAAGCAGGCCCAAACCATGATGCTGCCACCACCACCACCACCGTGTTTGACAGTGGGGATGGTGTGTTCAGGGTGATGAGCTGTGTTGCTTTTACGCCAAACATAACGTTTTACATTGTTGCCAAAAAGTTCGATTTTGGTTTCATCTGACCAGAGCACCTTCTTCCACATGTTTGGTGTGTCTCCCAGGTGGCTTGTGGCAAACTTTAAACTACACTTTTTATGGATATCTTTAAGAAATGGCTTTCTTCTTGCCACTCTTCCATAAAGGCCAGATTTGTGCAGTATACGACTGATTATTGTCCTATGGACAAAGTCTCCCACCTCAGCTGTAAATCTCTGCAGTTCATCCATGGGCCTCTTGGCTGCATCTCTGATCAATCTTCTCCTTGTATGAGCTGAAAGTTTAGAGGGACTTGCACAGTGCTCCTTTGGATGTTTAAAGCTTGGGAAATCTTTTTGAATCCAAATCCGGCTTTAAACTTCTCCACAACAGTATCTTGGAACTGCCTGGTGTGTTCCTTGTTCTTCATGATGCTCTCTGCGCTTTAAACGGACCTCTGAGACTATCACAGTGCAGGTGCATTTATACGGAGACTTGATTACACACAGGTGGATTCTATTTATCATCATTAGTCATTTAGGTCAACATTGGATCATTAAGAGATCCTCACTGAACTTCTGGCGAGAGTTTGCTGCACTGAAAGTAAAGGGGCTGAATAATTTTGCACGCCCAATTTTTCAGTTTTTTATTTGTTAACAAAGTTTGAAATATCCAATAAATTTCGTTCCACTTCATGATTGTGTCCCACTTGTTGTTCATTCTTCAGAAAAAATTACAGTTTTATATCTATATGTTTGAAGCCTGAAATGTGGCAAAAGGTCGCAAAGTTCAAGGGGGCCGAATACTTTCGCAAGGCACTGTATATATATATATATATATATATATATATATATATATATATATATATATATATATATATATATATATATTTCTTCTCTCCTTTTTCTATTTATTTATATATATATATAAATATATATACTGTATATATATATATATATATATGTATGTTTATAATTGCGTTTGTTCATATAAACAGTGTCGATTTATCAGTCTATGCATTATGTATATTTTTTTGAATGGTTGTTATTTTTATATTGACGCTAATGAGCTTTGTTTTTTTTTTATATCGTCCTTTGTAATCCATTATGCTACATGATCATTTGCATGTTTAGGCTTTAGCACCTCCCCTTGGTGGTATATATAGTCTATGTATCCCTGTATTAATGCTTGATAAAGGAGTGTGGTTGCCGCAACATTTGCATCGCGCATGCTCGGAAACGTGTCGCACTTCAGTTCTGGGATTCCATCCACCACACGGCTGACTTCCTATAGCGGTGACCAGCGGAGAGACATTTTCAAATGTGCTGCTAGCAGATGGACATAACACCACTGATGTGCTTGTTTTAATACTACAGCATGTGAGTTGCCAACTGTATGGTTTCCATCAAATTGTTTTTACTCCTACACTTAGAGACGCCTCTCCTTGTTTATTTTCAGCCTTCCTGGAATCTGGCTTCGATTCCTATGTTGGTGGCAGCCCTCAGTGAATGGACTTTTTAGCTAGATACATTTTATGTCATATGGACTTTTCCAATGGACTTATTGTTATAGGTTACATGTGAACAATGGCGTTTGCGCCTTTTCCTTGTGTTTGTTTGGAAAACACTGGAAGCACAGGAAGTATAGAGATTACACTGGAAGTCACTGGGAGATGCTTGCAAAATCACTAGGAGTCTTGAGGCCACTCAGAATCCTCTCAGAAAGTCTGCCACACTGGGAAGCCTTGGGGGTCACTTGGAATATTTTTAAAAATCTAGGGACACTACTTTCCCATAGGGATTACTGCACCTTTAAGAAGTCATCCCAAATCTCTGCAGCATATTACTCTTGGCCTCCACCTCCTGCATATTTGCTTTGGGACATAGGAGTATTGTCATCCATATTCTTGTGAAACTCTACTGTTAAAAGTCCGCTGCCAACCTTCAAACTTTGGAAACACTTTTGGATCTCCACTGTCCGGCAGTATACAAGATCTCTTAACTAGCTCCTCTGTCACTTGTCCTTTAGACAGAAAAAGTGAAGTTAAACATATCTCTTCAGGTTTCTACCCCTTTTCCATGTCACCAAAGTATATCTCTGACCATACAGATACAGGCAGCGTCTCGGCTTAAAGGTACAGACCTTTTCCCCCTTATCAGTCTGCCTCCCAACCACTCCTCTACTCTATTCATGATTCTATTACTCTTAGAAGAATCAAGGTGAACATCCATCTTTAGTTTGTCCTCCCAACTGAAGACTACAGCCCCACTTTTTTTTTATTATTAAATGTAAAATTTACACATGTTATAACCATCACAATCAAAAAGCCGACAAATAAGATATTATGACGTATAAACAACCTATCTAGGTAAATGTTTCATTTTACAAAACAAAATAATATCAACAATACATAGCAGACAAAAATGTCAAGTCAAGTTTTTATATGCAATAATGCTTATTATAGAACCAGAGTACTCTTAGTCCGCCATTTTCATTTTATTTAATTTTAAGAGAAAAAAACAAAAGACAAAAAGAAAAAGTAAAAGAAAAAAAAAGAAAAAAAAAAAACAGTCCCACTTTTATCTTCTGCAGCTGCATCACTACCCTCTTCTTTCTCCCAAGATCTCTCACCAAGTCCCTGCTTTGAATTCTCAGAAACAGGGCAAGCTCCACATTTTTATCCAACTGTTATTTGCTGTGAGCCTCTACCACAACCATAAGAATTTCTCATGTAGCTTCATTCTGTGACAGGATCATAGGCACATTAACCTTATTGGTGGCACTGATAAGAGCAGGCAAGTTGCGTTTGATGGTCTTCACCATAGGTAAGCAGAATCCTACATTGTTGGTTCAGTGGCCCGATTAATTTTAAATGTTGGGGAGGTTGGGTATAATGCTGAATCTCCATCAAAAAGGCACTGTAATGCTGGTAACAACCCCACAGGCATATATTCATAGAAAGCTTGTACACTTTTTCCAGAGGAGCCCAACAAATTCAAAACCACCCCACCCAGCCAATGCATGGTCACAGCTATATACCAGTGTTGGTAACAGGGTTTCTTTCTGTAGTCAGGACAAATGCAAGGTCCTAACTGTTACTCTGTTACTCTCTGAATAATAGACTTGCTCAAGCCAGTGGAATGAACATGTCTCACCATCTATTGAGATATCTTCACTTTCTTGAATTGCAGCAGCACACGTTGCTTCTCTCTATAGGACACACATACAGTGACCCTCTGGTAGCAGCATCAAGTGGGCAGTTTCTCCAACCATTCCACTTGTACACATAGAAAGAATCTTTTGGCCACATCCTGGAGTCTGTAGTTCACCCCAACCTCCCAGAAAAAGTGAGTGAAAAAAACACAACACAAACAGGTTTCTTCTGATTTGTATGAAATAGTAAAACAAAACATTATCTGTGGTCTTGTATGGTGTTACAGTCCACAGTCCACAATCCCCTTGGTGGCAAGATGAAACTCTCTACTTACAGTTGGTTACTCAGAACAATGGTAATACAAATTTATACAAAGCAACAGAGGTCAGATGGGTTATCATTTATTCCCCAAACCTGAAGAAGTTAATAGTAAAAAACAAGAAACATTGGGAACCAGTTGTTTTAGAAAATAAACTAAATGTATAAGATTTTTTTTTTTTTTTTTTAGAAAGGAGAGAGGGTTTAGGCCATTAGATATAGATAGAAAGGTTTGGTCTCAGTACATATAGACCCTTCCTAAGCAGCAGGCCTAGGAAGAAAGTGGAACTGACAGAACCCCTCCACAGGCCTAAGTCTTTTCCTCAAGGTTAACACAAATATTTATACCCTTCCCCAGCATGCATGACTGGTAAAATCTCCCAATGGTTGGCACAAATATTTGTAATCCATAATATATAACACAATATTCCTAATCAAGCCCTATTGCTTCTCCCTAGTATATTATGAAAGCACTCCCCAGTTGAAGTATTTTTCAATTGTGCAGTTGAGCTTGGGTATCTTCTGCTTGAACTCCCCAGTAGAAGGTAGGCATGATCTGTTTGTAAAAGGATTTGGTTCAAAGCGGGTTCAGTGAAACAGTGAATGTTACCAAAGTTCAGGTTCTAAATCTGAACCTCAATGAAGTTGATGGGAGTTGTGGGGGTGGGGGGGGGATTTGGTAGTGAGAATTGTCCTGGGGAACATGTACTCAGGCTAAAAAAGTTTAATAGTTCCATTTGGTGGAGTAAAATTAATTTGATAATGCTTAAAATGAAACATTAAAAATACAAAATGTAACTAACTTGACTGGATTGAAGTGAAGTGAAGTGGCACATCTGTATGATGGATACAATTTACTGCAGAAAAACTGACCTTCACAAAGATAAAAAATGCTATTTAAATTGCCGGTAAATTACAGCTTTGACCTTTTATTTCTGTTTGTAAACACAAGTATTCCCTTTATTTATTCTAAATTCCATGGGCTTCTCCCTAAAATACATAATATTCCTTTATCCTTGCTGAGGTTCTCATATTGATTAGGACAGTGACCCATTGGTTGTGGGGGTCTGTGGGCAGAACTTATGAGAATCTGGATACCCCTGTTAAAACAAGGGGTGTCTAGAGAACGCCCTCTATGTGAATGAGAACCCATACTCACTCACAACAAATTTAAAAAATAGGTCATTTTGGAAAAAAAAAATAGGTAATAATGCCACACATTTTGACAAGTCCTTCAAAGTAACAAAAAAAAAAAAAAAAAAAGCAAAACATGTCCAGCAATTTAATCCACATCAATCATAATTAAAGGTGCCTGCCAACTTGCTAAAATAAAAAAAATCCCACTAACATGATCTGCCCCCATCGTTACACTCATGCCAAATTACATCCCCTGGTCCCCACTACTAAATGTATATTTCTGCTCTGCAATATTTTACAGCACTTAAAAATAGAGTAAGTACCATCTACTTGCGCACTCTGGATTGCATTAGTTTAAACCCAATAGTGTAATTAGTGTAAATTTTCACATAACTTGTACCAGAAATTATAAAGATTGGTGAAAATATAAATCACTATTGATGAAATTATGACAAAATGTAACAAAAAGAACAAATATAAAGCAGCTGATTGTAAGGCATAGCAAGCCTTATAGTGAAAAAACAATTAATAACCATGCTCCCTTTTACATAACCAAAAATAATTTAAAATAGGCTTTAGATAATACATGACCACCAAGCACTCCAAATAGTGAGAAAAGTTGATGTAGAGATCTTCTGAAGTGACTTCACACAACAAAAGTGGGCTGTGCTATCTTCCACCACCATCAGATAAACTCACTACTCACCAGACATTTAGAATACATAATAGATCACTGGGAGGAAATCCTCTCATAGAGAATAGATGTTTCACAGTTGCACTCCAATCCAGTCAAGAGATATCTCCAGAGTGGTGTACCATATATAGGTAGGAAAAAGACAAGAGACCCTTCATGGTGTAGTATTAAAGCATTTATTCATTGCACGCTATTTAAAAACAGTTGCCGTTCAAAGTGAGCTTGTTAACATGGCAGGGACGCCGATATGCGTTCCACCTGCGCTCCAAGATGACGGAAGTGATGTGTCACGTAGATCTCCCCTGACACATGGGAGCCCTTATGACCTCAGACATTGCTGACAAAATCGCCTCGAAGACTAGTGGAGAAACACAGGGCTGCAAGGTTATGGAATTTGCAGCAGCGAACGTACTGTCAATGAAGTAACCGACAGCATCAGAGTCTACCAACACCTGAGTAACCAGCCCAGGAGAGGACAACTGTGATTAGCGGTTTATCCATACTGGAAACCGGGGATGAGAAAATTCAACCTAAGACGGGTAGGACAAGATTTCAGGAAACCCCCACCAAGGCCGCAATACAGGCACCAGCCCTCCTCCTCCTAAAGGCCACTCAGCCTTAGAAAGGTGAGTGAACCCTAGCTGCATGGGTTCAAAGCCAGACGCACCATCCCCAGGAGGCGTGGGAGGTGAGGGAGGAATGGGTGGGGAAGAAAAAGTAGGAGCCAATCTGGTAGGAGGCCTCTGCAGGTACTCCTTAAACTATGGTCTCTCCCTGAGCCTGGTCCCAATCAAAATCAGGAATGAAATGAGAGCCTCAAGCTCTTCAGGGAGATCCTTGGCTGCAATCTTATCCTTCAATGCATCGGAGAAAACATGAGAGAAGACAGCCACCAGAGCCTCATTATTC
This sequence comes from Pelophylax lessonae, assembly GCF_965119305.1. Lineage (NCBI taxonomy): Eukaryota > Metazoa > Chordata > Amphibia > Anura > Ranidae > Pelophylax > Pelophylax lessonae. The sequence goes on along the minus strand of NC_138772.1, from coordinate 432,176,966 downwards.
CAGCACACTCTGTTGAATAGACAGAAGCAGCTTAGCAGCAGAGGTAGAGCGGGCAGGCACATCAAATACCCTACGGAAGGAGGCAAAAAACTTGGGTAATCAAGTATCACAGGATTATTGTTCTCCCATAAGGGATTCGCCCAGGCCAAGGCCTTGTCCAAGAGCAACAAAATTAGGAAGTCCACTATGGACCTGTCTGAGGGAAACGCCTAAAGAGCCATCTCAAAATAAATGTACACTTGGTTTAGGAAGCCGCGACACTGAATCGGTTCACCCCATAGCACTGCGGGAGGGGGGCTGAACCAGTCATCCCTCTGGTAACAGCGATTCCAGCTGCAGGAGCAGGAGCGGCAACAGGAGCAGCAGCAGAAAGAACCACTGGCCTAGCAGCATCAGAAGCAAGGTGCGCTGTGTGTTCAAGCAACGTCTGCAATGCCTGAGTGAAGCGACCCAAAAGGTGATCTTGTTGATCGAGCCTGGAAACCAGCATGGGGAGCATAGGAGCACCTGCATTGTCGGGATTCATGGCCCTTGTGTACTGCCAGGGTGCCAGGAAATCAGACCACGGGAAGATGCAAGTAAAATATAGCAGTTTATGAGAGCAACAACAATAAAGCACAGCAAAAGTGAGAAGGGAAATCAGAAACAGCCGGGGTCAAATCCAGAGTGGGTAGTCATCCAAGCCGGGATCGAGTCTAGAAGTGGGTGTTCACCCAAGCTGGGGTCGTGTCCAGAGGCGGGTAGTCTGCCGATGCCGAGCCATCTGCCGATACGGAATCGAGAGCCAGGAAAGTCATCAGTCAAGCTAGGCCATGCACGGATGAACACAGAGAACAGAAGACTGCTAGCAGTGATGCACCTTGGAGCACAAAAACAAGGGCAAAGTACTGCAAGCCAACAGGTGATATATATAGTCAGATGTGCAACATCATCACTGAGCGACACCCAGGTAGCAGGCAAATGATGAGGCAAACAGAGTTTTTTAAAAGACAGCAGTCGGCACATGTCCAAGTTGGCTGCCAACGGGAAGGCAAGGTAAGACCTTGACAGGCTGCTGGGAACCCTGATTTTTTATAGAAAATGGCTGGCACATTAAAAAAAAAACACACAGTTCAGAGACCAGGAAGTGCATTTTTGGTAACTGATTGCTGTGACAGCAAACAGCTGCATTAGTTCACCATGTTTCCTGGCACTGTAAATGACTTAGGTTGCGATAAAAATCATACTCAACTTAATTTCCTCTGCTCTCACTCTCAGACCACCTGTTCTGTGTTTACATTACAGATTAGAAGGTTATAAGGCTGCAGACTCAATCCTGGGAGAGGATTTCATTGGGGTGAGCTGCTAAAAGAACTGCCTTAAAAAACCTCACCTCACATATGCTTCATTCGGGTCCCAATACCTGGTATTCGGACAACTACTGGACCATAGACCCCTTACCTTTTAGTTACGAGACTAGCAGAGGTGATAGAAGAGTGATAGGTCTAGAGGGGCTTGCTTGCATATTTTCTTTAACATGTATTTTAGTTATAAATACTGGAATCAAACTCATCTGTCTTGTTTAACAAAGTAAAAAAAAAAAAGACTCAATGTTCTCCAACTTGCTTAGCTGCATATTATCAACAAAACATTCACCTAAGTTTTCCCTGTAATTATGTCCCGATCTGGAGCAGGGACATAGCTGGCAATATGTATCAGCTGTCCGTAATAGTGTTGTATTTAATGCTCCTGCATTCATTTGAAATTTTGCCAATATTTCTTTCCTTTTCTTTTGGTCCTTGGTCACATAATACATTGTCAGTCTTTAAGAGAACCAACCCACATCCAAATGATGCTCAACCTTTCAAATTGTCATCAGAGACACTTCTGCTATGCAAAAAAAAATATATTCCCCTTCTAGTGGCTGGAGCTAAAACCATGCTGAGACTATTATTGATTTATTTAAGTTACTACCTCAGAGGACATTTGTTCTTGGCAGCTCCACAGAAAAATAGGGTTTCATTTAACCCTGGATCAGAACTACAGTCCTCTATAAACTTCATGATGTCTACATCTTATGTTACTGTATTCCACACAGAAAGAACACGTATTGCCAATGCTACACATTTAAAAAAAAATTATACAATTTTTGTCCAGATTAAAAAATTATTATTATGATTGTGAAAATAATGCTGAACTCCAAGCAAGGAACTAAATGTCCAGTTAAAAACAAAAAAAAAACATTTAAATAAACATTGTAACCTGCCACAGAAATTATAATTCTTTTTAGTGGCTTCTGCCAGACAGTATAGACAGTACAGAAGGTCCCTAACTTCCACTGCAGCAGCAGAATCACCAAACACTCCCCCAGCCTGTTGAATAGAGACTGTCAGCACATTTGCTTTGCAGTAAGGCCTGATTGGTTCAGAGTGCTGACTCTACCTCTTCCAATCAAAATCTTAGTATGCAGTAGATATCAAGAGAATCGCAGGTATTACCCAAGTTGTAATTAAAAATATGTTTACATTGTTAGTGAACATAACTATAAAAAAAAAAAAAATATATATATATATATATATATATATATATATATATATACATATTATATATATATATATATATATATATATATATACATATTATATATATATATATATATATATATATATATATATATATATATATATATATATATTAAGTGCTTAGCTTTATGTACTTTGATGCTTCCTCATACTTACTTTTGCGATATAGTTTCTATTGGATATGGATTTGAAACTGTAAAATTCTGGAGAAACGCAGAATTATTTTTATTATTGTTTTAATATTTAAGGCAAATGATATATGGTTATATTAGCATTTGTGACACATGGCCACTGTTTTCTTTTCCTAGAACAGCTTCCTGTTAAGCATAAATATTAACCAAAATTAGAAAATTGTTTATAATATAATTTTTAAACATAACTTATTTCAAAGCATGATTTTTCGTTTGCAATAAAGGCTTTGTTTTCTCTAGCAGGCTATTACGGTGTTTTATCTTAAAGCCTTAAACTTAAGAGTACATTTTTGAAACACTTAAGGCAATCATAATTCTGTAGAAGCCTTCAGTATAACCTATTTTACTGACAAACAATTATATTTTAGATTGAAGTGGTGAAATGATTAAGAATATTTGACTTAGTTGCCATGACAGCATGCATTTTTCATCAGGCAGAGTGTAATTACTACAATTTCAATGATGTAAAATCAAGAAGGATGATAACAAACAGCAGAACCATGGAGATATTGCCTTTGCAACTACGTTGCTATGACAACAGTGATAATAATCCCAGTGATAGATGTTTTTTCTTGCTCTTTCCATTTTGTACGGTTATAACATTCTGAGCCAGTTTTTACCACAGCTTTTTATAGTTTATTAGACTGTCAAAATAGTTTATGAGATGTTGTTGCAAAGGAAATGACTGAGTTCCACATCCTAATAAAAATGCCAAATACTCTGTTTACATACTGCTTCGGTGCATATGAAACATTATACGCAAGTGAAAGAATTGTTTTATTTTTAATCTAAATTGATCATACTGAATGCTAAGATTTCAATTTTACTACAAAGTCCATCTGATATGTGCAGAAATTAGTTTTAATTTGTGGAGTTCTATTAAAACATTCGAACAGCACTGGTTTCCCTGTTTTGTTAATTACTTCACTTACATAAAAATAGAGAAAAAAATCTATCTGACAGATTTTTATACAGGCCATCTTTCCACTGTAAAATATAGTGTAATGATGTCATAACATTGTATAGAATAGCTACAAGCAACCTGTGGATGTAAAAAGGATTCTGTCACAAACATATCTAAATTAGAAGCCTCTGATAAAAGCTGTTATCCTGGGGTAATGAACTTGAACTTAGAGGAAAAATGTATTGAGGAAATATGTAAGCTGCCATTTCTGACCTTCTTCAGAAAATAACAATATCCATATTTTGTCAGTGAAAGGTTTTCCTTTTCAGTTCCATTGCAAGTTTTTTGCCTGTACTAGAGTTAGTCTGTGGAGCAGGAATTAGAAAACAATAAAACAGCAGAGACTATCAAGGTTATCTAACGCAGGTAATATAATAAAATGAATTGAAAATCCCCCCTTTAGTTTGAGTGTGGTTATACATAATATTATACATATAAATATATACCTTATTTTAAAGGTACCTTCACACTGGGTCCTCTCCTTCTACATTCTTCTGTTGGTGTTGGCTAGTCATTAATGAATGAGGCTACACAGCTGACATGTGGACAGTAGTAGCCACTCTCTGCATTGATATACTGCAGGGTAGAGTAAGACATGGGGTTGAGGCACTTAGGACTTTCATGGTATGTTATAGACAACAATACATTGGATCAATATATATATTTTTTTAAATATACAAAATTTATTATAACAGATAAAGTTTAAAAAATCCCCTGTTGTGTATAGGGAATACACCTAAACATGACATTTGAAAAATAGCCTAAAATATGGCACAACAACACAAAAGATCACACTTCCACATTGAGACATTGGGTACTGAGCAGGGTATTCTCCAAACAGCATTGTTGCACAGTATAGAGTGAATTTGATTGCACAATACATCGATCTCTCTGGCCAGCTACTATCCTGGACTTTTGAAGGATATACCTCTAAAACGTCCTTATGTTGATAATCCTGATACTGAGTTTGCTGCCTACATAAACCATATAGTTGGCCTAAGAACATCAATAATTCCACTATGCATTCATAGGCTATTTTACAGCTGGTATCATTTCCAATATATATATATATATATATATATATATATATATATATATATATATATAAATATAAGGTTTCATCGTTAAATATAATTTTTATTGAAGCAAGTAAGATGAGATATACAAGACAATATGCAAGGCATGAGATAAATACAGTAGATACAAACATGAAGGAACGCATATGTGCATAGATAAATGATTTGCTCATGAAATTCTCAGTTCTTCCCCAGCTAGTTTTTACATAAGGAAAAAGAAGAGATGAGAGAAAAAGGTGGAAGAGGGAAGGGGAGAGGTAGGGAGAAAGAGGGGGAGTAAAAAAAAAAAAAAGGGGGGGGGAGGGAAGAGGGTGAGGGTGTCCAGCAAGGAGTGACTTTAGGTGGGATGGGAATGTTCCATTTTGAGAAAACTACGTACTCAGCAGGGCGGCCCCCTCCTCCGATACAACAAATAGGTCCCAATTTTGCCACAATTTGGAGTATTTCTCATGTTGATGTTGGGAGGACAGAACTAGGTCCTCCACCTTACTAATGTCCTCCACTCTACGCACCCAACTTGCGATCGTAGGAGGCGAAGGCTGCTTCCACTGTAGAGGGATACAGGATTTGGCAGCATTAAGAAGGTGTCTGATGATTGACTTGCTGTATGAAGGCGCCGGTATGTCCGAGAGATGCAATAAAAAGAAAGCAGGGTCGTTCGGGATGTGATGGTCAGTAATTTTTTATATAATCCTGCGTACTTCCAACCAGAAGCGCGATAGCAAAGGACAGGACTAGAAATTGTGCAATAGAGTACCCTCAGCCCCCCGACATCTCCAGCATTGGTCAGACAACTCCGGGAAACATTTGTGAAGTTTTGTGAGAGTATAGTACAATCTGGTGAAAATTTTAAAATTGGTCTCCTGTAGTTTGGTACATAATGAGGATTTGGACATGAATCTGAGTATATAATGTATTTGCTCCAGAGAGAGAGGATGACTCAAGTCCACCTCCCACTTACGCACCCAGGGCAGGTCAGGCTGTTCAGTCCGGGAGATGAGAAGACCATACATTTTAGAAAGAGAACAATGCAGGATGGTCTGGCTAGAGCAAAGTTCCTCAAAGGGTGTCAGGGGGCAATCAAAGGAATTTGGGGTGGTAGAGAATGAAGAAAATGGTGTACTTTAAGGCGCCCTGGGCATCCGCAAGGTGGAGAATGGACGGCCATTGAGTATGCAGAAGGAAATGGGAGGCATGAAATGTGCTGGAGCGGTGCAGGTGAGTGAACGGCTGTGCTAGAGTGCCTGGAGAAAATTTGGGATTACCTAGCACAGGGTATAGAGTGGACTCTGTGGTAAAGAGCCTGTGAAGAGACCTAAATAAAGTGAAGGGCATTTGGACTTATTCAATTTGCACTGAGAGTTTGGTATGGAAATGCTGACACCAATCCAAGACTCTGCTGAGGTGCAAGGCTTGATGATATTATTTAATGTCTAGGAGTGCGACATCTCCAAACATCTTCGGAAGAGTAAGGAGGTGTCTTGGGAGCCTGGGTTTTTTATGGGACCAAATAAATTTAAGGAAGAGGGAGTGGACCTGCTTAAAGAACGTGGGGGAGGGGGGGATACATATTGGCAGTGTCTGGAAAAGGTAAAGGAATTTTGGGAGTATACACATTTTCAAAAGATTGCATCTGCCAAACCAGGAGTGTAATCCTCTGTGCTATTTGTCTAGAAGGGTCTGCGTCAGCGCTAGCAAAGGAGGGAAGTTAAAGCGGCGTTCCGGGCACAAAATCAATGTTTTTTTTTTTGTGCCCGTCCGCTAGTTCTGGATAACCTGAAAAGGAATTGGATAGTTAGGTTTTTTTTTTTTTTAAAACTCACCTTGTAATTGTAGATCGTAAATACTCACCTCAGGGTACTTCCTCCCTCGGAGCCGCGGCTCACCCCGTCACTTCCTGCCTCGCGATGATTCCTGGGAGCTGAACGTCATAGCTCCCAGGAATCAATGCGACGGCACCGGCCCCGCACGTCATTTCCGGGCGACGCCGAATTCCCCTGCTAAACAGCTTCTGGGCATGCCCAGAAGCTGTTTAGGAATGCGGCGCGGCACCGGAAGTGACGAGAGGGGCTGGTGCGGCGCATTCTGGGAGAAGAAGACGCGGAAGAAGATGCAGAAAAGGACCGCGCCGGCTTCAGCTGCCCACAAGAGAGATGGAAACGCTGTGGAAGAAATTTTATAAGTAAGTATTTCTTCTAAAAGGTAAGTGCGAACCGGGACAGATCAGAGGCTAGCCATTGTGGAATGTGCTACCCCTGACTGTCCCGGGGGTATGCTTATTGAAAAATGACATCTGTGCCCGGAACTCCGCTTTAAGAGCAAAAGTTTGACTCAACTTAGGTGGGATATAAGTGCCTAAGTAATATAGCGTGTGGGAAGTCCACTTGACTTTGAAATTGGATTGAAGAGTTTGAATCATTTGGGGAGGTAAGTAAATTCCCATGGTCTCTGACTTGGAGAAATTGAATGTAGTGGAGTGAAAACCTGAACTCGGGAGCATGGGCAGGTCAGATCCAGACTCTGATGCAGAGGAGGCCGCCGGCGATGCAGGCATATCCTGGGAGGCCAAGGCTGCAGAGGGTGAGCCACATGGCACCGCCATATTGGAAGTGGGGGACGGTGGCCTGTAAAGAGGGAAAAAAAAGCTGATTTCCTCAGATTTTGCAGCCGATCTGGTAGCCCTGGAAGCGCTCTTCACTCTCTTCTTTTTGTGTGCGATCATAGTGTGTCATGGGGATCAATGTTTGCTGGGCTGGAGAGGAGCCAGGCCAGAGCTCAAGGAAAGCGCATCCTCACTCGGCCATGTCCAAGCCACACCCCTCAAGGTTTCATCTTTATACATACCATATATGAGAATCTGTTGGCGCATTAGGATTTTTCCATCACTCCATGATTGTTCATCCAAAGAAGTGGTTTCCCTGTGAAACATGTAGAGTTTTAGTCTACTCATGTAGAGTTTTAGTCAATAGATGTGAAGTTTATTGATTGGGGGGGGGGGGGGTCCCCAGTTTGGAGGATACCCAGCTCAGTACCCAATGTCTCAATGTGGAAGTGTGACCTTTTGAATTGGTGTGCCATATTTTAGGCTATTTTTCAAATGTCATGTTTAGATATATTCCCTATACACAACAGGGAACTTTTTAAACATTATCTGTTATAATAAATGTTGTATATATATATATTTTTTAAATATTGATCTTGTGTATTGTTGTCTATAACTTACCATAAAATTCCTAAGTGCCTCAACCCCATGTCTTGCTTTACAATTGATATTATAGGATGTAGGTACATTTTTGTAATTTTGAATACATATGTAGCACAAACTTTATATGAATATACTGCAGGGCACTATAGGGAAGGGGGTGTATTCTTGATGTCTGCCCTCCTAGTCTTCAGGTTGAATGACTTGCAGGGCCCAGAGACATTTAAATGACAACCTGGAGTGGAGCTTTAACAAAAATCAGATTTTTATCATTTTAATTTCTAGAATGCTGTCTATACAACATTTTTGCTTTCTGGTAATAAAATGTCTTTGGGATAGATTAAAACCCTGTCAGGATAATATTTGATTTGGTAAAGTCCTGTATATTTTATACAATTGCCACTTTTTGATAAAATATTGTTTTCTTCTTTCTTTCTTCTTTCTATTCATCCTTATTTGCATCTCTGTTCTGTTAACCTCCTGCAGCCGTTTTCAGCCACTATCTGTCTACATGAATGTACATAATATAACTGGGGACTAACATTTATAGGTAAAGTTAATCCAGGGAATATCCGATTGCCTCTCGGGAGATCAGGAAATAATTTTTTCCCCTGCTGTAGCAAATTGGATCATGCTTTACTGGGGTTTTTTTTGCCTTCCTCTGGATCAACTGTGGGTAGAGGATTGGGTGCATGGGATTGTATGATTTTTTTTATTATTGGTTGAACTAGATGGACTTTTTTTCAACCTGACTTCTTTTTTGGACTTCTTTTTTCAACCTGACTATGTAACTATGTAACTATGCAGTCTACTAGACCGGCTGCCTGATAGTGAAAACAGTGGACCAAGCCTACGCAGTGTTTCAGTGCAGTCAGTCTCCATCAATTATGCATGTGACAAGGTGACAACCCAGAAGCACAACTGAGAGACAGTTGGCACATTACAACAGGACATGCACACTTTTGTATTTTCTCTTGGATCAAAATCTGTCTAACAATTAAATTTTTAAAAGTTATGAAGTCTGTAAGATTACTGTTAACCACTTTACCTCTGGCCACTGTGCTGCTACTGCGGCACAGTGGCTCGTTATTGTCCAGCGACGTAGACCTATGTCGCTGGACTCCTCCCCCTGTAGGCAGCGCTTGCGCGCCGCCGGAGGCGCGCTCCCGCTGTTTTCATTCACAGCAGGAGTCGGGCCAGAGGAGGAGCGGCGGCGATCACCGCCGCTCTTCCCCGATCGTTGGGGAATCTAGTTTGGAGATCCGCCCGCCTGTGTAAACAGAGCGGGCAGATCTCCTAAGTGACAGGGAGTGACAGATCGGAGTGTTCAGCATAGCTGAACATCCGATCTGTCCCTGGCTCACTCAGTCACCCCCCCCCCCACACGTTAGTAAGCACCAGGCATACATTAACCCCTCCCTCTCCAATAAAATTAACCCCTTCCCTGCCAGTGTCATTTTTACAGTAACAGTGCATATATATAGCACTGATTACTGCAGTAATGTCACTGGTACCCCCAAAAGTGTCACAAATGTCAGTCAAGGGTCCGATCTGTCCGCCGCAATGTCGCAGTCCCGCAAAAAAATCGCAGATCGCCGCCATTACTCGTTAAAAAAAAAAAACACCACAAATGACAGAAATCTTTCCCTTAGTTAGTAAACGCAATAACTTTTGCGCAAACCAATCAAAATACGCTTATTGTGATTTTTTTTACCAAACATAGGTAGCAGAAAACAAATTGGCCAAAAATTTAAAAAAATAAGATTTTTACATATTTTTTGGGAGGAATTTCATATAAAAAAATTTTAAAAATATTGTTATTTTTTCAAAATAAACGCTCTTTTTTTGTTTATAGCGCAAAAAGTAAAAATCGCAAAGGTGATAAAATATATCCAAAATAAAGCTCTATTTGTGGTAAAAAAAGGACGTAAATTTTGTTTGGGTACGGCATCGCACGACCGCGCAATTGTCAGTTAAAATCGCACAGCACCGAATCGCAAAAAGTGGCCTGGACGTAAGACAGCAAAATCCTCCGGTGGTAAAGTGGTTAAACACGTACAAGGGTACTTTGCCTTGGTGCAAACATGGAGCAATCTCTCTTTCTGTAGTACATTATTGGAGGATCATAGAAGACTGGCAAATAAATTGATTGTGCGGGTTGAAAAATCTCACCAGCTTTTCTATTTTTTGATACTGGAATATTTTGAATATATTTGGAAAGTAGGACCCATTAAAAAAACCCATTACTGTCTCACCCAAGATACTTCTAACAGCATATATAAGATTAGGAGACTATTAGATCTGCATAAAAGGAACCCTGCACTAAAGAAACAGGTAGCATGCCCCTGCCATTGACCAGAATTCACTTGCTACATGCGTGTTTTGGTTACTTTCTAAAAATACTGAAGGTAAAAATAGCAAGGAGCCCTTTTGTGAAGTTTAACCACTTGCCCTCCGGAAGATATACCCTCTTCATGACCAGGCCATTTTTTTGTGATACGGCACTTTGTTACTTTAACTAAAATTGCACTGTCCTGCAGCGCTGTACCCCGGTAAAATGTATGTCCTTTTTGTCCCACAAATAGAGCTTTCTTTTGGTGGTATGTGATCAGCACTCCGGTTTTTATTTTTTGTGCTATAAACAAAAAAAGACCGACAATTTTGAAAAAAAAAAAAGAAAACAATATTTGTTACTTTCTTCTCTAAAACATATCCAATAAATAAAATAAAACAAATCTAATTTCTTTATCAATTTAGACCAATATGGATTCTGCTACATATTTTTAGTAAAAAAAATCCCAATAAACATGAGTAGTTGGCACAAACGGTATAGCATCTATTAACTGTGGGAGATTTTAATTTATTTATGTATTTTACTAGTAATGGTTACTTTAATATTGCGGTGAACAGTCAGGACACTAACTGACACTTTTGACACTTTTTGGGGACCAGTGACACTAATACAGTGATCAGTTCTAAAAATATGCACTGTCACTGTACTAATGACAGAGGAAGGCATTGATCCATGGTCCTGATTTTCAGGAACACAGAATCCATGCCTTCACTTCTGACAGTTTACATAGGCAGATCGCCATTCTGCCTGTGTTCTAAATGATCAGCGGGTGCCAGGCAGACAGGGACCCGCTGATCAGCTCCCACTGTGTAGAATTACAATGGGAGCAAGCAACCAGCAGTGCACACTCGTACCTGATACCCGGTAGTGCAGGAATACATATATATATGTGATCCTGCGCAGTGCAGTAAGCAGTTAAAGTATAAGTTCACCTTTGAAATATGTTACATGCTCCACCCATACTTAGGATGGAACATGGAACATCTTCCCTCTTTTCCTCCTGCTCCCTCCTCTCTATGACGGTGGGAAGGGGATTTCTCTCCCCAAACCTGCTGTCATAATTTTAAAGCAGCGTTTTGTGAATGAATGAACTACAAGTACTGTCGGCCAAAAGTGGGTGACAGCTTGTAATTCTCAATAAACTACAAGGGCACTGGTGAGCACTCTTATAGTCCATTGATTCTTCCTGCCATTCAGTAACTGTCTGTCCATACAAGGTACAGGCTGACACCTGTACTGAGTGTCTGCTGATAGCGAGTGCAATGCCACAGGCTGAAGAGTAAAAAAATAATACATGCACCTTATTTTGTCTGCAAAAATTTGTGCATTTTTAAATGTATTTATTTATTTTTTAAAAAAGGTGAAATTAGACTTTAACAATATTAGTATGCATGATTTTCTTGGTTGCTTGTACTATAACTATAAGGAAATTGGCCCTGTTTCTGAATGGTCAGATGCCTCTTGGTTTGGCCAGCTTTGAACATGCTTTATGCCATAACATATGGCCCTTTTGAGGTCGATTTACTAACTATAAATAGGCTGTTCACTTTGCAAGAGAAGTTGTACTTTGCAAGGGAATTTGCCTTTAGAGCTTAATGAACGTGGTAAAGTTTCACTTTGCAAAGAATACTCAATCACATGCAAGGAAAATAAAACAAACTTCATTTTTGCTTTCATGTGATTGGATGATGGATATTTTAATATTTACAATCATGTATCTTTTTAATGCAGAAAAACTAAAATAAAAAAATAGGCAACTAACATGCTTAATTCCTGGGGCGCCTGGATAGAAAACATAATTTGAACAAGTCCTAATACATAAGCAAGCAAGTCATGTTAATCCTGTGCAGTTAACTTCAAATATTGTCTCAACATTAGAGTTGATATGTCAGATTTTCAAATGTTGTTGTTTCCATTTAATCCTAACCCACCCATTTGTTTACATAGTGCTAAGGTTTAACTCTGTATATTTTTTTATTTAGAGCAAGAACTAAGAACACGGCCACATCGTCTGATTACATGAAATTCATGCTGCTTATTCTTGTGTATAGAATATTATCACAACTAGGTAAAGCACTGCAGATCAACATAAGGGTTACAGGCTTTAATTGTGAAATAGACGAGGCTTCACCTAGATTATATAGAAATAAATAAACACATAGAACTGGAAAGAGGAAGAAAATTAACTGTAAGCAGTTTTGGTTTTATTTTTGTGATTTTTCTCTACTGCAGCTATTTTAAGATGCTTACATGAGTTAGTTTAGACACAATAAATTTAGTATGCATGCAGGGCTGAATTTAGATAATTGGCTGGTATCTATGGTAGCATGGTCAGGGGGGTTGGTGTTGTTAAACCAGCCTTTTTTTTTATCCTTCTAGCCATTAAACAATCGCAAGGAAATATGGTGGCTGCTCCAAGAAAAAAATGAGGTCAAGTGAAGGCAAATTCAGACTAACCCAACCATTTATATTTACTCTACAGTTGACTAAAAGATATAGGGGGACCTGTTATGATGGAAAGTTCTTCTTCCATACCTCTACCATTGTCTTCCTTCTGACACAAAAGCAATATTTGAAAGGAGCTCTGAGCCTCCCTTATCAACCAGCTCTTGCCTTAAACTCACTGGGTATACTACTTACTTAGTTAAGTGTGATTAAAAGGCTTTAAAATTTGATTTTTGTCTTGTTTCTTCTCTAGGGGGAAGGGTGGGTGGGTGTTAGGGGGGGGGGGGGGTGTTTATGATCTTAAAGTGGATGCATGTAAAGTTGCACAACTTTTCTACTAAGAGCCCGCAATCAACACAGCCAGCTCTTTGAGGCTGAACATATAAAAGAAAGCAAAAGAAAAGAAATGAAGCAAAGATTTAGATGTGTGCAATACTGTAGGTGAATGTACCCAGCTTCGTATAATGTATACTAATAATGTTGACCTCCTGCTGCAAACACTGGTTGCCACACTGGTTGCCTGGCTTTGTCCGATTTTAGTATTTCTATATCACAAACCCAGAGCAGGCATGTGTTATCTCTATACTTCAGTGTGGCAAGCAACTAGCATTTACATAATGTCAGTTCAGCAATAGTAGTCTGAAATGCTCACCGAAGTAATTTATCAAATTAGCAGAATTGAAACACATTTCCTGATGTATAGATGATCATCGGAGTGAGCATTTACAGATTGGTATATACCAATTGGTATTGGTATATACTGTAGAATAGTAGAATAAAAAAAATTGAAACAGCAAGCAAACAAAAAGTTCAACATTACATCAAAGATTATTTAAAGGTTAATGTTACCATGAAAATTTAACATTTACACTTACGGAGCTCATTTATAACAGATATTGCTACTCCACCATAAGCCACAATGTTACTTCACACCAAAGCCTGCATTTTTTGGCTCATTCTTAAAATGCAGGTCATGGTGTGGAGCCTGGGATATGTCACTGGATTTCCTTAATGGGTAGGGCCTTCATCTCTTTTTTCTTTTTACACTCCTTTGGCATTCCAAAGCCAAAAGATCACAGACCACATTTTTAAAGCTTTTTTCTGCTTTATAAAGGTAATGTTTGTATTATTTTTTTTTTTTTAAAGCAGAGGTATGCCTTCAGTTAGATCAATGTTTCTTAACTCTGGTCCTAAGTGCATGCTAACTGGCCAGGTTTGCAAGAAAACTGAAATACATCGCAGGTGATATTTCTCAAACTAAATAAAGTAAATAAAATGATCTCTTTCATCTAAGGCATATGCTATTTATAGTGAAAAAGAACTTGACTACGCATTTGGTTTCACCTGGAAATAGTCATTCTGCTCCGCCATTACAGCACAATATTATGAGAGACACTAAATTTATACTTGTATTCGATATAATATCAGAAATTTTTCACTTTTGAAAAACTACATTTGGAAATTAGTTGAAAACCAAAATTGTACTGATATGTGCAAAACCTTCAATAAAATCACATAATTTAAAACGTGAACTAAATGTGAAAGAAAGTAGTCCAACAAACTCCAATAGGAAACCATAGTTATGTGGAAAAAAGGATGATCAGTGACAAAAAAATTCAACCAGATGAGTGATGATCAAGGGTTTCCCAAACCCTTGATAAAGTCATGTTAGATGTGACGCAATGCGTTGGGAGGAGCCGTGTGACGTCACTCTCAGTTTTCGCCCGAGCCCGGAAGTTCTACATTTACGAGCCATACAACATCTGGGGACCCCGCGGTTCTACTGTATACACAGCATATATTGTTTTTAAAAGTAAGTTGTCTACATTAAATAAATACTAAGCCTGATTTACTACACTATGGAGCTGTTGGTTTACTTTACATGATCTGACTTCTGCCACTGTGGAGGATTCGATAATACATAGGAGCATTTTCCCCTTGTGATATGTATCCCTGCATTAGGCCAAAATAATATTGCTATGGAGGATTTGTCTCTGCTGTGGATATATATGAATGCGATTGTCACTCCACATTGAGGTGAGCGGCCATTGCACCTGTAGGTGGTTAACCATCTGTTGGCTCTTTCTGTTACACTGTAGACACTTTTTCTCCTTTTTTTCTACTTTTTTGATGATCATCACTCATCTCGTTGAACTTTATTGTCACTGATTGAATTCATCACTGTGGTTTTCTTTTGGAGTTTGTTGGACTACTTCCTTTCACATTAAGTGCACGTTTTATATTATGTGATTTTATTGAAGGTTTTCCACATATCAGTACACTTTTGGATTTTAACACATTATTTATTTTATATTTATTTGTGTATTTTTATCTGTGTATTTTAGCGCCAATTTTCTATATTATATTAGGTACTTTTATTGTATGTGGTGACACTACAAAAAATTGGCTGCTATCACTTTGCTTCACACAGTGATTCATTATTTATCCACTTATTTGTCTATTTATTGGTTAGCGCATTGGTTCACTTGTCTTTTTTTTTTAAATTGTAATTTTTTATTGAAAACATAAGCATAGGTAAGTAACAAACAAGGGGTAGGGGACCCCTAAAAAGGAAAGACAATAAACAATAACATTGCAAAACAAGATCAAACAGTCCCAGTTGGAACATGCAGTTACAACAGAGTAAACCACAAGGGAGAAAGACAATACGATATAAACCATAAACATCAAAGTACAGGGTAATAGAAAATACCGCATAGCAAACAGCAAACAGCCACATGCACCATACACTCAACTCGGGCTAGAGTCCTGCATCTCCCAATCTGCCCATACAGCGTTGAAGCGCATGACTTTGTCATGAACCGTAGCAGTTAGGAATTCCATTCTCCTGATCTCCAAAACCAGGCGTTGAAAGAGAACAGCATCAGGCGGCCCCATCTGCCGCCAACACAACGGGATTGCTCTTCTAGCAGCCACTAAGAGGAAAGATAGCAACCGCCCGGTAGGCTTGGAGACCCTGGGGAAGGGAAGGCCCTGATTCACTTGTCTTTATTTACATTTGGAAATGAGCATAGTGCTGTTTGCCTAGTATGGAAAACAACAATAGGCAATGATTTATATACAGTAAGTCATTGTAGGAAAAACATGAATCTGGGAATATTTGCCAAATATCAAGAGATTACAGGAGGATGAATAAATCTACAGATAAAAAAAATGCATTACTTTTTTATAAATGATTTATTCTGTGCTAAATATCCAATCTGTTATGACACTACTAAAA
The DNA here is from genome assembly GCF_965119305.1 of Pelophylax lessonae. Classification (NCBI taxonomy): domain Eukaryota; kingdom Metazoa; phylum Chordata; class Amphibia; order Anura; family Ranidae; genus Pelophylax; species Pelophylax lessonae. The sequence goes on along the minus strand of NC_138772.1, from coordinate 432,160,933 downwards.
AAGTAGAAGTACCACTGTACATTGGTTGCAAATGGGAGGCTTAGAAGAATTAATGTGGAACTTTGAACAGTTCACCTTTCAAGTTAAGCACATAATCTTGAAGACTAGTCTTTCACTATTCCACACAGCAAGTAAAAATATGGACATTTATAAGATGGTTTGTTGTAGGTGTAAAAAGTCAATTCTGGTGTCTGGTCATGCACTTAACTTTTTATTTGAGATACAGTATTTGGATTGTTATTTTAAAAAATGGCAATGTATTTAACATTCCCATTTTTCCCTACCCTAAATGAGCTGCACAACTACATGAAAAGGCAGTCAAGCTTAAACACTCTACAGGCTTAATTTATTCTTAAAAAGTGCTCAGTTAATCTACCAGTATGGTTATAGGTTGTGGAAGAAAACTGGAACACCCATAGGAGAACCAAATAAACACAGAAACTTACAAACACCATACAGAATCAATTTTGGATCAAAAGATGCAGAACGGGGTATGTCCAGGATTTGGCTGAGTAAGCAGTATCTTCTTGGCTTTTTCAAGCCACCAGAAGCTTTTCTCAAATTAGGTATTTGAAGCTACAATTTTCCATCCTGAAGGGCAAACCGACACTGGAACTGAATACCTCAGAGCTGACAAAGGTTCATCTTATCTCAGTCATTGGATACCCTGGACCCCACTCTGTCTAACATTGGCATTGACACATGCAGCACCACCACTCAAGATGCTGCACATTATGGCATACAACTTCAAGATCAACTTGGATCCCACAAAGGAGTTTTCCAAGACATGGACCTTCCAACAGCTTACCATTTGGGGTTATCCAAAACACAGCCAGATAGACCCTTTGATGGCAGGAAGATGGCACAGGAGGCTTACCTTCCAAACTTAGGGAACTGTGCTGTTATATACCATCCAAGAACAGATTACCACTCTTTAACAAACAACCACACAGCTTGGGACCCGCATCAACTCCATCAAAGCTACCATGCCTGCTATACAACCATGGGTCATTAACTTGGAATCCCAATATCAGACTCTGCAACTTCCTACACGTTTTCAACGCCAAATTGAAGATCTGTAAGATAGAAGCAGGTGGAGTAATGTTTGCAACTACCAGAGGCTCCTCTGCTTACTCACCTAAGAGATACAGTACTCAACATCTTCAGTAGACTCCTGGGCGATGTCTCTTCAGAAGATATTGGGTTGAACAGGGTCCAAAGTACCTGGGGTGACACATGGTGTTTTCTTCTCTGAGCAGGAGATCATTCACAAAGCCTACCAACAATAATGTATAGATTTCAATGGTGCACAGCGGCAGATCCTACATAACATTATTCCTAGAAAGGAAAAAAGTGGTGGAAATCTCCTACAGATTTACACCCTTTACATCTTATTGTGCACAAAGACACCAGCTGATGTACCAGCACTTCTTGAATGGCTAAACATCATTCCTTTCCCGTCTGCGGACTGGCTTTGCAATCTGCCAGAAGAAGCTCCACCATACATAGATGGGAACCATGAAAATCTCCAAAGATTTAGTCCAGGAGGATCTTAAACAGTCATCCAACAAACCCTAAGCCTCCAAGACAATAGGTGAGATCCAACCCCCCTTTGTTGTATCCTCATTTATAGACACACATATGGAGACAAATACCCCCATTTACTTCTAATACCCCAGGTACTGACTTCTACATTTTGCTATAATAGTTCCTGATACTGATCTACACATGTTGAGCCCTTCCCCCATACCATTATCTTTGGCCCAGATTTTCATGGATCTTAATTAAAAGGCTACAGTTCGCCCTTAAATACATTGTTTTGCCAACCTGATACATACCATGACTTGCCCTTTCATTCCTTTGAACTCCACTAGTACTCTCCGGTAGGGATGATCAAACTTTTGAATAGTTCGGTTCGACCAGAACACCCGAACTTCCCGAAAGTTCGGCCGTATTTCAGAACCCCATTAAAATCAATGGGACCCGAACTTCGGTAATCAAAAAACACCATTTTGAAGCCCTAAAACACAATAAATGCCCCTAAAAAGTGCCTAGGGTTCTGGGTCATGCCCCAGGGACTATAAATCACACAAAAAAAGTTCTTAAAAATTGTCATTTTTGATAGAGTGCCAATTATTGAAAAAATTATTGAAAAAAAAAGAGATTTATTTGGATTTAGTGTCTGGGGGGGGGTCTAAAAAGTGTATCTGTGAAGTTTCAGCTCTGTGGCATGTCCAGAACCAGAAAAAAAAGATTTTTTGTATTAGAATTGCAGTAGAGCAGGCATAGGGCTCCACTATTTTCACACCTGGCCGTTTTTGTTGCAGGCGTTTATTGGGCTTTTTTGTGGACGTCTTTGGAGACAGGCATGACATCTGAACTTCTGTGTAGGGGTATATATACACACACACATGTATGTATATATACACATACACACATATAGGTGTGAAAGTAGCAGAACCCTATGCCTGCGCTAATGAAATTATTTGCAGGCATAGGGCTCCGCTCCTATCACACCTATAGGAGCGGAGCCCTATGCCTGCAAATAATTTCATTAGCGCAGGCATAGGGCTCTGCTACCTTTCAAACCGATATGTGTGTATGTGTATATATACATACATGTGTGTGTGTATATATACCCCTACACAGAAGTTCAGATGTCATGCCTGCCTCCAAAGACATCCACAAAAAAGCCCAATAAAACGCCTGAAACAAAAACGGCCAGGTGTAAAAGTAGCGGAGCCACTACCCTACTCTACTGCAATTCTAATACAAACAATCTTTTTTCTATGGCGGTCACCCGGCATGGAAGAGTTTGGACACCCTGCCATAGCAGTCAGAGTCAGTTCACCCTACACTACACTACGGTCACCATGACACTTAACACTTTCCCTACAGAAACTAGATTATTGAATCTAACTATAGTGGAAAATAGTACCCTAACTACACTAGATATCCCTTTCCTCACACTAATAATTGCTAAATGACACTTTTGAAGCAGGAGTAACAGAACTGCTTCCACTCTCTTCCACAGCCCTGTATTAAAGTGCTAGAGATTTGGCGTGGCTATCTTATATACTGGGGGGCGTATTCACTACTGATTGGCCTCTGGACCCCCTAGTCACTCCAATCACATTCCTAGCATCCTCCTGCCCCCTCAATTGGCTTTTACTGATGGTTCTGGTCCAATCACTGGCTTTTAAAGCCCAGTTCCTGTCCCATTGCATTTTGGTCGGTTCTGGTTGCCGAATTCCGAAACTTTTTTAGCAAAAAGTTCGTAATTCGGCCGAATTTCAAACAGTCAAAGTTCGGGTCGAACCGATGGTCGACCCGAACCGTTCGATCATCCCTACTCTCCGGTATTTATTTGTGACCAGAATGTTTGTAGACTGGACATGACCAAAAGATGTGTAACAGTGCCTGGTTGTTGGACACATCTCCAGCAATGTCGAGAAGTGTCGGGAAACACTGTGTTACAGAATATGTTACCCCAATATTTCATATTCATGATATGTGCCTGCTGTACCATGTACTTGTATGAAAAAGCTTTCTTTTCTCTTTGTATTGATTCCTACCGTATGTGTAAAATACATGGCATTCCTTCCAGTCCCTCTGCTTCCCTATTAAAAATTGTTCACACTAAGCTTGAGAGTAGAGTGGGAGCACTCTTGATGCATTCCATTGTATGATTGGCCTTTTCTGTACCTTGTAATCACATTGACCAATCACAGCTACCAACACAATTGTATACAATGAATGGCATAAAAAGGAGCCATCCATTGTTTACAACTGTCATGTAATCTGCTCTGATTGGTCACAGCGGTCATATGGTACCGGCAGTGAGCCAGTCCACTGATCAGTTATGTGCTGTGTTCGATAGACACAGCTGGTAAAAGATCGTGCCCCAGCATGGCCTCGTGGCCTTGTGGCAGCGTGTGAGACGCGATTCGGGAGGACATCATATAATGTCCACTCGGATCGACAAAAGTCCCACTTAGGGGAGAACTGGTTAAATGAACAATATTGAAAAAAAAATAAGATTTTCTCTGCACATGAAAAACACCGTAATTATTGGTGACTGAAAAATTGCACTCAAAATTACTGCATTGAGATCTAGCTTTATCTGTACCTGGCAAAATTATTTGTGCTAGGCACACCTAAAATGTCCTTGCTGTTTGTGGTGATGTGGTTTGTGGTCCATCCTCCTATAAAATTCTATAGAATCTAACTGCAGCTGGGGATCTTATTTTAGTAGCTTTTGTTATGTTATTTAGAATACTGTGCCCATTTCTAAAGATCTCAGTTGCAAAAAGTTGTATGTCAGATAGAACAAGTCCAGAGACAGGCAAGAAAATGTTGAAAGGTCAGAGGATAAACCATAGGGAGACCTATAATGGGGGATATTTACTAAAAGAGTAAAGCAAATCTGGTGCAGCTGTTCATAGTAACTAATTAGCTTATAAATTCAGCTTGTTCAATGAAGCTTTGACAATAACACCTAGTAGCTAGTTGGCTACTATGTTCAGCTGTGCCAGATTTTCTGTGCTACAATTTTAGTAAATTCCCCCCAATATGTACTATTTAATATGTCTCCAACTTGAACAGTTACTTTGGCACTTTTCTGTGTTTCAGCTGGTATAAATCAGCCTACATCGCAAAAAGAAAATAAATGTGGGATACGTATATGTATGCAGTAATACAAAGAGGTACCCTTTCCAAAGGTCCCATTTTACAGATGATTCCTACAGAACCAGTTGCATCAGGATTTATTTTAAATTCCAAGCAGGTAATGTAATACAAAACTATAGAAAACCAACATACAGTAGATTCCATCCATACGCCTTGTAATAAAATACATTATTTCTTTATTTTTCTATAAACATGTAATAATTTTCACCTTTTAACAACTTTACTGTATGATTACTGTCTGACCTTCATTTACACCTTACATGATGTAAAATTACTTTGGAAACTCAACTTTGTCCTTATATTTAATACAAGGCTATTACAAAAAATATTTCATAACTGTGTAATGATGCTTACTTGTGTGCAGAGGAACCCAGTCATCCCTATCAGGCTAGGAGTAGTTAATTGGGGAATATGTACCCCAAATTTGTGTATCCAGAGTGAAAAGCTACACCCTTCAATCAGAACCCCAGCTAAACAATTTAATGAATACTGCTTAAAAAAAACAGTTTTATGCTATACTCAAGTTAAACAGAAAAAACTGTGCTGAAAAATAAATCTAAATAATGTGTAAGCAGCAACTAATCTGTGTGATAACTTCACAGCTCAAATCCAAAAAGCATATATTCAAGTTGCGCTAATCAGTGCCTGAATGTACAACACAAATCAAATCAAATCAAATATTGTAATGTCAAAAGTTCCATGAAATGATTATAACACCATCCACCAACATGAAGAATGATCAGATATCGCCACCAATGGATGAAAAACGCCCTTCCCGGATCCTTTTGACCCCACATTACAAAAGGTCAACAATCGCTTATGACTCCAAACCCAGCCAAAGTCTCTGTACATCCGTATAGGTCCTCCAATTAGGCTCCACACTCGCCTCAATTCCATAACATGGAGGTTACCCAAAATATAAAAGGCTCCACATAGTGTAACTTGTATAAAATATATTACATAAAAAGTAGTAATGCACTTACATAGACAAGAATAGTCAAACGCCTAAAATTATGTGTGTCGGCTGTACACACAAAATAACCCGTCCTTCCGGGACTTGCAGGATTCAGTGATGTCAGCGCGTTGCTCTGCCCTACGCGTTTCGTCATACGTTGGCATTGTCCAGGGGCACAGGCGGCCTGCTGAGCCACTGCTAATTATACCATATACAGAGAATCACGCTTCGTTCTGAGCCTTGGATGGCTCCAACAAGGCCCAACCATTCGCCTGGATCAAACCAAGCCTCATTTGCACTAAATATAAAGGAGTAAAAGTGAACCACTCCGCCGATCAAATATGAATAATATCATGTAAACCCCACATTCAACTAATCCACCCATACTACCACAGATTAATAAATTAAGCTAAAAAATTGGCTCAGAATAAATACTTAATGTATCACAAACTAGAAAATAAAATATCAAATCAATAGTATCATGTTGATATCTAAGAAAGTGACCACTATTGAGTTAAATAAATGTGATAATATTGTTAAAATAACCCCATGCCCTATAATGGAATAAATTACAGAATGTTCCCTTTCCAAAATATTAAGTAGATCTCCAATCAGGGACAACCAATACTCAGAACAGACTTCACAAACTAAAGATATTAAGTTAATTTATGCGTTATTAACAAATGCATTTACGTCAATATCCACATTTAAACCATAGAGAACATAAGTTATATTAAAAAAGCCAGCACATGAAAAGACTTCTTCCAAGTAAATTTTTTTATTCCAGCATGGATAGCAGTGACAACATGAAAAATTCTGACGTGTTTCGGCTTAACGCCTTCATCATTGCAACACAGTGCGGTGGAGCTAGGGTGAGTTGTTGTCTATAAGGAACATAAGATTTCAATCTATAAATGCAAGCCATCTCAGATTTGTAAATCTCCCTAACCAAAGAGCTACCCCTCCAATGGGGTCTATATTTGTCTATGCCAAGAAAAAGGGTATTAGTAGGATCCCTATTGTGTGCCACAGCATAATGCTTAGACACAGAGTGGTTATTGAACCCTTTTCTGATATTAGAAATGTGTTTGTTCAACCTTACTTGTAGAGCTCTCTTAGTCCTGCCCACATATTGCAGTCCACAGGGGCATTGCAACAAATAGACAACCCCTACAGTGGAGCATGTAAAGGGTTTTATCTGAAAGACACTAGAAGTACTCGTTGAATTGAAACAACTAGTTATCCTGCTCTTACAGTTATTGATAGTACAAACTTGACGCTTTTTACATTGGTAGAACCCTGTAAAAGTGTGAAAAAAAGTTTGATCTATCAACAGTGGATTATGAACATTCAGAGCTATTTGATCCCTAAGAGAGGGGGCCCCTTTAAAAATTACTTGAGCCCTCTTGGGTAAGACAAAATTCAACACCCTGTCATTACCCAATATATGCCAATGTTTCATGTTTCAATGTATCAACCTCTTCACACTATGATGTTGTGCTGAGAATGTCCTAATGAATGGAATAAATTATGTACTGATACCTACTGTCAAACTTTCTGGTCTAGCTTTCAATAATTATGATCTATTTAATTCTTGGACATCGTTCAAAATCCTACAGAGGGATTCTGGTTTGTATCCCTTCTCAACGAACCTTTAAGTCAGAACAGTCGTCTGTGCTTTAAACTGCTCCATCTCAGTACAATTGCATCTTATTCACTTGTACTGGCTTTTCAACCATAACTCGTGATGGCAACTATCTAAGGGGATATAGGAGTTCCTGTCTATGGGTTTGAAGAAAGTAAAAAAGTAACAAACCTTCCATCTTTAACTGAAATCCTCAAATCCAAAAAACAGATCTCCCCCATACTAGCCTCGTAACTTAAATTAATTTCCTTCTCATTTCTATTCAGGGATTTCATAAATTCCCCCAGTTCCTGGCCACTACCATCCTATAAGAGGAGGATGTTGTCTATATACCTGGCCCACAAAACAATCTGAGGTCTCTGGTGGGCATAGACGACATCCTCCTCCCACTTGGCCATAAACAGATTAGCCAGACTAGGGGCATACTTAGCCCCAATGGCCACTCCTCTGTCCTGGCGATAAAACTGGTATTCAAACCAGAAATAATTATACGTAGCCACAAACTCCAGAAGCTCCATAATAAAATCCAACTCTATTAGGAAGACCTGAATCCCTATCTAAATAATATTTCACAGCCACAAGACTGAGATGGTGTGGTATAATTGTGTACAAAGAACATATGTCTGCTGTTACCAACCATAAACCCACTTTGATGTATAATTTGATAGAAAATTAATAGTGTGTCTGTCTTTGATGTATGATGACATATTCCATACCAGAGGTTGAAGATAAAAATCTTATATTTACCTACTCAGGAGGTGATTAAATCTATCCCTCTAACAATAGGATAACGGGGCGGACAAGTTTGACTCTTGTGGATCTTTGGTAAATAATATATTACGAGGTGCACATGGCACCAAAAATTTATTTTCTGCTTTATTAAAACCACCCTGTTTGGAACCCCTATTGACTATGATTTCAAGTTCCTTTTTATACTTCAAAACAGGATCCCTATTTAAAGGGGTATACGATTCTTGATCATCCACTATACGGTGCATCTAAATGAAATAATCATATTAACATCAAGGACAACAATTCCACCACCCTTATCAGCTGGTTGTATAACTAAAGACTTATTGTTACATAAGGAATCTAAACCCTTCTCCAAATCTTTCTGCATTTTTCAATTTTTAACTTTCATCATTGTCTAATTTGTGTATCATATTATTAAGATTCACCTTGCCTATCAGAACCCCTCACATTGATTGGGCTTGAAACCATTTGGGGGAGCATCTCTATCCTGTAACGGAAAAAAAATATTTTGTATGGGAATATCATACCCATAATCAGGCCCTGGGTTCCTATCCACCTGTCGATATTCTTGGTGGAATTAGTCCTGTGCGTAGTTAGGGGATCCATAACTAGTATTATTATATGGTGGACCAACCCCAGTTTTGTTTCCTATTCGTCCCCTATACGGGTATTTATATGAGGGGTGCCTAACCTTCCTTTGTAGTCTTGAACTATGTTTCCCCTGGACGACGTCAACGTATGACGAAACGTGTAGGGCAGAGCGACGTGCTGACGTCACTAAATCCTGCGAGTCCTGAAGGACAGGTTATTGTGTGTGTACAGTCGACACACATAATTTTAGGCGTTTGACTATTCTTGTTGATATAACTGCATTACTACTTTTTATGTAATAAATTATATACAAGTTACACTATGTGGAGCCTTTTATATTCTGGGTAACCTCCATGTAATGGAATTGAGGCAAGTGTGGAGCCCAATTGGAAGACCTATACAGATGGTACAGAGGCTTTGGCTAGGTTTGGATTCATAAGCGGTTGTTGACCTTTTGTAATGTCAATAGAATCCGGTAAGGGTGTTTTTTATCCATTGGTGGCAGTATCTGATCACTCTTCATGTTGGTGGATGGTGTTATCATTAATTTGAACAATCACTTTATTCTATACTCACCAGGAAGTGTCCACCAAGGTAATTATTTTTTTAAGTGTATGTAGTTAATTATTGTTATTCCAGTTTGAACAAGGGTCTGCATAATTCAAATCATTTTCTCACCTGTCAGGGGCACACCCCTAGGAGTGCATCATCTTGGGAGCCTGGGACCATTGCACTACTGCACTACTATACTGTACTTGCATGTCATTGTGTAAGTACCATTCAGTGCATCAGTAATAATCACTTTAACAACCAGAATAATTGTAAATGATTATCTTATTTTTGTTCATACAATAAATATTCTATTTTTAATAATGTCAACTTTATGACTTACCTCCTTGCAGGCAGATATGAACCATAGATGATGCAACACTTTTTTTTTTCCAACGACACAATTTTTTAAAAATAAAACACGTCATAATTGTATGCGACAAGTCAAATTTATTATTATGGTCTATTGATTTTTTTCCATAAATATTTAAAATAAAAACAAAACATTTTCAGTTAATGACATAACACCTGTGTATGTAGATGTCAGATAATCAGTTTGTCTTTCTATTGCAACTTTGTGTTTTAGTTCGTCTTCCACTTAATGTTACAAGTTTATGGTATTGCACTTAGCTATGTCTTAGCTGTAGAAAAGCATTGGCCAAGGGCTAAAATGCATTACCGCATTAATTTGTCATGAGATGAATATTGTCGTAGACAGTTTTGGATTTTCAATTTTCTTTGCATTCAGCAATATTCTGATACTATATTATAACTGAATAAAAGTAAAAAATTTTTTGTTTATCTTTGAATAAATTAGAGAATTTAGGCAAATATGAAAAATAATGTAAATGGAATAACTGTAGTCTAAAATGTTTACAATATAAGTTCATCAATTATATTTTAGTTATTATTTTTTCTTACCCTTTTTATTAATTATTTTTGCTTTTCTACACCCCAATTCAATTAATTGATGTTAACACATATACATATATGAACAAATTCATTGATTTGGACTTTGTTCTGCAGTTATTTTGGTATCCTATTTTAAGTTTTGTTTCCCATTTTCCAACTCCTGAACACGGGACCCAACATAATAGGGCAGTTAGTTCTACGGTTGGCAATAAATACATTGACGTTGCTTGTAGAATACTGTTATTGACTTTTGGGTTTTGGAGGGGGTTTTTTTGGTACCTCAGGCCAGTGATTTGAGACTTTATGGGCTAGTATAAATTATAGATTGGTTTGAAAAGCAGGGTTATTTTATTGAAAAAAAAAAAGATTGATACATGGATACAATAATCACAGGAAGTGTGGGTTATAGACCCATAAGTGTTTGGTGAAGATAAGAAAGAAGAGGGGACATTTGTGATAGGTGACAAATGGTATGTCTCTCTATTATGGCGTGACGTCTGTAGGGAGAGATATCCTTAAATTCCAATGCTTTTCGGCTTTACGCCTTTGTCAAGGAAATTTTTGACTGTATTTTAAAAGAGTTCTGCCATGGGACCTTGCCTCTGGTCCTTATGTTTCCACACAGAAATTGGGGGTGGGCACTGGTCTAATCAATGTAGTACTTGATAGTGCCAGTGGTGGGATAATCCTCCATCTTGATCCTATTTATTATTTGTGAAATAAGATAATGGTGTAGTACCCGTTTTGGCCACCGGGCGGTGTTCACTTAGGCTTTGTTGATGTATTTTGTTGTGTTCTGAGCTTTCCTCGAGGGGGTAGTCTTGCAGAGCGGCAGGGTCCTGGTGTCCTATCGTTCCCTCCAGCCGAGGGAATGCGTAGGAATTTAAGGATATCTCTCCCTACAGACTTCACGCCATCCAAAGCGTGAATAATAGAGAGACATACCATTTGTCACCTATCACAAATGTCACCTCTTCTTTCTTATCTTCACCAAACACTTATGGGTCTATAACCCACACTTCCTGTGATTATTGTATCCATGTCCCAAATCACTGGCCTGAGGTACCAAAAAACCCCCCTCCAAAATCTTCAAGGGATGAAGGCTAAAACCTACTATTAAGGTCTTGGGAATCGCACCCAAATATTGACTTTTGGGTTAAATCTCTCTAGGACCAAGACTATCGAAGTTTGGCCCCCTCGAGAGGGGAATACCATTACTATACTTGACGTCTTCATATCCTTTACATATATTCCGAAAAGTCTACATATGTTTCTTTTTCAACTTGACATGAATATCTCATATTGACCCCTATTTCATTCGGCCCAATTTAACGTATTATTTTGATATGGATATTGTGATACTCTTTGTTACATTTATGTCTTATAACTTGTTCTTGTTAATTTCTTTAATGAAAATGATTGAAAGTAAAAATAAGAAAAAAATAGAGAAATAGAGTAAACTGAGAGATTAGTGAACATCTAAATTCAAGTTAGCAAACTGTATGAGAAGGTTATGCTTTGTACGAGGCCACACTTATAAGTTGATAATTTTGTTGTGCATCACAATGGTTGCTCAGTCTCTCTGTGTTTTCTAAAGAGGCAAGGTTGTGAGACATTGTGTCCTCTAATGTAGGTAGGTGTCCAGTGGGGGTGTATCTTTTAATACAGAAGTATTTTAAAGGCAGTTAATGAGTGCAAAAGGGCCATGGTTAGGTTATGGTAACAATGTATCAATATTATAAAAATGGAAGTGGGTTTAGAAATGTTAAAGTCCAGATACAGTGTATTTTGTCACAATGATAATTTAAAAAAGCCAACATATTTGGGGGTTCCCAAGAACCCTCTTTATCAGGGCTACAGTACAATGTATAAAACATTAATTAGCAATATGTTTGCAAAACAAAGCCAACAGTGGTATATCATAAAAAAAACAATAAGAACACAAGATTACAAACTGAGGATACTATATCTATACTCATCATGGGTGTAAAATAAATAAAAGATACATACAGTAGTTCTAAATTATAATATATAATTGCATATAACAGATAAAGAAAATACCAGACTCAAAGGGTTTGGTGTGCATTTTGGGGGAATTCTAGACAATATTTTCTTATTCTTGTAGTATGATGTGCTAAATCAAACTTGCTGGCAAAGTAAACTTTATTATAGCTAACAGACAAAACATAAAATGTGTGCTATGTATTTTGGGGGAACATTGGGGTCTGTGTCCTTTTTACTTAAAAACAAAAAAAAAAGAAGCCAAGAGGGAGATATAATTTACCAGCAATTTAACACTCTTTTTTTCCTTTATAAAATAAATCACTGCTCCCGGCCTCGTTGAACTTAATTTTTTTTTCAGAGCAGGGACCACCACCCCATGCTATTTTTGACATCCCTTTACCTATTATACCAGAAAATTGGCATTTTTAATTTCGACAGATTAGGCTCCCATTGATTTTAATGGGGTTTGGGTTCACCAAAAGCAGCTCGAACCAAAATCAAAGCAGTTTGGTTCATCACTAATGGCTACTATAAGTCTATCTGGCCCAAGATGATATCTGATGTCTATACTGACCACACAAAGCATTTTTACCACACATTTTTGGCAAAATTAGATTAACTTTTGGGAGAGCATAGATGATAAAAAAAACATTGTGTATGAGCATGTGTATCTGTGTGCTTTCAGGTTTATCTTGCATTGCCAACCAATGATCAAGTGAACAGAATCTTTAGATATCAAGTGCACCAAACTCCTTGTTTTTGGTTGATTTGCAGAGTTCCAAGCAGTGACAATGGAGCAGCAAATGACATGCAACCAAATCTTTACAAACCAGTTTTATTTTTTAAAAATTTTCATACATTTTACTTCCTTGCCATACATTTTCAAAATTGGTTTTACTTGAAATTTACTCCTCCCAAAAAGTAAATTGGTAATCCTTCGAAATCCTTTTTGATTAACTTCTGCATCGATTGTATTTTTATGTTCACAAGCATTGGGTTTCTGCTGTCAATTTCTGACCTCTGTTCAGGTACTGTATTAGAGAATTATAAAATTAGATTTCTACAGTACAATTCCAATTAACTGAACTATTTATTAAATCAATTAAATTACTTAAATGTAAAGTATTTTGTGCATATTTTCCTTCCTAATAATTGTTGTCTATATTTTCTTTTTAGTTAGGTTTAAATATGTCGTTATAAAATAAGTATTGAAAATATTATTTTTTATTGGAGTTTTCTGCTCTCTTTTACCATAATAGTTCTCTTTATTTACAGTCTGTAATGAAAAAACTTTGTTTAAAGTGATAATAAACCCTTACAAAAGGGATGAAAGTGATGAAACAAATCTACCCATATCTACACATAAGCTGTACCTGTTTACCTGCTGCCCTCTCTCCTCCACAGCCTTCCAAAGTATACAGATCAGACAGTATTTTTCAAAATCCAGCAGGCAGGGGGCGGAGAGCTGAGCTTAATCTGACACCTAAGGGGAGGGAAAGAACACATCCCCCTCTACCAAGTCTCTGTTAATCACAAACTCTCTGCTGGGGGGGGGGGGCATTACCATGGGATGCCTATTGTCAGAGAAAAGTGTCAGAAATGACTCATGTAGATAGCAGAGGAAGGAGAGAACAGCCAGGATCCACACTAGGTGCTATGAACTGAAGCATTTTGAGGACTTGCTATGCTCATTTCAGAGGTTTACAACCACTTTAAATACATTTACATATATTACTGAAAGTGCTTGCTAACTCCTGCTCCTCCGTTGCCTGCTGAGTACAAACTAAATACACATGATCTATTGCCATATTTTCTAAACAAAACACATTTATATATATTTATGTTATAGTGGCTATTTTTTTTAGTTGTGCTTACTCAGGGGGGCTGATTTACTTCCAGACTGATGCAACTGTGTCAGCTTATAAAATGACTTTGCTGCCTATGTTGCAGTATCGTAGCTGCACAGAATTGCACACACAGCAAGCACAGACAGTTGATAAATATGAAACACCCATGATCAATTTAAAATGTTCATATGTACTTCCACAAAACACAAATGCCCATAAAACATTTAAAAAAATCAATATTAAAAGAAGGTTTACACCTATTGTGCCATTATACATGCAAAATGGCAGTATATTTCTTACTAATACGGATGATTTTCATTGTCTATTGCAGAGAATGATATCTAATAAGCTTTCCTAATTTCCCAAACTGTTCTCTTATTGGTTGAGTAAAGCATATTCTGGAATTGGTTTAGAATTTGTCAAATTACTTATGGATCATGTGACTGGCTTTGCAAGTGCTTAGAAACTCTCTTTTGTACATCTGTGTTCAAACTAGACTCCATGTAACCCAACAGAAATATTAACCTTGTTGATGTTTAACAGCAGGAAATTGTTTAATGACATTACATTTCTATGGAGGCCTCATGTGTCTAAATTTCCATTAGAATGTTTCAGTTATCATAAATGCAGCAGAACATCATGCAAGATGTGCCTTCTTACATCACCATACATTATTATTGTTCCTGGATTAAAAGAGCAGACATTACTCTTCTTTAAATTTGTTTCTATTTAATTTAAAGGGCATATTTAAAATGTCTGTGCCTCTTAATATCAAACAGTTTCTTGAAATTATTACTAAGGGATACTTATGTTCCTTGTACTCCTTTCACTAGGTGCATTTAGATTTTATGTAGATATGTGTGATTTGTTTCATTGTGAAATTCAGAGGAAATTGTCATTTTTCGGAGATTTGGCTGTATCCAAATTTACGAATCACAATAGTAATTCATTTTAATCAATCCATAAAAATTCTAACACAATGAATAATCAGAATTAAAATTTGAAAATGAATTTGAATTCAAATATGAACATTTATTTGAATTCAAATAAAAAAAAAAATTAAATTTAAATTTGAAAATAAATTTGAATTTGAAATGGAAACATATTGCAATGAATACAGTAAAGTATAAAAGTGAACTAAGATGATGATTCCTACTTAGGCTGATTTATAGAAAAAAGGAAAAGAGAATAATAAAATAGAATAAAACAGAAAAAATAGAATATAAAAGAACAGAAAATAACAGAATAGTAAATAGTTATTTGGTGTTGGAAAGTGCCATCATACCGATATATAGTTATACCTAGAAACCCTCTTAGTGTGGGACTATGGAGGTACAGCCTGAAAAAAACTATTTCTTAGATAAAAACAATATAAAGCTTTATTTGACACAAAAAAATGTATTAAAAAAAATTACAAATTCATGAGAAGTGGCTATACATACTGTATAACAGATGAGACATCTCGCAATGAACAATACAAATGGGGGACCTGAAGTTGCTGAAAGTGGATGAGAAAGAAGTTAATGCTTTTGGAGGTAGGGTTTTAAATATCTTCTTCAGAGGTGCCTATATATATAAATAGGAACCCATCTGTGAGAGGTTTGTTGGGAAAAGAAGCAGCCATAAATTAAAAACAGAAAGTATCCACTGCCGCCATCCCAATGTTACCTCCAGCATAAGCTAGCGGGTCAGAATGCCACAGAAGCAGAACTGCTGAGGACGCCTGACAGGGCAACTGTGAAACAGCTAGCAAAACAGCCAGGCACAAAATGAACTGTGAAACAGTTCATTAAATGAGCTGTGAAACAGCTAGAAAAACAGCCAGGCACAATTTTACAAAAAAAAAAAAAACAATACAAAATGGGGGATAAGAAAAGTATCTCATACTATGGCTCAGTCTGTAAAAACATGGTGCAGTGATGCTGCAATGTAATATGTCCTCTTAGCAGTTTAAGGCCTGGAAAGATGCTCTCTTACATTTCATATACCACATGGTGGTTAATCTGATGTAAACTAAGTGCATGTACAGCAGTGATTGCTCTGAGAATCAGAGCATATATAAGGGCAGCCAAGGATTGGGAACCAACCAATCATCAAACAGGGGGTGGGATATGGTAGTGCTCAGCAAATCAGTGAGAGACAGTGCCTAGGTGACCTCCCAACCCAGAGGTGTGCCACGCCCACAAGGGTGTGATGACATCACGTGTCCCTGGGCCACTAGAGCATAAAGCACCTGGTGGAAGATGCAGGAATAAAAAAGAGGCCTGGATGGAAATGCCACCCCTTAGAGGCTCACAGCCAGAGAAAGGCCACAGCCCCAACCCACGAGATGGGAAAATGGCCCCCATGTGCAAGGCAGTTGTGATAGAAGCCGCGTGCGGCTCACACCAGCTGGTGGGAAGACACGGGATGGCGGCAGTGGAAACATACATAAAAAAGCCAAGAATACACTCATATAAAAGAATCTCAAGATATACATATTTGATATTTCACTCGTTGCAAAAACAATAACATCAACTGATATAGCATTTATAGGGAATTTTTCCTATCAATGCAGAATGGGACAGAAGGCTTAAAAAAAAAACACCTACCGTCAGGTATTTTCAGCTACCTTTTTATACAAGGAATGCACTACTCCTATACATAGCGTTTACTCAACCATACACGATGGGTCTAAAGATCATCTCCTTAAATGCACACGGGCTTAAAGCAGAGTTCCGGCCACAAAATTGATAAAATCGATTTTGGGCCATCCGCTTGCTAAGGGGAACCTAAAAGAGAAATGGATAGTGCCGATATTTTTTTTTGGTCACTTGCCTTATTATAGAAGAAAATATACTCACCTTCCTTCCACTTCCTCCCTCTGCGGCCGCGGCCTGCGCTGTCACTTCCGGTTTGCAATGATTCCTGGGAGCTGAACGTCATCGCTCCAAGGAATCAATGCGCCTGCACCGGCCCCACTCGTCACTTCCGGTGCAGGCGCGGCATTCACTGCTAAACAGCTTCTGGGCATGCCCAGAAGCTGTGCAGGGATGCCGTGCCTGCACCAGAAGTGACGAGCGGGGCCGGTGCGGTGCATTGTGGGACTCCAAAGTCACGGAAGAGGACACAAAGATGGACGCTTCGGCTTCATCTGCCCACACCTGAGATGGCAGCGCTGCAGAAGAAATTTTCAAGGTAAGTATTTCTTCTTACAGGTAAGTGTGACCTGGGACAGTTCAGAGGCTATCCATTATGGAATGTACTAGCACTGACTGTCCCGGGGGTATTTTTAGCTCAAATTTACCCCCGAGGCCGGAACTCCGCTTTAATAGCCCCTTCAAGAGAAAGGCTTTGTGGCAGGAATTCAAAAGTCTTAAAGGGGACATAATATGTGTTCAAGAAACACATTTCTTGGCAAAAAATCCTCCTAAATGCTCCCACAAATCATATCCACACATCTTCACAGCTAATGCAGAAGTAAAAAAATGAGGAACTATGATAGCAATCAGTAACTCATTTTCCTTCATACTCAATGACAGTATTCTGGATCCACGTGGAAGGTTCATTGTCCTGGTCTGCGATATAAACAACATCACCTATGCTCTAGTTAACCTTTGTGCCCCGAATAGGAAACCAATTCTTTGCTTGGAGCTCTACTAAAAAATACTCCAAAAAATCTGCAAAGGCCTGCTATTAATATGTGGAGACTTTAACACAGTGGTTGATGCTACATTGGATTCCACAGCCAAACCTTCAACATCCCGTTCTACTTTTCAACCTTTCCTCCACTCTGAAGATCTGCATGACATATGACAATGTTTAAATCCCACAGAGAGGGAATATACTTACTATTCAGCTCCACATAATATAAACACTCAAATTGATCTATTTCTTTCCGACCTCCCAACTCTGGTAAAAGTATTTCAAGTCAAAATACATTCTATCACCTGGTCAGATCATGCACTTTTTTCCATTGTCTTAGAAGAACTAAATTCCACTGCCTCAACATATAGGTGGCACAACAACGGCTCAAGATTCCTTAAAGAAACAACTGGAAGAATTCTTCCACTTTAACTCTACTTCTGACAGTTTGATGTTACCTATGTTTGTGATGTCAATTAATGTAAATGCAAGGCTTTGGATACTCATGCCTCTATATGTACAATATGAGCCATTTTGTAAACATTACTGTTGAAATGTAATGTCATCACTTCCTGTTTCTACTTGTATTTCAATAAAAATGAATTGAAAAGAAAAGACCTTCTTTATTCAATATAATTGTACAGTCTTCTTTACATCTGCCGCCAACAATTTGGCCTGCCTGATTGCAATGAAATGCATAGTTTTTGTAAAGCTGTCCATACACTGATTGAAATTCAGCCATTTTATCAGGGACCAGATGAATTTTGATCAGTGTGTCGCAGTCTACACTGGACAGAAGTTTAAGACCATCTCAAAGCGGTAGTAAATGGCTGGGTGATTTTCTTTTTCTGACCTGATAGGTAATGTCATAATGTGCTAGTATGCATTGCATACTAGCCCATTATGTGAAACCTATCTGAAAATGAAGCACTCCAGCGATGTGCTATCACTGCTAGAGGATTTTTCCATCTTCACCCGGTGTCTTTCTTTCAGGTCCACGGACTCCGACTGTGTGACTGGCTGGAGCCGCAATGACGTCACTCCCGCGCATGAGTGAGGGAGCCGCAGTTTACAACACAGGAGTCTGAAGGAACGGCCACCCGGGTGAACGTTTAGGAGATATTTACAGTACCTATAAGTAAACCTTAATATAGACTTACCTATAGATGCAAGTCAGAGATGGGAGTTTTCCCCCCACTCCCCCCACTTTAAAGCGTAACTCCACTTTTGTCGCGAAAAAAACATTCACCTCTGGGTGAATGGGGCCTAAACATGCATATGCAGATCATGGGGATTTCTGATATCTGTTGCAGACACTTACAGAACAGAGAAACCATTATGCACTGTCACATAGAGGAAAGGGATGGTGTGTTAGCTGTTCTCCCTCTAAACCACCTTTAGCATGCCAGGGTGTTTATGCAAGTCTTTTATGACGTTATTATCTTGTTCTACTATAAGTCCATTTTTGCTGGAACCGCAAGCAGTACCACTTCTGTGATGTCAGCCTCCAGATTAGGTAAACAGGGTTCCCAGGGTACATGTCATGACTTTCACATATGCTAGGATGTAATCAGTCTAAAAAGGGAAAGAAACAAGTTTTAAGTACAATGACAAACAAATGGGACAAATATTGTGGAGGAATCTTCCTAATGGGGACGCGGACCATAATAAAAACCTGACAGGTGTTTTAGTCCCTCTAAATATAACTAAAATGTCTGCTTTTAGTTATGCATAGGTTATGCAAAGCAAATCTCCCCTCTCCTCTACAACATAGAAGAAAAACCTTAATTATGAGCAATGCATGCATGTATGAAATATTTAAGTACATGCGGCACGCCTATGGCACGAAAAAAAAAGGGCATGTTCATGCAAGTTCACTTCAGAAAAAAAGGATAAATAGGCTATCTAATGATTTAATTTTCTAAAACAATACTTTGATTATTTTCCTTGCATAAATTACACCATTTTTTCTGCACATTTGCACTGGAGGAAATTGTAACATTTTTTGTTAATTTGTTAAACCATTCCAAAAACACAGCTCGTTTAAAAGGACAAACTTTAAAAAATGTACCATTTCAGACCGTAACTAAACAAATAGACAAACCTCATTTCATATCAACAGGAATCCAGAAGGATCCAGACCTCCAGACCAGCTGCCCAGCCAGCTGTCCAGCCAGCAAGGCCAGCAAACCAGCCACTCAGCCAGCTAGTCAGACAAGCTAACAGGCTAGCCAGACAAACAGACAGCAAACAAGGCCAGCTGGTTAGGCAAGCAGCCAGCCTCCCATCCAGCCAGGCCAGCTGCAATCACATCATGGCCAGCCACCCAGTCAGACAGCCAGCAAGGCCATCCAAACAGCTAGCAAGGCCAGTCAGGCCAGCCAGGCCATCCAGTCAGCCAGCCAAAAAGGCCAACCCACCAGCTAGCATGGCCAGCTGACCAGCCAGACAGAACAGCCACCCAGCCATCAAGGCCAGCCATATAGGCAGCTGGATTAGTCACCCAAACAGCTAGGCCAGCCAGGCCATCCAGCCAGCCAGCCAGCCCAGCTCCCAGCCAACCAGCCAAGCAAAAAGCAGGCAAGGCTGAATGACTCATCTGACCCCTTTCTAAGGAATGCTCTAGCAGTTAGGCTAGAGGAGCACTCCTCCAGTCAAGCCTTTGGATCTGGGGAATGGGAGAATCCACCATCTCCTCTGGGCCCTCCAAGCAGGCGTCCTTAAATCCCAGATTTTCCCAATGTCAGGGTGCCAGGAAACCAGACCACACAGGAATGCAGGTAAAATAAAGCAGTTTATTGGAACAAACAACAATAAATGCACAGCAAGAGTAAGGAAGTGGGAGCAGAAACAAGCCGGTGTCAAGTCCAGAAGGGGGTAGTCACCCAAGCTGGGGTGGAGTCCAGAAGCAGTTGGTCGTCTGCCGATGCCGAGTCGTCTGCTGATGTGGGGTCGAGAGCCAGGAGAGTCATCAGTCAAGCCAGGTCATATACGGAGGAACACGGAGAACAGAAGACTGCTAGCTCCTGTTAAAGGAGCAGCCTCTTGTGGATGTGGCACCGATGCATGCTCCTGAGGAACTGGTGTGCCCATCCGGTAAGGGAATAACTGTCTGGTTCACAGATTGGGAGACTAGCTGATGTTGCAGCACAAAACATACTCACAAACTAATTTCCTTCCCTCACAGCAGAACATCATTAGAAGAAGTGGGGTAAAAGCCCACTGCAGATAAGCCTGGAAGAAAATATAGACATATTTTTGATGATTTGTTGTCTTAATCAAAATGTGTGCTACACAGTCCATTGAAAAATGTATTCCTTCATATACTGTATATATTTTTTTTCATTACGTCACCTCCCAGGTGACCCTTTTGCTGGAGCCCTGGCTGCCTCCGCTTCCAATGCTGGGAGATGGGAAATCACTGAAAATTGGAGAGATGTACATTCTTCATGTCATACAATAATTTTTATTTGTTTTTTGTTTTGAATTGTTGCAGGGACGTTCAGGCACTTCAGTACACATTCTAAAAAACTCACTACTAGCTGTAGCAGAGTTGCCTGAAGACTCTTTAAGATTTAAATACTTACCTTGTGTCAGCAACATTTCCTTTATCACTCAAATTAATGACCACAAATGTTATGTTAACCCCTGTATCATATATAAATGATGTGTTCATCACAACCTTCTGCTGTGCTAAATCTTTCTTTAATTGAGCCAATCAGTTGCTTCCTAAGTACAGATCCTGGAAGAAATCTCTACTTATAGTTTGGTGATGGGTTTCATAGGGCCTTTCTACTTTGAACAAGTTTGGAACAGCCAACATTTACCTGCAGATGAGACATGGGTGTTTATTCTGATTCTCAGTGACAAAAAAGTCAATCTCTCATGAACACATTCTTTTTATTCTTATCTTTTCCTCTGGTGCCTGAAGTAGATGCACAGCTGCTGTCATCATCAGGATAATTCCTATCTTGACGCACCAAAAAACAATTCATCCTCTTTAATGTCAATCTGCACCAAGGATGTTAAATTTTAGTAGTAAATATTATATGACATACTTCAGTCAATAATTTCTCCGGTTTGACACACAGAAAGGTTGTGCAGAACAGGAGCAACAAGACAGATTATTTTTTAGATAAAGAAGATCACAATTTCCCTCCTACCAAGCAAATATAGTACTGCAGCTTTAAACCTTCACATTGTTTAAAGTGATTGTAAAGAAAAAAATGTTATTAAAAAAAAATAAGGAACATGTTATACTTACCCGCACTGTGCAGTGGTTTTACACAGTCTTCTTCTTTTTGAGTCCCTCCCTAGCTCTCTCTGCCCCTCCCCCTTGCCAAGTGCCCCATAGCAAGCCACTTGGTGCGTGCTCGCTCCCTGAGAGCCCTGTGTCCATAAGACACATGTGACTTCCACATTTTTGACATGATACCATTTACAGTATCTATAAACTTTTGACTAATCTCTTTCACTCTGCTCCTTGTAGTCAGTTTTAGGATGGCAGTTCCTCCTTATTCTCGCAAATTGGCTTTTGGGGATGCTCTTAAACCAAGCTGGATGATGGCAATTTTGATAAAGTATGAACCCATTACAGTCCATCTCTTTGAAAAATATTAATGAGAAGTTTATCATATTCCCTAAAAACTATAATATCCAGAAAATTATCTTGTTCCCTTTCTATATTAGCTGTAAATTTTATACCATATCTATTGTTGCTCAAGTGGGCCATGAAGTTTTCCAAAGTCTCCCTAGGGCCCTCCCACACTACAATAATATCACATATAAAGCGTTTATATGATTTAAGACTGGGCCATTGCTTGCTGTGAATCTCTTTGCTTTCCTATTTAATCAAAAAAGGTAAGCAACAGTGGCTGCATACTTTGTTCTTATAGCAGCACCTTTAGCTTGAATAAAACATTGTTTGTCATAGGTAAATTCTTAGACCATAGGGCGTATGCCCCACCACATACAGTACCAGTTGAAACAAATTCTCAATTTTCTTCAATTTCTACAATGGAACACTGACGACATCACCACATGGACAGCTTTTGAAAGTAAATGTTTTCGTAGTTTCCCAGAAGGAAGACATCTCAGATCTTTAAAAGTTACTGGCCACCACCTCCAGTAAATTTTGTCACATGATAACCTGGGAATGAGATATAGGTTAAGAAATAGCTGAGGAGGACTCGAGGGACTGGTTTGTGAGAATCCACAGGGGTATCATGAATGTTTCTTTTTTGAAGGCTGGTTATAAGGTATTTTCTCATTGTTACTTAATACCTGTTCATATGGCGAAGATGTACGCTGGCTCCTCCTCCCTCTGTTTTTAAGGAGGTGTGCATAGGTGAGTACGATGTGGTGAGCGTGCCCTTATGTTAGACACTACTAGATAAAAGTTCATGCCCTGGTTTATTCAGTGATTATGAATAATGTAATTCAAAACTCCAAGTTGGCACTACCTAATGAACCCCAGGAAGAAGTCCCCAAATCTGCTCAGACATATTTTATGTTCTTAGTGGCTAAAATTGACATATGACTGCTTGGAAGAGACCAATTGTGGGCCTAGCACTGATGAAACATAAACTATTATGGATGATGATTAATGAAAAGATGGTTACCATTTTGGGTGACACCATTGTGAGGTTTGAGAGGATCTGGAACCCGAAGAAAATATATTTACAACCCCCTTCTTAAGCATGTTGTCTCAGGTGGCTGGGTCAGGTGCCTGGGTGGACTACACTCTCTTATCTTTCTTTCTTCTATCTTTTCTTCTTCTTCCTTTATCTTTCTATGATGATATGATGACCTCCCGTCATTTGTGATGTTGTGGTTATACCGTGTTGTGGCAGGAACAGCTTGCTCTGGGGGCACCCAAGCTGAGTCGCAGCTCCCTGTGTCAGTTCAGACACAGAGCCATGGCCCGGTCCCAGCCCCTCTCTCACCTCATTAGTTTGCTGACTTTGATTGACAGCATTGGGGGCCAATGGCACTTTACTGCTGTCTCAGCCAACGAGGAGGGGAGTCCCGTGCAGCCAATTCTCTCATGCAACATCACTGGATAGAGATAGGGCTCAGGTAAATATTTGGGTGGTGAGGTGTGTGGGGGGGGGGTGTCTGCTGCACACAGAAAGATTTTTAACTAAAGCCCCGTACACACGTACCGATTGTCAGCCGTAAATATTCGGCCGACGACCGATCGGCCGATTGTAGGCTTGTTAGTATGATGCTTCCGACAGCCGACAGCGCACTTTCGGCCGAAAAGAATCTGTCATGCAGGCATTAAAATTTTTGTTGGCCAACACCAGAACGGCCGATTGTTCGCCAGTCAGTACAGAATTTGGCCGACAATCAGCAGATTTGCAAGACTGGGCATGCTCAGAGAAGAAAAAACACAGGGAAAGTTAACCATCACATGACACTTCTGCAGTCGGCCGACGATCGGTACGTGTGTACGGGCCTTTAATGAATAGAATGCATTAAAATATAAAAAAACTTCTGCCTGTAGAACCACTTTCAGGTTTCCAAGCACATTGACCGCTTTACAGAATTTATTGGAATAATATTCACAGTTCTTTTTAGAACATTGATTGATAAAGAGATTTGATTGTTTTTTAAAATACATTTTCATTTTATTGTTTTCTTATGATATTGTAATATATATTTTCGGTACATTTAAAGTGTTTCTAAAGCCTTGTTTTTTTTTTCTTTAAAATAATAAACACAACATACTTACCTGCTCTGTGCAATAGTTTTGTACAGAGTAGTCCCAATTCTCCTCTTCTGTGGTCCCCCGCCAGTACTTCTGGCTCCTCCCCCATTGCCAAGTACCCCAGATCAATCTGTTTGCTCTGGGGGCACTCATATGTGCTCACTCCCAAGCCGCCTCTGTGTGTCTTTGGTACACTCAAAGTGTGGCTTAGACCCACCCCCTGCTCCCTCCTCATTGGCTATGATTGACAGGAGTGGGAGCCAATGGCTTCTGCTGCTGTGTTTCAGCCAAGAGACAGAGTCCTCAGATTTCATGCACATAGCTGGATCGGGATCAGGCTCAGGTAAGTATTAGGGGGGCTCTGGGGGAGGTGAACTCTAAAGGTTTTTTACAATAATGCATAGAAGGTAAAAAACATTCAGCCTTTGGAACCACTTTAAGTGCCACCAATCTACATGTTTATTCTGATCTTAGGGTTGTGACGGTACAGACCCACACTGTGCTTGAGTGCTTCTGTCCAGTATAGTGTTCCCTCCAGCCTCAAACATAGATATCAGATATTATAGCCGCAGTATACAAGATAAGCTGACAATAGCTTGTAAAAGATCTGGAACTCTTTATTGAACAAACTCATACAGAATATATACCCCACCAGGCAGATGAGCCTGATTACTTTATCGTATGCAGATGAAATTGTATACAGAAATATAATTAACATAACTAAGGAACAACTAACACAAACGGTATTCTGCTTCCTCACTGACCAACGCAGTTCCAAAGGAGACCGGCAGGTGGTGCTGTGGAGCAGAGCAGAGCGCGCGGGAACAGTGTCTGCGTGCGAGTGAGAGGAGCGGGTGTGAGACAGACCGGGTGTGTGAGTCCCCCCCCACCCCCCCCTCAGAAGAGCGGCGGCGTCCGGGCTAGAACCCCCCCTGAAAGGAAGCGGGCGGCGAGCGGATCGGTAACCCCCCCTCCATTGTTGCGGCGGCGGCGTCCGGTGCTAAGAGCCCCCCCCCCACCGAACTAAGAGCGGGCGGCGAGCGGTGCGGTAACCCCCCCTCCCCCCCTTGTTGAGGGCGGCGTGCAGTAAACTGTCCCTTGCGGCGAGCGGTGCAGGAACCCCCCCCCCCACAGAGAGGAGCAGAGGAGACTAGCTGACCGGGTAGGGACCGAGGGAGGCGGGTGCAGAGAGGAGACTGACCGACTGAGAGAGGAATCACTAGCCAGGAACTGCTAGTGACAGGCTTAAAGGGACACACACTAGGTAAGTAAGACTGGTGACTGGTGACTGAGATTGAACAGTGACTGAGGGTGTAGTGTAGTACCTGAGTATCTGGGAGTACCTGTTGCTACCTGAGTACCTGAGTGTCTGGGAGTACCTGTTGCTACCTGAGTATCTGGGAGTACCTGTTGCTACCTGAGTATCTGGGAGTACCTGTTGCTACCTGAGTATCTGGGAGTACCTGTTGCTACCTGAGTACCTGAGTGTCTGGGAGTACCTGTTGCTACCTGAGTATCTGGGAGTACCTGTTGCTACCTGAGTACCTGAGTGTCTGGGAGTACCTGTTGCTACCTGAGTATCTGGGAGTACCTGTTGCCACCTGAGTATCTGGGAGTACCTGTTGCTACCTGAGTATCTGGGAGTACCTGTTGCTACCTGAGTATCTGGGAGTACCTGTTGCTACCTGAGTATCTGGGAGTACCTGTTGCTACCTGAGTACCTGAGTATCTGGGAGTACCTGTTGCTACCTGAGTACCTGAGTGTCTGGGAGTACCTGTTGCTACATGAGTATCTGGGAGTACCTGTTGCTACCTGAGTATCTGGGAGTAGCTGTTGCTACCTGAGTATCTGGGAGTACCTGTTGCTACCTGAGTACCTGAGTGTCTGGGAGTACCTGTTGCTACCTGAGTACCTGAGTGTCTGGGAGTACCTGTTGCTACCTGAGTATCTGGGAGTACCTGTTGCTACCTGAGTGTACTGTGAGTGTTGTGCGTCTGTCCGGGCTGTGCGACTGAGAGTGTTGTGTGTCTGACCGGGCTGTGCGACTGTTGTGCATCTGACCGGGCTGTGCGACTGTTGTGTGTCTGACCGGGCTGTGCGACTGAGAGTTGTGCGTCTGACTGGGCTGTGCGACAGAGTTGTGAGTCTGACCGGGCTGTGCGACTGAGAGTTGTGCGTCTGACCGGGCTGTGCGACTGTTGTGCGTCTGACCGGGCTGTGCGACTGAGAGTTGTGCGTCTGACCGGGCTGTGCGACAGAGTTGTGCGTCTGACCGGGCTGTGCGACTGAGAGTTGTGCGTCTGACCGGGCTGTGCGACTGAGAGTTGTGCGTCTGACCGGGCTGTGCGACTGAGAGTGTTGTGCGTCTGACTGGGCTGTGCGACTGAGAGTGTTGTGCGTCTGACCGGGCTGTGCGACTGAGAGCGTTGTGCGTCTGACCAGGCTGTGCGACTGAGAGCGTTGTGCGTCTGACCAGGCTGTGCGACTGAGAGTGTTGTGAGTCTGAACGGGCTGTGCGACTAAGAGTTGTGCGTCTGACCGGGCTGTGCGACAGAGTTGTGATAGTGAATATGAGTTATTGCGCTCAGCAGTATACTCACAATAAAGTGCTAATGCATAAATAACATAAAATTATATGAACCAATTATTTAAAGGTGAATATTCCAATGAATATAGCAATAATAATAATAATAAACATAGTCCTTGAAAAGTGCTCGGTGCAAACTTTAAGTTCCAGCAGCAAATACAATTGGACTTGATGTGAAATGCCTTCACCAATCACCATACACCCAGTGCTCGGATAAAATACTTCTTACCAAAAGAAGTTGACCCCTTAGTTATAGGGGGTCATGATCGCAATGTATCTCCACAAGAGCTCCAAATTCTCCTATTACAGTCTTCACATCCAGTGTGTGATAAGCCAGAAGTAAACAGATAACTCCGAGACTCCGGACAACATGTCATAAGAAATAAGGAAACTCCAATAGCGTAATATTGCCATATAAAGAGATTTAATAAAAAGTAATGCACTTACTCCATAGTGGTAAGTAAACGCCACAGTAGTACAAATCGTTCAGCTTCTCCTGGTGGATGGGACGCCGCTTCCGCGTCTGCGTTCCACCTCACCGGAACTCTACGGTCTCACGTTCCCGACGCACGTTTCGTTAGGCGTGCTAACGTCATCAGGGGATCATGTGACCGTACATTTCCTCACATCTTATATAGAGGTTCACACAGCTCTCAACAGCCAATCACCGGTCGCCGGAGTAAGAACCGCCCATTCTTTAGTAGATTGTTAGGTTCTTCCCTTCAATAAGGGTGCCTCACGGGGACATATAGAAATGGAAATATAGGAACGACTTTTCACTATGTTTGCCGTTGAATTTAACCCTTGATTTGCTAAAACATTCGATGCCATACTAGTCGTTATTCCCTATACTCTCAATATCAGTTCCAATTCGTAAATGATGTATTATGGGATGGGTTGCTGTGTGCTGAGATATTTAACCAATAAGCTAATCGATTTAAATAACAATATACCTAAAATTACTCAATTAAATAAATAAATACATTTTAATGATTTATTCCAACATCCTAAAATTAACCTAAAATTAAAATTACATAAAAATCACATAAATTTATCTAAAATATTTTAAAAGAAGCATAAATACAGGTTGAAAATGATGGAAAATTGATGTTGTGTATTAAACTTAAAATTTAAAAATTAGAGATAAAGCAATTCAAATCAATATCAATGTTCATTCCCAATGGTTCCAAAGTCTTCATTCTATATATCCATTGGGTCTCATTCATGGAGACTTTTTTTGTCATATTTCCTCCTCTCCAATGGTTATCCACTCTGTCTATGCCACAAAAAGACATAAGCGAGGGATCCTTGTTATGATACAGGCGGAAATGGTTGGAGAGGCTATGTTTGGGAAAGCCTCTCCTCACATTACCCACATGCTCATTAATCCTCACAGACAATTGGCGGGTAGTCCTGCCAATATACTGTAGCCCACAAGGGCAGCTGATTAGGTAGGTCACGTGGGTAGATCTACATGATATTAATTTGTTAATTTGGAATCTTTGGCCTGTAGCTCTGGAATGGAAGGTGGTGATCTTTCTGGGGTTTTTCTTTGACATCTGACAAGCGTTGCATTTGCCACAGGGAAAGAAGCCTTTTACATCCAGAAAGGACGATTTTCTTTTAGGAGGGTCTGGTATGTTTGGGGCCAACATATGCCTGAGGTTTGGCGCTTTCCTGTAAATAAATTGTGGTTTAGCCGGTAGTATTTGGTTCAAAGTTCGGTCCTTCATTAAGATGGGCCAATACTTCCGGACAATTGCTTCAATTTCTTTGTAATTCCTATTGAAGTCAGTCAGAAAGGCCAGTTCACCCTTATTCTCTAGGGCCCTATCCTTAGTTCTTAGTAATTCATTCCTAGGTATTTGGCGCACTAGATCTCTTGTTTTTTGCACTTCTTCCATTCTATAACCTTTTTCCACAAACCTGGCTGTTAAAAGGTCAGACTGGATGAGGTAATCCTCCTCATTTTTACAATTGCGTTTAATACGCATATATTGGCCTTTTGGTATCCCACCTAGCCATTTGGGATGGTGACAGCTTTTTGTGGGGATATAGCTGTTTCTGTCAGTTTCTTTAAAGTAACTTTTAGTGGAGACAGACCCACCTTGTTTCACGAGGGTCAGATCCAAAAAGTTCACTGACACTTTGTCCCATGTGGCTGTGAATACTAGGCCATATTTGTTTCTATTGATATGTTCAAGGAATGTTTTGAGTGACTCCTCTGATCCACTCCATATGAGGAGTAGATCATCAATAAATCTCTTGTAAAGTACTAGAGAAGGATTTGGGTTTGCGAAAATTTCGCTTTCTTCCCATTGGCCTAACAGAATATTGGCCACGCTTGGGGCATATTTGGCGCCCATAGCAACGCCTTTAATTTGATTGTAGTAGCTCCCCTCGTGCCAAAAATAATTATTTCCCATGGCTAAACTCAGGGCATCACAAATAAACTTTTTTTGGCGTGGCTTTATATTCGTTTTTGAATTAAGGGCAGCAATAGTGGTGTTCAGTACATCATCTTGTTTCAGACTAGTGTACAAAGACTCAATGTCGATTGTCACTAGGAATGTATTAGATTGTACTTCCACTTGTTCTAACAAATTAATCAGATGCTTGCTGTCCTTAAGATGAGATGGATACAAAGGCACTATCGGCTGCAAGAAATGATCCACATATTCTCCTATACGGGAGAATATGGAATCTATTCCACTAATTATAGGCCTTCCAGGAGGCTTGGTCTTATTTTTGTGGACTTTTGGCAGCTGGTAGATAGTCGGAAGCCGTGGTGCTTTTGGTACTAAATATTGTGCTTCCTTTTTTGTTAAGATCCTCTTCTCTTTGGCCTTTTTTACTAGTTTGCCCAATTTCAGTTTTAAGTCTCTCGTGGGGTTGGTCCTTAATTTTCTGTAAG
The DNA here is from genome assembly GCF_965119305.1 of Pelophylax lessonae. Taxonomy (NCBI): domain Eukaryota; kingdom Metazoa; phylum Chordata; class Amphibia; order Anura; family Ranidae; genus Pelophylax; species Pelophylax lessonae. Next base: position 432,131,150 of record NC_138772.1, on the reverse strand, counting down.
TGTCCTGGTCACCAACCAATCTGTCAAGCTCTTGCTTGTAGTCACTTTTGTTAAGGATCACTATTCCCCCTCCTTTATCAGCCCCTCGTATCACAATATCTTTGCGATTTTCTAATTCCATAAGGCCCTTTTCCAACTCTTTCCTTGTATATTGTTTCTTACATTTCATTTTCCGTACATCATCTTCAACCATATTTTTAAAAACTTCCAGGCAATGGTTGGAAGCCTTGGGAGGATTAAAAACAGACTTGTTTCTTAATCCGCTGTCCTCATATTCTGTAGTGTTTGAGGTTTGGTTGGAAGGTTTTTCCATAAAGTGCTTCTTGATTTTTAATTTCCTGATATATTTCAATATTACAACCCTTCCCAATATAATATACCCACCTCCAACAGCTACTCCCCATTGGCTTATACCCCAGATAATCCATCCCAGAGGGGTTTTCAGAGGAGGGGGCGAGGTGGCGCCCCAGGTCCGAGAGGGAGAGGAAGAGGCTCCCAAAACCACCCAAATGGAAGGGGACGAGGCCACAGAGGGGGGGGGGGAGAGGCAGACCCTGGCAACGAGGACATGGACCCCAGAACTGGAGACCTCAACAGCAATGGTACCAGGAGAACCAATGGCAGAGAGGGAACCAATGGCAACAATGGGGAGGGGATACTTATCCCCAGTATCCACAAGAAATGACACCCCAAAGAAATGGCCCACTAGGAGGAAGGGTAGAAAACAGAGGAGAGGATGTAGAGGTGGACGAAAGAGGCAAAAGGAAAAGAGAGTCCTAGGAGCTGGGATATTCAACCTCAGCAACGTCCAGTTCACTCCTGATGAATTGAAAATATTGGAGTTAGGATTAAAATTTGCTCCTGACAGAGGTGTAGACAAATTTAACACTTTCATTGACATAGAGAAATATATCAGGAAATTAAAAATCAAGAAGCACTTTATGGAAAAACCTTCCAACCAAACCTCAAACACTACAGAATATGAGGACAGCGGATTAAGAAACAAGTCTGTTTTTAATCCTCCCAAGGCTTCCAACCATTGCCTGGAAGTTTTTAAAAATATGGTTGAAGATGATGTACGGAAAATGAAATGTAAGAAACAATATACAAGGAAAGAGTTGGAAAAGGGCCTTATGGAATTAGAAAATCGCAAAGATATTGTGATACGAGGGGCTGATAAAGGAGGGGGAATAGTGATCCTTAACAAAAGTGACTACAAGCAAGAGCTTGACAGATTGGTTGGTGACCAGGACACTTACAGAAAATTAAGGACCAACCCCACGAGAGACTTAAAACTGAAATTGGGCAAACTAGTAAAAAAGGCCAAAGAGAAGAGGATCTTAACAAAAAAGGAAGCACAATATTTAGTACCAAAAGCACCACGGCTTCCGACTATCTACCAGCTGCCAAAAGTCCACAAAAATAAGACCAAGCCTCCTGGAAGGCCTATAATTAGTGGAATAGATTCCATATTCTCCCGTATAGGAGAATATGTGGATCATTTCTTGCAGCCGATAGTGCCTTTGTATCCATCTCATCTTAAGGACAGCAAGCATCTGATTAATTTGTTAGAACAAGTGGAAGTACAATCTAATACATTCCTAGTGACAATCGACATTGAGTCTTTGTACACTAGTCTGAAACAAGATGATGTACTGAACACCACTATTGCTGCCCTTAATTCAAAAACGAATATAAAGCCACGCCAAAAAAAGTTTATTTGTGATGCCCTGAGTTTAGCCATGGGAAATAATTATTTTTGGCACGAGGGGAGCTACTACAATCAAATTAAAGGCGTTGCTATGGGCGCCAAATATGCCCCAAGCGTGGCCAATATTCTGTTAGGCCAATGGGAAGAAAGCGAAATTTTCGCAAACCCAAATCCTTCTCTAGTACTTTACAAGAGATTTATTGATGATCTACTCCTCATATGGAGTGGATCAGAGGAGACACTCAAAACATTCCTTGAACATATCAATAGAAACAAATATGGCCTAGTATTCACAGCCACATGGGACAAAGTGTCAGTGAACTTTTTGGATCTGACCCTCGTGAAACAAGGTGGGTCTGTCTCCACTAAAAGTTACTTTAAAGAAACTGACAGAAACAGCTATATCCCCACAAAAAGCTGTCACCATCCCAAATGGCTAGGTGGGATACCAAAAGGCCAATATATGCGTATTAAACGCAATTGTAAAAATGAGGAGGATTACCTCATCCAGTCTGACCTTTTAACAGCCAGGTTTGTGGAAAAAGGTTATAGAATGGAAGAAGTGCAAAAAACAAGAGATCTAGTGCGCCAAATACCTAGGAATGAATTACTAAGAACTAAGGATAGGGCCCTAGAGAATAAGGGTGAACTGGCCTTTCTGACTGACTTCAATAGGAATTACAAAGAAATTGAAGCAATTGTCCGGAAGTATTGGCCCATCTTAATGAAGGACCGAACTTTGAACCAAATACTACCGGCTAAACCACAATTTATTTACAGGAAAGCGCCAAACCTCAGGCATATGTTGGCCCCAAACATACCAGACCCTCCTAAAAGAAAATCGACCTTTCTGGATGTAAAAGGCTTCTTTCCCTGTGGCAAATGCAACGCTTGTCAGATGTCAAAGAAAAACCCCAGAAAGATCACCACCTTCCATTCCAGAGCTACAGGCCAAAGATTCCAAATTAACAAATTAATATCATGTAGATCTACCCACGTGACCTACCTAATCAGCTGCCCTTGTGGGCTACAGTATATTGGCAGGACTACCCGCCAATTGTCTGTGAGGATTAATGAGCATGTGGGTAATGTGAGGAGAGGCTTTCCCAAACATAGCCTCTCCAACCATTTCCGCCTGTATCATAACAAGGATCCCTCGCTTATGTCTTTTTGTGGCATAGACAGAGTGGATAACCATTGGAGAGGAGGAAATATGACAAAAAAAGTCTCCATGAATGAGACCCAATGGATATATAGAATGAAGACTTTGGAACCATTGGGAATGAACATTGATATTGATTTGAATTGCTTTATCTCTAATTTTTAAATTTTAAGTTTAATACACAACATCAATTTTCCATCATTTTCAACCTGTATTTATGCTTCTTTTAAAATATTTTAGATAAATTTATGTGATTTTTATGTAATTTTAATTTTAGGTTAATTTTAGGATGTTGGAATAAATCATTAAAATGTATTTATTTATTTAATTGAGTAATTTTAGGTATATTGTTATTTAAATCGATTAGCTTATTGGTTAAATATCTCAGCACACAGCAACCCATCCCATAATACATCATTTACGAATTGGAACTGATATTGAGAGTATAGGGAATAACGACTAGTATGGCATCGAATGTTTTAGCAAATCAAGGGTTAAATTCAACGGCAAACATAGTGAAAAGTCGTTCCTATATTTCCATTTCTATATGTCCCCGTGAGGCACCCTTATTGAAGGGAAGAACCTAACAATCTACTAAAGAATGGGCGGTTCTTACTCCGGCGACCGGTGATTGGCTGTTGAGAGCTGTGTGAACCTCTATATAAGATGTGAGGAAATGTACGGTCACATGATCCCCTGATGACGTTAGCACGCCTAACGAAACGTGCGTCGGGAACGTGAGACCGTAGAGTTCCGGTGAGGTGGAACGCAGACGCGGAAGCGGCGTCCCATCCACCAGGAGAAGCTGAACGATTTGTACTACTGTGGCGTTTACTTACCACTATGGAGTAAGTGCATTACTTTTTATTAAATCTCTTTATATGGCAATATTACGCTATTGGAGTTTCCTTATTTCTTATGACATGTTGTCCGGAGTCTCGGAGTTATCTGTTTACTTCTGGCTTATCACACACTAGATGTGAAGACTGTAATAGGAGAATTTGGAGCTCTTGTGGAGATACATTGCGATCATGACCCCCTATAACTAAGGGGTCAACTTCTTTTGGTAAGAAGTATTTTATCCGAGCACTGGGTGTATGGTGATTGGTGAAGGCATTTCACATCAAGTCCAATTGTATTTGCTGCTGGAACTTAAAGTTTGCACCGAGCACTTTTCAAGGACTATGTTTATTATTATTATTATTGCTATATTCATTGGAATATTCACCTTTAAATAATTGGTTCATATAATTTTATGTTATTTATGCATTAGCACTTTATTGTGAGTATACTGCTGAGCGCAATAACTCATATTCACTATCACATATTGCGTTTTCACGTTTTTATTGCTGCTCGCTAGAGGAAGAAATTCCCTAATTTTTCACATTTATATATTTATTGTTAAATATCACTCCATTTGCGCAGTTCTTTTTTCGGTTACACCGAATTTTGTTTTTCCCTGTGCGACAGAGTTGTTCGGCTGACCGGGCTGTGCATCTGACCGGGCTGTGCGTCTGACCGGGCTGTGCGACAGAGTTGTGCGTCTGACCGGCTGTGCGACAGAGTTGTGCGTCTGACTGGGCTGTGCGACTGAGAGTTGTGCCTCTGACCGGGCTGTGCGACTGTGAGTGTTGTGCGACTGACCGGGCTGTGAGATTGTGAGTGTTGTGCAACTGAGTGTCAAGTGAGTGAAGCGGAGTACCAGAGGGTGAGAAGGTAGAGTTAGGAAGCCAGGAAATAGCCACATAGGATAGACTTAAATCGCTGAATCCCCATTTGATTAGATTAGTAGGTACAATGCCCGGCGGGTGTGGAGATGCGACTCGGTGTACATCTTGTGGTATGTATGCGTTCCTCAGACATGTGATCGAGGGCGAATACAAATGCGCAAAATGTAAGCACGTTGCTTCCCTGGAAGCTCAGGTCCTGAATCTAGGGAAGCAGCTGGCAACACTGAGACGAATGTCCATACCGGAGGAGAGCCAGGATCGTACCAGTCAGGTGCAGACAGGGGTCTGCACAGAGGTGGGCGGAGTATTGGAGGTGCAGGCATCAGAGCAGAGTAGAGGGGTGACAGTTAGGAGGGGTAGAAGGGGACAAGGCAAGGAGGCTGATCCTGGGCTGGAGCACCCCAATAGATACGCCCCATTGTGTGATGTTGGGGAAACCAGTCAGGGACCAGCAATGCTGGAGCAGAGTGACGCCCCTAACTGCCAGGGGAAGAACTCCTCCAGTGAGGCCGGGAGAAAGGGAAAGGAAAGACAGGTGCTGGTGGTAGGGGACTCAATTATTAGAAGGACAGACAGTGTAATCTGTGACAAAGACCGTGTGCGCCGAACAGTCTGTTGTTTGCCGGGCGCTCGGGTTCGGCACATCGCGGATCGGGTGAACAGATTATTGGGTGGGGCTGGGGAAGACCCAGCTGTCATGGTACACGTGGGTACCAATGACATAGGCAGAGGAAGATGGAGAGTCCTAAACGATTTCAGGGACTTAGGCGCTAAGTTGAGGACTAGGACCTCCAAGGTAGTATTTTCTGAAATACTACCTGTACCTCGAGCCACACCAGAGAGGCAGCGGGAGATTAGGGAAGTTAACGAGTGGCTGAGGAGCTGGTGTAGTAAGGAGGGTTTCGGGTTCCTGGAGAACTGGGCCGACTTCTCAGTCGGCCACCGGCTCTTTGGTAGGGACGGATTGCACCTAAATGGGGTGGGTGCAGCCGTACTGGGTGAGAGGATGGCCAAAAAGTTAGAGGGGCTTTTAAACTAGGGAATGGGGGGGGAGGGTACAGATGTAGAATTAGCCAGTGGAAAGCAAGATTCAGAGGGCAGAAATGGGGGCATTAGCGGTAGGGTGTTCGGAGCTCCTATACCCAGGGTGGATATGGGGAAAAATCAAGAGAGCAGCCTAAAAACATCAAAAGAGGATATAGGTAACCGGTCAAAATTAAGAGGTTTGTATACCAATGCCAGAAGCCTGGCCAACAAGATGGGAGAGCTGGAGCTGCTGATGTTTGAGGAGGACTTAGATTTTGTGGGGATAACTGAGACTTGGTTTGACAGCTCCCATGACTGGATGGCGACCATTCAGGGGTATTCCCTTTATCGCAGGGATAGAGAAGGTAAAAAAGGGGGAGGGGTATGTCTGTATATTAAGAACAGTATACAGGTAAATATGAGGGATGATATTAATAATGGAGCTAAGGACGAGGCAGAATCCCTATGGGTAGAGCTTCAAAGGGAAGGCACGGTGGGGAAGGTAATATTGGGCGTATGCTATAGGCCCCCCAACCAGAGGGAGGAGGGTGAGGCGGACCTAATGTTACAGATAGGATTGGCAGCAAGGATGGGAAATGTCATTATAATGGGGGACTTTAATTATCCATATATAGACTGGGCAGAAGGAACTGCGCACTCAGCCAAGGCTAGGCAGTTCCTAAATGTTTTGCAGGACAATTTCATGGGTCAGATGGTGAATGCACCATCAAGAAACAATGCGGTACTTGACCTACTGATTACCAACAATACAGACCTGCTCAAGGATATAGAAACATGGGACAACTTAGGAAACAGTGACCATAGGTCAATTGGTTTCAGTATTAATTACAGTAATAGGAAGCACAAGGGTAATATAAGGCCACCGGCTCTTTGGTAGGGACGGATTGCACCTAAATGGGGTGGGTGCAGCCGTACTGGGTGAGAGGATGGCCAAAAAGTTAGAGGGGCTTTTAAACTAGGGAATGGGGGGGGGGAGGGTACAGATGTAGAATTAGCCAGTGGAAAGCAAGATTCAGAGGGCAGAAATGGGGGCATTAGTGGTAGGGTGTTCGGAGCTCCTATACCCAGGGTGGGTATGGGGAAAAATCAAGAGAGCAGCCAAAAAACATCAAAAGAGGATATAGGTAACTGGTCAAAATTAAGAGGTTTGTATACCAATGCCAGAAGCCTGGCCAACAAGATGGGAGAGCTGGAGCTGCTGATGTTTGAGGAGGACTTAGATTTTGTGGGGATAACTGAGACTTGGTTTGACAGCTCCAATTACTGGATGGCAACCATTCAGGGGTATTCCCTTTATCGCAGGGATAGAGAAGGTAAAAAAGGGGGAGGGGTATGTCTGTATATTAAGAACAGTATACAGGTAAATATGAGGGATGATATTAATAATGGAGCTAAGGACGAGGCAGAATCCCTATGGGTAGAGCTTCAAAGGGAAGGCACGGTGGGGAAGGTAATATTGGGCGTATGCTATAGGCCCCCCAACCAGAGGGAGGAGGGTGAGGCAGACCTAATGTTACAGATAGGATTGGCAGCAAGGATGGGAAATGTCATTATAATGGGGGACTTTAATTATCCATATATAGACTGGGCAGAAGGAACTGCGCACTCAGCCAAGGCTAGGCAGTTCCTAAATATTTTGCAGGACAATTTCATGGGTCAGATGGTGAATGCACCGACAAGAAACAATGCGGTACTTGACCTACTGATTACCAACAATACAGACCTGCTCAAGGATATAGAAACACGGGACAACTTAGGAAACAGTGACCATAGGTCAATTGGTTTCAGTATTAATTACAGTAATAGGAAGCACAAGGGTAATATAAGGACACTGAATTTCAAAAGAGCCAATTTCCCTAAACTGCGCTCACTGCTAGAAAATATCAAATGGGATAGAACCCTGGGAACAAAGAACACAGAGGAAAAATGGGAGTGCTTCAAGAGCATACTTAACAAGGGGATTGGCCAGTGCATTCCAAAGGGAAATAAATTTAAAAGAGCAAAACTAAACCCTGGGTGGCTAAACTCCAACATAAAAATGTATGTTAGTGCTAAAGAAAAGGCTTTCAAAAAATACAAGACTGAGGGGTCATTGGCAGCATTTAAGCATTACAAAGAGTGTAATAAGAAATGTAAAGATGAAATCAGGGCAGCTAAAATAGAACACGAGAGACATATAGCGGAGGAGAGTAAAAAGAACCCCAAGAAGTTCTTTAAGTATATAAACAGTAAGAAAGCGAGGCCAGAACACATTGGCCCCATAAAAGATGACAAAGGAAATATGGCCACTGAGGACAGAGAAAAGGCGGAAGTGTTAAATAATTTCTTCTCTTCAGTCTTCACAAAAGAATCGGGGGGCTACACGAACCTTGCTTGTAAGGCCGAACTAAATAATACACCTCAGGAAGTGCTGCCATGGCTAACAGAAGATAGACTTAGAGCTAAGCTAGAGAAACTTAACATAAATAAATCCCCGGGACCGGATGACTTGCACCCGAGGGTTCTTAATGAGCTCAGCCAGGTGATTGCCAGACCATTATTCTTGATCTTTAAGGATAGTTTACAGACGGGTATGGTGCCAGCTGATTGGAAAAAAGCCAACATGGTACCAATATTTAAAAAGGGGCCGAGATGTATCCCGGGTAACTATAGGCCGGTCAGCCTAACATCAGTAGTCTGCAAAATTTTGGAGGGGATGTTAAGGGACCACATACAAGACTTTAGTAATGAAAATGGTATTATAAGTAGTAATCAGCATGGATTCATGAAAAATCGTTCTTGCCAAACCAATCTATTAACCTTCTACGATGAAGTGAGCTGCCACCTAGATAAGGGAAAGCCTGTGGATGTGGTGTATCTGGACTTTGCAAAGGCCTTTGACACCGTTCCCCACAAACGCTTACTGTACAAACTAAGGAAGGTAGGTATGAACCATAAGGTGAGTACCTGGATAGAGAACTGGCTCCAGGGGAGAGTCCAGAGGGTGGTGATTAATGGGGAGTACTCGGATTGGGCGGGTGTGGAAAGTGGGGTCCCCCAGGGTTCTGTTCTGGGACCAATCCTGTTTAATTTATTCATAAATGATTTATAGGAGGGGATATCTAGTACAATCTCAGTATTTGCAGATGATACTAAACTAGGCATGCCAATATCTTCTATGCAGGATGTGGAAACCTTGCAAGCGGACCTGAACAAAATAACGGGGTGGGCAACTACATGGCAGATGAGGTTTAATGTTGAAAAATGTAAAGTAATGCACCTGGGGGCCAGAAACCAGAAAGCAAGCTACTCACTAGGGGGGGAACCTCTGGGTGAGTCTAAGATGGAAAAGGACTTGGGGGTACTGGTAGACAACAGGCTTGGCAGTGGCATGCAATGCCAAGCCGCTGCAAGCAAAGCCAACAGAATACTGGGATGTATAAAAAAGGGGATTCACTCCAGAAATAAAGAGATTATTCTCCCGCTCCACAAGACTCTGGTCCGGCCACATCTGGAGTATGCTGTCCAGTTCTGGGCACCGGTCCTCAGGAAGGATGTGCTGGAACTGGAGAAAGTCCAGAGAAGGGCAACAAAAATGATTAGGGGAATGGAGGACATCAGCTACGAGGATAGGCTACAAGCACTGAACCTTTTCTCTCTGGAGAAGAGACGATTGAGGGGGGATATGATATCAATGTACAAATACTGTACTGGCGACCCCAGCATAAGGAACAAACTATTCAGAGAAAGGAGATACAAGAAGACACGTGGCCACTCACTAAAACTAGAGGAAAGGCGGTTTAACCTTAAAGTGCGTAAGGGGTTCTTCACTGTAAGAGCGGTAAGGATGTGGAATTCTCTTCCACAAGCAGTCGTATCAGCAGGAAGCATTGATAGTTTTAAAAAACTAGTAGATGGGTACCTTAGAGACAACAACATACAGGGGTATACGATGTATGGTTAAAAGCAAACACACACACACACATCATAGGTTGAACTGGATGGACTGATGTCTTTTTTCAACCTCACTAACTATGTAACTATGTAATAGCTTACAGTGATTTGTTTAACGTGCTAATTAACTCAGCACTTAAAGCAGCCTGGATGACTAGACTATTCAGCCCCTACAATAGTGAATACAAAGGACACAATATTACAAGTATAAACACATCACACAAGCAGAGCAGAGACAACAGGTTTTCCAATTAACAAATTAACCATGACCTCCAAATCTAAGCAATGCTTTGATTAATCAGGAATATCAGGCTGCATGGCAACGGTCTACAACAGGCTATGTGGTAAAGCTCAATGTTCCATCATTCTGATATAGTGAAATTAATGTATCATAGATTTCTTCAGGGATATTGTGGATAAATATTACTGTCCCATTTGAAGTTTGCCTCCATTTATAGAACACCCTTTTTTTTAATACATACCTTGCATTTTCTGACTGGATGAGTTGAAGATTGTGACGTCACTGTCTTGCAATACCCTATCCAATCAGAGAACGCCTATTTATTTAAAAAAAAAAGTATAAAGGTGTTCACTGATTGGCACAGAGCGAAATGAGTGACCCCCTGCAGTTACTATCCAATGAGAAGCCACTTGGTAAGGAAAGTGAAAGATCACCGCTATCAATTTACTAGTGCCGACAATTATAGCATTTGACAGTTTATAACAGCTATACCTGAGGAATGAGATATATATATATATACTTACATTGGTCCAATGTGAACCAACGTAAATATGCAATAAAAATTATTTTTTACAGTTTAATTTGCAAGATTTCATTTTTTTTTTTTACTTTTTTCTTTTTCTCCTCTTGCCCAGCTTCTTACTTACAGATGTAGAGTGGGCTTGACAGTCTACTTAGAGCCCTATGGTAATTCCCTGCTGATTTGATCAGGCTCTATTGCCACTGCCTGCTGGTTTGATTAGGGCCCTGCAGCAGATTGATTCCACCTACAGCTGGAAGTAGGAATCTATATGGGCAGCCCCAGATGTTTCTCCATTTGCTACCTTCAAGACTTTGCATGTATGTAAGCAGCAGCGTTTCGCCCTGGGTTAATGCACCTGCGCAGGATGCCAGAGCCAAGGGTGGGGTCACTACACTGCAGAGCTGCATGCGGGAGATAATTATTTTGATCAACCGGTGCCCGATACCTGGCAGGCGTCAAGTGGAGGTCAGGCTCGCAACATGTGTTGGGCACCAGGGACTTACAAAGGAAAAATAAGGGTTATAAAGAAAAGAAAGAAAAGAGAGAAGATGGGAAAAAACAATCAAACAAGAATTGACCTTCTTTAAAGTTGCCTCAACTGTGTCATTTATCCTACACCTTTCACTTTAATTGATTAAAGAACATTGAATCTGTATTCAATCTCCTAAAAACAAAACAATACATACTATGGTTGCCTGAAAAGTTATAGGTAGTCCTGACTGCAATTAATTAATCAAATTCAAAGGCTTCTTTCTAAAACAAAAATCAAAAATGCAATATACTTTAACCGTTTGCCGACCGCCGCACGACTATGTACTGTGGCGGTCAGCCCCGGCCAGGCAGAGTGACGTATGGATACGTCACTCGCCTGTCACTGACTTGCGAGCCTATTGCGGGTGGGCGCGCACCCGCCGAGGCGCGCGCCCACCGCGGCTCGTTCACAGACAAGTCAGTGCGTGTGTCCGGCGGACTCGATGTCCGCCGGTCACACTACGATCGCTCCTGTGAAGGGAGAAAGGCGGAGCGGCTTATGTAAACAAGCTGCCCGTCATTCTCCCTGGTGTAAAAATGAAGATCAGACAGTTCTACTATGTAGAACTGTTGATCTTTGTTTTTACACCAATAGCAATGTCCCTGCACAGTTAGAAACACGCCCCTAGGACACACTTAACCCCTTCCTGTCCAATAAAGTTAACCCCTTCCCTGCCAGTGTCATTTTTGCAGTAACAGTGCATATGTATAGCACTGATTACTGCAGTAATGTCACTGGTACCCCCAAAAGTGTCAAAAATGTCAGTCAAGGGTCCGATCTGTCCGCCGCAATGTCGCAGTACCGCAAACAAAATCGCAGATCGCCGCCATTACTCGTTAAAAAAAAAACACCAAAAATGACAAAAATCTTTCCCTTTGTTAGTAAACGCGATAACTTTTGTGCAAACCAATCAAAATACGCTTTTTGCGATTTTTTTTACCAAACATATGTAGCGTAAAACAATTTGGCCGAAAATGTTAAAAAATTTTGATTTTTACATTTTTTGGGGGGGGGAATTTCATATAAAAAAATGTGAAAAATATTGTTATTTTTGCAAAAATTACGCTCCTTTTTTGTTTATAGCGCCTGATCAAAAAATCGCACAGGTGATCAAATACCACCAAAAGAAAGCTCTGTTTGTGGGAAAAAAAGGACGTGAAATTAGTTTAGGTACAGCGTCGCAGGACCGCGCAATTGTCCGTCAAAGTCACGCAGTCACGCAGTAAAAAATCGCAAAAAAAAAACCCTGGTCTTTTAGCAGCCAAATCCTCCGGGGCTTAAGTGGTTAAGGTCCTCTATTGATTTTCAAATTCCTTAGCCAAAACTGGGTCAGACCTGGATTCTCTATTGATGTTTTGTACTTTTTCCTAAAATACAAAACTCAAGAACCAATAATAACACCTCACTGTAACTCTTTGAGAGATTTCTAATGGGTAAATTACTTCCTCCTTATCTTTCCAAATTAACGATTTAATAAAATCTCTTTTGAAAGTTTGGAATTCTTTTAACCACATGACGACTGCCCGCCGCAGTTTCACTGCGGCAGGCAGCCGCTCCTGGGCAAAGCGACGTAGTACTACGTGGCTCGCTCAGGCGACTCTAGGGGGCGAGCGCGCACCACCGGCGGTGTGCTCCTGCCCCTGCTCGTTACCTGGGGAGCCAGCGCATGTGACCCCGGCGGCCACTCACAATCTCCAGCAGCAGGGGGAGAAAGACAAACGGCTGATGTAAACAAAGCCGTCTGTCATTCTCACTGAAGTATTCACAGAGGCTATATGATCCTGCTGTATAGGATCGCAAGTCAAGCCCCTGACAGTTAGAATTATGCCCCTAGGGAAACACTTAACCCCCAGTAATGTTAACCCCTTCCCTGCCAGTGTCATTTTTACAGTAACAGTGCATATTTATAGCACTGATTACTGTAGTAATGTCACTGGTACCCCGAAAAAGTGTCAAAAATGTCAGTTAGGGGGTCCAATCTGTCCACCGCAATGTCACAGTCCCGAAAAAAAATCGCACCTCGCCTCCATTACTAGTTAAAAATAAAAACAATAAAAATGACATAAATCTTTTCCATAGTTAGTAAATGCAATAACTTTTGCGCAAACCAATCAAAATATGCTATTTGTGATTTTTTTTACCAAAAATATGTAGCAGAAAACAAATTGGCCTAAAATGTTAAACAATTTAGATTTTTACATTTTTTTTGAGAATTTCGTATAAAAAATGTGAAAAATATTATTATTTTTTCAAAATTGTCGCTGTTTTTTTGTTTATAGCGCAGAAAATAAAAATCGCACAGGTGATCAAATACCACCAAAAGAAAGTTGAGTTTGTGGGAAAAAAAGGACATCAATTTCGTTTGGGTACAGTGTTGCCCGACCGCGCAATTGTCTGTTAAAGTCACGCAGTGCCGAATCACAAAATAGGGCCTGGTCTTTGAGCAGCTAAAGTGGTTAAAAACCTTTTTTGTTCCAGTTTCAGTCGCCTACACATAGCCAGAAAAACTCAATTCTCTGCCTTTATAGTCTGGAATGGGACACAAGATCTAGGCCTTTCATAATTATTATACCTAGGCAGAGGCGTACCTAGGGTCTCCAGCGCCCTTGGCGAGAAGCTGTATCGGCGCCCCCCCATCATTAAAGAGTTAGATATTCTGTTGTTTGTCTTTTTACATCAATTTCTATTAATTTTTAATCATCTGCGTATCCATTAAAGATAATGTTTAGGTTTTTTTTAAAAAAAAAAAAACATTGTTTTTTTAGTTTGTTATAAAATTTTGCAAACAGGTAATTGTTCTCCTTCAATAATGTGCACTAATGAGGCGGCACTGATGGGCCCTGATAAGGTGGCACTGATAAGGTGGCACCGATAGATACTGTATATATATATATATATATATATATATATAGAGTGCAGTATAGAGGAGGCTACATCCTGTGTATATATATATATATATATATATATATATAAAAATATGAGTGCAGTATAGAGGAGGAGGCCACATCCTGTATATGTGTGTGTATGTATATATATATATAAATATATATAGAGTGCAGTATAGAGCAGGCTGCGTCCTGCATATATATATATATAACTATGAGTGCAGTATAGAGGAGGCCACAACCTGTGTATATATATTGTGACAGGAAGTCAGGTAAATCTGTGGGTGTTGTCACAGACGGGAGACAATTCACCAATTACTATCAGGTGTCGGCTGCAGACGTAGCCAGAAAGGTTTAAGGACGTTGGAAAGCTTCAGCTATTCAGAATGAGGCAATTAAGGCCTCTATAAGTTATCCAGAGGATGATTGCTGATTGCTGCATCCTGAGGCTTTGTGCGTTAAGGAGAGCAGTGAGCTGAGAGACATCTGAAGGTGAGGTGGTGTTGACTTTTTCTGTGTGAAAAGAAAACAAGTAGACTATTGGTCTTCTGCTGTATGACCAGCAGTGTCTGCCCAGCAGTAGGTTGGGACAGACACCATAGGTAGGTTCCTGTGTTGTGAAGGTAGGCGCCCCAAGTAGCCAGGGTTTATTTTATGTCTGTTTGATTTATGCTGTTTGGATGCTTGCACTTGTTTCCAGCAAATTGGAAGAATAAACCATAGACCGTGGTTTTCAACCACTCCTCGGATGTCTCTCTGGGTAACGAACCCACCCAAGGTGTCACCCACACCCGCTACCGAGCTAACCCCTTACAATATATATATATATATATATATATATATATGACTATGAGTGCAGTATAGAGGAGGCCACATCCTGTGTATATATATATACTATATATATATACATATATATATGACTATGAGTGCATTATAGAGGAGACCACACCCTGTGTGTGTGTATATATATATATATAAATAAGTGCAGGATGTGGCCTCCTCTATAATGAACTCATAGTCATATATATATGTAAATATATATATATATATATACACACACACAGGATATGCCATTCTCTATGCTGCACTATATATATACATAAACACACACACACACACACACATATATATATATATATATATATATATATATATATATATATATATATATATATATATATATATAGTGCAGCATAGAGGATGGCATATCCTGTGTGTGTATGTATATATATATATATATATATATATATATATATATATATATATATATATATATATATATATATGTATATAGTGCAGTATAGAGGATGCCATATCCTGTGTTCGTGTGTGTGTGTATACTGTATATATATATATATATATATATATATATATATACACACAGGATATAACGCCCTCTATACTGCACTATATATATATTTATATATATATATACATATATATATATATATATATATTTAGATTATATATATATATATATATATATATATATATATATATATATATATATATATATATATATATATATAGGATATGACATCCTCTATACTGCACTATATATATATATATATATATATATATATATATATATATATATATATACACACACATGATGTGGCCTCCTCTGTATATATATATATATAGTGCAGTATAGAGACCACATCCTGTATGTATTTATATATATATATATATATAGTATGGTCTACTCTACATTGAATTTTAAAATATTTCTTCTTCTTTAAGTTCTCATGGTACCTGGGAGCCAGCCAAGCTTCCGTCACTGGCAGAGAGAGTGTAGCATTCATCCACCACCGGCAGCCTGCTGAGCCTGGAGCTGCCTAGGAGCCTGCTGATGACGAGGTCATGTGGGCGGAGCCCTGTGACGAGGGGAGCTGCTGGCCCACCCATCGCACCGAGCTCCGAGTCCGACACACACAGTCACAGTCTGGACAGTGGACACACAGCGAGCTCCGGGCGGGCGGCTTCAGGGATTGAAGCGGAGCAGCCGCGGGGCTCGGAGGGAGGAGGGGGGAACAGGCTGAACGGAGGACTGGGAGGAGCAGTAAGTCACTGCTTCTTCACTACACTGACAGTGTTTTTCCGCCCCCCCCCTCGCCCTGCGCCCCTGGCGGGCGCCGTTCTGGCCACGGTACGCCCCTGTACCTAGGCCATGTTCCCCAGCGTGGGGAGTACAACTCAATATCCTTCCCTTTTTTGTTCTATATTAATTTTGCTTCACTATCTTTTCACCAGAAGAGGACAAACAAAATCTTGCATTGTGGCCAAATAATCCACATGCCCAACATTTTATATTTTGTGAATTTTTAAAGTGTCTCTTAGCAAAAGCCTTGGTTTTTAGACTGAATGGCTGAAACCTGATTAGCAACTTTTTCTGGCTGCATACAAGATACAGGGGCATTTCTGAAAAAGCTCCCACCTTCCAATGATTTGTTCCTGCTGGCACATATATTAGATGTGGATAACTTTCTGCTAAATTTAAAAATACCCAGTGAAAGTGATCAAGATGTTCCTTTCTGGAAGATGCAGGCAACCTTTTAACTTTATTATGAAGATAAAAAAGGTGTTCAATGGACTGACTAGGCAGTCAGAGAACCACCGGGGGTTAATGGGACTTTAAAGGTGAGTGGTTGTGGCACAGACAGACAAAGAAGAGATTGGATTAAAAAGTTTGATTTTATTCCATTATACATTAAAAACATACAAAAAAGCATAGCCAATAAATGGCCAACGTAAAAATTGATCCATAATGAAGTAGATACAATTGATACAGACACTGTAATGTTGCGAACCAGGGAGGTACATGGGGTCACCGGGGTCCTACATGTTTCGTTATTTCAATGGCTTCGTCAGGGACCAAATGGCTTGTGACCTCTCTCAATAGTTCTAGGCATTAACAAACAAGATGTTAAAAAAAAAACGTTAATTTTGCGTATACAAACGCACATGTCACAGGTCAAAACATTGTTTGTGTTAAGACTAGTGTTGAGCGAACACGGACTGTATTATTCGTGTTCGTACCGAATAATTGGATTTTTTGTACCCGAACACGGACACGGACACTTTACTGTATGTTCGGGTAAAAATCCGTGTTCGGTCGTTTTATTTCCGGGTTTTGCATGCTTTGGCGCTCTTTTCATGGCGGGCTTTCAACAGCCAATCAACAATCGTTTAACTGGTGTGCCTTAAGCCATCCCAGCCATGTCTGCAAATGTCTCAGTAGCTGTGATTGGCCGTCTGAAGCATGTGACCAAGTCTTTATAAGTTCCAGGCAGCCGCAGCGTCTTCATTCTGCTGCTTAGATCAGGGACAGAGCACACATCAACGTGCTGGCTGCAGATTAGGGAAAGACAGGCAGGAAAAAACCATTTGTGTCCGGATAGAATTGAGGGACAGGTCGGAGTGTTTAGGCAGGGCGAGTTGTAGGCATTTTAGGGATAGAGTCTGCTGAATTATAGGGTCAGTGTCTTCTACAAAGTACAATCGATATTGCTGTGTGGGGGGTGGGGTGACTCTGCACTCAATCCTGATCTACGATCTCTTCTCAATCCTGTTAGGGAGAGGCTGCTGCTGCTGAATTTTAGGGAAACTGTGTTCTACAAACTACAATCGATATTGCTGTGTGGTGTGGGATAGGAGATAGGCAGGTGTCAGTGATCCACATCCATTTTTCTGTGTGTGAGCTGCAGTGAACACAATCTTTTTGGGCTGCAGTGAACACAATCTTTTTGGGGTGCAGTGAACAACATCCTTTTTGGGGTGCAGTGAACAAAATCTTTTTGGAGTGCAGTGAACAAAATCCTTTTTGGGGTGCAGTGAACAACATCCTTTTTTGGGGTGCAGTGAACACAATCTTTTTGGGGTGCAGTGAACAAAATCCTTTGTGGGGTGCAGTGAACACAATCTTTGTGGGGTGCAGTGAACACAATCTTTTTGGGGTGCAGTGAACAAAATCCTTTTTGGGGTGCAGTGAACAACATCCTTTTTGGGGTGCAGTGAACACAATCTTTTTGGGGTGCAGTGAACAAAATCCTTTGTGGGGTGCAGTGAACACAATCTTTGTGGGGTGCAGTGAACACAATCTTTTTGGGGTGCAGTGAACAAAATCCTTCTTGGGGTGCAGTGAACAACATCCTTTTTGGGGTGCAGTGAACAAAATCCTTTTTGGGCTGCAGTGAACAACATCCTTTTTGGGGTGCAGTGAACAAAATCCTTTTAGGGTGCAGTGAACACAATCTTTGTGGGGTACAGTGAACAGAATCTTTGTGGGGTGCAGTGAACACAATCTTTGGGGGGTACAGTGAACACAATCTTTTTGGGGTGCAGTGAACAAAATCCTTTGTGGGGTGCAGTGAACACAATCTTTGTGGGGTGCAGTGAACACAATCTTTTTGGGGTGCAGTGAACAAAATCCTTTGTGGGGTGCAGTGAACACAATCTTTGTGGGGTGCAGTGAACACAATCTTTTTGGGGTGCAGTGAACAAAATCCTTTTTGGGGTGCAGTGAACACAATCTTTGTGGGGTGCAGCGAACACAATCTTTTTGGGGTGGAGTGAACAAAATCCTTTTTGGGGTGCAGTGAACAACATCCTTTTTGGGGTGCAGTGAACAAAATCCTTTTTGGGGTGCAGTGAACACAATCTTTTTGGGGTGCAGTGAACAAAATCCTTTGTGGGGTGCAGTGAACACAATCTTTGTGGGGTGCAGTGAACACAATCTTTTTGGGGTGCAGTGAACAAAATCCTTTTTGGGGTGCAGTGAACAAAATCCTTTTTGGGGTGCAGTGAACACAATATTTTTGGAGTGCAGTGAACAAAATCCTTTGTGGGGTGCAGTGAACACAATCTTTGTGGGGTACAGTGAACAGAATCTTTGTGGGGTGCAGTGAACACAATCTTTGGGGGGTACAGTGAACACAATCTTTTTGGGGTGCAGTGAACAAAATCCTTTGTGGGGTGCAGTGAACACAATCTTTGGGGGGTACAGTGAACACAATCTTTTTGGGGTGCAGTGAACAAAATCCTTTGTGGGGTGCAGTGAACACAATCTTTGTGGGCATTTTAGGGATAGAGTCTGCTGAATTATAGGGTCAGTGTCTTCTACAAAGTACAATCGATATTGCTGTGTGGGGGGTGGGGTGACTCTGCACTCAATCCTGATCTACGATCTCTTCTCAATCCTGTTAGGGAGAGGCTGCTGCTGCTGAATTTTAGGGAAACTGTGTTCTACAAACTACAATCGATATTGCTGTGTGGTGTGGGATAGGAGATAGGCAGGTGTCAGTGATCCACATCCATTTTTCTGTGTGTGAGCTGCAGTGAACACAATCTTTTTGGGCTGCAGTGAACACAATCTTTTTGGGGTGCAGTGAACAACATCCTTTTTGGGGTGCAGTGAACAAAATCTTTTTGGAGTGCAGTGAACAAAATCCTTTTTGGGGTGCAGTGAACAACATCCTTTTTTGGGGTGCAGTGAACACAATATTTTTGGGGTGCAGTGAACAAAATCCTTTGTGGGGTGCAGTGAACACAATCTTTGTGGGGTGCAGTGAACACAATCTTTTTGGGGTGCAGTGAACAAAATCCTTTTTGGGGTGCAGTGAACAACATCCTTTTTGGGGTGCAGTGAACACAATCTTTTTGGGGTGCAGTGAACAAAATCCTTTGTGGGGTGCAGTGAACACAATCTTTGTGGGGTGCAGTGAACACAATCTTTTTGGGGTGCAGTGAACAAAATCCTTCTTGGGGTGCAGCGAACAACATCCTTTTTGGGGTGCAGTGAACAAAATCCTTTTTGGGGTGCAGTGAACAACATCCTTTTTGGGGTGCAGTGAACAAAATCCTTTTAGGGTGCAGTGAACACAATCTTTGTGGGGTACAGTGAACAGAATCTTTGTGGGGTGCAGTGAACACAATCTTTGGGGGGTACAGTGAACACAATCTTTTTGGGGTGCAGTGAACAAAATCCTTTGTGGGGTGCAGTGAACACAATCTTTGTGGGGTGCAGTGAACACAATCTTTTTGGGGTGCAGTGAACAAAATCCTTTGTGGGGTGCAGTGAACACAATCTTTGTGGGGTGCAGTGAACACAATCTTTTTGGGGTGCAGTGAACAAAATCCTTTTTGGGGTGCAGTGAACACAATCTTTGTGGGGTGCAGCGAACACAATCTTTTTGGGGTGGAGTGAACAAAATCCTTTTTGGGGTGCAGTGAACAACATCCTTTTTGGGGTGCAGTGAACAAAATCCTTTTTGGGGTGCAGTGAACACAATCTTTTTGGGGTGCAGTGAACACAATCTTTTTGGGGTGCAGTGAACAAAATCCTTTGTGGGGTGCAGTGAACACAATCTTTGTGGGGTGCAGTGAACACAATCTTTTTGGGGTGCAGTGAACAAAATCCTTTTTGGGGTGCAGTGAACAAAATCCTTTTTGGGGTGCAGTGAACACAATATTTTTGGAGTGCAGTGAACAAAATCCTTTGTGGGGTGCAGTGAACACAATCTTTGTGGGGTACAGTGAACAGAATCTTTGTGGGGTGCAGTGAACACAATCTTTGGGGGGTACAGTGAACACAATCTTTTTGGGGTGCAGTGAACAAAATCCTTTGTGGGGTGCAGTGAACACAATCTTTGGGGGGTACAGTGAACACAATCTTTTTGGGGTGCAGTGAACAAAATCCTTTTTGGGGTGCAGTGAACAACATCCTTTTTGGGGTGCAGTGAACACAATCTTTTTGGGGTGCAGTGAACAAAATCCTTTGTGGGGTGCAGTGAACACAATCTTTGTGGGGTGCAGTGAACACAATCTTTTTGGGGTGCAGTGAACAAAATCCTTCTTGGGGTGCAGTGAACAACATCCTTTTTGGGGTGCAGTGAACAAAATCCTTTTTGGGGTGCAGTGAACAACATCCTTTTTGGGGTGCAGTGAACAAAATCCTTTTAGGGTGCAGTGAACACAATCTTTGTGGGGTACAGTGAACAGAATCTTTGTGGGGTGCAGTGAACACAATCTTTGGGGGGTACAGTGAACACAATCTTTTTGGGGTGCAGTGAACAAAATCCTTTGTGGGGTGCAGTGAACACAATCTTTGTGGGGTGCAGTGAACACAATCTTTTTGGGGTGCAGTGAACAAAATCCTTTGTGGGGTGCAGTGAACACAATCTTTGTGGGGTGCAGTGAACACAATCTTTTTGGGGTGCAGTGAACAAAATCCTTTTTGGGGTGCAGTGAACACAATCTTTGTGGGGTGCAGCGAACACAATCTTTTTGGGGTGGAGTGAACAAAATCCTTTTTGGGGTGCAGTGAACAACATCCTTTTTGGGGTGCAGTGAACAAAATCCTTTTTGGGGTGCAGTGAACACAATCTTTTTGGGGTGCAGTGAACACAATCTTTTTGGGGTGCAGTGAACAAAATCCTTTGTGGGGTGCAGTGAACACAATCTTTGTGGGGTGCAGTGAACACAATCTTTTTGGGGTGCAGTGAACAAAATCCTTTTTGGGGTGCAGTGAACAAAATCCTTTTTGGGGTGCAGTGAACACAATATTTTTGGAGTGCAGTGAACAAAATCCTTTGTGGGGTGCAGTGAACACAATCTTTGTGGGGTACAGTGAACAGAATCTTTGTGGGGTGCAGTGAACACAATCTTTGGGGGGTACAGTGAACACAATCTTTTTGGGGTGCAGTGAACAAAATCCTTTGTGGGGTGCAGTGAACACAATCTTTGGGGGGTACAGTGAACACAATCTTTTTGGGGTGCAGTGAACAAAATCCTTTGTGGGGTGCAGTGAACACAATCTTTGTGGGCATTTTAGGGATAGAGTCTGCTGAATTATAGGGTCAGTGTCTTCTACAAAGTACAATCGATATTGCTGTGTGGGGGGTGGGGTGACTCTGCACTCAATCCTGATCTACGATCTCTTCTCAATCCTGTTAGGGAGAGGCTGCTGCTGCTGAATTTTAGGGAAACTGTGTTCTACAAACTACAATCGATATTGCTGTGTGGTGTGGGATAGGAGATAGGCAGGTGTCAGTGATCCACATCCATTTTTCTGTGTGTGAGCTGCAGTGAACACAATCTTTTTGGGCTGCAGTGAACACAATCTTTTTGGGGTGCAGTGAACAACATCCTTTTTGGGGTGCAGTGAACAAAATCTTTTTGGAGTGCAGTGAACAAAATCCTTTTTGGGGTGCAGTGAACAACATCCTTTTTTGGGGTGCAGTGAACACAATCTTTTTGGGGTGCAGTGAACAAAATCCTTTGTGGGGTGCAGTGAACACAATCTTTGTGGGGTGCAGTGAACAAAATCCTTTTTGGGGTGCAGTGAACAACATCCTTTTTGGGGTGCAGTGAACACAATCTTTTTGGGGTGCAGTGAACAAAATCCTTTGTGGGGTGCAGTGAACACAATCTTTGTGGGGTGCAGTGAACACAATCTTTTTGGGGTGCAGTGAACAAAATCCTTCTTGGGGTGCAGTGAACAACATCCTTTTTGGGGTGCAGTGAACAAAATCCTTTTTGGGGTGCAGTGAACAACATCCTTTTTGGGGTGCAGTGAACAAAATCCTTTTAGGGTGCAGTGAACACAATCTTTGTGGGGTACAGTGAACAGAATCTTTGTGGGGTGCAGTGAACACAATCTTTGGGGGGTACAGTGAACACAATCTTTTTGGGGTGCAGTGAACAAAATCCTTTGTGGGGTGCAGTGAACACAATCTTTGTGGGGTGCAGTGAACACAATCTTTTTGGGGTGCAGTGAACAAAATCCTTTGTGGGGTGCAGTGAACACAATCTTTGTGGGGTGCAGTGAACAAAATCCTTTTTGGGGTGCAGTGAACAACATCCTTTTTGGGGTGCAGTGAACACAATCTTTTTGGGGTGCAGTGAACAAAATCCTTTGTGGGGTGCAGTGAACACAATCTTTGTGGGGTGCAGTGAACACAATCTTTTTGGGGTGCAGTGAACAAAATCCTTCTTGGGGTGCAGTGAACAACATCCTTTTTGGGGTGCAGTGAACAAAATCCTTTTTGGGCTGCAGTGAACAACATCCTTTTTGGGGTGCAGTGAACAAAATCCTTTTAGGGTGCAGTGAACACAATCTTTGTGGGGTACAGTGAACAGAATCTTTGTGGGGTGCAGTGAACACAATCTTTGGGGGGTACAGTGAACACAATCTTTTTGGGGGGCAGTGAACAAAATCCTTTGTGGGGTGCAGTGAACACAATCTTTGTGGGGTGCAGTGAACACAATCTTTTTGGGGTGCAGTGAACAAAATCCTTTGTGGGGTGCAGTGAACACAATCTTTGTGGGGTGCAGTGAACACAATCTTTTTGGGGTGCAGTGAACAAAATCCTTTTTGGGGTGCAGTGAACACAATCTTTGTGGGGTGCAGCGAACACAATCTTTTTGGGGTGGAGTGAACAAAATCCTTTTTGGGGTGCAGTGAACAACATCCTTTTTGGGGTGCAGTGAACAAAATCCTTTTTGGGGTGCAGTGAACACAATCTTTTTGGGGTGCAGTGAACAAAATCCTTTGTGGGGTGCAGTGAACACAATCTTTGTGGGGTGCAGTGAACACAATCTTTTTGGGGTGCAGTGAACAAAATCCTTTTTGGGGTGCAGTGAACAAAATCCTTTTTGGGGTGCAGTGAACACAATATTTTTGGAGTGCAGTGAACAAAATCCTTTGTGGGGTGCAGTGAACACAATCTTTGTGGGGTACAGTGAACAGAATCTTTGTGGGGTGCAGTGAACACAATCTTTGGGGGGTACAGTGAACACAATCTTTTTGGGGTGCAGTGAACAAAATCCTTTTTGGGGTGCAGTGAACAACATCCTTTTTGGGGTGCAGTGAACACAATCTTTTTGGGGTGCAGTGAACAAAATCCTTTGTGGGGTGCTGTGAACAGAATCTTTGTGGGGTGCAGTGAACACAATCTTTTTGGGGTGCAGTGAACAAAATCCTTTTTGGGGTGCAGTGAACAACATCCTTTTTGGGGTGCAGTGAACACAATCTTTTTGGGGTGCAGTGAACAAAATCCTTTGTGGGGTGCAGTGAACACAATCTTTGTGGGGTACAGTGAACAGAATCTTTGTGGGGTGCAGTGAACACAATCTTTGGGGGGTACAGTGAACACAATCTTTTTGGGGTGCAGTGAACAAAATCCTTTGTGGGGTGCAGTGAACACAATCTTTGGGGGGGAACAGTGAACACAATCTTTTTGGGGTGCAGTGAACAAAATCCTTTGTGGGGTGCAGTGAACACAATCTTTTTGGGGTGCAGTGAACAAAATCCTTTTTGGGGTGCAGTGAACAACATCCTTTTTGGGGTGCAGTGAACACAATCTTTTTGGGGTGCAGTGAACAAAATCCTTCTTGGGGTGCAGTGAACAACATCCTTTTTGGGGTGCAGTGAACAAAATCCTTTTTGGGGTGCAGTGAACAACATCCTTTTTGGGGTGCAGTGAACAAAATCCTTTTAGGGTGCAGTGAACACAATCTTTGTGGGGTACAGTGAACAGAATCTTTGTGGGGTGCAGTGAACACAATCTTTGGGGGGTACAGTGAACACAATCTTTTTGGGGTGCAGTGAACAAAATCCTTTGTGGGGTGCAGTGAACACAATCTTTGTGGGGTGCAGTGAACACAATCTTTTTGGGGTGCAGTGAACAAAATCCTTTGTGGGGTGCAGTGAACACAATCTTTGTGGGGTGCAGTGAACACAATCTTTTTGGGGTGCAGTGAACAAAATCCTTTTTGGGGTGCAGTGAACACAATCTTTGTGGGGTGCAGCGAACACAATCTTTTTGGGGTGGAGTGAACAAAATCCTTTTTGGGGTGCAGTGAACAACATCCTTTTTGGGGTGCAGTGAACAAAATCCTTTTTGGGGTGCAGTGAACACAATCTTTTTGGGGTGCAGTGAACACAATCTTTTTGGGGTGCAGTGAACAAAATCCTTTGTGGGGTGCAGTGAACACAATCTTTGTGGGGTGCAGTGAACACAATCTTTTTGGGGTGCAGTGAACAAAATCCTTTTTGGGGTGCAGTGAACAAAATCCTTTTTGGGGTGCAGTGAACACAATATTTTTGGAGTGCAGTGAACAAAATCCTTTGTGGGGTGCAGTGAACACAATCTTTGTGGGGTACAGTGAACAGAATCTTTGTGGGGTGCAGTGAACACAATCTTTGGGGGGTACAGTGAACACAATCTTTTTGGGGTGCAGTGAACAAAATCCTTTGTGGGGTGCAGTGAACACAATCTTTGGGGGGTACAGTGAACACAATCTTTTTGGGGTGCAGTGAACAAAATCCTTTGTGGGGTGCAGTGAACACAATCTTTGTGGGCATTTTAGGGATAGAGTCTGCTGAATTATAGGGTCAGTGTCTTCTACAAAGTACAATCGATATTGCTGTGTGGGGGGTGGGGTGACTCTGCACTCAATCCTGATCTACGATCTCTTCTCAATCCTGTTAGGGAGAGGCTGCTGCTGCTGAATTTTAGGGAAACTGTGTTCTACAAACTACAATCGATATTGCTGTGTGGTGTGGGATAGGAGATAGGCAGGTGTCAGTGATCCACATCCATTTTTCTGTGTGTGAGCTGCAGTGAACACAATCTTTTTGGGCTGCAGTGAACACAATCTTTTTGGGGTGCAGTGAACAACATCCTTTTTGGGGTGCAGTGAACAAAATCTTTTTGGAGTGCAGTGAACAAAATCCTTTTTGGGGTGCAGTGAACAACATCCTTTTTTGGGGTGCAGTGAACACAATCTTTTTGGGGTGCAGTGAACAAAATCCTTTGTGGGGTGCAGTGAACACAATCTTTGTGGGGTGCAGTGAACAAAATCCTTTTTGGGGTGCAGTGAACAACATCCTTTTTGGGGTGCAGTGAACACAATCTTTTTGGGGTGCAGTGAACAAAATCCTTTGTGGGGTGCAGTGAACACAATCTTTGTGGGGTGCAGTGAACACAATCTTTTTGGGGTGCAGTGAACAAAATCCTTCTTGGGGTGCAGTGAACAACATCCTTTTTGGGGTGCAGTGAACAAAATCCTTTTTGGGGTGCAGTGAACAACATCCTTTTTGGGGTGCAGTGAACAAAATCCTTTTAGGGTGCAGTGAACACAATCTTTGTGGGGTACAGTGAACAGAATCTTTGTGGGGTGCAGTGAACACAATCTTTGGGGGGTACAGTGAACACAATCTTTTTGGGGTGCAGTGAACAAAATCCTTTGTGGGGTGCAGTGAACACAATCTTTGTGGGGTGCAGTGAACACAATCTTTTTGGGGTGCAGTGAACAAAATCCTTTGTGGGGTGCAGTGAACACAATCTTTGTGGGGTGCAGTGAACAAAATCCTTTTTGGGGTGCAGTGAACAACATCCTTTTTGGGGTGCAGTGAACACAATCTTTTTGGGGTGCAGTGAACAAAATCCTTTGTGGGGTGCAGTGAACACAATCTTTGTGGGGTGCAGTGAACACAATCTTTTTGGGGTGCAGTGAACAAAATCCTTCTTGGGGTGCAGTGAACAACATCCTTTTTGGGGTGCAGTGAACAAAATCCTTTTTGGGCTGCAGTGAACAACATCCTTTTTGGGGTGCAGTGAACAAAATCCTTTTAGGGTGCAGTGAACACAATCTTTGTGGGGTACAGTGAACAGAATCTTTGTGGGGTGCAGTGAACACAATCTTTGGGGGGTACAGTGAACACAATCTTTTTGGGGGGCAGTGAACAAAATCCTTTGTGGGGTGCAGTGAACACAATCTTTGTGGGGTGCAGTGAACACAATCTTTTTGGGGTGCAGTGAACAAAATCCTTTGTGGGGTGCAGTGAACACAATCTTTGTGGGGTGCAGTGAACACAATCTTTTTGGGGTGCAGTGAACAAAATCCTTTTTGGGGTGCAGTGAACACAATCTTTGTGGGGTGCAGCGAACACAATCTTTTTGGGGTGGAGTGAACAAAATCCTTTTTGGGGTGCAGTGAACAACATCCTTTTTGGGGTGCAGTGAACAAAATCCTTTTTGGGGTGCAGTGAACACAATCTTTTTGGGGTGCAGTGAACAAAATCCTTTGTGGGGTGCAGTGAACACAATCTTTGTGGGGTGCAGTGAACACAATCTTTTTGGGGTGCAGTGAACAAAATCCTTTTTGGGGTGCAGTGAACAAAATCCTTTTTGGGGTGCAGTGAACACAATATTTTTGGAGTGCAGTGAACAAAATCCTTTGTGGGGTGCAGTGAACACAATCTTTGTGGGGTACAGTGAACAGAATCTTTGTGGGGTGCAGTGAACACAATCTTTGGGGGGTACAGTGAACACAATCTTTTTGGGGTGCAGTGAACAAAATCCTTTGTGGGGTGCAGTGAACACAATCTTTGGGGGGTACAGTGAACACAATCTTTTTGGGGTGCAGTGAACAAAATCCTTTGTGGGGTGCTGTGAACAGAATCTTTGTGGGGTGCAGTGAACACAATCTTTTTGGGGTGCAGTGAACAAAATCCTTTTTGGGGTGCAGTGAACAACATCCTTTTTGGGGTGCAGTGAACACAATCTTTTTGGGGTGCAGTGAACAAAATCCTTTGTGGGGTGCAGTGAACACAATCTTTGTGGGGTACAGTGAACAGAATCTTTGTGGGGTGCAGTGAACACAATCTTTGGGGGGTACAGTGAACACAATCTTTTTGGGGTGCAGTGAACAAAATCCTTTGTGGGGTGCAGTGAACACAATCTTTGGGGGGGAACAGTGAACACAATCTTTTTGGGGTGCAGTGAACAAAATCCTTTGTGGGGTGCAGTGAACACAATCTTTGTGGGGTGCAGTGAACACAATCTTTTTGGGGTGCAGTGAACAAAATCCTTTTTGGGGTGCAGTGAACAACATCCTTTTTGGGGTGCAGTGAACACAATCTTTTTGGGGTGCAGTGAACAAAATCCTTTGTGGGGTGCAGTGAACACAATCTTTGTGGGGTACAGGGAACAGAATCTTTGTGGGGTGCAGTGAACACAATCTTTGGGGGGTACAGTGAACACAATCTTTTTGGGGTGCAGTGCACAAAATCCTTTTAGGGTGCAGTGAACACAATCTTTGTGGGGTGCAGTGAACAAAATCCTTTTTGAGGTGCAGTGAACACAATCTTTGTGGGGTGCAGTGAACACAATCTTTGTGGGGTACAGTGAACACAATCTCATACTTCTGAACATTTGAGGGTGCTGCCTGTTCCATACTCCTCCTCCTACTGCTCAACCATCCTTCTACGGGTACAAACAATAGTAATTGGGGCCTAGTGTGGTGGTGTACGTGTGAGATACATACACTTTCTTTTTGATCATATTTTCTATTCCGCTATTCAATTAAATCCTTTGGGGATCAATTAAATTGCGTGATAGTCTGTGTCGGTACGTGTGAGATCCACCTTTCCAAGTTTTTGGGGTTCATCTCATACTTCTGAAGATTTGAGGGTGCTGCCTGTTCCATACTCCTCCTCCTACTGCTCAACCATCCTTTTAGGGGTACAAACAATAGTAATTGGGGCCTA
This sequence comes from Pelophylax lessonae, assembly GCF_965119305.1. Lineage (NCBI taxonomy): Eukaryota > Metazoa > Chordata > Amphibia > Anura > Ranidae > Pelophylax > Pelophylax lessonae. The sequence continues at coordinate 432,102,832 of NC_138772.1, read as the reverse complement.
GTGTGGTGGTGTACGTGTGAGATACATACACTTTCTTTTTGATCATATTTTCTATTCCGCTATTCAATTAAAACCTTTGGGGATCAATTAAATTGCGTGATAGTCTGTGTCGGTACGTGTGAGATCCACCTTTCCAAGTTTTTGGGGTTCATCTCATACTTCTGAAGATTTGAGGGTGCTGCCTGTTCCATACTCCTCCTCCTACTGCTCAACCATCCTTTTAGGGGTACAAACAATAGTAATTGGGGCCTAGTGTGGTGGTGTACGTGTGAGATACATACACTTTCTTTTTGATCATATTTTCTATTCCGCTATTCAATTAAATCCTTTGGGGATCAATTAAATTGCGTGATAGTCTGTGTCGGTACGTGTGAGATCCACCTTTCCAAGTTTTTGGGGTTCATCTCATACTTCTGAAGATTTGAGGGTGCTGCCTGTTCCATACTCCTCCTCCTACTGCTCAACCATCCTTTTAGGGGTACAAACAATAGAAATTGGGGCCTAGTGTGGTGGTGTACGTGTGAGATACATACACTTTCTTTTTGATCATATTTCCTATTCCGCTATTCAATAAAAACCTTTGAGGATCAATTGAATTGCGGGATAGTCTGTGTCGGTACGTGTGAGATCCACCTTTCCAAGTTTTTGAGGTTCATCTCATACTTCTGAAGATTTGAGGGTGCTGTCTGTTCCATACTCCTACTCCTCATCCATCCTTTTAGGGGTAGAAACAATAGTAATTGGGGCCTAGTGTGGTTTTGTACGTGCGAGATACATACACTTTTTTGGATCATATTTCCTATTCCGCTATTCAATAAAAACCTTTCTAGGGCAAGATCTTAAATTACAGAAATATGAGGAGACCGTCAAATAAGGGCCGTGGCCTGGGTCGTGGTGCTGCTGGTAGAGCTCCTGTTGCAAGGAGAGGACGTGGTCGATCTGTGCCAGCTACACGCACAAGTGAAACACCTTCCTCAAGTGTGAGTAGGCGACAGAACCTGCATCAGTATTTGGTAGGGCATCATACGCCCCTAGAAGTGATGAGGCCAGAACAAGTGGAGGCGATAGTAGATTGGTTTGCTGCTGACAGTGCCTCCAGTTCCATCACATTGTCTCCCACCCAGTCTACTGCAGAAAGGTCACAGTTGGCACCTGCAGCCGATGTCCAACCGTCTTTCACCTCACCCCCTTGCAAATCAGGCAAGCAGTCTGAGCCCCAAGCCATACAGCAGTCTCTTCTTCTTTTTGATGACTCTGTCAGCAGGGTTTCCCAGGGCCATCCACCTAGCCCTGCCCCAGAAGTGGAAGAGATTGAGTGCAGCGATGCCCAACCACTTATTTCTCAAGATGAGTACATGCAAGGACCATCGCAGCACGTCTCCGATGATGACGAAACGCAGGTGCCAACTGCTGCGGCGTTCAGCATTGTGGAGACCGACAAGGAGGGCAGGGGTGAAGACTGGGTGGAAGATGATGTGGAGGACGATGAGGTCCTCGACCCCACATGGAATGAACGTCATGCAGGTGAGCTGAGTAGTTTGGAGGAAGAGGCGGTGGTCGTACAGAGCCACCAGCACAGCAGAAGAGGGAGCAGGGTGCAGAAGCGGAGCAGCCGTGCCCTAGACACTACGCCCGCTACTGCCCAACGCAGCAAGGGAACGAGCGCACCAAAGTCAGCTCAAAGGAGTTCTCTAGCGTGGAAGTTCTTTAGAAAATGTGCTGATGACAGGACACGAGTGGTTTGCACCCTGTGCAATCAGAGCTTGAAGCGAGGCATAAACCTTCTCAACCTGTGCACACCCTGCATGATCAGGCATCTAAGTGCAAAGCACGAGCTGCAGTGGAGTACACATCTTCAAAACCAAGAAACGTCTCTGGCTCATCCTGCTTCCTCTTCTGCTGCAGTCTCAGCCGCTCCAGCCACATCTGTAGTGATACCGGCACCTGCCACCCCGCAAACAGACGATCTGTCAGCAACACCACCACCTGGGTCACCAACAACCATCTCCACAATGTCCCGTGGAAGCGTTCAGCTTTCCATCTCCCAAACACTTGAGAGAAAGAGGTAGTACCCCCCTACCCACCCGCAATCCCTGGCCCTGAATGCCAGCATTTCAAAATTATTGGCCTTTGAAATGCTGTCATTCCGTCTGGTGGAGACGCACAGTTTTAAAAACCTTATGTCGGTGGCTGTCCCACAGTACGTCGTGCCCAGCCGCCACTACTTTTCCAGGCAAGCCATCCCTTCCCTGCTCAACCAAGTGGGGGAAAAAATCAGGTGTGCACTGCGCAACGCCATCTGTGCCAAGGTCCACCTAACTACCGATACGTGGACCAGTAAGCACGGTCAGGGGCGTTATATCTCCCTAACGGCACACTGGGTAAATGCAGTGGTGGATGGGCCTGAGGCGGATAGCAATTTGGCGCATGTCCTTCCACCACCGAGGATTACAGGGCGCTTCAGTTTGCCTCCTGTTCCGAACTCCTCCTACTCCGCTTCCTCATCCTCTACCGCCTCCTCATCCGGACAGCGTAACACCTTCACCACCAACTTCAGCACGGCCAGGGGTAAACGACAGCAGGCAGTTTTACAACTTGCCTGTTTGGGGGACAAACCACACACCGCGCAGGAGTTGTGGAGGAGCATGGAACAGCAGACAAATGAGTGGTTGCTGCCAGCGAGCCTCAAGCCCGGCCTGGGCAAAATCTCATAGCAGCTCTGGGCCTTGCCGGTTTGACGCACATCCCTTGCTTGGCGCATGTGCTGAATTTGGTGGTGCAGAGGTTCCTTAAAAACTACCCCGATATGTCAGAGCTGCTGCAGAAAGTGCGGGCCGTTTGTGCGCACTTTCGGCGTTCTCACCCTGCTGCTGCTCGCCTGGCAGCGCTGCAGCGTAACTTCGGCCTTCCCGCTCACCGCCTCATATGTGACGTGCCCACAAGGTGGAACTCCACCTTGCACATGCTGGAAAGACTGTGCGAGCAGCAGCAGGCCATAGTGGAGTTTCAGCTGCAGCACGCACGCGTGAGTCGCTCTGCGGAACAGCACCACTTCACCACCAATAACTGGGCCTCCATGCGAGACCTGTGTGCCTTGTTGCGCTGTTTTGAGTACTCCACCAACATGGCCAGTGGCAATGACGCCGTTCTCAGCTTAACTATCCCACTTCTATGCCTCCTTGAAAAAACAATTCGGGCGATGATGGAAGAGGATGTGGCACAGGATGAGGAGGAGGAGGAGGATGAAGAGGTAACATTTCCAAGGCTTTCAGGGCAGTCATTCGCAAGGGGCTCCGAGGGTGGGTTCCTGCACACACAAACGCCAGGGACACAATTGTCCAGCAGGGGCACAGTTCTGGAGGATGAGGAGTATGAGGAGGAGGAGGAGCTGGAGGAGGAGATGGAACCATGTTCACAGCAGGGTGGCACCCAGGCCAGCTCATGGCCATCACTGGTGCGTGGCTGGGGGGATACAGAGGACACGGACGATACACCTCCCACAGAGGACAGCCTTTCGTTGCCTCTGGGCAGCCTGGCACACGTGAGCGATTACATGCTGCAGTGTCTCCACAACGACCGCCGAGTTGCCCACATTCTAACTTGTGCTGATTACTGGGTGGCCACGCTGCTGGATCCCCGTTACAAGGACAACATACCATCCTTAATTCACTCACTGGAGCGCGATCGCAAGATGCGCGAGTACAAGCGCACGCTGGTAGACGCCATGCTGCTGGCATTCCCATCTGACAGCGGGGCCGCAGTGGAAGCACAAGGCAGAGGAGGAGGAGGAGGAGGAGGTCGCCAACGCAACCAGGGCACCGCCAGCACCTCAGAAGGCCGGGTTAGCATGGCCGAAATGTGGAAAAGCTTTGTCAGCACGCCACAACAAACAGCAGCACCAGCAGCTCAGATGGAACGTCTTAGCAGGAGGCAGCTTTTTACCAACACGGTGGAGCAGTATGTGTGCACACGCCTACATGTAGTGAATGAGGGGTCTGCCCCCTTCAACTTCTGGGTCTCCAAATTGGGCACATGGCCTGAGCTTGCCCTTTACGCCTTGGAGGTGCTGGCGTGCCCTGCAGCCAGTGTATTATCTGAACGGGTATTTAGCACGGCTGGGGGCGTTATAACAGACAAGCGCAGCCGCCTGTCCAGAGACAATGTGGACAAGCTCACGTTCATTAAAATGAACCAGGCATGGATCCCACGGGACTTTTCCGTACCTTATGCAGAATAGCAATGGATACCGACCTTACCCACCCATTGTTCCATTTTTGCTCTTTCTCACTCTTTTGGGGTGTACCCTCATTTAAAATTTGTGAAAAGAAGCAGTGTTGGCTACCTCGTCCTCCTCCTCAGGGCCAGATTAACGTAGGGGCTATTGGAGCTGCAGCTCCAGGCCCCTACCTTTTATATAGGCCCCGGGTTGGCCATATTCACTGTTACCGCTCTTCTGTCACTTGTAAACACAGAAGTCTGGCTTCTATGCTCGCTTCCCCAGGCAGCACACTCAGAACCTTCCCACACAGCGCGAAGGCCGGACAAGGAGGGACAGTTGCCGATGCATGGATGTGTTTATGGGCTTCAGAGACAGCATCCCATGTTGAATTAGGCATGCATGGCTGCACCCTTCCTCCTCTGGGTGCATGGCAAGGCACGGCCCTTAAGGCCCTTCAAAATCCTTAGCACCAAGCCCATGATGCTCTTAATCCGGCCCTGGTCCTCCTCCACCGCCGCTTCCACCTACACCGCCCATAGGTGTGCGCAGCCTATTGCATTAAGGTGTGCACCCCAAAGTTGAAATACACATGCATGTGTTTTCCAGCAGGGAGAGTAATGTATCGGGGCCATGTACCTGTAGGCAAAGAGAAATAGAGCAGAGCAGGTCCGAGGGAGATCTTTCCCATTTCCTCACTGGCAATGCTATGTGCCCTAGGTGATTAGGGTGTGCCCAGGCACACCCGGCACACCCTGTGCGCATGCCTATGTCACCGCCACATCCACCACCACCTCAACCTCCCTCCTACTCCATATGGGCCTCGTCCTTCAGAGATGAAGAAGAACATTGTTTTATTTTTCTGTTTTTTTTTGTTGTTTTAAGTTATTTCCATATCCACATTTGTTTGCAGAGCACTTGCCATGCTCTTAATTACGTTTTGCTGCCATTTGCAGCACTCTAGCCCTTTCCTTTGGTGTTTTAGAGCCATTTTAGTGCCTTAAAGTTCGGGTCCCCATTGACTTCAATGGGGTTCGGTGTCCGGGAAAAGTTCGGTAAAAGTCCGGGACACGGACCCGGACTTTTTTTTAAAGTTCGGCCGAACCCGTCGAACACGGACATCTAGGTGTCCGCTCAACCCTAGTTAAGACATATACATATAATGACATTCAACATTTACCAACATATAAATGTCAAACACGATACAACTGTGAACTGTATTATTGGTTATGCATGCTAAGGCGGTACTGGACCATCCCCGGGTCCTGGAGGGACGCAGGGTAATGAGTGCCCACACTGGACGACTGATACTGGACCGGGCCAGGACGGAACGGCTGGCTATTGTGTCAGGTACAGCACTGGTAGATGGGAAGTCCCAGCCTCTGAAAAAGGAGGACAAATCGGAACCAAATTAGATACTTGCTTGGCTAGGGATAACGGTCCAGTATCGGTCGGCCCGTGTGGGCACTCATTACCCTGCGTCCCTCCAGGACCCGGGGATGGTCCAGTACCGCCTTAGCATGCATGACCAATAATACAGTTCACAGTTGTATCGTGTTTGACATTTATATGTTGGTAAGTGTTGAATGTCATTATATGTATATGGCTTAACACAAACAATGTCTTGACCTGTGACGTGCGTTTGTATACGCAAAATGAACGTTTTTTTTTAACATCTTGTTTGTTAATGCCTGGAACTATTGAGAGAGGTCACAAGCCATTTGGTCCCTGACGAATCCATTGAAATAGCGAAACATGTAGGACCCCGGTGACCCCATGTACCTCCCTGGTTCGCAACATTACAGTGTCTGTATCAATTGTATCTACTTCATTATGGATCAATTTTTACGTTGGCCATTTATTGGCTATGCTTTTTTGTATGTTTTTAATGTATAATGGAATAAAATCGAACTTTTTAATCCAATCTCTTCTTTGTCTGTCTGTGCCACAACCACTCACCTTTAAAGTCCCATTAACCCCGGTGGTTCTCTGACTGCCTAGTCAGTCCATTGAACACCTTTTTTCTCTTCATAATATATTGGGGATGTGGTGATATTGGTTGGCTACAGGTGCATCCTTGCCAGTCATCTAACCTTTTTTCTGTTCTTTTAACTTTATTCTCGCATCCTTCAAGCTCTGTGCCAGCTGATGAACCTCACCATGTATTCTTTTGTTCTTCATTGTTAGCTGCTGGTGGCTAGCATCATATTTTGAAACTTTTAATATACTGATGTCACTTTTGGCTATTTTAAAATCCTCTTTTAGAAATCATTTTTGCAACTTTAAATGTTTGTATTGCTTAGCCATCCAACAGGCAGTAAAGAGTAGTGCAGTATTTCCTTCATGCTTACTGTGTTTTGCTCATTGAGCTTTAACTTCACATATTCTTATACAGTTGTTAGGTTGAGGCAGGATAGGCTTCTTTAAAGAGAAGGGTTTTCAGGGATTGCCTTAGGCTTCATGGACACATATAAAAATAAGAACAAAGGTTGCATCGCTGAAAATATTATGTGACTACAGTGATGTGATAAATATTATTATCAGAACATAATATAGAAAAATATACATATAAAGTCCATGTCAAAAAAACGTGATGAATTCCAATGTGATATCCTCCACCAATAGTAGGAATGCAAACTCACCAGAATAATATGCTGTCAAAAAATTTAGGACAGCAAATGTGCTTGGGAATCAATATCCTTTCCTGGACATGATCTTGATGATAAGAATAAATTTGTTCCTGTACTCTCAGAACTGATGTTCTCTCACAGGGTGTTCAGACTGATCAAATATAATAATTACCAGACATGAGTGAAAAGATTCTCATAGTGTATCATTTATTAAAAATAAAAAACAACTGACTCACTACTGTATATTAGTGGTCAAAAAGTAAAAACAAGCAGCCAGGTAGCAAATCCAAACATAAGGTCCATACAGTGCAATAAACAAATAATAAAAAATAAGATGGCAACTGGACCTCAGGCATGTATCTCTGCTCGGTGGCCGTTTTGCATCACGCGCTTCTTCAGGAGCTCAGAGATACATGTAGAGGTGTTTTTATTCATAAGGAGTCCTCACCTGACGTGAATTCATAATTGGAGACATGGTCGGCTGCCGAAACGTCACTTACGGTTCCGCCGCTATCTTGTGCGATGTCACTTCCATTATTGGTGTCATGTAAATACGAATACTTCCGGTCTTGCCGCCATATTGCTCAGGTCGTTTCAGGAAGAGGATGTCTACAAACATAAACAACACCATTTCTGGTCCAGCGCCATCATAGCGGAGGCCAAAATGGAATATATAGTCACCAAAACAACTAAAATCTCTGTCATTCAATCAGACATACAATATCTCACAAAAGTGAGTACACCCCTCACATTTTTGTAAATATTTTATTATATCTTTTCATGTGACAATACTGAAGAAATTACGCTTTGCTACAATGTAAAGTAGTGAGTGTACAGCTCGTATAACAGTGTAAGTTTGTTGCCCCCTTAGAAATAACTCAACACACAGCAATAATGTCTAAACTGCTGGCAAAAAAGTGAGTACACACCTATATGAAAATGTCCAAATTGGGCCCAATTAGCCATTTTACCTCCCCGGTGTCATGTGACACATTAGTGTTACAAGGAGTCAGGTGTGAATGGGGAGCAGGTGTGTTAAATTTAGTGTTATCACTTTCACTCTCTCATACTGGTCACTGGAACTTCAACATGGCACCTCATGGCAAAGAACTCTCTGAGGATCTGAAAAAAAGAATTGTTGCTCTACATAAAGATGGCATAGGCTATAATTTATTATATTGCGAAGACCCTGAAACTGAGCTGCAGCACGGTGGCCAAGACCATACAGGGGCTTAACAGGACAGGTTTCATTCAGAACAGACCTCGCCATGGTCGACCAAAGAAGTTGAGTGCACTTGCTCAGCGTCATATCCAGAGGTTGTCTTTGGGAAATAGACATATGAGTGCTGCCAGCATTACTGCAGAGGTTGAAGGGGTGGGGGGTCAGCCTGTCAGTGCTCAGACCATATGCGCACACTGCATCAAATTGGTCTGCATGGCTGTCATCCCAGAAGGAAGCCTCTTCTAAAGATGATGCTCAAGAAAGCCCAAAAACTGTTTACTGAAGACAAGCAGACTAAGGACATGGATTACTGGAACCATGTCCTGTGGTCTGATGAGACCAAGATAAACTTATTTGGTTCAGATGGTGTCAAGCGTGTGTGGAGGCAACCAGGTGAGGAGTGCTGCCGACACTGGGGAGCTACAGTTCATTGAGGGAACCATGAATGCTAACATGTACTGTGACATACTGAAGCTGAGCATGATCCCCTCCCTTCAGAGACTGGGCTGCAGGGCAGTATTCCAACAGGATAACGACCCCAAACACACCTCCAAGATGACCACTACCTTTCTAAAGAAACTTAGGGTAAAGATGATGGACTGGCCAAGCATGTTTTCAGACCTAAACCCTATTGAGCAACTATTGAGCAATTGTGGGGCAACCTCAAACAGAAGGTGGGGGCGCGCAAGGTCTCTAACATCTACCAGCTCCGTGATGTCGACATGGAGGAGTGTAAGAGGACTCCAGTGGCAACCTGTGAAGCTCTGGGTAACTTCATGCCCAAGAGGGTTAAAGCAGTGCTGGAAAATGATGGTGGCCCCACAAAATATTGATACTTTGGGCCCAATTTGGACATTTTCTCTTAGGGGTGTACTCACTTTTGTTGCCAGTGCTTTTTTTTTTGTGAGATACTGTATATAAGTCTCACGGAAGAAATTGCTCCAAAAAAGTATATATATATATATATATATATATATATATATATACAACAAGTATTAAGGACTCCTCTCCCACAAAAAAAAAACTCAAAATCTGGACAGCATGAGATGTGCTGGAAAATAAATGTATACTAATAAGAAAGGGTGCCAAAAATTTTCTAAGACAAGAAACAATAAAGACAATTAATAATACCCATGCTGGCAGGATAACAGGTCCAATTACATACCTTTAATTACTAGAATACTGTTCAGCCGGTGCGTCCGCGTGCCTCCACAGCCCCCATGAAAATGCAGCCACATTGTCCCCTATATACAGTATATGGGATGATAAGATGTCCGCCTCAACTGAGCTCCATAGTTGCCACGTCAATACGTGACAATGGCAGGAGACGGGCGGGTATGTCTCTGGGCATGTGTAGCCCCATATTGGACCGCGTATATCTTAAAATGGTAGGGCAGAGCTTAAAAACTTTGCGGCCGAACATCCAGGCTGGATCAACAAGAAACTGGAAGTGAAGCACAAGGATGTGCGCTCACTACCTTCCATCCCAGAAACCTCTGGACAAAAGGAAAGGGCCACAGAGGAAGGGCCCCACTAAGGACCGGAAACATGCCCCACTTTAGTCCACAAACAACACAGCAAAAGTAAATGACACAACAAAACAAAAAACCAAGGACCAAATACACAAAAACAAAAAAACAAAAAAGAAACAAAAACATTTTATACATCTATATAATATATTACCAAAAGTATTGGGACACCTGCCTTTACACACACGTGAACTTTAATGGCACCCCAGTCTTAGTCCGTAGGTCCCATTACTGAGTTGGCCCACCCTTTGCAGCAATAACAAACTCAACTATTCTGGGAAGGCTGTCCACAAAGTTTAGGAGTGTGTCTATGGGAATGTTTGACCATTCTTCCAAAAGCGCATTTGTGAGGCAGGCACTGATGTGGACGAGTATGCCTGGCTGGCAGTCTGAGCTCTAATTCATATCAAAAGTGTTCTATTAGGATGAGGTCAGGCCAGTCAAGTCCCTCCACCTCAAACTCGATCATTCATGTCTTTATCGACCTTGTTTGTCCAAAACGTTGACAATAAAATCACTCCGGTTTTTTTCTTCCTCTTCTGCAAGACCCATGAGTGCCTCTAAAGCAGTTTTGGATATATATATATATATATATATATATATATATATAACTGCAACACAATGGAACATCCATATCCATGGTCCTCTGTCAAGACCATACAGTGGTTTAACAGGACAGGTTTCACTCAGAACAGGCCTTGCCATGGTCGACCAAAGAAGTTGAGTGCATGTGCTCAGCGTCATATCCAGAGGTTGTCTTTGGGAAATAGATGTATGAGTGCTGCCAGCATTACTGCAGAGGTTGAAGGGGTGGGGGTTAGCCTGTCAGTGCTCAGACCATACGCCGCACACTGCATCAAATTGGTCTGCCTGGCTGTCATCCCAGAAGATGAGGCTCAAGAAAGCCCACAAACAGTTTGCTGAAGACAAGCAGACTAAGGACATGGATTATTGGAACCATGTCCTGTGGTCTGTTGAGACCAAGATAAACTTATTTGGTTCAGATGGTGTCAATCGTGTGTGGCGGCAACCAGGTGAGGAGTACAAAGACAAGTGTGTCTTGCCTACAGTCAAGCATGGTGGTGGGAGTGTCATGGCCTGAGGCTGCATGAGTGCTTCCTGCACTGGGGAGCTACAGTTCATTGAGGGAATCATGAATGCCAACATGTACTGTGACATACTGAAGCAGAGCATGATCCCCTTCCCTTGGAGACTGAGCTGCAGGGCAATATTCCAACATGATAACCACCCAAAACATGTCTCCAAGATGACCACGGCCTTTCTAAAGAAGCTTAGGGTAAAGGTGATGGACTGGCCAAGCACGTCTCCAGACCTTAACCCTATTGAGCACCCGTGGGGCATCTTTAAACCGATGGTGGAGGAACGAAAGGTTTCTAACATCCACCAGCTCTGTGATGTCATCATTGAGGAGTGGAAGAGGACTCCAATGGCAACCTGTGAGGCTATGGTGAACTCCATGCCCAAAAGGGTTAAGGCAGTGCTGGAAAAAAATGGTGGCCACAAAAAATATTGACACTTTGGGCCCAGTTCTGACATTGTCACTAAGGGGTGTATTCACTTTTGTTGACAGCGGTTTAGACATTAATTTCTGTGTGTTGAGTTATTTTGAGGTCACAGCAAATATACATTGTAATGCAAGCTGTACACTCACTACTTTACATTGTAGCAAAGTGTAATTTCTTCAGTATTGTCACATGAAAAGATATTATAGAATATTTACAAAATTTTGAGGGGTGTACTCATTTTTGTGAGATACTGTATTTATATATTATTTGTGGAACTATTTACTAATAAGGGGTGTGGTAATAGCTGTATCAGCAATGGGTAAGATATCCAATAACACATTGGATAAAATTAAGGAAGTAATAGATGTAATTATTCATATAATAAAGGGTGTCAAATTAATCTGCAATTGGTGAAACGTCCGATAACACACTAAATTAAAGAAATAATCAGAAAGAATGTAAACAAATAAAAAGGGGTGTCAAGTGCTCCACTAGCGAGCGTCAATAAAACAGTTGACATCACATTCCACATTTAACCCTATCAGGGAATAACACTTAATTTCATGTAACCATTTTGTGACGGTCTGACCCCCCTCTCACCTGTCAGACCTACAGTACAAAATAGAAATACATTTTCCATATTACAGGTCAAGAATTGTGAACTTTGAGGCCTCAAATGACCTCGTCACTGATTCAGTCAAATTCCCTTCGGCTTCAAGCACACATTGCGTCATTTGTTGGATTTGTTTTATTTACACGTCCTTGAGATGAGAAGCTATGTTTTCTGCACCCAAAGGAAATTGTGTTTAGGTAAACTTTGAATATAATGCTCTGGAGAGGCAGGAGACTAAATTGCTTATCCCAGGTGGAACGGCCTTGGGGGGAAGGTTTACATCATGGGTGTCCAACCTTTTGGCTTCTCTGGGCCACATTGAGTGTAGAGAAATTTTCTCGGGCCGCATATAAAATATATACTATAGTTATGGTATATAAGTAATAAAATGCCGCTGCACCCTTCCCGAGCTGCCAAAGCCCCCCCCCCCCAGCACTAATTTAACACAACTAGTGGAGGATCTCCTCCGAGGCAGCCTCTCCCTAGTTAGTTTGAAGCCGCCGTGGCCGTGCCCCCGACTCGACTTCCTTCCTCCCCAGCAAAGAAATAAATTGTCAGGGAGCAGTGGGCCGCATTGCCTGCGGTTCCGGGCCGCATGCGGCCCCCGGGCCGCAGGTTGGACATGCCTGGTTTTCATACAACAGACCGCAAAAGATAAAAAGCCATATTTCCCCTGGTCATGAAAGGAGAGAAACCAGGGAGATCGTAAAACATTATGTTCTGGCCATGAGATGTTTTAACACACAATGGCCAAAACTCAAATTCAGGATCGCACCTGTGGTCACCCATTCCCTAGCAAATAAACTATTGTTTCTACCCTGACAAATAACGGAAAAAAGCCTGGACAAAGACATGAACGTCTTTGTCCAGGCTGTAGCTTCCATTGGGGTATAAATTATGTCATACAGACAATCCCCCAATGGAAGCTACAGGGTGTCAGATAAACATTGTTCACTTAGACTGATTAGAACTGCATCTTCAAATGAATTTAATATAATCATAAACTTATACAACATCCTTGTCCCATCATATACCACGGGGGGTGTGGAACTTATAATTTTATGGACAATCTTCTATTGAGAATTACATTATATCTATTATATAGTAGTGTATAATGGTCAGACTACATCCCATATTTTATATCCAATCCCAAATCATGATTGTATTGTTTGTTAGCATAATAATCACCTAGTAGATAATATTCTGATTGGAAATAACCCATGTGTAGAAAAGTTTACATATACAAGTTGTTGTGTAGCAATATATACTATAACTGTATATGTATCCATATAATTTTTACTGCTACTAAATGTAAATATATAGTATCTGGGTAAATCAGTTCCAATCAATATATATATCGTATTAATAATATATCCTTATTAAACGGCGTTACCAGGTCCAATCCTTACAAAGATACATGATGGAAATATCAGATGGCCACGCATGTACCATGAGAGTATGGAAAGATTATCATATTGTTTTTATGATTATTATTAATCAAAGAACTTATCATATAATTCTAATATCCAATATACTGGATGACTAGTAGAGGTGTCGCCCAATGACCTCACCAGTTAATGGTTAAGTAATCCCAACCAATGGGAATAATGTTCCTCCTTCTGGGTTCGGCTTGTTGTAATTTTTACAGCCCTTTTGTTCAACACAAAATAAAAAGGAACCCCAAATGTGAGATGACACACACACAACGCAACAACACTCAATACACTTCAACACACACACGCTACTACATCCATACTCATACTCACTTATTCATACTCCATCTTGCTCCATCCCTTACCTGAAACTTTGAAGGAAGTCAGACAAAACTTCTCCCTAACCGGCCTCCATTTTTGGAAAGGCAGCCATCTTAAGGACTCTGGTAATGACCATTTTAAGCTAGCAGGCCTTTTAAGAGTGGTATATATCCATTGCTGATTTTCTGATTATCATTTATTTCCTTCCTTATATGCTTTGAATTTCATGCTAAAGGGTAATGAGATTACAGTCCCAGCCATAATAACCATATTCGATTTTTCCCTAAAAACTGATTTTTGTTTTTATACGTTTTTATTAGTATCAATTTTAGCGCAGTATTAGCGATTTAGTCTCCCGTTTTGCATAGCCTATTCTCACTCCAACTGCAGCGGAGTGACTGTTGGCTGCGCAATTCGCAGACAATTTTATTCTGATTATATAGAACAATTATCTATGGTTTCTACTATACCTGGGAAAAACATAATCTTGCTTTCTTTTTAATTTTATCATTGAACTGCATATCACATTGCATTTATCGTTTAAGTTTGTATTTTATGTAAAAATTTATCTCTTTGTGTCACCTCAAGTCTAACTATTTATTGTGAATACATGTCTTGTGAATAAATATACTTATATATTCCCTACTGCAGTCTGTATTCACTAAGATTGGTATATGCTGTTAAAAATAAATTAATCGATTAAAAATAACTCGTTATATTCGTTCAGAATAATATTCTCGAACGTGTAACGCACAACACACCGTCATGGGTTCCCCTTTTTTCAGAACAGCAAATAATCCATCTAGGCGAAATAACACTGGCATAGCATAACACCACCCATACATGAGCCAAGGCTTAATGCTGGGTAAAAGATACTTTATTAACCAGTCTCACACACTATATATACAACACAGGGACACATCCCCCTCCTCCTGACCAGGTCAAGGCCCCGATTACATTATCATGTAGATGAGATTGTGTACAGAAAGAGAATCAATATGAACCAATTATCTAGCCATCTGGACCGAAGTTCATTAGCAATTAACAAGGAGACACACAGCACACCCTAATATACAAACAATAGGAAGACCACCAGGGATAGACTGCCCTTCTCCAATACCAAAAAACATGGAACAGATGCCAAGGTGAATAGCTCTTTCAATGAACATATTCAGAATCAAACAGGCCAGGGACATCTTTCTCCAAACCAAATGTACGAAATTAGTCCATGATAGGGTTCTCCTTCACACATTTCATTTCCATTTTAGATATTTCTCTGGTGCAATGGCACCCTCTCCAATGAGGTTTCAATTTAGCTATTCCTACAAATTTGAGGGAGCTAGGGCCTCTGTTGTGGCAGGTTCTATAATGAACAGAAAGGCTATGGTGTCTGTAGCCATTTTTGATATTATAGACATGTTCTCTTAGTCTGCCTCTTAATCTTCTGGTTGTCCTACCAACATATTGTTTTCAGCAAGGGCACTCAAGAAGATATACTACATGAGTGGAGTCACAACATATAAAGTCATCAATGGAATATTCTTTACCTGTGATGGTAAAGAAAAAATTGTTGATTTTTTTCTTTCTAATCACATTAGCCATACAGATCATACATTTGTTGCAAGGAAAAAAAACCTTTTAATTCAGCAACAACGAAGGTCTGGAAGGAAGATTGTTAGTATTAAGGGCCACCTTGTCTATAATATTGGGTGCACATCTGAAGAATACTTCAGGTTTCTCTGGCAAAGTGGCTTTTAAGATAGGGTCTGCTTGTAAGATATTCCATCTCTTTGAATAATCTTTTTAATTTGATAATGTTGAATAGAAAAGTTCATAATGAATGGACAAAAAATGTACACATAGCTTTCTTTGACCATCGTGCAGTCCTTTTGCTGCATTTTGCGGCCAGTGGTCAAAATGTTTCTATCCTGAACGTGATACTTCCAAGTTCAGGAGAGGGAGGTTAAGGGAGGTTGAAGCTCCTCTAACTGCAGTAGCTCCTAAACTCTGGTAAAAGCCTATGTGTACATTGACACATAGGTTTTTATGGAGTTGAGTTTAGGAGCTTTGGCAAAAAAATGCCAAAAGCACCTAAACTCAAGTTTAGGAGCTGTAGTTAGTATACAATAAACCTAAAAGTTGACAGAGCAGGAGAAGAAATGTGTGCTGACAATAAAAACAAAACAAATATCCAAGAAAATGAAGCCCATTAAGCACAAAAGTAACCAATAACAAAAAACTCCCCAAGTTCATAAGCAAGTCACCCTGGCATATGGCATGGGCTCAACTGAGGTGTAAGCACTAATCTGTCTTCACCAGAGCTCCTGATGGTGGAGAGGGGTTTTGCTGCATGCTAGTGCCAGATCATGGTCCTTTAGGATTGCCCCACCAGGAGGTGAGAAATATGGTGTCTGGTATCAGATGTAGCTGGTAGGGATCATGCAGAAGCATGGTTAGTAAACAAGCCAAAGGTCAGTAACAAGAGTAAGTAACAAGAGGTTGCAGGTTGAAATTAGACAGAAGCGTAGTCGAGGAAAAAGCCAAAGGCTGATACCAAATAGCTTCAGGTCAGGATCAAGAGGAAACATAGTCAAAGAACAAGTGAAATATAGGTAATGAATGGTAGTGAAGATATGGATGGCAGCAGGAGTGAAAGGAGCAAGATATTGGTAGGAGAAGAGCACAAACATCTGGAAAACAGGAAGTGCAGAGACATGGCTTAAATCAAGACATTCACGGGAGGAGCAAAGAGTTCAAGGTTCATCAGAAACAAGGTACAAAGCCCCTGACGATGTCAAACTTATGATGAAACGCGTTGGGTAGGACCAGACATGACATCACCATGCTCTCTGGCTGGCTTGTTTACAATAGGAACGCTGCTGTTTGCTCATTCTCTGGATCATTACATATGCTTACATGCATATTACTTTTGTAAGGGCACTTTATTTTTTTTTTTTTTTCAAATATAATTTTTATTGAAGTTTTATATAATATATAAAATTAATATAAATTATAAATTATAAATTTCCTCCTCCCCTCCTCTCCGTGTTGTCTTTTTATTTATTATATTTCTCCAGAATTTAATATGTCTTCCTCCAACCTATCAATCCCCTGATTCAATACTAGAAACCTGTTCCAAGCTCCCCATGTTTCTAAATATTTTTCCCTTTTATGTTTGCCTGTCAGGACCAGATCCTCCATTCTATTTATTTCTTCTATTTTACCTATCCAGCAATTGATTGTTGGGGGTTCCTGTTTTTTCCACTTAAGAGGGATGCAGGCTCTGGCTGCGTTTGCCATATGTCATAATATGAATCTCCTATATTTCTTCCCTGGTATCCCACTCAATTGTAAAAGGAAGAACCCCGGGTCTTCCGGATTCTCAAATTCTGAAAATTTTTGCATTATCTCTCTAACTTTTCCCCAATAGTCTGATAATTTAGGGCACGACCAAAAAATGTGTATTAATGTGCCCTCTTCCACTGAGCATCGCCAGCATCTATCAGATTTATTTGTCGCTATTTTATGTAACTCATATGGTGTATAATACCACCTTGTCAAGATTTTAAAGTTTAATTCCTGAAATTGAGTAAATATAGACGATTTGAAAGCAAGATTAATCATCTGTTGTCTCTGCTCAGTGGGGAAGGCACATGATAATTCCCTTTCCCATTTGTCAATATAAGATAATTGGTATCCTACTTTAGGAGTATTTATCAGGGAGTATATTTTTGCCAACATATGGGATATGTTCCCTGACTCACTACAATATTCTTCCAGCATTGTAAGCTGACGGTTATACTTCTGTGGGTTAGGGATGGATCTTAAAAAATGAGAAAGTTGAAGTGCATTCCAGAAGGGAAGTCTAAATTCCCCTCCCTCATCCATTAATATCTCCAATGTCGGCCATTTATTGTTTCTCAAAAAATGGGATGCTTGGAAACATCCTGATTTGTCTAAATTCCTGAAAGGTTGTGCTTCCATTCCCATGGTAAATCTTGGGTTCCCTATTATGGGGTATAATGGTGAATCATACGTACTGAGGTCGTTTTTAAAACAAATTTGTGAGCATATTCTTAGAGTTGTCCCTATTAATTGATGTGATTTTAATTCTGCCGGTAAGCTCTCATAGCACCAAAGTGCTCTGGTTAGTGGTACCTTTTTATTAGTTTGTTCTATTTTCACCCATAACTTTGTTTCCCCATGGCGACACCAATCTATTTGCCTTCTAACATGTGAGGCGTAATAATATTTACGGATATCTGGTATTGCTGCTCCTCCATATTTTTTTGGAAATGTAAGTAACTGTCTTGATATCCTCGGCTTCTTATTTGCCCATATGAATTTTATAAATATTGAATTTATCTGTTTAAAGTACCCTATTGGGATCCTTACAGGTAATGTCTGAAGTAGATATAAAAATCTGGGTAGTATAGACGTCTTAATAAGCTTACACCTCCCTAGCCAAGAGAATAAGCCCGTCTTCCATTTTTCCAGTTTATAACGAATTGTGGTCAAGAGAGGTTTAAAGTTCAATTCATATACTAGGTCAGGATTGGCCGGTATATACGTACTCAAATATTTTATTGCTTTCTCTGCCCATTTAAATTTAAAATTTTGTTTTAATGTTTGAAGAGAATTGCTAGGCAGTCTTATCCCCATAGCCTCTGACTTATTAAAATTTATCTTTAAGTTTGACATGGCCTCATATTGTTCAAATTCCCTAATTAAGTTGGGTAATGATATTAATGGATTTGTTATTGTAAATATCAAATCATCTGTGTACGCTGAGATTTTATACTGTTCCTTTCCCATCCGGACACCTTGAATATTCAAATTTTGTCTTATTCTGCATAAGAATGGTTCCAGGGACAGTATAAAAAGGATAGGGGATAGGGGACATCCCTGTCTCCTGCCGTTTTTAATATTAAAATCGTCCGATAGGATCCCATTTACTTTCACTTGAGCTGTTGGATCAGCATATATAGAAAGAATTCTATGTATCATAATCTCCCCCAGTCCAATATGTTTGAGTGTTGATATCATAAATTTCCAATTCACGCGATTGAATGCTTTTTCTGCGTCGGTGCCTAAAAAAACACATGGTATTTGAGATCTATCAATTTCCAACAGCAAATCCAATACTTTAGTAGTATTATCTCTCCCCTCTCTATTATTTATGAAACCCACCTGATCCAGGTGAATCAATGATTGTAAGTGTTGATTCAGACGGGCTGCTAATATCTTCGTGAAGATTTTTAAATCTGTGTTAAGGAGCGATATCGGCCTATAGCTCCCACATAACATTAAATCTTTATCTTCTTTAGGAAGAACCGTAATATGTGCTCTCAGCGTGTCCCTGCAGAAAATTGATCCTCGCCCAACCCCGTTAAATAATTTTAATAAATACGGGCCTACTATCGGGAAAAACACCTTATAGTACTGGAGGGTAAAGCCATCCAGCCCCGGCGCCCTTCCAGTCTTCATCATATTCAAGGCTTGTTGTATTTATATCAATTCTATAGGCGAGTCCAATTCCCTGCAGGCTTCCTCCGATAATTTTGGCATTTGAGCTGAGACCACATATTCCTCCATCTCTGTTAAAGTTGTTGAATTATCTGATAAATTATATAGGGCAGAATAATAATCTCCAAATGCCTGAGCAATCTGTCTGGGTAGCGATATCTTACTACCTTTAGGTGAGAATATTAGGGGGGTGTATGTAGTCAATTTCATCTCTTTTACCGCGCTAGCTAGCAATTTCCCACATTTATCTCCTGATTCGTAACCTATTTTGCGGCTTTTCTGTAATGAGGCTTTTGCTCTTTAACCTAACAGGTCGGTAATCTGTTTTCTTATGCTCATCATTTCTGTCTCACTTTTTGATGTCGGGTTTTTTTTATGCACACTCTCCATCTCATGTAAGGATGTAAATAATGTTTCTATTCTTTTCACCCTCTCCTTTTTTACGCTCGACCCATGTTTAATTAATACACCCCGGATCACAACTTTGTGAGCCTCCCACAGAACACCTATATCTCCCCCCGGGATTTCATTTGTTTGAAAGTAGAATTTTAATTCCTCTGTTACGTCCCTGAGGATCTCCGGTGTCTGTAAGAGGCTCTCGTTCAATCTCCAAAACCTCCCCCAAGGGCCAGGGATTCAGAGACTGAGTACTGTAAAATCACTGGTGCGTGGTCTGACCATGTGATATTCCCGATTTTTTTGATTGCTTGTAATTGTCTATGGGGAATAAAGAAGTAATCTATTCTTGTGTATAACCTATGCACCGATGAGTAATAAGTATAATCTTTTTCCCCGGGGTGTATAAGGCGCCATGCGTCCACCAGTTGATGTTTGTATAATTCTTGACTTACTTGTTTACCACTACACAAGGAAACTGAGGAACGTCCTGAAGAAGTGTCCATCAAGGGGTTTAGGGAGATATTTATATCTCCTCCCAATATTAATTGTACCTCTGTGAATTCTGACAATTTATTCAAGACCCTCGTGAGAAAACTCACCCGCTTATGATTGGGGGCGTATATATTTGCCAACGTTACCTTCACCTCTCCTATTGTTCCCTTAGCCTCTTTATTTGTCGGGTGATATCCCCATGGGAAATTTTTATTTCTAAGTATAGGTACTTTGGTTTCTTTGAAATGTGTCTCCTGTACTAATACTATGTCTATTTGGGACCTTTTCAAATCATTTAATAACATGTGTATTTTCTCAGGTGTGTTCAGACCTCTTACATTTAATGTTATACTCTTTATAGCTGCCATTTAATTTTTTTTAAGTCCGAGAATAGGAGGAGGAGGAAAAACCAGAAGGAAGGAGGAGGAGAAGAGGAAAGAGAGAAAAAAAAAATTCACAACAAAACCCCCCCTCAGGATCACCACCCGCCCCTCTCTCCCTGCCCTCCCTTCTATTTAACACCTTGTTAATTCAAACGTCCAGCACGCTCTTAAGCGTGTCGTGCATTCACCTAATAAGGTCCGTGATTGACACAATCTACGGAGCGAGGTTCAGCCCGCTACCTCCCTATATCTGGCCGGAGCTAGAGTTCCAGTGTTATTTATTAACTACACATATCACATAATACCTTTAACAACGTAAATAGTATGAGATTACCTCCACATTAATAAGCATCTTCTTACCCCAAATATTTTCCTGTACAATATATCTTTCTCCCTCCCTCTCTCCATCCCCCCCTCCCCCCCCCCCCGCAACACAATGATTAAATATCTTCAACTGGTGTAGCCCACTTAATACAATCAAGAGCATAAAGGTGGAGAAGAGGGAAAAAAAAAAAGAAAGGGAAAGGGGGGAAAAACCCCTTTACCAACCAACCACTCCACACTAATATGCCAAACTAAAACATAACCACAACCAAACCAACCCTGGTACATATATAAAAATATATTCCCAAAAAGGAACAAAAGAAGGAAAAAAAAAAATAAAGTGACCCAAAAAAAAAAAAAGATAAAAAAGCCCACGTGTAGGAGGGTGCTCCTTCCTGCCCCCTTAAGGGGAAGAGAAGTAGACATCCATACCGTGTTAATAAGTGCTTTTGTGATTACATATCACTCATCCCTTAGGAAAAAAAAAGGAAAAAAAGGCCAAACGGCCTAAGTGTATTTAACAAATGTGTATATTAGGTGTACATGTGTTTTAACCTTTATGTCTCCTCTCACCTTCTAATTAGTCAATCTCCCAACAATGCAAAGAGGGGGGGAGGGTGTCTGGAGGGGTGATTATTAAAGGTCTAGAAATATCTCTTATCTCTACCCCAAAGAGAAAGACAAAAAAAAAGAAAGAAAAGGGGGGGAATCTTCTCTCCTAAAAAAAAAGAGAGAGCCAGGGGTAACATTTTCCCTCCCCCCTCTTCACCCCCATATTCTCTAATATCAGATGCCCCCCCCTCTCCCCACACAAATTGAGGGGGGAAGAGTAGGGGCCTCCCGCATATAAAGAGGTAAACAATCCCCTAAAGAAAAAAAGAAAAAGTGAAGAGAGAAAAAAAAAAGGGAGATATTAAAGCTATCCAATATCTCCGTTATTAGGGAGGGGGAGGGTTAAGGGGAACAAGGAAGAAAGAGAGGGAGAGGGAGAGGAAAAACCAAAAAAAAAAAAAGGAAAGAGACAGAGCTTTCAACTTCATATCTATTTCAAATCATATTCATTCTGAAGCTGTTAGCTCTCAGGATCCTGAAGATTCTTCTTCAAATTCTATGTTTTCCAGTCTCTCTCCTTCTGTTAATATTTCTATCCAAATATTGGGGTAGAATTGCTCTCCAGTCTGATACATATAATTCCTTAATGCCCAGGTATTCAAATAAATCATGCAAGTCAATCTTGGATCTCAGGGTAAAATATGTAGACTCTTTATGGAATGTCACCATTAGCGGGTACCCCCAATGGTATGTAAAACCCAACTCCTTAGCTTTTTCCAATATTGGTCGTAACATGGCTCTGCGGGTGAGTGTGGCTCCGGAAAAGTCAGGCAATATCTTGATATTGACTCCCTTATAATCAATAGGACCTTTGAGCCATACCTTCCTAAGTATCTCCTCCCTTTGGGAAAAGTAATGAACCCGACATATTACGTCCCTTGCTCTATCAGGGTCACCCATTTTGGGTCCTGGGGTTCTATGGGCCCTATCCAATATTACAGTGGTAGCATTGCTAGAGTCTATTACTTTAAGAAATATATCTCTTACCGCCTCTTGAAGTTGACCCCTTTTTACTTGTTCAGGCAGTCCTCTTACCCTCAGATTATTTCTGCGGCTCCGGTCTTCCATGTCCTCCATCCTTAATTACATAGAAGCCAACATGTCTTCGTATCCCTTTTGGGATTTTTCAGTCTCCTCTACTCTGCCCGATAAGGATGTTACCGCTTTTCCACCGTTAGCCACCTTGTCCGAGATGTCACAGATTTCCTTGCGTAGTTCCTTCATCTCAGCCGATGGGTCTCTTTCATTTTGCCATCATGTTCTCAATGTCCAGTTTTGTTTGTTGTCCAGTTTTTGTTAGTTGTTTTAGCAACGCCCAAATATCTGGCTTTGTGTCTGTAGGTCCCCTATCTTCCTGTGTAGGTTTTAAAATGCTGCTTTGCCTCATCTCCCCTGTATTTCGCTGTGCAGACTCCTCCATTGAGCCCTCTGGGGTCAGCTGTATCCCCAACTCCCTGGCTTCCTTCTCTGCCCCCTGGGCTACCCCTTTCTCCCTCTCCGGGGCTGCCCAGGTCACTAGTTCCACGTTTATGGGGGTATTGGGGATATTACTTGTGCCAGGGATCTCCCCTTCCACCTGCTGCTGCACCGCTGTGCCATCTGTCTCCGTCTCCTCTCCTACACCAGCTCTCCTCAGCAGCTCCGGAACACCGCTCACGGCCCCGCCGGACTCGTAAGTAACCGCTTTACCGACGCCAGGGAAGTAGCGTCCTATCTCCCCTGCCGTGGTCCTTTCCTGTCTGCGGGTTTGTGCCCGTGTCTGGCGGCAACTTCCCCGGCTCTTGCAGGCATCCCTCGGAGGTTACAAACCGGCAGGCATATTCAGATCCGGCCGCTCAGGTGTTCTCAGGGAGGTAGCAGCATGGAGCTCACGCAGAGCACCTCCTCACACCGTCATCACTCAACCACGCCCCCGGGTATCTATTTCTGATAGCTGTCTTCTGCACTTCTTTATTAATAAATGCTTGATTGCCTTTTACTGGGTTACTCTATGATTTTTAATTTATTTATATATACCGGGTATTATATTGCTGGGATATTCGCCTGAAACTACTGATGTTTGCCATATCGAGGACACTTACCTGTTTTATAGGACTTTAGACCTTTCTATTAATTTGGAGGCCATCTGATTCTGGTAAGCGGCCATTCTTGTATTCTACCTCAGTGTTGGTGATTGCACAATTTAAGGTTTGAGGATTGCTGAAAATCATCTTCTCACATGCATGCTGGGACCTGTGGTGTTTCTGTTCATGGAATCCGCTTGCTGTATTCACTTACTTACCTATATTGAAATTTTTTTTTTTACATTATGTGCATTATTGATTGATTCACGGTATAGACTCTTTATGAATTTGTTATGAACTTTTTTATGCACCCTGCACTTTATGATCATGTTTGCTCAATTATTCAGTGCTGCAATTTTTGTATACATATAAAGCAAGATTGCTTAAGGAATCAAACAGTCAACTGTCCTTCATCTCAGGTGGCACAGCAAGAAGATCCAGACTCTGTCAACATAAAGTGTGTTTTTTTTTAACCTTAAACCATAGATGTAAAGCTCTATACTCAATGTTCACAAACTACATAAGTAATGTCCCATAAATCTACAAAACACTACATGCAATTTATGTTTGAAATAAACTCCCCAAAAAAGTCCTTTTTATATTAAAAATAATAAAGTGATAAAAATTTCACAAAAGTGCTTGCGAAAACAAAAGATCCACATACTCTTGTGCCAGGATGTGAGCAACCCAATTCAGCCACCAGTAATATGACCCCTATATCACAAGGATGTCAAAGAGTGCCTGTTATGTCACCATTCCATGCTCCTTTCTGCTCCAGACTCACTCAGATGTCTTCCCAGGATGGTATGGGCAACTCACAGGTCATACATGGATGGTTTCCATGGCATACATCCAACAACACAAGACCATGGGATTGCAGGTATTTAGTCACTCAAACTGCTACACCTCTTCCCACATGAACCATATTAAAAAAAAAGGAAGGACTCTAAACATAGCATGATACTGTTTAAAAAATGCTTTTTAATCTTAGTGTATGTTCTTTCAAAAAAGTTTGTGTGCAAAATCAGAAAACATTTAAATAATACAAAATGGTGCTATTGGCATCAGTAATAAGCGGGCATGCAGGAAAACACCTAACATTTTGTTACAAAATAAAATCTTCAAGGGAAATGGAAGCACGGTGAGTTGTGATTTATAACACATTTTCACGCATTGTGAGTAGGTTTTTGTGCTTATTAGCATTGTTTTTTTTGTTTTTAATTGTGTTTTTTTTTGGCTTGTATTTTAGCTACAACTTAAAAGCCCTGTCTATTTGTATCTGCTATGTGTGTCTCTATGAAAGAGATGTCACATAAATTCTGCTAACAGTTTGCCATACAAAAAGTAATCATAGCTTTCAAATAACAAAAGCAAACTAGCAATGTTTTTTTTTTTTCTTTCAAAGATATCGGAGGAAGCAAAAGTCAAGTAATGCCTGCTTTCAGTAGCTGTGTGTTTTTATAATTACTTACTAGTTTTTAAAATGTTTAAAAAACATGAAGTGTAAAAAAACTGCCCTTGACATGCATGTTAAACTAAAGTGGGTGTAAAGCAAGAATAGGTAAATAAAGTGAAACCATTAGCCTGAACACTAATGCTAATTTTTCATGAGGAGAGATTTTGCTGCAGAGGAGAATCATTGCAGGGAATAAACTTTATGTATCAACTATGTGAACGGTAAATCTCTAAGTTGATTTACTGTGTAGGCTGCTTTGGATGTTATTTTTACTTGTGAATGGGGATAAACCATACATTTCTTAAAAGAGTAGGGGCTTTGCAATGGATACGCTACTGTAATAGAGCACAGTCACTTGTCAAATATATTATTTCAACTAAGTTTAAAGATTTAATTATCTTTTATGGGCATCATCCCCAGTGCAAATATATAACTCGAGAACAAAAGGATTATTTGGGACTCTAATTATGTTTCATACGAGATCATATAATATAACAAAAAATATAAAAACATTCATTTTTTTTTACAAAGATCTTATAAAAACTACATCAAACAATGCCATTTATCTTAAAATCAAACTGGATAAAGTGATTGTAATGTTGTAAACCATGTGCATCCTGACAGGAATTTTTCAGATCAGTCTACGCATTTTTCAGGCCTAGCCGCTTCGTCAGAATTCCAAATGCACAAAAATGATGTTTAGTATCCAACAATATCATTCTCTAAAAGGATAAATACATAGTACATTATACAATATTTCTAAAGCAAAAACAATTATAAAAAACAGAATGAAATTAAACTTTCAATAATGCTTCTTTTACCATACCTTTTAGTGTCCAGATGCCTCCTGGCATCATCAAGACAAAAGCAGGGTCCAGAGCCCTGCATTGAATGTAAGAACACAGAGGGACAGCCCACTGCCGGTGCATAGGGGAGTATCCTCTGCTAGGGGGAGTGAAGAATGCTGTAAGTAAAGCTGCTTTTACCAACCCCTATACCAAATGAACACTCCACCATTGCAGTGAAGATGAAACTCCTTTAGATAATAATAGATAACAGAGGAATGAAAATAAGTAACAAGTAAAAAGAAAATGTTGGTGTATTGGCTAACATGCAAGGTCTCTGAGCAAGTCTCCTCCGGCTTGTTCCCTGACAAAAGGGCACTTTCAAAAAAGCTACAAATGTCAGATGACCTGATCTAAAGGTGGCTCCTGCAGGCTCTGCCTTCTCCTCCTCGGCCTCCGGCTTATCCTCAGGCACTTCCTTATCAGACAAATGAAGCACAAATCGCTGATATGGCACCACATCCATGTACAATTAGAGAGAAAAAGAATGAAAAGCAAAAGGACTTTATTGGTTGCCACATGTAACCCCAAAAATGAATTGAGCACTTGACAAAATAAAATTTCAAAAATCTATTAACAACATAATTCTGCCAAAACATTCATAAAAACATCTTAATATACTTTCTGATTGCATATAATTGGTTTCCTAAGAAAAGAGGGCACTCATTCTGCAAGATCGAAGCCCATATGTAACCATTTACATGTGTACACAATATATAGACTACCACAAATGTATTAGTCCAGACTGCAGAAAGAGATATAGCGCTGGTCTCGGTCTCAATGCATTTCACAGTTGGATGGCTTCTTCAGGAAACCCTAATAAATTAGGTAATGAAGCTCAGTTACTTACAAAATCCATAAATATCCATAAATCATGAACTAATAAAAGCGTTAAGTACTTACATACATGAAACCAGGATCTTATAGTGCTTAATCCAATTCAAGTCACCTCAGAACATGGAGATGGCATATAGGGGTTTAAACAGCTGATAAAGAGCTCTTAAAGAACAATGCGCAACCTGATGAATTAAAATAATGAGTCATATTAAATATCTCATGCCAAAAATGTAAGAATACCAGAAAAAAGGAAAAAAATATTGAATGAGAGAATGAGTGAAATAGGTACGATCAGCCAGAGAACAATGGATCCTTTTGTCACACACCTAGCCACATCAACCTCACTCCAGGGGATTACCCTGAACCCAACCCTACCACAGAATTAGGTGTCATTAATTTCACACCTACTCCACTAACACCAGGTGAATTAGATGTACTGAAACTTGGCTTGCGTTTCTGCCCATCGACAAATATGAGACCATTAAACACCTCTATCTAATTACGAGAAATCTCACATACAATTTTTTTTTGATAGGAACAGACTGAGAGCTAAGAAGGACAAATAACTTAATGAATGTATGAAAAACTTTACTATGGAGGATTTTCGAACCCTTCAAGGTTTAATCCTCCAGTTAGAGGAAAATAAATTAACTCGGAATGCTAATGAAGGAACAACCAATCCTCCACCAATTTAACCTCTTTTTGAGATGCGAAAATTTCAGAACAAATCAAAGAGATTTCCAAATTTGACTTCCAAACCCAATGAGTGGGCCTTCTATCTAGCCACTATTAGTGAAATTAAACATACTCATTTTACAACTTCGACAAGTAACCTCACCCTGTCACAGAATAGAGCCCTTGATACTCTAAGCAATAAGCCAGATATAGTCATAAAACCCTCAGATAAGGGGGAAAACATGGTGGTGATGACATGATCCAATTATGAACAAATGAGTTTCAACATATTATCTAACAAGGAGTGGTATCGTTCCATCACTACCACATAAAAAACACAATTCAGCTGAAAATATAAGGATTTGATCAATGCAGATTTCATTGATGGACACATTGAATATACAATTCACACACAAAGCAACATTTTATGCCCTACCCAAGATTCACAAAGACCCAGTTCAAACCCCAGGAAGACCTATTATTTAAGGTATATCTGTTACCGAGAATGCAAGCAAATTTGTTGATTTCTTTCTAATGCTTCAAGTCAATTAACTCACGTAACCCCCAAACATTATATACATTTTTTTAGCAAAGACTCTGAAGAATTAAATGGCGGTCATTGCAATATTTTTTGCCATTCGGTATTTGCGCAGCGGTCTTTCAAATGCAATTTTTGGGAAAAATACATTTCACTGCAAAAAAAACTAAACAGTAAAGTTAACCCAATTTTTTCGTATATTGTGAAAGATGATGTCACGCAGAGTAAATAGATACCTAACATGTTACAGTTTAAAATTGCGCACACTAGTGGAATGGCAACAAACTACAGAACTTAAAAATCTCCATAGAGGACACTTTAAATTTTTTTACCAGTTACCAGTTTAGAGTTACAGAGGAGGTCTTTTTCTAGAATTATTGCTCTCACTCTGGTGATCATGGTGATACCTCACATGTGTTGTTGGAACAGCGTTTTTTTTTGCGGGCCCGGCTTACGTATGCGTTTTTCTTTCTTGCGCTAGCTCACTGCAACGGGGGCGCTTTAAAATTTGTTGCATGCAGGCAGAGCCCACCCTCTAACATTGATTCAAAGTATTCCTTATGCATAATAGTTGCACTTTAGATGTACAGTAATTGCACACACTTACAGTATTTCAAAACGCATGCAGCACAATTGCGTTCCCGATTACTCCTTAGAGGCTATAGCAAATCATTGTTATGGAAGGCCTTTAACAAAGTGCTAAATCAAGATAGAAATACTTTATTGTAGAGGCCACACATGCACAGTACAACAATATTTACAGTTTAATTTATAACCAGATTTTCATCCCAACACCAGGAACTATGCACCATCCTTAACTACTTCAGCTCCGGAAGGTTTTACCCCCTAATGACCAGGCTATTTTTTGCGATTCGGCACTGTGTTGATTTAACTAACAATTGCGCGGTCGTGCAATGCTGTACCCAAATACTATTGATGTCCTTTTTTTCCCACAAATAGAGCTTTCTTTTGGTGGTATTTGATCACCTCTGCGGTTTTTAGATTTTGCATATAAAGAAAAAAAGAGTGACAATTTTGAAAAAAAACACAATATTTTTTACTTTCTGCTATAAAACATCCCCAATAAAAAAAATAAAAAAATCCTAAAAAGCGTATATTAATTGGTTCACGCAAAAGTTATAGCATTTACAAACTATGGGATAGATTATTGGACTTTTTATTTTTTTGTTGTTTTTATTAGTAATGGCGGCGATCAGTAAATTTTTAGCGGGACTGCGACATTGCAGCGGACAAATCTGACACTATGTGACACTTTTGGGGACCAGTGACACCAATACAGTGATAAGTGCTAAATAATATGCACTCGTACTGTATATATGACACTGGCAGGAAGTGGGTTAATACTGGGGGTGATCAAGGGGTTAAGTGTGAGCCTAATTGTGCTTACTAACTGTGGGGGGGGGGTCTGTGACAGGCACACTGAGATCAGTATTTCAGCTTAGCTGAGACACACAATCTCATTGTGCCTGTCTGACAGGAGAGCCAACTGCTTTGTTTACATAGGCAGGTGGCTCTCCTGTCAGTTTTCTCGAAGATCCTCTCGCAGTCTGGCTCCTGCTGTGTCTAATCACAATCTAAGACCGCGTGCACATAGAAAAAAGGGGGGTTTTTGGTGTCTCAGGCCAATGTGGTGGGACTTTGTGGGCAAATAATAATAATATAGGTCAAGGAGGTAAAAATAATTTTGGATTTATTCCATTAATCATATATTGTACATATATACACTTATATTAGAAAGTGAAATTTGTGTTTGGGTAGAGAGCCCCATGTGATAAAGGGGTATGAAGAAGATTCAAGCGAATCTGTGACATATGTGGTTTATAGTGACAAAGATGTGGATGTTGTCTGTGTTTCCTGTGAAGATTCCAGGAAATAGTGGTTCACAGACCGCGTGCACATAATCATGTAGATCTACGTGATTATGCCCAGCCGAGCCGCCCTGCTGCAGTAATCTGTGTGGGCCGGTCGGCAAGTGGTTAATAGACATTGGCCTATCCTACTACAGAACACATATATATCCAAATACATTAAAGATTATCCAGAAATGGTATTCCATACAATTCAATGGGAATTGTAGTTCCTGAACAACAACTGGAGGGCCATTGTTTGCTCTAGACGGATACACCACTTAAATATCAGTAAGTCTAGCTTAATTTCGCCATAAATTAGTATGTATTCCTTCAACATCATACTCACGATGGCCTGTATGCTTGCCCTTAGGTGCGTCCCCATATCCACTTTCATGGGGGGCCTCGTTTGTTCCACCGTTCAAGCCAGTCTTTCTCCATATGTCTTACTAATATGTTACATGTTTTTGTACTTCTTCGTATAAAATGTTGACTTTGTTATCTTTACTCTTTTATAGAGAAATTTAATTCTTAACACTTAAGGTTCATGAAGAAGTGTAATTTAATGTGAAACATGTTGAGCAAGCAGGACCACTAGCTGGACATCCTCACCTCTTTAAATAGCCCCTCTTGGTTATTTGGAATTTAAAAACCATTTATGTGTTTATATGTTCCTTACTATCATACTTGTGGCTCCCAAAGTATTTATAGGGGTTAATGGTGATACCATCAAGATATGTTGTGGTCCATTAAGAAATAACGAGATTATATTTTTACAATGCAATATACTTTTTAAAAATGTCTATGTTATAATTTCAATAAAATGTATATCTTTAGTCATATTTCAAGTGTATCATGCCTTTAAAGTCCAAAAATGTTTTTCTATTCACAAACGAAATAGGTGGATGAATAAGGAGGCTGTGGACTTACAGTATCTCACAAAAGTGAGTACACCCCTCACATTTTTGTAAATATTTTATTATATCTGAACACTGAAAAATTATACTTTGCTGCAATGTAAAGTAGTGAGTGTAAAGCTTGTATAACAGTGTAAAATTGCTGTCCCCCCTCAAAATAACTCAAAACAGCCATTTATGTCTAAACCGCTGGCAACAAAAGTTAGTACACCCCTAAGTTAAATGTCCAAATATGGCCCAATTAGCCATTTTCCCTCCCCGGTGTCATGTGACTCATTAGTGTTATAAGGTCTCAGATGTAAATTGTTGCTCTACATAAATATGGCCTAGGCTATAAGAAGAATGCCAAGACCCTGAAATTGAGCTGCAGCACGGTGGCCAAGACCATACAGCGGTCTACAGGACAGGTTCCACTCAGAACAGGCCTTGCCATGGTCGACCAAAGATGTTGAGTGTATGTGCTCAGCGTCAGATCCAGAGGTTGTATTTGGGAAATAAATGTATGAGTGCTGCCAGGATTGCTGCAGAGGTTGAAGGGGTGGGAGGACAGCCTGTCAGTGCTCAGACCATACTCTGAACACTGCCTAAAATTGGTCTGCATGGCTGTCGTCCCAGAAGGAAGCCTCTTCTTCTGATGCACAAGAAAGCCCACAGTTTGCTGAAGACAAGCAGACTAAGGACATGGATTACTGGAATCATGTCCTGTGGTCTTATGAGTCCAAGATAAACTTATTTGGTTCAGATGGTGTCAAGCATGTGGGGCGGCAACCAGGTGAGGAGTATAAAGACAAGTGTGTCTTGCCTACAGTCAAGCATGGTGGTGGGAGTGTCATGGTCTGGGGCTGCATGAGTGCTGCCGGCACTGGGAGCTACAGTTAATTGAATGAATGCCAACATGTACTGTGACATACTGAAGCAGAGCATGATCCCCTCCCTTCAGAGACTGGGCTTCAGAGCAGTATTCCAACATGATAACAACCCCAAACACACCTCCAAGATGACCACTGCCTTGCTAAAGAAGCTGAGGGTAAAGGTGATGGACTGGCCAAGCATGTTTTCAGACCTAAACACTATTGAGCATCTGTGGGGCAACCTCAAACAGAAGGTGGAAGAGTGCAAGGTCTCTAATAGGGTTGAGCGGACACCTAGATGTCCGTGTTCGACGGGTTCGGCCGAACTTTAAAAAAAAGTCCGGGTCCGTGTCCCGGACTTTTACCGAACTTTTCCCGGACACCGAACCCCATTGAAGTCAATGGGGACCCGAACTTTAAGGCACTAAAATGGCTCTAAAACACCAAAGGAAAGGGCTAGAGTGCTGCAAATGGCAGCAAAACGTAATTAAGAGCATGGCAAGTGCTCTGCAAACAAATGTGGATAGGGAAATAACTTAAAACAACAAAAAAAAACAGAAAAATAAAACAATGTTCTTCTTCATCTCTGAAGGACGAGGCCCATATGGAGTAGGAGGGAGGTTGAGGTGGTGGTGGATGTGGCGGTGACATAGGCGTGCGCACAGGGTGTGCTGGGTGTGCCTGGGCACACCCTAATCACCTAGGGCACATAGCATTGCCAGTGAGGAGATGGGAAAGATCTCCCTGGGACCTGCTCTGCTCTATTTCTCCTTGCCTACAGGTACATGGCCCCGATACATTACTCTCCCTGCTGGCAAACACATGCATGTGTATTTCAACTTTGGGGTGCACACCTTAATGCAATAGGCTGCGCACACCTATGGGCGGTGTAGGTGGAAGCGGCGGTGGAGGAGGACCAGGGCCGGATTAACAGCATCATGGGCTTGGTGCTGAGGATTTTGAAGGGCCTTAAGGGCCGTGCCTTGCCATGCACCCAGAGGAGGAAGGGTGCAGCCATGCATGCCTAATTCAACATGGGATGCTGTCTCTGAAGCCCATAAACACATCCATGCATCGCCAACTGTCCCTCCTTGTCCGGCCTTCACGCTGTGTGGGGAGGTTCTGAGGGTGCTGCCTGGGGAAGCGAGCATAGAAGCCAGACTTCTGTGTTTACAAGTGACAGAAGAGCGGTAACAGTGAATATGGCCAACCCGGGGCCTATATAAAAGGTAGGGGCCTGGAGCTGCAGCTCCAATAGCCCCTACATTAATCTGGCCCTGAGGAGGAGGACGAGGTAGCCAACACTGCTTCTTTTCAAAAATTTTAAATGAGGGTACACCCCAAAAGAGTGAGAAAGAGCAAAAATGGAACAATGGGTGGGTAAGGTCGGTATCCATTGCTATTCTGCATAAGGTACGGAAAAGTCCCGTGGGATCCATGCCTGGTTCATTTTAATGAACGTGAGCTTGTCCACATTGTCTCTGGACAGGCGGCTGCGCTTGTCTGTTATAACGCCCCCAGCCGTGCTAAATACCCGTTCAGATAATACACTGGCTGCAGGGCACGCCAGCACCTCCAAGGCGTAAAGGGCAAGCTCAGGCCATGTGCCCAATTTGGAGACCCAGAAGTTGAAGGGGGCAGACCCGTCATTCACTACATGTAGGCGTGTGCACACATACTGCTCCACCATGTTGGTAAAATGCTGCCTCCTGCTAAGACGTTCCATCTGAGCTGCTGGTGCTGCTGTTTGTTGTGGCGTGCTGACAAAGCTTTTCCACATTTCGGCCATGCTAACCCTGCCTTCTGAGGTGCTGGCGGTGCCCTGGTTGCGTTGGCGACCTCCTCCTCCTCCTCCTCTGCCTTGTGCTTCCACTGTGGCCCCGCTGTCAGATGGGAATGCCAGCAGCATGGCGTCTACCAGCGTGCGCTTGTACTCGCGCATCTTGCGATCGCGCTCCAGTGAGTGAATTAAGGACGGTACGTTGTCCTTGTAACGGGGATCCAGCAGCGTGGCCACCCAGTAATCAGCACAAGTTAGAATGTGGGCAACTCGGCGGTCGTTGTGGAGACACTGCAGCATGTAATCGCTCATGTGTGCCAGGCTGCCCAGAGGCGACGAAAGGCTGTCCTCTGTGGGAGGTGTATCGTCCGTGTCCTCTGTATCCCCCCAGCCACGCACCAGTGATGGCCATGAGCTGGCCTGGGTGCCACCCTGCTGTGAACATGGTTCCATCTCCTCCTCCAGCTCCTCCTCCTCCTCATCCTCCTCATCCTCCTCATCCTCCAGAACTGTGCCCCTGCTGGACAATTGTGTCCCTGGCGTTTGTGTGTGCAGGAACCCACCCTCGGAGCCCCTTGCGAATGACTGCCCTGAAAGCCTTTGAAATGTTACCTCTTCATCCTCCTCCTCCTCCTCCTCATCCTGTGCCACATCCTCTTCCATCATCGCCCAAATTGTTTTTTCAAGGAGGCATAGAAGTGGGATAGTTAAGCTGAGAATGGCGTCATTGCCACTGGCCATGTTGGTGGAGTACCCAAAACAGCGCAACAAGGCACAATATATGCAAATGTCAAATATGCAAACTATGCCGCAATTTAATGTTTTTTACACCAAAAGGGTGTGTATTGAATAGCGGAATAGGATAAAAAACTGTGTATCTCACACGTACAAACACAGACTAGGCCCGATTAAATTTTTTCCTACCCTAAAGGGAGGATGAGGAAGAGGAGTATGGAACATGCAGCACCCTCAAATCTTCAGAAGTATGAGATGAACCCCAAAAACTTGGAAAGGTGGATCTCTCTCACACGTACCAACACAGACTATCCCCCAATTTAACTGATCCCCAAAGGTTTTTGATTAAATAGCGGAATAGAAAATATGATCCAAAAAAAGTGTATGTATATCACACGTACACAACCACACTAGGCCCCAATTACTATTGTTTGTACCCCTAAAAGGCTAGATGAGGAGTAGGGGGAGTATGGAACAGGCAGCACCCTCAAACCTTCAGAAGTATGAGATGAACCCCAACAACTTGGAAAGGTGGATCTCTCTCACACGTACCAACACAGACTATCCCCCAATTTAACTGATCCCCAAAGGTTTTTGATTAAATAGCGGAATAGAAAATATGATCCAAAAAAAGTGTATGTATATCACACGTACACAACCACACTAGGCCCCAATTACTATTGTTTGTACCCCTAAAAGGCTAGATGAGGAGTAGGGGGGGGTATGGAACAGGCAGCACCCTCAAACCTTCAGAAGTATGAGATGAACCCCAACAACTTGGAAAGGTGGATCTCTCTCACACGTACCAACACAGACTATCCCCCAATTTAACTGATCCCCAAAGGTTTTTGATTAAATAGCGGAATAGAAAATATGATCCAAAAAAAGTGTATGTATATCACACGTACACAACCACACTAGGCCCCAATTACTATTGTTTGTACCCCTAAAAGGCTAGGAGTAGGGGGAGTATGGAACAGGCAGCACCCTCAAACCTTCAGAAGTATGAGATGAACCCCAACAACTTGGAAAGGTGGATCTCTCTCACACGTACCAACACAGACTATCCCCCAATTTAACTGATCCCCAAAGGTTTTTGATTAAATAGCGGAATAGAAAATATGATCCAAAAAAAGTGTATGTATATCACACGTACACAACCACACTGGGCCCCAATTACTATTGTTTGTACCCCTAAAAGGCTAGATGAGGAGTAGGGGGAGTATGGAACAGGCAGCACCCTCAAACCTTCAGAAGTATGAGATGAACCCCAACAACTTGGAAAAGTGGATCTCTCTCACACGTACCAACACAGACTATCCCCCAATTTAACTGATCCCCAAAGGTTTTTGATTAAATAGCGGAATAGAAAATATGATCCAAAAAAAGTGTATGTATATCACACGTACACAACCACACTGGGCCCCAATTACTATTGTTTGTACCCCTAAAAGGCTAGATGAGGAGTAGGGGGAGTATGGAACAGGCAGCACCCTCAAACCTTCAGAAGTATGAGATGAACCCCAACAACTTGGAAAGGTGGATCTCTCTCACACGTACCAACACAGACTATCCCCCAATTTAACTGATCCCCAAAGGTTTTTGATTAAATAGCGGAATAGAAAATATGATCCAAAAAAAGTGTATGTATATCACACGTACACAACCACACTGGGCCCCAATTACTATTGTTTGTACCCCTAAAAGGCTAGATGAGGAGTAGGGGGAGTATGGAACAGGCAGCACCCTCAAACCTTCAGAAGTATGAGATGAACCCCAACAACTTGGAAAGGTGGATCTCTCTCACACGTACCAACACAGACTATCCCCCAATTTAACTGATCCCCAAAGGTTTTTGATTAAATAGCGGAATAGAAAATATGATCCAAAAAAAGTGTATGTATATCACACGTACACAACCACACTAGGCCCCAATTACTATTGTTTGTACCCCTAAAAGGCTAGGAGTAGGGGGAGTATGGAACAGGCAGCACCCTCAAACCTTCAGAAGTATGAGATGAACCCCAACAACTTGGAAAGGTGGATCTCTCTCACACGTACCAACACAGACTATCCCCCAATTTAACTGATCCCCAAAGGTTTTTGATTAAATAGCGGAATAGAAAATATGATCCAAAAAAAGTGTATGTATATCACACGTACACAACCACACTGGGCCCCAATTACTATTGTTTGTACCCCTAAAAGGCTAGATGAGGAGTAGGGGGAGTATGGAACAGGCAGCACCCTCAAACCTTCAGAAGTATGAGATGAACCCCAACAACTTGGAAAGGTGGATCTCTCTCACACGTACCAACACAGACTATCCCCCAATTTAACTGATCCCCAAAGGTTTTTGATTAAATAGCGGAATAGAAAATATGATCCAAAAAAAGTGTATGTATATCACACGTACACAACCACACTGGGCCCCAATTACTATTGTTTGTACCCCTAAAAGGCTAGATGAGGAGTAGGGGGAGTATGGAACAGGCAGCACCCTCAAACCTTCAGAAGTATGAGATGAACCCCAACAACTTGGAAAGGTGGATCTCTCTCACACGTACCAACACAGACTATCCCCCAATTTAACTGATCCCCAAAGGTTTTTGATTAAATAGCGGAATAGAAAATATGATCCAAAAAAAGTGTATGTATATCACACGTACACAACCACACTGGGCCCCAATTACTATTGTTTGTACCCCTAAAAGGCTAGATGAGGAGTAGGGGGAGTATGGAACAGGCAGCACCCTCAAACCTTCAGAAGTATGAGATGAACCCCAACAACTTGGAAAGGTGGATCTCTCTCACACATACCAACACAGACTATCCCCCAATTTAACTGATCCCCAAAGGTTTTTGATTAAATAGCGGAATAGAAAATATGATCCAAAAAAAGTGTATGTATATCACACGTACACAACCACACTAGGCCCCAATTACTATTGTTTGTACCCCTAAAAGGCTAGATGAGGAGTAGGGGGGGTATGGAACAGGCAGCACCCTCAAACCTTCAGAAGTATGAGATGAACCCCAACAACTTGGAAAGGTGGATCTCTCTCACACGTACCAACACAGACTATCCCCCAATTTAACTGATCCCCAAAGGTTTTTGATTAAATAGCGGAATAGAAAATATGATCCAAAAAAAGTGTATGTATATCACACGTACACAACCACACTAGGCCCCAATTACTATTGTTTGTACCCCTAAAAGGCTAGGAGTAGGGGGAGTATGGAACAGGCAGCACCCTCAAACCTTCAGAAGTATGAGATGAACCCCAACAACTTGGAAAGGTGGATCTCTCTCACACGTACCAACACAGACTATCCCCCAATTTAACTGATCCCCAAAGGTTTTTGATTAAATAGCGGAATAGAAAATATGATCCAAAAAAAGTGTATGTATATCACACGTACACAACCACACTAGGCCCCAATTACTATTGTTTGTACCCCTAAAAGGCTAGATGAGGAGTAGGGGGGGTATGGAACAGGCAGCACCCTCAAACCTTCAGAAGTATGAGATGAACCCCAACAACTTGGAAAGGTGGATCTCTCTCACACGTACCAACACAGACTATCCCCCAATTTAACTGATCCCCAAAGGTTTTTGATTAAATAGCGGAATAGAAAATATGATCCAAAAAAAGTGTATGTATATCACACGTACACAACCACACTAGGCCCCAATTACTATTGTTTGTACCCCTAAAAGGCTAGGAGTAGGGGGAGTATGGAACAGGCAGCACCCTCAAACCTTCAGAAGTATGAGATGAACCCCAACAACTTGGAAAGGTGGATCTCTCTCACACGTACCAACACAGACTATCCCCCAATTTAACTGATCCCCAAAGGTTTTTGATTAAATAGCGGAATAGAAAATATGATCCAAAAAAAGTGTATGTATATCACACGTACACAACCACACTGGGCCCCAATTACTATTGTTTGTACCCCTAAAAGGCTAGATGAGGAGTAGGGGGAGTATGGAACAGGCAGCACCCTCAAACCTTCAGAAGTATGAGATGAACCCCAACAACTTGGAAAGGTGGATCTCTCTCACACGTACCAACACAGACTATCCCCCAATTTAACTGATCCCCAAAGGTTTTTGATTAAATAGCGGAATAGAAAATATGATCCAAAAAAAGTGTATGTATATCACACGTACACAACCACACTGGGCCCCAATTACTATTGTTTGTACCCCTAAAAGGCTAGATGAGGAGTAGGGGGAGTATGGAACAGGCAGCACCCTCAAACCTTCAGAAGTATGAGATGAACCCCAACAACTTGGAAAGGTGGATCTCTTTCACACGTACCAACACAGACTATCCCCCAATTTAACTGATCCCCAAAGGTTTTTGATTAAATAGCGGAATAGAAAATATGATCCAAAAAAAGTGTATGTATATCACACGTACACAACCACACTAGGCCCCAATTACTATTGTTTGTACCCCTAAAAGGCTAGATGAGGAGTAGGGGGGGTATGGAACAGGCAGCACCCTCAAACCTTCAGAAGTATGAGATGAACCCCAACAACTTGGAAAGGTGGATCTCTCTCACACGTACCAACACAGACTATCCCCCAATTTAACTGATCCCCAAAGGTTTTTGATTAAATAGCGGAATAGAAAATATGATCCAAAAAAAGTGTATGTATATCACACGTACACAACCACACTAGGCCCCAATTACTATTGTTTGTACCCCTAAAAGGCTAGATGAGGAGTAGGGGGGGTATGGAACAGGCAGCACCCTCAAATCTTCAGAAGTATGAGATGAACCCCAAAAACTTGGAAAGGTGGATCTCTCTCACACGTACCAACACAGACTATCCCCCAATTTAACTGATCCCCAAAGGTTTTTGATTAAATAGCGGAATAGAAAATATGATCCAAAAAAAGTGTATGTATATCACACGTACACAACCACACTAGGCCCCAATTACTATTGTTTGTACCCCTAAAAGGCTAGATGAGGAGTAGGGGGGGTATGGAACAGGCAGCACCCTCAAACCTTCAGAAGTATGAGATGAACCCCAACAACTTGGAAAGGTGGATCTCTCTCACACGTACCAACACAGACTATCCCCCAATTTAACTGATCCCCAAAGGTTTTTGATTAAATAGCGGAATAGAAAATATGATCCAAAAAAAGTGTATGTATATCACACGTACACAACCACACTGGGCCCCAATTACTATTGTTTGTACCCCTAAAAGGCTAGATGAGGAGTAGGGGGGGTATGGAACAGGCAGCACCCTCAAACCTTCAGAAGTATGAGATGAACCCCAACAACTTGGAAAGGTGGATCTCTCTCACACGTACCAACACAGACTATCCCCCAATTTAACTGATCCCCAAAGGTTTTTGATTAAATAGCGGAATAGAAAATATGATCCAAAAAAAGTGTATGTATATCACACGTACACAACCACACTAGGCCCCAATTACTATTGTTTGTACCCCTAAAAGGCTAGGAGTAGGGGGAGTATGGAACAGGCAGCACCCTCAAACCTTCAGAAGTATGAGATGAACCCCAACAACTTGGAAAGGTGGATCTCTCTCACACGTACCAACACAGACTATCCCCCAATTTAACTGATCCCCAAAGGTTTTTGATTAAATAGCGGAATAGAAAATATGATCCAAAAAAAGTGTATGTATATCACACGTACACAACCACACTAGGCCCCAATTACTATTGTTTGTACCCCTAAAAGGCTAGATGAGGAGTAGGGGGAGTATGGAACAGGCAGCACCCTCAAATCTTCAGAAGTATGAGATTGTGTTCACTGTACCCCACAAAGATTGAGTTCACTGCACCCCACAATGATTGTGTTCACTGCACCCCACAAAGATTGTGTTCACTGCACCTCACAAAGATTGTGTTCACTGTACCCCCCAAAGATTGTGTTCACTGCACCCCACAAAGATTCTGTTCACTGTACCCCACAAAGATTGTGTTCACTGCACCCTAAAAGGATGTTGTTCACTGCACCCCACAAAGATTGTGTTCACTGCACCCTAAAAGGATGTTGTTCACTGCACCCCAAAAAGATTGTGTTCACTGTACCCCCCCAAAGATTGTGTTCACTGCACCCCACAAAGATTGTGTTCACTGCACCCCAAAAAGATTGTGTTCACTGTACCCCCCAAAGATTGTGTTCACTGCACCCCAAAAAGATTGTGTTCACTGTACCCCCCAAAGATTGTGTTCACTGCACCCCACAAAGATTCTGTTCACTGTACCCCACAAAGATTGTGTTCACTGCACCCCAAAAAGATTGTGTTCACTGTACCCCCCCAAAGATTGTGTTCACTGCACCCCACAAAGATTCTGTTCACTGCACCCCACAAAGGATTTTGTTCACTGCACCCCAAAAAGATTGTGTTCACTGCACCCCAAAAAGGATTTTGATCACTGCACCCCAAAAAGGATGTTGTTCACTGCACCCCAAAAATGATTTTGTTCACTCCACCCCAAAAAGATTGTGTTCACTGCACCCCACAAAGATTGTGTTCACTGCACCCCAAAAAGATTGTGTTCACTGTACCCCCCAAAGATTGTGTTCACTGCACCCCACAAAGATTCTGTTCACTGTACCCCACAAAGATTGTGTTCACTGCACCCCAAAAAGATTGTGTTCACTGCACCCCAAAAAGGATGTTGTTCACTGCACCCCAAAAAGGATGTTGTTCACTCCACCCCAAAAAGATTGTGTTCACTGCACCCCACAAAGATTGTGTTCACTGCACCCCAAAAAGATTGTGTTCACTGCACCCCAAAAATGATTTTGTTCACTGCACCCCAAAAAGGATTTTGTTCACTGCACCCCAAAAAGGATGTTGTTCACTCCACCCCAAAAAGATTGTGTTCACTGCACCCCAAAAAGATTGTGTTCACTGCACCCCACAAAGGATTTTGTTCACTGCACCCCAAAAAGATTGTGTTCACTGCACCCCAAAAAGGATGTTGTTCACTGCACCCCAAAAAGGATTTTGTTCACTGCACCCCAAAAAGATTGTGTTCACTGCACCCCACAAAGGATTTTGTTCACTGCACCCCACAAAGATTGTGTTCACTGCACACCAAAAAGGATTGTGTTCACTGCACCCCAAAAAGATTTTGTTCACTGCACCCCAAAAAGATTGTGTTCACTGCAGCCCAAAAAGATTGTGTTCACTGCAGCCCAAAAAGATTGTGTTCACTGCAGCCCAAAAAGATTGTGTTCACTGCAGCTCACACACAGAAAAATGGATGTGGATCACTGACACCTGCCTATCTCCAATCCCACACCACACAGCAATATCGATTGTAGTTTGTAGAACACAGTTTCCCTAAAATTCAGCAGACTCTGTCCCTAACAGGATTGAGAAGAGATCGTAGATCAGGATTGAGTGCAGATTCACCCCACCCCCCACACAGCAATATCGATTGTAGTTTGTAGAAGACACTGACCCTATAATTCAGCAGACTCTATCCCTAAAATGCCTACAACTCGCCCTGCCTAAACACTCCGACCTGTCCCTCAATTCTATCCGGACACAAATGTTTTTTTCCTGCCTATCTTTCCCTAATCAGCAGCCAGCACATTGATGTGTGCTCTGTCCCTTAGCTAAGCAGCAGAATGACGCTGCTGCGGCGGCTGCCTCGAACTTATAAAGACTTGGTCACATGCTTCAGACGGCCAATCACAGCTACTAAGACATTTGCAGGCATGGCTGGGATGGCTTAAGGCACACCAGTTAAACGATTGTTGACTGGCTGTTGAAAGCCCGCCATGAAAAGAGCGCCAAAGCATGCAAAACCCGGAAATAAAACGACCGAACACGGATTTTTACCCGAACATACAGTAAAGTGTCCGTGTCCGTGTTCGGGTAAAAAAAATCCAATTATTCGGTACGAACACGAATAATACAGTCCGTGTTCGCTCAACACTAGTCTCTAAGTCTACCAGCTTCGTGATGTTATCATGGAGGAGTGGAAGAGGACTCCAGTGGCAACCTGTGAAGCTCTGGGTAACTCCATGCCAAAGAGGGTTAGAGCAGTGCTGGAAAATAATGGTGGCCACACAATATATTGACACTTTGAGCCCAATTTGGACATTTCCACTTAGGGGTGTACTCACTTTTGTTGCCAGCGGTTAAGACATTAATGGCTGTGTGTTGAGTTATTTTGAGGGGACAGCAAATTTGCACTGTTATACAAGCTGTACATTCACTACTTTACATTGTAGCAAAGTGTCATTTGTTTAGTGTTGTCACATT
This sequence comes from Pelophylax lessonae, assembly GCF_965119305.1. Classification (NCBI taxonomy): domain Eukaryota; kingdom Metazoa; phylum Chordata; class Amphibia; order Anura; family Ranidae; genus Pelophylax; species Pelophylax lessonae. The sequence continues at coordinate 432,060,758 of NC_138772.1, read as the reverse complement.
AAAACATATAATAAAATATTTACAAAAATGTGAGGGGTTTACTCACTTTTGTGAGATACTGAATATCAGTCTCACAGAAGAAATTGCTCCAAAAATGTATATATACAACATGTATTAAGGACTCCTTTCCCACAAAAAAAAAATAAACTCAAAATCTGGACAGCATGAGATGTGCTGGAAAATAATGTATACTAATAAGAAAGTATGCCCAACATTTTCTAAGACAAGAAACAATAAAGTCAATAAATAATACCCATGCTGGCAGGATAACAGGTCCAATTACTTATCTTTAATTACTGTTCAGCCGGTGCGTCCGCGTACCTCCACAGCCCCCATGAAAATGCAGCCACATCGTCCCCTATATACAGTATATGGGATGATAAGATGTCCGCCACAATTAAGCTCCTCCCTGTGCTTGCCACATCAATACGTGACGTTGTCTCTGGTCATGTGTAGCCCCATATTGGACCGCGTATATCTTAAAATGGTAGGGCAGAGCCCAAAACTTTGCGGCCGGACATCCAAGCTGGATCAACAAAAAACTGGAAGTGAAGCACAAGGATATGCGCTCACTACCTTCCATCCCAGAAACCTCTGGACAAACAGAAAGGGCCACAGAGGAAGGGCCCCACTAAGGACGAGAAACATGCCCTCACTTTAGTCCACAAACAACACAGCAAATGTAAATGACACAACAAAACAAAAAACCAAGGACCAAAAACACAAAAACAAAAAAAGAAACAAAAACATTTTATACAATATATATATATATATATACACTACCTATATTACCAAAAGTATTGGGACCTGCCTTTACACGCACATGAACTTTAATGGCACCCCAATCTTAGTCCGTTGGTTTCATTATTGAGTTGGCCCCCCCTTTGCTGATTTAACAACTTCAACTCTTCTGGGAAGGCTGTCCACAAAGTTTAGGAGTGTGTCTATGGGAATGTTTGACCATTCTTCCAAAAGCGCATTTGTGAGGCAGGCACCAATGTGGACGAGTATGCCTGGCTTGCAGTCTGAGCTCTAATTCATCCCAAAAGTGTTTTATCAGGTTTAGGTCAGGCAAGTCAAGTTCCTCCACCCCAAACTGGATCATTCATGTCTTTATCGACCTTCTTTGTCCAAAATGTTGACAATAAAATCACTCCAGTTTTTATCTTCCTCCTCTGCAAGACCCATGAGTGCCTCTAAAGCAGTTTTGGATATGAAAACATAAACTCAACACAATGGAACATCCATATCCATGGTCCTCTGTCATGACCACTAACCCAACGTACCAAGAGCCCCCATCCAGGATTACATAGTCATCAAATGATAATCCGATAGCAGCATTTAAATAATAGGTCAGTTGGTCAACAAGGAGGGATATAAGAAAAGAAAAAAAAGTGAAAACCATTTTATCAATTTTAAAGAAATGGTTTAGAGCTAACATATTTATTTAAGCTAGGAGCTTAAGTAACACTCAAAGTTACAATTAATTTTTGATTCAAATCGTAGGCGTTGGGGATCCCTACCCCCCTCAGAAGATTAATCAAATCCATAGTAGTGTCTGACGTGTCCACTTATTTTAGTTTTCATTTTCCTATTCTTTTTTTAAATAAATATGGTCCTGACTCCTGAATCCTTTTCCAGAAAGGCCTGGGTGTCTTCCCTACATAGAATGCATTACATTTTCAACTCATAAAGTACACTACTCCTACAGTTTGAAAGTCTGTCCAGTGTTGGGGAGTCCATGTCTGTCCATTCGGGAGCTCTACACTGCTCCCTACCTTAATCCAATCACAAAATTCATAATTTCTACATCTAAAAGTACCTCATATCATTGGTCATTGTCTAAATGAGCTGATCCCTTTTGGGGGAGATGACTTCTAGTTAAGTGGTCTTTTTAAAGATTTTAAACATGATCATACATCTGGGGCTCACATATTTGGAAATTATGGGATCCTCTTTTCTTAGGGAATCCATTATATGCCCTCAGAAAGTGTATTTAAATGTTTTTATGAATGTTTTTTCAGAATTATGTTGTAAATAAATGTTATTTTGTCAAGTGCTCACTTCATTTTTGGGGTAACATGTGGCAACCAATAAAGTCCTTTGTTTCTCACTTACTTATAAGAGGAGATGGTGGCTTGCTGGGGTGTGGGGAGCCACTTCTTTTCTTCATCTTTGAAAAAGTTTGTGGTGAGAATATCCACCTGCTATGGTGGGGGGACAAATTGTTCATCATCTTCCTCTGAGGAGGAACTGGGGTCTCCTTCTGAATACTTATATTTCCTGAGAAGAAAGAAAAAGCCTCCAGGAGGGCAATCCTTCTCCACTGCTACCTGAACAGCCAATCTGTGACCTGGTCTGGCTATGGAGAAAAACATTAAAAAAATAATTATTGCCCGTGTACATTACTAAATATGCTAGAAATCAGAAAGCTATAGAGATGGATAGGAGTTAGAATCCTAAAGCGGATATCTTCAAGCGGAGATATCTTCAAGCCGATAAAGCGGATATAGCGGATATTTCAAACACAAAAATTTATGAATCAAATTGACTTACAATGCAGATGTTTCAGCTAAACATAGCAGAGGAAATAAGGGTTCCTCCACTTTACTGAAACTGCAGCACTGATAGGCTGTGTTGAAACTACCTCCAGGCCCTTCATGATGGTGTACTGGAAATGTAGACCACTGCTGATCTAAGCAGCTTCAGAGGATATTTTGTAAAAACAAAAAGCAAAACGAGAAATAAAGCAAAATTAGAAATGTTTATATTCATTTATCTAAAAGAAAGAAAATTTTATGTACAACTCCACATAAATATTGCAGAAAATGTACTGATATAATAATCTACCTACATTCATTCGGCCACTTTATTAGGTACACCTTGCTAGTACTGGGTTGGACCCACTTTTGCCTTCAGAACTGCCTGAATTCTTTGTGGAATTATTTCAATAGGGTGTTGGAAACATTCCTCAGAGATTTTGGTCCATAATGACATGATGGTATAACGCCGTTGCTGCAGATTTGTCGACTGCACATCCATGATGGGAAATTCCCATTACACCAATTTCCAAAGGTGCTCTATTGGATTGAGATCTGGTGACAGTGAAGGCTATTGGAGTAAAGTGAACTCATTGTCATGTTCAAGAAACCAGTTTGATTTGAGCTTTGTGACATGGTGCATTATCCTGCTGGAAGGAGCCATCAGAAGATGGGTACACTGTAGTCATAAAGGGATGGACATGGTCAGCAACAATACTGTACACACTTTACTATCAATGTAGGTGTTAACCTTAAAAACAATAATAATAGGAATGCTGTGTGTAAATCCAGGTACTTTAAGCCTTTTTTTTTTTTCCCTTTAGATTTATTTTATTTAGACTTTTACATATATGTTCAACTTCATGCAGGTAAGCACACTGTGCGGAAAATAAATTATGTTCCTGATTGCAAGTCAATTTTAAACAGTACTGCAGCAACAACAACCATAGGTGCACTATCTTGCATACACGCTCTGATCCAGGTTCTTAAATTGGATGATACTGCACCACAGCTATTCTAAATGTTGATAAATGTGGCGAAGCGTAAATTTGCACACTTATGCTGCTGTACTGTTTCAGTTACTTGCAATAGCTTTAGTAATTCAGCTCCAGTGTATTACCTTTCCATTTATATAAAGTAGAATTTGAAATAAGCAATTGAATTTATGAGAGATGGAATAATGAGGAGAACATGGGCTGGCACAGAATATGCTTAAAGTGCATCTAAAGCAATAGTTTCCTATACTTTTGAATAGAGTAGGAAAGAGTTAAAGGCCTTTTCGAGTTTTTATTCCTGTCTCTGACTCCTATGGATGGAATCGACACCCTTTTTATCATATGACCATTGTCACTGGAACAGAAAATCATGGTAACAGTTTTCTCTAAATAGGCAAAAAATTTTCAATGTAGTGACAATCGTTTAAAAAGGGGTCTACAGTTACTTTGGAGAGATTTTCTCACTCTTTCTGGTTTGTTGCTAGGAAGTATAGAGAGATCTCTCCAATGGGAAATAACAGAAAAAAACAGAGGTGTTAACCCATCCAAAACAAAAAAAAAAAAAGCAAAAAATGTGGCTTTAGAAATAATTTATTGAAGAAATGAGCAAGCAGACAATATACGTCTATTTTATATTAACATACACAGAATTTTTTTTTTTTTCAATTTTCAATTGGATCTTGATTCATTTATCAACCATTGAATACTATAAAAAAATACCATATCAGTTTTTCAGTCCACACCATAACCATTATTTACTCCCATCAGTTTTTTTTATAAAAAAAAAAGACCCAAATAGTGCCTATAAACTGTATAAGTGGCTCAATTAAAATGATTTGCATGCTAAAATGCACTTATTTTTATATACATTTTATTACAGAGAAAGTGAAAACGATGAGAAGAGTAGACATGTCACAAGATTTAATACTGTTGGCCAATTGTATAAAAATTCATTACTGAACCTTTTTCATCTGGTGCAGCTCTCAGCAGCTGAACACATACTTGCTGTATAATATTGACATTCTTTTCATATAATTTAAAATGAAACCTTTTATTAGTCTAGAGGTGCCTGGGGCTGGAAACAATAGTAGCTCGGGGAGAGTAATTATTTCAGTGCTATTGTGTGGGATGTTTAAGCCTTTGATTACTTGCACTATACTTATAGCTCACTAACTCTGGTAGGATTAATAATAATATGTAAAACTAATATGAGCATTAATTGTGTTCTTAGAAAATACAGCTTGCATTTGTTATTACAAGAGCTTAATGCAATTATAATAAAATAATACCCAATTGTGCCTGAGTAGTAATACATATTTTACTGTTTGTAATTTTATCTTTGATGTTTTTTGTTGTATTGATGAGGACAGGGTTGCAAAGCAAGTTTCAATATGTGCATGTTCACGTGATATATTATGTGACATACAGGTAATTTGTTACTGTGTTGCATGTAAGTAAATAACAAATTAAGTAAGATCATTTCATCCACATATACACTTCACTATTAATGCAGGTAGTGATATTAAAGGATTTTGTTTTCTCTTTAAAATAAAAATGACGTTATACTTACTATTTTATATATTCACATTTAATTGGGTGATGTTTTTCATTTCAAAGGCCAGCTGCTTAGGGTTAGGTGAAGGTTTTAGTGTGAGATAGCCTATAACATGCACAGTTATAGGAGAGAGCAAGCAGGTTCTGTAGGACACTATCTAAAGGTCTTTTTCTATCCCAGGGTGTCCATGCTACACAGCCAATGCTTGCAGAGGAGGTAGTTGAGCTGCTGACAAAACATTCACTTCTCCCAGTTTAGAGCAGCCAGTAATCTTGCCATAACCCCAAAAACTAGAAATGAGGAATCAATGGAATTATTTGTTTACACAATCACTGACCTGCTATAGGAGGAGGATCTGAGCCATGTGTAAGTATTCTCATATTAGGTACTGAGAATAGACAATATATTGCCATGACCATAGAGAGGGGGGACCTCAAGCAGGGAGCAGCAGAACTTTTATGCAAGTAATTTTTATTCAAGTTTTGCACATAACAGAGAAAATAAGGAAACAATACAAATAATACATTTCTCAACGTTGTAAGCAAGGAATGGTGACATCTGCAGGTAGGAACTGTCACAATACTAGCATACATCAAACAGTAACTTCTGTAAAAACATCAGAAGAGGAAACATTAGCAGGGTACATGCATTATCATGGTAACGTTATAGCCCAGAAATGCCAGTGGGTGTTAAAGGATTGTAGTTTCATCCTGTTGACCGCCAGAACTTTTTCAAATTGGTAGTTTAATTGGAGCAACTGAACTACATCGACCAGGTTTGGGGCCTCTACTGTCTTCCATTTCCTGAGGACAACCGTGCGAGCTGCAAGAAGCACATGTGTGACCCAGGGTCTGTATACTACCGGCAGTCGATCAATTCCCAAGTGTAGTAAGGCTAACTCAGGGGAAGGCTTTAGCAAGCAGCCAGTGTGTGTGGATATGAATTGAAAAACTCGATTCCAATAGCTCGTCAGGGAGGGGCAGGACCAGAGAATATGAATCAGGGTTCCTACCTGGGAGCAGTCCATCCAGCATAATTGGGAGTAGGCTTGAGAGAAGCCAGCAAGACGGTAGGGGGTATAGTACCATCTGTTTGTGAGTTTTTGGGTCATCTCCCAATGGTTCGCACAATGCGAGTATTTATAGATTGTAGCAAGGGCGGATCGCCATTGTTGGATAGAAAACGTATTACCCAGGTCCCTATCCCACTTAAATATGAGTGGTTTTATAGAATTTGGAGTAGTCCAACAAAACATCATAGTAATGCGATAGTTTAGGCGAGTTTGGAGTGACCGCCGTTAAGAGGTCCCATATCTTGCCATCCACCAAGATAGACCGCAAGGGATGGGCCCTTAGGAAGTGGGAAATACGCATAAGGTGGAAATGCATGTGATGCGGGACACCATGTCCGGTAATTATGTCTGCTAAGGAGCTAGGAGAGCCGTTGTCATAAAAGGAGTTGATATAGTTGATATTCCATTTGGCCAGTAGGCGTACCAGTAGGTCCGGTAGGTAAGGGGTAAGCACAGTCAGAGGTAACATGGAAGTAGCAGTGATGTCTCTTGTGTCTGGGGACACCGGAGCGAGACGCCACACTCACAGTGCCGCCTGCATCGTAGGCGGCAGGTTACCGAGCTGCCACTCCATCCACCTGTCGCTCCAGAGCAGAGTCCTAAGATCCCTTGTCGGTGTCACATCTTTCTCCAGGGCCGCCCACATAGGTGATTCCTCGGCCGTGAGCCAATGTCTCAGTTGCGCTAGAATTGAAGCTTTGTAATAAGCATGAATGTCAGGGACAGCTGCACCCCCAAACTGTTTTTTCTTTGTCAATATTGAGAGAGCACAACGAGGCCTTTTTCCTCCCCAGATATAGGAGTTCATCTGCCTGGATAATTTAAGAAGATGTGTCACCGGAAAGTGGATAGAAAGCGCCCTGAAAAGGTATAAGACCTGGGGTAATATGAACATTTTATAAGCTGCGACCCTACCACTCCAAGAGAAGTAGGGGTTGCGCATAGCGGAGATGTCTGTGGTGATTTTGGTCAGTATCCTATTGATGTTAGTAGACAGTAGCTTGAGGGGATCAGCTGGTAAGTCAATGCCCAAATAATGGATGCTCCCAGTGGACCACGGTATAGGGACTGACATCTGGAGTTTGGATGGGGTTCGGTGGGGGACCCCCATATTAAGGACAGTAGATTTGGAGGTATCAAGTTTATAGAATGACACCGTACTGTAATCTTGGAGTGTGGCATACGCTGCTGGCAGTGATTTGTCTGGTTGGGTGAGCATCATAATGATGTCGTCAGCGAATAGATTAATTTTATGGTGGTATGACGGCAATTGGAAGCCTGTGATAAGAGGGTGGGATCTTATGGTCTCCGCCAAGGGCTCGATAACTAAATTGAATATCGTGGGGGATAGTGGGCAGCCCTGTCACGTACCGTTCGTTATATTGAAAGTTTTAGACAGTACACCCGATGTATATACTCGCGCCGTAGGGGCCGAGTAGAGGGCCATTATAGCGGACAGAAAGGGGCCTGAGAAGCCAAACTTTTGTAGGGTAGCTTTCATATACCCCCAGTGAACCCTGTCAAATGCTTTTTCGGCATCTAGGGTAAGTAACACAGACGGGGTTTTGGTGGACTGTGCTTGGTGCATGATGCCCAAAAGTCGCCTAGTAGCATCGGACGTTTGCCGACCCGGAGTGAATCCCATTTGATCCTTGTGTATAAGTGTGGGGAGCATTGCTTGGATACGCTTGGACAGGATTCGGGCATAGATCTTTGCATCCGAGTTTAGGAGAGAGATGGGGCAGAAATTAGCTGGTTTGTTAGGGTCTTTGCCGGGTTTGGGCAAGGTGACAATGTGGGCACTTAAGATATCTGAAGGCAGTGAGGAGACTTCCATGGCCTTGTTGTAAACCGCTGTCATGGTGGGGCATACGTTTTGGGCGAAGAGTTGGTGGAATTCGTTTGAAAAACCATCAGGACCGGGCGACTTGCCCTTCGGCAATGAAGTGATGCTAGATTGGACTTCAGTGTGCGTGATAGGGGAATTGAGGAGTTGTAGTTGGGAGGTAGACAGGGAAGGGAGGGATACTCTGTGAAGGAATCGATTAATATCCTCCGCAGACGGCTGTATCTCTGAGGGGTCATCACCTAGGTTGTATAGGAAGCTGTAAAAGTCGGGGAATTTGTCCGCTATAGCTTGTGGGTGAGTGATTTTGGATGTAGATGTGGGGTGGAGTAGATAGGGGATTCTGGCTTTAGCTTGTTTGCGCTTAACTTGGGAGGCTAAGAATTTGCCAGCCTTATTAGCTTGGCAGTAGTGTTTTTGTTTCAGATAGTGAAGATGTCTATTTGAGAGTTCGAAGAGCAGAAGGCGGAGCTCCTGTCTCAACTCAATAATGGAATGAGACCTAGAGACAGTGGGATCGAGTTTATTGTCAGCATCCAACGTATGAATCTTATGCACCAGTAGGGAGATTTTATCCTTCCTCTGTCTCTGAAGCCACGCCTGCTGCTGGATGCACACCCCCCATAGGAAGGCCTTTTGTGCACCCCACAGCACCCAAGGGTCGGAGACAGAGGAGTCGTTAAGGTGACGGAATTCCTGCAATTGCTTAGTTATATGAGCCCTACATCTCTCATCCTGCAGCATACGGAGGTCACATCTCCAAATATAGGAGTTAGTACATTTTGCTGCCTCCTCTATAGTCAATTCCACCGCGGCGTGATTCGACCATGTTATGTCATTGACTGCAGAGGAGGAAGCCTTATCCAGCAAAAACAAGTCCACAAAGAACATATCCAAACGAGAATAGGAGTTGTGCCTAGCAGAGAAGAACGAATAATCCCTCTCCGTGGTGTGGTGGCACCTCCACTCATCAAAAATTTTTCTTCATGTAGTACATTTCCCAGAGATTGCTGTCGGCTCTGGGGGGGCGCCGAGGAGTCCAACCCGGGGTCGACAACAGCGTTAAAGTCCCCACACATTAGCAAATGACCATACTGCAACCCAGATACTTGCTTGGGAATTCTGCGCAGGAAACGAATCTGGTGAGAATTTGGAGCATACACAGTCACTAGAGTGAGCGGTAGTTCGTTGAGATCGCAGATCACGATGATATACCTGCCGTCGGGATCCAGAACTGTCTTGTGTATCCGGACTGCTAAGGAGTCCCGGAAAGCTAACATAACACCCCTCTGCTTTTCCGTGCTGGATGCCAGAATAACGTGTGGGTAGGCTTTGTGTCCACAGTGAGGCGTTGCATCAATGCAAAAGTGAGTTTCTTAAACCGCCAACACATCAGCACTGTGGGAAATGGCTTCCTTCCAGAGAGAACGTCTCTTGGCAGGGTGGTTCAGTCCGTTGGCATTAATGGACAGTAGCTTGATGGTCATGGCTTGGATAGTAGGTCCATGGTAGAGTGAGCATCACACATATTAGAAAGTGAAAAAAACAGGAACGTTGAGAAGTAAAGGAAAAAAAAAGAATGACAAGGCCTTAAAAAGGGCCATCTCAGCAACCCGGGAGCGAGAAGACTCACATAAAAACCAAAGGAGGGCCAGGTGGAAGAGCATCTTCCAGAGGCCAGAGACACAGAAGTGCGGTTTCAAGTGCGTTTAGGGCTAGGTTGAGTAAAGGAGGGCCTGGAGGGCAGTTTGTGGGAGGCTACATGCCATTCATCCTCCAGTGGCCGTAAGGGCGAGTGGTCCGGTGCCATGGCAGATTCCGCAGGGAGAATGTTCCATCTCCTGAGCATGGTGAGTCCATCGTCCAGTGATTTGATCGTGGTGGTGGATCCTCCATGTGTCACTAAGAGCGTCGCTGGGTATCTCCCCTTGTGCTGTATTTGATGGTTGCGCAATGCTTTAGTGATGGTAGATAGATTGCGCCAAGCCTGCAACGTGTGCTTGGAAATGTCAGGCAGGAGCTGAACATCACAGTAAGGGTCAGGAAGTGTACCCCGTTGCCTGGAGGCCATCATAATTCTGTCTTTAACCGTGAAAAAATGGACCCTGAGCAGGACATCCCTAGGCACATTGGATTCCAAGAAAGCGGGCTTAGGCAGTCTGTGGATTCTGTCAATATGAAGATCTGAGTCAGATAAGGAAGGCACCAGCAATTTAAAGAGAGAAGTGATTTGTTGCAACAGGTGGTCAGGAGAGATCGCTTCAGAGATGCCCCTCAGTTTGATGTTGTTACGTCTGGAGTGATCCTCCAGATCCCCCACTTTATTTTTCAGCCACAAGATCTCCTCAGTATGAGAATTCAATCTGTCAATCACTGAGTTGATGGATTCAGCATGATTTTGGACAGAATATTCTACGTGGTCAATTCTGGACCCTAGCGCAGAGATTTCCGCCGTTATCTGCCTTGTCTGCAGCTGCATGTCCGCCTGCATTAAGGTCCGCAGGGAGAACAGCATGTCCCTCACTGCGGCTTCAGATATGGGGTTGCCCCCTGGGGAATGTGCAGCTAGGGGATCCATAGCTGTGGGTGTCTGTGCTGCCAGGGCAGAAAAGTGAGTAAAGAGATCCATACCTGGTGCTCCAGGGAAATCAGGTGGCGGGGAGTCTCTTCTCTGCTTGTTCTTAGCAGGGCTTCTGGAGGATGGCGATGGTGGCGATGGAGACCCTGAGGACTGGCCGCTGTCTGGATTGCCGATCACTCTGCGGTGTGGAAGTGGCGGCTGGAGCGGTGTAAGCTTGGGGAGCAATCCAGCTCCCTGCTTGGAGCTCTGCGTGCGTCCCAGGCCTCCGGCGCCATCTTGGTGGAGACCATGCGTCTGCGAGATGAAGTAGCTGGATAGTTTGGACATCTGCGCTGGTTCTTTCTTGCGGCGGGTCATCCCGGCGGTGTCAGCGGTCCGGCGGAGGTAGGTGTTGGGGCTGGTGGAGCCCTTGTTGCGGCGTGTGTCTCGGATGGCTCACGGAGCTAGCACACTAAGCGGCCATCTTCCGCGCCGGCAGCCACGCCCCCCGGGGGCAGCAGAACTTGTCAAGTGGGATCCAACAATGGGGAGGAGATTGATGATGAGATGGAAGACTATGTGTGGGTTCCACTGACTAGAGAGAAGGAAACTTCTGAAGGAGAGGCAGAGCAGCAGTAAGGGATGATTTCTCCCAGAAGTAGTGGCAGCTTGCAGAGGACTGAAGGGGGCAGCCATCAACAGGGAGTTTCTCACAAGGGTTTTCAAAGATTTAAGATAGGTCAATTCAAGAGTGGAAGATGGTCATGGGGCCAAACTTAGTAGGTTAAAGTGAAAGCAGAAACCTCATCATAATTCTCTTACATCAACCCTACCATCTTGACAGCTTTCTTCCCAAGGCACATTTCTCTTCTGCAGCTACAGAAGCATTAACTAAGGAGCTTTGACAAGGTACAAATTGCACAGTTTTCACATACTGTATATCTGCAAATGTTGTACATCTAAAAAGCTTCTGTTTTTAATGCAAATTGTTAGGCAGTATACCTTTTTTTGTGCTGGCTAGCTGGTAAGTGTGCTGGCAAAACACATTTTTTGTTTGTGTTGTGCAAGGCCCAATTAAAGTGGGGAAACATTGAACACCTTTAGCTGCTATTGTGCTTTGCTGAACTTCTAGCATGTCCTTTAGGGGATGTTTTATCCTTTCAAAACACTGGCAGTTGTATGACGATGGAGTGAAATTGTTGTCCTCTCCTGCAGTCAGTTTGTGGCAGATGGGTTCTTATGCTGAAATGACGGGGAAACCACTTTACTGGATCCCCAATACAAGGGTAAAATCCTGATTTACTGTCACCATCCTAGATTGAACCCAAAATGCAGCTCTTATAGGGGGTGCTACACAAGAACCGCTTTTCTGCATTTCCTAATGGTGGCGGGATTCCCTTTCATGACCAACTTGCCTTCAATCATCTGATCCCAAAAAGGTGGGGAGCAGTGGCAGCGTCTGCCTCAGCAATGGTTTTTTTTTTCAGTTTTTTAAGCCATAGCTACCAGGCAGTGTTCACAGGCAACCCCCATACCACTTGATTTACCACTATATTGGGTTAGGAGCTGATGTGTACACTCTAAAAAGTTTGAACCCATGAATCTGCTTACAGGCTGGACCCTCTGGCTAGAGTTTGCACAGAATGTGCTGTAATGTCTGGCTTGCCCCACAGACAGTGTAATGTCAGAGAGACCCTTCAGCACAGCAGGCAGTTTTGTTATGAAGAGGCGAATCCACCTTTTCCCTGACAGCATGGAGCAGCTCACATTCATTAAAATTAACCAGTCTTGGATTTACATTGAGTACAAAACCCCTACTGCTGACACTGCAGACAAAAATTTTCAGTGTCATCCTGCCACTGCCCCACCAAAAAAAATGATATCTGCTGATACCCGCTTCTATCACTTCTCGAGGTCTACTCCAGTAATCTGGCACAGTAAACATGCCACACAAAGTTTTTGCAGCTGCCAAATCTCAAATGTTTCCTGCAGGGTAAAATCTTTATTGCATCTCATCTCTGTGGCCGATTACCATGCTCTGATACTGTAAAAGTTTTACACAAAGTTTATACAGCTGGACATCAGCTACCACATTTCTAATGTTTGTTACCTAAAAAAGCCTTTTTTTCAATTTTAAATTAACTATATTGGAGTGCTGCTGTTACATAATGGGTTTATGTGAAATCTCCATTAACAGCTATAAATATTTTGTAATTAGAAATATATTTCAGTTAGAAGGAAATACTGTATATTCAAAGTATTGAGTGTTGTGTTGGTATTACTGTAATTAGTTCCACTTCAAAGGTTGGCCTTTTGTTTACCCTGAACACTACATGGGTAATAAACAGCAGCCTTCTTTGACTCATCCAATCAGGCTGTGCCCAATATGCATTTGCTAGGTACAGTGACCAATTAGGTGGAGTTATATTAGCCACAGTACAGAAAGGAGAGGGGATATAATGCTTTGTCACCAAGCTATGTTCCTCTTTTGAGTGGGGACACACAGCAGGTACCATTCCTCGACCTGAAGTGGAAAGGTAAACTAACTCCATACTTGTACATTGTATTGTAAATATGGTTGTTGTGGGTAATTAGTAAATATCATATAAGCCAGGGCACTTATAGTGTTAATGTGTTGTAAACACTGCTTAGTGTGTAATTTGTATATATATTATGTGACCCTTTCAATAAATGTGTATTGCGTATGGAACTACCTCTTTTGTAAAAGAGATCTAGATGGGTACAGTATATGTACATACTACTGCAATGATTGAGGTGTAGGCACATTTACACATAATCTAAGCAACACTGCTATTGTATTTAATTTAACCTGAATGTGAAAGTTAAAATATCAATGACTGGTTTCCTATAGAGAAATCCCTGGCAGGTCGTAACCTATCCCACACCCCATGGCTTTCCCGCCATTGTAGAGGGCTCTCAGATTCTGTCTTACCCACATCTCTCCATGTCCATCTCCTATGTCTATGGGATGATATTAATAAACAGATACAACTTTCAATGCCTGTCTTCCCTCTAACCCCCCCCCCCCCCCCCCGGGAGGGTTCCCTTGGTTTGAGCCAGGAGAATGTCTTTCCTTTTTTGGTACTTGGGCATGCGACGGAGAGGTGCGATGTGGTAGGGTCATTCAAGAACAAGGGCTTCTTTCTCTTGACGCCCTTAGAGAACAGTATGGGCGCTTTCTATTAGATTGATGGAGGTACAGGCAACTTCACCACTTCATGCATCTCCAGTCGCCTGGGATTTGCACACCATCCACAATGACACAGTTTGAGACATTTTGTATAGGGAAAGATCCGATACACCACTCTATCTCAATGCTGTATAAGCTCCTTCAATAAGGGGGGCCTGTGACAAGGCACTGCTGTACCAATAAATATTGCCTTATCGATAATTTGCATTTTTATTCTCATGGGTGATTATGTAGGCAGGGACCCAGTGCAAGTGTCATATAAATTCCTGCGCCAAATGGTTACTATTAAATAAATTATGTATGGGGGGATAAACAAGACTGCAGCTACCTCACAATCACTGATGGGAAGGATAATGTATAAATATCTTGAAGTTATACTTCAATTAAGCAGCGCATATATTGCCATACAAGAATGTGCATATAAAATATGTAAATTAATATCAATAAAGTGCTAAAGTGACATAAACTAGAGTTTACCTCTTATAATAGTACCAATCCTTATAAATAATTATATATAATAAGGTGCATATGTATCAACCTAAATAAAGTGCTCTGTGACAATTCATTTATGCGTACGTATTCAAATAAATACAATTGTATATAAAGTGCGTAACATATCAATCAATAAAAGTGCTTAGTGCTCTGTGCAACTCCAATTGATCACTCAAAATTCAGTGCAAAAAAAGGTCCAATATTCTCCCAGTGAGGTATTCACAACCATGCAGGGGGACAATGGGGGTGGGTATCTCCTATTCACTCATGCAGGGATAGCCAGAGTGCGAGCTTACCGGAGGGATATGATCCCTGTTACCTTATGGCAACCTGGATCCTAAACGCTTTTTGCTAATATTTAGCTGTTGAGTAGCCCTCTCGTACACTTTTCCTCGGTACTGGGGTCATCTGGGTATCTCAGAGTGGATATTAGGAGAGAAACAAAGGGCTCCGCATGGTGTAGTATTTTCAAAAACGATTCCTTTTTATTAAGGGTTCATTAAAAGCTCATACACAACAGCAGTAAAATCAATTAATGCCTAAATAGCATTAAGCTGAGTAGCCGTATGCACTATTACCGGATTGCGGGAGATAACGAGCCGTCAGGATACAAGTCACGTCACTCCTGCCTGGCTTGTAGTCCGGCACCCGGCGTATGTTCCAGCTATACTCCACAGTGAGGCGGCATGCATGTCAGCTTTACATGTTTCGTCATTACGTGACGTCTTCGGAAGCAACTTCACCACTTCATGCATCTCCAGTCGCCTGGGATTCGCACACCATCCACAATGACACAGTTTGAGAAATTTTGTATAGGGAAAGATCCGATACACCACTCTATCTCAATGCTGTATAAGCACCTTCAATAAGGGGGGCCTGTGACAAGGCACTGCTGTACCAATAAATATTGCCTTATCGATAATTTGCATTTTTATTCCCATGGGTGATTATGTAGGCAAGGACCCAGTGCACTGTATTGCCTGGGGCCCTTTAATGCTCTTAAGATGGCACTGCTGTGCCCAGCGTGGTACTTATCTCCATGTGTAGTGGGAATGCCCCAAAATAAGACCTTTTTGACTGGATATTCAGACCCAAATTAAGCTGATACTTGATATCGATATCACAGACTCACCCATGCAGTTCTTGCTACATGTGCCATCCATTCCTATTAGTCACTAATTAGTCGAGAAAAGCATTTTGCCACACCTTCTTAAAGCTGCTCGCCGCCTCATCCCAATTTATTGGAAAAAATCCCAGGTGCCTAGCTGGGCCGGGCCAAATGGATCAAAATGGTTGACAACATCATGGAGGCGGAGGGACGGATGGCTAAGTGCACGGATTGCTATAGCAAATTTTACTCAATCTGGGCTACATGGATCCACAACACATTTAAGGCCAACGGCTCTCTGTTATAGTACTCCTCCTTTACAAAATAACAGGCCTAATCACCACTTGAGATCCTGCTGCATGCTCCTACATTATATCCCTGGACTATCGATAACAGTTTTGCCACACATATCCTGATGTATATATTGACTCGGGTTCAGATGTGGTCCATGTTGGTCCCTTCTTGGTTTCTTCCCTGTTTCTCAATTGAGATAACCTTAGATAGTTGGACCAGACATCAGTTCCTTCTCACTTATCCTTCCTTTCCCAAGGTGTTACTTGCTCACTGAGGTTTTCCATTGTTCTTCATTCTCCTTCCTGGGCAGACATGCCCTCCCCCTGTGCCCCCCTTCTCCCCTTCTTTTTGTCTTTTTGTTGTAGTATTTGTACCCCATGTTACCTCTGTTCTTATCTTATTGTGTGGAAACTTTCAGCATATTAATAAAAATAAAGATTACAAAAAACATCAATGACACATCCAAAATTGCGATGCCTGAAAACAGTGCTGCTGACACTGAAAATTGTACCATTCCGTAACACCACATATGCTTAAAGGCATTTCCCAATGTAATCTATGTTGACTATGAAGTTACAACAAAATGACTGTCTCCCAGCTGTATGGTATACATGCCCTTTTAAACCAATACCTTGCTATTAGTCTTGAAAATAGAAAAAAATTAGTGTTAAGATTTGCCCTCCATATTCTCTATTAGGGTTCATTGCTAAATGTGGGTTTTGTGCACTTCAACCAGCATTAGATGAACCTCCCATCCATTCCTGACTCAAACCTGTGCAGATTTGCTAATCTCTATCTCTGACCTACATTAAATAAACCCCCCAAAACTTTACACTTACCAAAAAATCATAGTGTTGAACATCTTTTTGTTTGAAACGGAACTCCAGGCATATATAAAAGACACAAGACCGCAACACTATATTCATCAATACATCCTTAAATGTAGTTTTAAAGTAAGCCATGTAAGTAATTGAACTTGAGCGTAACTTAACTGCAGCAGAGAAAAATTAGGTAATGTCCCCTGTTAAACTATATCATTCTATGCAAAAATGCATGGACAGAAATACAAATCCTTTGTCAGACAAAATTGTCCTTTATATGTATTTAATGTGTTTATTTAGCTGCTTGCTTATAGTTCTGCTTTAAACAAGACTCTCATAATACACTAAGGTCCTCTTTACTGAAAAAGCCAAGTGTCTACCTTTCCTACTAACTTACCTTACAAGACTACTTCTGCTATTACTACTAAACTCCAGGTATTTTTTAAGAACAGCATTAGCTTGTATTACAACAGAATTTTGAGGGTTTAAACAATCTGAACACTCTCCACCACCACGCTCATAGTCATAGAATAAATGTGATTTTATTTTTCATTTCCTATTCTCATTTCATCTGAATAATATATGATTTGTATACATATGATTTATTCATGGCGACATAAAGAGGGCCTTTGTAACTAAATTTTCTGGTGGGCTTTTCAACCTACAGCCCTTTATCATCTTAATACAAGCATGATCTTTGCAGTCTTCAACACATGCTTGCTGTGTCTTCTTAGTAGTGAGCTACAATCATTTTCTTGGTTAGGTACATTTGATCTTGGCTAATTGTGCAGTAGCTACCTTTCTTACAATGACCATCTTTTTAATTTTTGAAGCTTCTTAGAATCTTTTATTATGACTTCTATGTTTGGCAGTTCCCTGAATGTGCATTACACATGCAATAGCACATCAACCAGACAGTCTGACTGCATGAATAAATAAACCAGAATGTAGCAAAGAGCTATTTTAAATGCTGGCATCACATTCCATGCATATGTGAAACATCAAAGATGATTAGTGCAGACAGGGGATCGGAAAACTATGAAAGGTTTTAAAAATCTTGATAGGATCTGACTCTCTTTATGTGTGAATATGGTCCTACTGACATCATTTTATTTTAATTTCACATTTTGTTAAAATATGCCTTCTATTTGTAAGATTAAAGAAGCTTTTAGCTATAAAATCATGTTTAACACCTTATAAAAAATACTTTGGTATTCAAAAAAATAATCCATTCTTTATAAAGTTTTGGAAAACTTAAGGGTGATTCATGAGCTGTTGTGTTTTTTTAGACATAATGCCAGTTCTGTTCAGCTTCCTTCAACTCAATCCTAAAGATGTAAACAGATCTCAGTATAACTCTTAAAAAAAAGATGGAAAGCCAAGAAAAAAGTTGGCAGGATGATGAATCGTAACCATAGTCTACAGGCAAATCAAAGAATGCTCTATGTACTTATTGACTAGTGAATTGTAAATATGGCCTAATGATCTACATACTGTCACATTTTTTGGGAACATTGGATTCAGAAGAGAACAAGACATATGGGAACTAACTTTTCCACTGTTAAAAATACACACGTGCCAAATAATTCCATTGTATTCCATACATTACAAGAAAACCTGTTGCTTCGTTAATGTTAGTAAACGGGTACCTCTTGGTGTTTAGAAGCCTTTCTAGTGCACCCTTGGAGTTTCAAAACCTGGTTTCTCTATTATACACATTTCAACCACAGTTTAATGATCAAGGCAGGGGCGTAACTACAGGGGTTGCAGGGGTTGCAATCGCTACCGGGCCCCATGCTCCAGGGGGCCCGGTAGCAAACCAGTGGGTGAACTTCTAGGATCTCAAAGGTCACACTTGCGACCGGGCCCTGGCATTTCACCACTGTGGGGAGGCCCCAAGATTGCAGGAAGGGGGCCCACTGCAGAACTTGTGAAAGGATCCTGATGCGGGACCATAATAAAAGGCCATGCAATGAGATTAAAGAGCCCCAGGATTAGTGGGAAGAGCCCCGGGCTTGAAGGGAAGGGCCCCGGCCAGGGGTCTGGGGGGCCCTTCATGGTTTCTTGCATCGGGGCCCTGAAGGTTCTAGTTACGCCTCTGGATCAAGGTCCACCCTCTGTCAATCACCACATCTTCCAAGCAGCATTTTAATATGACGGGCAGCCTTACTGTCCATTATGGAGATGTGGGGGATCAGATACAGTTGGTCAGAGATTAAAAATTGCTTATGTAATCAGAATGCATAACAGAGCTCCATTAGGTTTGGAGCTTTCAGGGTTTCCTGGAAATAAAAAAAAATGGAATATGTTGGAACCTGGAATTTCGTGCAATAAGCTGCAGGCAATCATTATCCATTATTGAGTTACACTTTAAGAACAGTGAAAAGCAGAAATAGCATTTCTCTTTTCTTCCAGGGGACAAGTGAAACTAAACAACATCCTTATTCACATAGGGCCTAATTTACTATAATGCTACGCCAGCGTATCGGCATACTTTTGTACTCTACGGCAAACTTACTGTAAATACACTGCATAATCAAATTCACTATAAGGATCGGGAAAGTGTAATCGGGAATGCAAATTCACTATCGGCAATGTACAGCAGCGAGGGAGTAAAAAAGTAGTCGCGCTAAAAGTACCACTATTTTCCTGGAAATAATGTTTTTAGCATGATAGCATAGCTAAAAATGGTTCTGAAAGATGTGGAATAATATTGGACATATTCTGCTGTGAAACTTTTTCAAAAAGTGATGTATAAAAAGAAATTTCAATGAAAGTGTGAAAAGTAAAAAACTCTCCCACAGTCTACGACTGTGGAGCAGCACATGTGTGCATGCTCAGACCTTAAAAATCCGCCTGGGAAATCGTAAGCTGCTGTTATAGTGCATTAGCAAATTCGCCTTAGCGATTACGAGTACGTAAAAAATAGGCATAAGTGTATAGAAAAGCAAGTGTCATCCATTTATTCAAATTGTGCAACTCTGTTATTTACACAAAATCATACATTTTAATTGTGGTATGAACTGTTTAAATATTAAAGACAATTGTGTTTGCTGGCTTTTTATTTAGCTTCTTATTCCTTTTTATGTTAAACAATCTTAGTAAGCTGGAATGTTTTCATGTGTTTTTGCAACAGATAGTATTCCCTTGCTGTCTCTCTCTCTCTCTCTCTCTCTCTCTCTCTCTATATATATATATATATATATATAAAAAAGAACAAAAGGAAATTGTCCCAAGGGACTTTAAAGAGAGAAACCGCAGACCACATGGTATAGATAAAAATACAAAAGCATTTTATAAATCCAATACAGTCATATTAGCATACATTAAAAGCACAAGCATCATTATTAAAAATTCAAGCAGGTGCAAAACTAAAATAAAGTAATTGAGCAACCAAAAGGACTCAGTGGCTATCAGGTACTGCGATATGTGTGCTCAAAATAGAGATCGACTGATTATCGGCAACACCGATATATCGGGGGCTGATATGCACTTTCCCCGATATATCGGAATCGACCCCAGAGGTTACCGATATTGCCGATATTTAGGGAAAGTGCATGTCCTGGGGTGATGCCTGCAGCTAGAGGCATCACCCCCCCGGTACCGGAGTCCATAGCCAACGGTCGGCTGACTTGTAATGACAACCGATGTGGCTGAGAAGCCGCTCGGCTGTCATTACACGGCTCACTCGGGTCTACCGTCCCACCGGGAGACCCGTGCGTCCTACATCCACTGCCACCGCCGAAGAGAAGACTTTGTGTAGCCTGAAGATGTGTCCCCATGAAAGCCAGTATCCCTGCCAAAAGTGCACATGCGCCGGTCTTCATGTAAAAAACCCAGACGTGATGTCATGACATCACTTCTGGGTACTCTGCGCCGAATTAAAAAAACTGACAGCATTCAAAACAGCCAAACTTGGCGTTTTGAATGCTTTTCAGTGCCGGGGAGGGGTTTGGTGTCTGTTAGACCCCCAGAACCCTCCACAAGGAGTACCTTTAGAAAAAAAAAATGTTTTTTAACATGTCCGAAAATATCGGCCGATATCGGCCAATACTGATATCCGATGACCAAAATATCGGTATCGCCATTAAAAAAACTATATTGGTTGATCACTAGTAGGGTTTGAGAGAACCCGGACTGTATTGTTCGGGTTCGTACTGGACTTGTGGGTATTCGGTACCCGGACCCGAACCAGAACATTCCACTGTATGTTCGGGTACTGTCCGGTAACGTTATTTGATGTTTTGGCGCGGTTTTAATGGCTCGGTTTCAACAGGTGCAAGGCAGCGAATCAGCAAGCGTTTAACTAGTGTAAAAGCAAAACTGTAGCGCTAAAAACCCTTGGTCATGACAGTCCCACTTGAAGATGTAAATAAAGCAATATGATGACAGTCCATATGAATCCAACTCCTCATTCAAAGTGATTTCTAGGATAGAAAACCGCCACCAGACAGCACTCCAACACCAGTAATTCTAACTTCTTACCAGAAGCTGTTGATCCCCATGACAGAGATCAAAAATTGCGCATAACCAATGGTAGGTGAAGGCTTCTCCAGTGTGTTCCTGATATGCTCACAGTAGAATGCAATATGCAGAGAGAGAAGGAACATCTCATAGCATAGACTGTTTAAAAATGCTTTATTCTAAAAAGAGGTATGGTACTCACAAACATCATGATGTATCTCGCATGTAGTATTGAGCATAGAGACCTCCAGATATCTATAGGGCGTTCTGTCCATGGACCACCAAACCTATGGCCGTCCTGTCTCCTCCAGGGATTCCGGAACGCGCTACCCAGCACGCCACCCGACGTACGTTTTGTCCGATTGGACGTCGTCATGGGGTGTGGCTACAGGGTGCACCTATGCCTTCTATAGTGGAGGAGAGAGCCGCCCACCGGAACTGAGCAGCCGGAAGTGAGGTATGCGCTCCACACGACCGGAAACAATGCTCAGACCGGAAGGAAGGAAGGGGAGAACCACACAGTGAGAAGAGAAAGGAAAAAAACATCCAAAAGAGACTCACCATATAAAATCTCCGCTACCTTTGTAAAAACAAAACCCAATATATGGAATGAACCAGAAAGAGGGGAAATACTCCATATACCAAAAGGCACATAGAGATCGCATATGTTAAGCCGTGACTCCGGGGGAGACAGCGCCATCTTGTGGTGCCCCAAGTTCAGAGCAGCCCAAGCACAAGGAGGTCTCAAAAAGCACATACATATACAAAAATAATACAACAAAATGACACACATAGAAACGTTTAAAATGCTACACAATAAAATGAATTAGTATGTTAAAAAACATTTAAACTCTTATGCGTAAAAATATCCATTAATAGCACAGCAAAAATTAAAAATAAAAAGAGAAAATAGAGGAAAAATAAGGGGCAATCTAGGAATTACTGATATGGGCATTTAAATCCCATTCAATATTCAGGCCCAGGGGGGTATAGGATTTGAGTCTATAAATCCAGCTCGTTTCGAGTTTGGAAACCCCTCTTGTTAAATTACTTCCCCTCCAATGTCCTGAAAATTTGTCAATGCCCAAAAATAGGGTGCCACTGGGATCACTATTGTGGCACTCAGCATAATGCCTAGAAAGGCTGTGTTTGGGAAAGCCCTTAACTATGTTGGCCACATGCTCCTTGAGCCTCACATGAAGCTCTCGGATAGTGCGGCCAACATAGTCTAGGCCACAAGGACATCTCACCAAGTAAACCACGTACCTGGTGGTGCAGGATATGAATGGTTTGATTTTAAAAACCTGTCCAGTGGAGCCAGATTGAAAGGTATCCACACGTCTCTTTTTTTCCACATTAAGGTGGCAGATAGTGCACCTCCTACATTTATAAAAGCCTCCCATTTGCTGAAAAAAGGAGACCTTTTTGGGGGGATCCCTAATGTTGGGGGCAATCTGCAACCTTAAGGGAGGGACACCCCTGTAAATAACCTAAGGCTGGGGAGGTAAAAGGGGGCCCAATACTGAATCATTCCTCAAAATATGCCAATGGCGTCGAAGAATGGTCTTAACTGAAAAATGTTGAGTGGAGTACGAAGAGAGGAATGCAAAATCAAAGGGACGTTTGATATCCCTCTGTTTAGGCTGAAGAAGATCCTCTCTCACTCTTGAATCAGCCTTTAACAGGGCCTGATTCAAAAGAGATTCGTCGTACCCCTTCTCACGAAATCTTTCTTTGAGAACTGAGGCTTCCTGCAGGAAATCTTCCTGATGCGAGCAATTGCGCTTCAAGCGTAAAAACTGACTGACAGGAACGGATTCCAACCACTTCCTATGATGACAACTCGTGGTGTCTATGAACCCGTTCCTGTCAGTCGGCTTAAAGAAAGTTGAGGTAACAATCTGACCTTCCTCGATACGGATTCTTAAGTCCAGGAAGTGAATCTCGCTGACGCTTGATTCATAGGTCAGACTGATGCCCCTGTCGTTGTCATTTAGGGTTTCCATGAACTCAATCAGGGAATCACCCGTGCCGTCCCATAGGAAGAGGATGTCGTCGATGTACCGCCGCCAGAGCACAAGCTCTGGCCTCGGCACACCCCAGACGACATCCTCTTCCCATTTGGCCATGAACAGGTTGGCCATACTGGGCGCGAATTTCGCGCCCATGGCCACACCCCTGTTCTGTAGATAATAAATGCCATTATACCAAAAGTAATTTAGGGACATTGCATAGTCCAGAAGGGAAATAATAAAATCCCTCTGAAAACTCAACAACCTTTCTGACCTCAGATAATGGGACACTGCCTCTCTGCCGTGCTGGTGGGAAATTATAGTATACAGGGATGAAACATCCGCTGTTACCAAAATGTAATTATCCTGCCAGGTGATATTGCCCAACTCATTGATCACCTGCATGGAGTCTCGTAAATACGAGGGCATTTTTACCACCACAGGCTGTAGGAAATGATCAATATATTTGCCCACCCGGGAGGTAACGGAATCAATACCGCTAACTATAGGTCTCCCGGGTGGGCAAATAGGATCTTTATGTATTTTGGGCAGGAAATACATAACGGGTACCCTAGGGGCAGAGGGCACTAGGAAAGCCTTCTCCTTTTTGGTGAGAAGCTTCCTGTCAAAGCCATCTTTCACCAGGGCAATCAGTTCCTTTTTGTATTTGGCAGTAGGGTCACCTCTCAAGGGAACATAAGTGTCCCCATCGGAAAGTAATCTCATCATTTCTGCATCATAGGCGGTGGTGTCCATAATGACGATTCCGCCGCCCTTATCTGCAGGCCTCACTATGATATCACTTCGCTCTCTAAGAGACTTCAGTCCCCTGTTAAAGGCGGAGTGCATCCCACATTTGTTCAACCGAAGCTGGTCTATGTCTTTTGCAACTAGATCTCTAAATACAGCCACTGACGGCGCTACCGCACCGGGAGGGTTGAACGTAGAGGCATTAGAAAAGCTAGTGCTTTTAATGCCCATATTATATTCAATTTTAGACGTGGGAGGATTTACCGTGAAGTGTCTCTTAATATTGACCTTTCTTATAAATTTTTGGAGGTCGATAAATGTGTTAAACTTATCCAGTTGTTTCGGGGGTGCATACTTTAAACCCCTATTAAGGACACATTTTTCATCATTAGAGATTACAGCGGAACTAAGGTTAAAGAGGCCTCCATCCTTTAAAGACGCCTCTTTTTTCTGGCGGAGTCTCCTCCCCCCCCTTGTCCCCCTTTTTTTCAGTTTTTTCTCCTTTTCGCTTTGGGGGTAACCACGGGAAAAAAACGTTGATTAGCATTCGGTGCATTTTGGAAGTTTCCTTCCCTGCCCCCAGAAGCCTGTTCGTAGTATTCATCCCCTGAGTTACCTGACCGGCCACTCTGTCGATTGGAAGAACCTCCTCCTCTCTGTGGGTGGGCAGTCATGTAACGATCAGGTTCCCTAATTTCATTTGCCAATGGCGCAAACCTATTGTTGGTAGGCACATTGTTTCCGGGATGGTATGGGTGAGGGGGACGTCCCCCACCTCTACCTCGACCTCTACCCCGTCCCCTACCCCTCCCTCTGGCCTGATAACTCCATTGGGAAGGCTGGGGAAGAGGGGAGTAGGGTTGACTCATCTCCGTTCTTACTAGGCGACTAGTATCTGGATTAGGGACAGATGATACCTCCATCTCATTATCTAGATCATTGGTAGAAATTGAGGCCAATTTAACCGACTGCCATTTAAAGATTTTCTGGGAGTTGTAATCTCCCAGATCCCTGGCAAAATTTTTGCGTTTCTTGGCCTTCTGTTCTGCATCTACCTTCTCCAGATGCCTCTTAAGGGCTTCTGACTTGGTTTTGTATTCGTCCTTGTTTTTAAATGAGGTAAATTTTTCTTTAATTATATTGATATCCTCATCTAACTTGGTCATTTTGAGCCTTTTCTTAAACAACATAAAATTCAAAAGACCAAGTCCAGCCTTATTAAAATACAAGGACCATTCACTCAGATCGTCCACATCACTTTGGGGAAATACCTCCCATCTGAGACTCCTAGGCACCATGCCGTCCGCGATGTACTTCTCAAAGAAGACCACATCCCATTTTTGCCACCTTAATGTGGAAAAAAAGAGACATGTGGATACCTTTCAATCTGGCTCCACTGGACAGGTTTTTAAAATCAAACCATTCATATCCTGCACCACCAGGTACGTGGTTTACTTGGTGAGATGTCCTTGTGGCCTAGACTATGTTGGCCGCACTATCCGAGAGCTTCATGTGAGGCTCAAGGAGCATGTGGCCAACATAGTTAAGGGCTTTCCCAAACACAGCCTTTCTAGGCATTATGCTGAGTGCCACAATAGTGATCCCAGTGGCACCCTATTTTTGGGCATTGACAAATTTCCAGGACATTGGAGGGGAAGTAATTTAACAAGAGGGGTTTCCAAACTCGAAACGAGCTGGATTTATAGACTCAAATCCTATACCCCCCTGGGCCTGAATATTGAATGGGATTTAAATGCCCATATCAGTAATTCCTAGATTGCCCCTTATTTTTCCTCTATTTTCTCTTTTTATTTTTCTTTGTTTGCTGTGCTATTAATGGATATTTTTACGCATAAGAGTTTAAATGTTTTTTAACATACTAATTCATTTTATTGTGTAGCATTTTAAACGTTTCTATGTGTGTCATTTTGTTGTATTATTTTTGTATATGTATGTGCTTTTTGAGACCTCCTTGTGCTTGGGCTGCTCTGAACTTGGGGCACCACAAGATGGCGCTGTCTCCCCGGAGTCACGGCTTAACATATGCGATCTCTATGTGCCTTTTGGTATATGGAGTATTTCCCCTCCTTCTGGTTCATTCCATATATTGGGTTTTGTTTTTACAAAGGTAGCGGAGATTTAATATGGTGAGTCTCTTTTGGATGTTTTTTTCCTTTCTCTTCTCACTGTGTGGTTCTCCCCTTCCTTCCTTCCGGTCTGAGCATTGTTTCCGGTCATGTGGAGCGCATACCTCACTTCCGGCTGCTCAGTTCCGGTGGGCAGCTCTCTCCTCCACTATAGAAGGCATAGGTGCACCCTGTAGCCACACCCCATGACGACGTCCCATCGGACGAAACGTACGTCGGGTGGCATGCTGGGTAGCGCGTGCCGGAATCCCTGGAGGAGACAGGACGGCCATAGGTTTGGTGGTCCACGGACAGAACGCCCTATAGATATCTGGAGGTCTCTATGCTCAATACTACATGCGAGATACATCATGATGTTTGTGAGTACCATACCTCTTTTTAGAATAAAGCATTTTTAAACAGTCTACGCTATGAGATGTTCCTTCTCTCTCTGCATATTGCATTCTACTGTGAGCATATCAGGAACACACTGGAGAAGCCTTCACCTACCATTGGTTATGCGCAATTTTTGATCTCTGTCATGGGGATCAACAGCTTCTGGTAAGAAGTTAGAATTACTGGTGTTGGAGTGCTGTCTGGTGGCGGTTTTCTATCCTAGAAATCACTTTGAATGAGGAGTTGGATTCATATGGACTGTCATCATATTGCTTTATTTACATCTTCAAGTGGGACTGTCATGACCAAGGGTTTTTAGCGCTACAGTTTTGCTTTTATTTTATTTTAATCTGCTACAATTCGGATTAGTGTGGCTGCTGGACCCAACTATATTTGCTGTTTTTACAGTTATTTCATTTTTTCTTTAGCGCAGCAATTTTATTATTTTGTTTAACTAGTGTGCCATAGAAGCCATCACAGCCATGCCTACTAATGGCAGGGCTGTGATTGGCCAGTGCAGCATGTGACCCAGAGTCTATATAAGCTGGAGTCACATAGCGCCGTGCGTCACTCTGCTATAACTATACTAGGGAGAGGTTCCTGCTGCTTTTGCTGAGGGAGAGATAGGAGATTACTGTAGGGTCAGGCTGGAGATTACTTTGAGGGAAAGCATAGGAACAATCTTCTTTAATCAGACAGCGATCTACATTGATTTGATTGTGTGGGGGTGCAGTGCACAATCTTTTTGCCCAGAGGGAAAGATAGGAGATTACTGTACGGTCAGGCTGGAGATTGCTTTGAGGGAAAGCATAGATAGGAAGAATCTTCTTTAATCAGACAGCGATCTACATCGATTTGATTGTGTGGGGGTGCAGTGCACAATCTTTTTGTCTGGAGGGATAGATAGGAGATTACTGCAGGGTCAAGCTGGAGATTGCTTTGAAAGAAAGCATAGATAGGAACAATCTTCTTTAATCAGACAGCGATCTACCTTGATTGTATTGTGTGGGGGTGCAGTGCACAATCTTTATGCCCTGACCTGAGCCCAGTGAGGAGGAGAAAGGAGAAGAAAAAACTTTTATCAGTCTGTTAGGCGTGCGATGCTGCACATTTAATGCAAGCTCAGTGCATATGTGTCTGCTTAATCTGCATTTAAAAAAGAAAAAAAATTTTTCCTTCATATTTAACGTTGACATACAGTGTTTAGACAGACATTGCTTTTCTAACCTGCTCTTCAAAAAGCACCAATGTAAGGGGAAAATAATTATTTTTCAGTATTTAGGGAAAAAAAATATTTTTCAGTTTTTCATTCAAATGGGTTTTTTTTATTTTATTCAATAGCGGAATAGAACAACAACAGTATCCAACCTGTTAGGCGTGCGGTGTGTAGCGGCCATTTCCTGCAACCTCAGTGCATATGTGTCTGCTTAATCTGCATATAAAAAAGAAAAAAACGTTTTTCCTTCATATTTTACTGTGACTTACAGCGTTTAGACAGACACTGCATTTTAAATCTGCTATTCAACAAGCACCAATTAAGGGGACAATTATTTTTTAGCTTTTCATTCATACGTTACAGTGCGATACACCCATTGCATACTGTTGTTGTATTCCGCTTTGCAATAAAAACCCATTTAGGGGGGAAAAAAAGTTAATTGCGGCCCTGTCTGCATATGTTACAGTGAGATACACCCATTGCATACTGTTGTGTTGCGCATTGCAATAAAAACCCATTTAGTGGGGAAAAAAAGTTAATTGCGGCCCTGTGTGCATATGATACAGTGAGATACACCCATTGCATACTGTTGTGTTGTGCATTGCAATGAAAACCCATTTAGGGGAAAAAAAGTTAATTGCGGGCCTGTGTGCATATGGTACAGTGAGATACACACATTGCATACTGTTGTGTTGTGCATTGCAATAAAAACCCATTTAGGGGGAAAAAAAAGTTAATTGCGACCCTGTCTGCATATGGTACAGTGAGATACACCCATTGCATACTGTTGTATTCCGCTTTGCAATACAAACCCATTTAGGGGACAAAAAAGTTAATTGCGGCCCTGTCTGCATATGTTACAGTGAGATACACCCATTGCATACTGTTGTGTTGCACATTGCAATAAAAACCCATTTAGGGGGAAAAAAAGTTAATTGCGGCCTAGGCTGCATATATTACAGTGAGATAAACTCATTGCACACTGTTGTATTCAGCTTTGCAATACAAACCCATTTAGGGGAAAAAAAATAAATTGCGGCCTAGTCTACATATTTTACTGTGAGATACACCCTTTCTATACTGTTGTTCTAATCCGCTATTCAGTAAACACCAATTTAGGGAAAAAATATTACATTGCGGCCTAGTCTGCATATGTTACAGTGCAACAAGGCACACAGGTCTCACATGGAGGCCCAGTTGCTGGTGGTGAAGGGGTGCTTTTCCGCAGAGCGACTCATGCGTGCGTGCTGCAGCTGAAACTCCACTATGGCCTGCTGCTGCTCGCACAGTCTGGCCAGCATGTGCAAGGTGGAGTTCCACCTTGTAGGCACGTCACATATGAGGCAGTGAGCGGGAAGGCCGAAGTTACGCTGCAACGCTGACAGGCGAGCAGCAGCAGGGTGAGAATGCCAAAGTGCACACACAGATGGCCCGCACTTTCTGCAGCAACTCTGACATATCGGGGGTAATTTCTAAGGAACCTCTGCACCACCAAATTCAGCACATGCGCCAGGCAAGGGATGTGTGTCAAACCCGCTAGGCCCAGAGCTGCTACGAGATTTCGCCCATTATCGCACACCACCAGGCCGGACTTGAGGCTCACTGGCACCAACCACTCATCGGTCTGCTGTTCAATGCCCCTCCACAACTCCTGCACGGTGTGTGGTTTTTCCCCCAAACAGGCAAGTTTTAAAACTGACTGCTGTCGTTTACCCCTGGCTGTGCTGTAGTTGGTGGTGAAGGTGTTACGCTGACCGTATGAGGAGGCGGTAGAGGATGAGGAAGCGGAGTAGGAGGAGTTAGGAACAGGAGGCAAACTGAAGCACACTGCAATCCTCGGTGGTGGAAGGACATGCGCCAAACTGCTATCCGCCTCTGGCCCAGCCACCACTGCATTTACCCAGTGTGCTGTTAGGGAGATATAACGTCCCTGACCGTGCTTACTGGTCCACGTATCCATAGTTAGCTGGAACTTGCCACAGATGGCGTTGCACAGTGCACACCTGATTTTGTCACCCACTTGGTTGTGCAGGGAAGGGATGACAGCATTTCAAAGGCCAGGAATTTTGAAATGCTGGCATTCAGAGCCAGGGATCGTGGGTGGGTAAGGGGGTACTTCCTCTTCTGCTCCAGTGTTTGGGAGATAGAAAGCTGAACGCTTCCATGGGACATTGTGGAGATGGTTGTTGGTGACCCAGGTGGTGGTGTTGCTGGCAGATCCTTTGTTTGCGGGGTGGCAGGAGCCGGTCTCACTACAGAGGTGGATGAAGAGGCCGAGACTGCAGCAGAAGAGGAGCCAGAGAACTTTCTTGGTTTTTGAGGTGTCTACTCCACTGCAGCTCCTGCTTTGCAATTAGATGCCTGGTCATGCAGGTTGTGCTCAGGTTGAGAAGGTTTATGCCTCGCTTCAGGCTCTGATTGCACAGCGTGCAAACCACTCATGTCCTGTCATCATCACATTGTCTGAAGAACTGCCATGCTAGGGAACCCCTTTTGAGCTGGCTTTGGTGTGCTCGGTCCCTTGCTGCGTTGGGCAGTAGCAGGCGTAGTGTCTAGGGCACGGGCGCTCCACTTTTGAACCCTGCTCCCTCTTCTGCTGTGCTGGTGGCTCTTTGCGACCACCGCCTCTTCCTCCAAACCACTCAGGTCACCTGCATGACGTTCATTCCATGTGGGGTCGAGGACCTCATCATCCTCCACATCATCTTCCACGCAGTCTTCACCCCTGCAACCCTTGTCAGTCTCCACAATTCGGAATTCCGCAGCAGTTGGCACCTGTGTTTCGTCATTATCCGAGATGTGCTGCGATGGTCCTCCCATGTACTCATCTTGAGACATAAGTGGTTGGGCATCGGTGCACTCAATCTCTTCCACTTCTGGGGCAGGGCTAGGTGGATGGCCCTGGGAAACCATGCTAACAAAGTCATCAAAAAGAAGAAGAGACTGCTGCATGACTTGGGGCTCAGACTGCTTGGCTGATTTACAAGGGGGTGAGGTGAAAGATTGATGGACATCGGCTACAAGTGCCAACTCTGACCTTCCAGCAGAAGACTGGGTGGGAGACAATGTGGAGAAACTGGAGGCACTGTCAGCAACCCAATCTACTATCGCCTGTACTTATTCTGTCCTCAACATTTGTAGAGGCGCATTAGGCCCTGCCAAATACTGCTGTAAGGTTCTGTAGCCTACTCGCAGCTGAGAAAGGTGTTTCACTTGAGCGTGTAGCTGGCACAGATCGACCACGTCCTTTCCTTGCAACAGGAGCTCCACCAGCAGCACCAAGACCCAGCAACTAACATGGTGGAGCAGTATGTGTGAACTCGCCTAGACGTACTGAATGACGGGTCTGCCCCCTTCAACTTCTGGCTCTCCAAATTGGGCACATGGCCTGAGCTTGCCTTTTACACCTTGGAGGTGCTGGCCTGCCCTGTAGCCAGTGTATTATCAGAACGGGTATTTAGCATGGCTGAGGGCGTTATCACAGACAAGCGCAGCCGCCTGTCCATAGCCAATGTTGACGAGCTCACGTTCATTAAAATGAACCAGGCATGGATCCCACAGGACTTGTCTGTACCTTGTGCAGAATAGACATGTATACCGGCCTTACCCAGCCATTGTTGTATTTTTGATCTTTCTCACTCTTTTTGGGGTGTACCCTAATTTAAAAAGAAATAAAATTAAAAACAAAAACCAGTGTTGGCTACTTCATCCTCCTCCACCATCGCTTCCACCTACACTGCCACATTCACCGCCACCTCAACCTCCTACTCCATATTGGCCTCATCCTCCTCCTCCTCCTCCACTGCCGCCGCTTCCACCTACACCGCCATATCCTCTGCCACCTCAACCTCCTACTCCATATGGGCCTCGTCCTCTTCCTACATCATTCAAGATGATTATTTTTTATTTTTCAGTTTTTTATGTTATTTTAAGTTATTTCCTATCCATATTTGTTTGCAGAGCACTCTGCATGCTCTTAAGATGAGTTTGCTGCCATTTGCAGCCATCTAGCCCTTTCCATGTTTGTTTTAGAGGCATTTTAGTGCTCAAAAGTTTGGGTCTCCATTGACTTCAATTGAGTGCTTTTGGTTGCTCCATTACTTTATTTTATTATTGCACCTGCTTGAATTTTTCATAATGATGCTTGTGCTTTTAATGTGGTCTGCAGTCTCTCTCTTTAAAGTCCATTGAGACTGAGAGATACCGATTGCACCTCACTGCGCAGAGAGAGAGAGAGAGAGAGAGAGAAAAAGGGAGTGAGAGAGAAAGAGAGAGATATTGCCATGTACATGGTGTATGCCCAGGGACTTTTGTCATTTGGCATATATCTTTTGTTACACTGAGCATATTCAAACACTTTGCTGCTTCAACCATATCTTTGGCTACACTGAGCATGCTCAGACACTTTGCTGTTTGACATCTGAAATTAAATGGTAGATAATGCACTCCTTGCTCTCCATCTCACATACATCAACACATACAATAACAATGTGGTGTGTTGTTTAGTATTTACAAATGATAGGCTTTTTCACCACAAAAATGGAATATAGTATCTCACAAAATTGAGTACACCCCTCACATTTTTGTAAATCTTTTATTATATCTTTTCATGTGACAACACTAAAGAATTACACTTTGCTACAATGTAAAGTAGTGGGTGTACAGCTTGTATAACAGTGTACATTTGCTGTCCCCTCAAAATAACTCAACACACAGCCATTAATGTCTAAACCACTGACAACAAAAGTGAGTACACCCCTGAGTGAAAATGTCCAAATTGGGCCCAATCAGCTATTTTCCCTCCCCGATGTCATGTGACTTGTTAGTGTTACAAAGTCTCAAGTGTGAATAGGGAGCAGGTGGGTTAAACTTGGTGTTATCGCTCTCACTTTCTCATACTGGTCACTGGAAGTTCAACATTGCACCTCATGGCAAAGAACTCTCTGAGGATCTGAAAAAAAGAATTAATGCTCTACATAATGATGGCCTAGGCTATAAGAAGATTGCCAAGACCCTGAAACTGAGATGCAGCATGGTGGCCAAGACCATACAGCGGTTTAACAGGACAGCTTCCTCTCAGAACAGGCCTCGCCATGGTCGACCAAAGGAGTTGAGTGCGAGTGCTCAGCATCACATCCAGAGGTTGTCTTTGGGAAATAGATGTACGAGTGCTGCCAGCATTGCTGCAGAGGTTGAAGGGGTGGGGGATCAGTCTGTCAGGGCTCAGACCATACGCTGCACACTGCATCAAATTGGTCTGCATGGCTGTCTTCCCAGAAGGAAGTCTGTTCTAAAGATGATGCACAATAAAGCCCGCAAACAGTTTGCTGAAGACAAGCAGACTAAGGACATGGATCACTGAAACGATATTCTGTGGTCTGATGAGACCAAGATAAATGTATTTAGTTGAAATGGAGTGGCGGCAAAGAGGTGAGGAGTACAAAGACAAGTGTGTCTTGCCTACAGTCAAGCATGGGGGTGGGAGTGTCATGGTTTGGGGCTGCATAAGTGCTGCCGGCACTGGTGCATCGGCACCATGTTGATGGGGACAAGGACCTTTTCCCCACAACCTGTGGTTGTGGAGGTCTGCAGGTGGGGTGCTTATCGAAAATCTGGAAGCCCCCCTTTAACAAGGGGGCCCCCAGATCCCCCCCCCATGTGAATGGGTATTGGGTACATCGTACCCCTACCCATTTACCAAAATTGTAAAAAAGTAAAAAACACAGAACATCATCAATCATGCCGCCTGCGGAGCCAAAAAATAGAAAAAAAAATGCTTCACCTCTTCTGAGGCTCCCCGCCATATGCCAATTTGGAGCTTTAGCAGCTCTTTTCTAGGCAAGGGGGGCGTGATTGACCATGGATTTACATCGAGGGACAGTATTTTTTAAATTTTATTTGAATAAAAATGTCTGTGTTTTTTAACTTTTGTACACTTTTTTGGTGAATAGATAGGGGTACAATGTACCCGATACCCATTCACATAGGGGAGCCAAGATAGGGGGCCCCACAGATTCTGATAAACCCCTACCCGTAGACCCCCACAACCACAGCCCAGGGTTGTCAGGAAGAGGCCCTTGTCCCCATCAACACCCCAAAACACCCTCCCCATGTTGAGGGCAAGGTATGGTTCGGCAGTGGGGGGAGCACTCGTTCGTCCCCTCCCTATCCTGGCCTGCCAGGCTGCATGCTCAGATAAGGGTCAAGTATGGATTTTGGGGGGCCCCACTTCATTTTTTTTGGCATGGGATTCCCCTTAAAATCCATACCAGACCCGAAGGGCCTGGTATGGACTGGGGGGGACCTATGCTGTTTTTTTTTTTAATTTTGGTGTGGGGTTCTCCTTAAAATCCATACCAGACTCAAAGGGCCTGGTATGGACTGGGGGGGGGGGGCTAAGCTGTTTTTTTTTTCTTATTAAACGGTTTTTATTGAAGGCAAAAGAAACATGGTACAGCAATATGCAGTGAAAATAGTAGGTACATGCCTAGATAAAACAAGGCACATTGAGATACAAAACTGCTGTATATAACATACAAACAACATGTAGCAAATGCAATACATATATGGGATCGACCCGACGTACCATCTGGGATGCAATGAGGGTACGCTCAAACTGTAGGTGTGGCCGAGGCCACGCTGCGTGGATGGACCCCCACACAGAAGGGGTCTCAACCAAAACCAAGGTATTGCTCTCAAGTGGGTACGCCAGGGGCCGAGTGGGGGGGAGGACTGGGTTGGCAGGTCTGGAAGAAAGTTGGGTAAATAGGGGAGGGTCGTGGGGGGGAGGTATCAGCAGGTGCCCGGAGGGAGCCTCGAACCCTACTAGGGGCCCAGGTGGGAAAAAGTGAGGACGCCCAATCAGGTGAGTACAAGGCTGTCGTCAAGGCCAGGAGGTAGGCAATGGTCAATCCAGGGTCGCCATAGCCGTTCATAGGGAGCCAGTTTGTCCAACAAAATTGCTTCCGTTTTAGCATGGAGCATGGCTTGGGTAACCCTGTGTAGCATAGCCAGATGACAGAGCGTGGGGGTTTTCCATGCTTTCGCGATGGTTTGCTTTGCAGCCGTCGTGACATATAGGTAAAGTTTGAATTGACGGTGTGTAAGGTTAGGTGGCTTGCGATTCAGGAGAGCAGATGTCGGGTCAGGGACAAGAGGGACGCCAAACATGGTAGACAGAGTTTCGTGCACTTTGGACCAGAAGGCTTGAACCACAGGGCACTCCCACCAGATATGTGCGTGGGTACCTGGGGATTCGCATCCCCGGAAGCAACGTGGGGAGTACTGAGGCACATATTTAGAGATCCTAGCGGGAAGCAAATACCATCTGGTGAGGACCTTGTAATTTGTTTCGAGTGCAACAATATTTGGGGATGCCGATTTGGTAGCCTGCCAGATTTGTATCCAGTCTTCATAATCAAGTGTGATGTGCAGGTCACGTTCCCACTTGGCTATGTATGTGGACGGGGTGGTCTCCCGAGCCGACAGGAGGTGGGCATAGAGGTCAGAGAGGAGTCCTCATCTGTGAGGGTCAGTTTTGCATGCGCGTTCAAAGGTCGAGAAGGTGGCGGAGTTCTCCCTAATCGGAGTAGCTTGTGTAAAGAAATGCTTGAGTTGTAGGTAGCGGAATATTTCCCCAGAGGAGAGATTATAAGTTTCCAGCAGGGTAGGGAATGGGCAGAAGGTGCGCGGGGTGAAGAATTGATGGGCCCGTATCAGGCCGGCACTAGTCCAGGCGGAGAAGAAAGTCTGCGAGGACCAGGCCGGGTAGAAGGATGGATTGCGGAGAAAAGAGAGTAGGGGGTTATGAGGAGATTGCAGGTGGAAGCGTCGGCTAAGTCTATCCCAGATGGTCAAGCTATGTTTCGTGATTGAGTTGGTAATGCTCCGCCGTTGTGCGGGTGGTAGCCAGAGCAGATTGGCCACAGATAATGGATCACATTCCACTGCTTCTAGGGAAACCCACATTGGAATTTCCTTCCTGGCGTGGTATTTAGGGAGCTGAGCTAGTTGTGCTGCGTAATAATATTTGGCGAAATGCGGTACGCTCAGCCCGCCGCGAATTCGTGGGCGGTATAGCGTCGGTCTCGGTAAGCGAGGTTTAGATTTGCTCCAAATAAAGTCCAAAGCTCGTTTTTGTAAGATGCATAAGAAGTAGGCCGGCACCTGAATAGGAAGTACTCAAAAGAGGTACAGGATTTTGGGTAAAATGGACATCTTGATCACTGTGATTTTTCCCATCCAAGATAGGGGCAGGGAGGACCATTTAGACATGAGGTTCGTAAGTGTAGACAGCATGTGAGGGTAATTAGCGGAGTAGAGCCCAGCAGGGTCAGCTGTGAGGTTCACCCCCAGATAGGGGATATACGAGGTTGCCCAAGGGAATGGGAGTGAGGACCTAAGGTGGGTATGGACATCGGTCGGGAGAGATACATTTAGAGCTAGCGATTTTAGAGGATTAACTACGAGGCCAGAGACTGAGCCAAAGATTGCTAGGGTACGTAAGAGGCTAGGAACCGACACCAGGGGGGCAGTAAGAAAAACGAGGACATCGTCCGCAAAGAGGCAGAGTTTATGGTGACGTCCCCCTAGCTCAATTCCCTTAATGTTAGGATCAGCGCGTATAAGAATAGCGAGGGGTTCAATAGCTAGGGCAAATAGGAGGGGGGAGAGGGGGCAGCCTTGTCGTGTGCCTCTTTCAATGGGGAAGGAGTCCGACCAGAAGCCGGAGTAGTGTACATATGCTCTTGGGTTCCGATAAAGGGCATTCACCCACTGCATAAAATGCGAGCCGAATCCCCAACGACCGAGGACCGAGGTGAGGTAAGGCCAGGATAAGGAGTCGAAGGCTTTGCAAATGTCAAGGGAGAGGAAGCAGGAGGGAATGCGGCGTTGTCTAGCGATGTGGGCTAGGAGAGTAGCCCGTTTGACATTGTCGCCTGCTTGGCGAGACGGGATGAAGCCCGTTTGGTCTGCGTGAACTAATGACCTGTATTGAGACGGGTGGAGAGGACTTTGGCTAGTAGTTTAATGTCTATATTCAGTATGGAGATGGGTCTAAAGTTAGACCAAGAAGTGTGGTCTTTAGGAGTTGGGTTTAGGAATCATAGATATAGCAGCCGTAAGTGACTCCTCCCGGAAGGGGTGCCCATCTAGCAGGGAATTGAGCGCCCCCACCAGAGGGGGGATCAGAATGGGAGCAAAGCATTTATAATAAGTAGCGGAGAAGCCGTCTGGGCCTGGGCGCTTACGTGGTTTCAAAGAATTTATGGCCTGCTGCAGTTCCTCAGCTGTGAGGTGCTGTTCCTGCATTTCCCTGTGGGTGGATGATAGGGAAGGGAGTTGGACGGAAGATAGGAGGGCGTCTAGCTGAGTTTGATCGAATCCAGAGGGGTCCTTATAGAGTGCGGAGAGTTTGTCACGAAATTTGCGGAGGATTTTAAGGGGATTGCTGGAGTAGGTGTCCTTGGATAGTTTAAGACGTATAGGTTTCGGAGTGTAGTCAGCTTTACGCAGTGTCAGAGCTAGGAATGTATCAGGTTTATTCGCTTTCATATAGAGAGTGCGTTTAGATTTTCGGAGCATTTGTTCCGCTGATTCCGACAGGGAGGTCTAATTCCAGACGTGCTTTGTCAAGAGCCTGTCTCGTGGTAGGCATGGGGGTCACCTGAAAGTCTGCTGAGGCCTTGTAAAAGGCTGCTTCTAGCTTGTGGAGCAGGAGACGCTTTTCTTTGCATATGTAAGAGGCTCTGCTAATGCAGACCCCTCTAATAACGGGTTTGTGGGCTTCCCACAAAGTCAAGGGGGACGTGTCTGGATGAGAGTTTGTAGTCAGGTAGTCGGTGATGGCTCGTTCTATTTAAGTTGGTGAGTAGGGTTAGCCAACATGCTGTCATTGATTTGCCAAGAGCGAAGGTTAGGTTTAGGCACCATGGAGGAGAAGGAGGTGATCACTGCATCGTGGTCAGACCAAGAGCACGGTATAATGGTGGAAGCGGAGATAAGTGGGGACGTGCCCACATGGGTAAGTATGTGGTCAATCCGGGAAAATACTTTATGTGGATGAGAGTAGTGGGTGTATTGCCGCCGCGTGGGGTTGTGCTCACGCCACGTGTCCAAGAGAGAATATTGGTTAAGGAGCTGTTGAAAAGAGAGTCGTTGTGGAGTCGTAGGGGCAGGGGATTTGTCAAGCAGGGGGTAGAGCGTTTGGTTTGAGTCACCGCAGAGCAGGAGCGTGCCACTCTTGTGCGTGTTAGAGACGGACAGGAGGTGGGAAAGGAAGGCCTGGGGATTTTTGTTACGGGCATAGTAGGACACGATTGTGACCTCAGAGTCAAGAAGTCGACCAATCAGGAGGAGTTATCGACCTTCAGGGTCTTTGATCTCTTTCTGAAGTGTAAATGGAGTAGTTCTATGAAACGCAATCAGTACCCCACGTTGCTTCGTGGGGGCAGAGGCCGTATAGACCTGTGGATACTGGTGGCCAAAGTGTTTGGGCGTCGATTGCGATGAAAAGTGCGTCTCCTGGAGGCAAGCCACATGAATGGATAGTGAAGAAAACGACCAGAAAGCTTTCACTCTTTTAGAAGGGGAGTTGAAGCCTTGTACATTTAAGGTAAGCACATTCAAGGTGGACATGGTGAAGATTGGAAGTTGGGAGAGGGAGGTAGGTGTCGGGCGCAAGGGGCTGAAGGCTCTCCCCAGGAGGGGGGGGCGGAGGGAGGACGGGATGGGAAGGAAGGCCGGAGGGAGAGGGGGGATAGGGAAGCTGGGGAAGGGAAGCTTAGGGAATGTCTTAAAGGTTAATAAAACCTAAAGGTGTCCTCCGGAAGGAACTGCGGATCCCGCCGGAAGGAATCAAAGGGTCCAATAGATGCCAATCCAGTCAGGGCTGGCTATAGTGGACAAAAAATGGGGTGCAGTGAGCAGTCCCCGGGTCTAGGACAGCCTAAGAAAAGTATAATGTAATGAAGTAAGCAATTTGAGTCAGTCATACAGTAAACTCTGAACAATAAAACTTATTAGGGTGGACAGTCATACCCAACTATATAAACAGAAGTAGGCAATCAGGGTATTAAGCCCCGAGTGCCTACTGCATATCAATGCACTCAGAACAGGCAGCGATGGTGTTGGGGGAAGATAAAGTGGCGAAGGCAAACTATTAGTAAGCTGGCTCAGAAGGTGTAGTGAGAACTATTACAACCCATCTGTGGGCAGTTTGGGATTGGCTTAGGGGGGTCAATGTGGAGACTAATAAACAACCACAAGTGCCATTGAGCAGCAAAAAAAATAAAAGGGGTAAAAAAAAAAAAGGGGGTTCATAGTTACTGTATCAAGGAGGCACCAGTACCGTGGTACCCAAAGGGGTCGGCAGAGCAACAAGGCGCTCGCCAAGGTATTGGAAAGCTGGTGTACGGCATTGGTGTCTCATCAGTCCATGGAATCTTCTGGAGCGTGAACAGGACGTGGAGTCGGTGAAGAGTAGCGGCCTCTCTTGTGGATACCTGGCTGGGCTTCTTGGCCAGCATGGGCTTGTGCTTTCTGTGGTGAGGAGGATGCAGCTCGACGTCTAGAGCC
This sequence comes from Pelophylax lessonae, assembly GCF_965119305.1. Taxonomy (NCBI): domain Eukaryota; kingdom Metazoa; phylum Chordata; class Amphibia; order Anura; family Ranidae; genus Pelophylax; species Pelophylax lessonae. The sequence continues at coordinate 432,021,723 of NC_138772.1, read as the reverse complement.
TTCCGTCGATTGTTCTGGGGGTGTCAAGTAAAGTTCCTGGAGAGCATGTTGCAGGTCTTCGGATGACTTACATTGGTAGGAGGTACCTTTGTAGGAGAAACGAACCGCGAAGGGAAAGATCCAGCGGTAGATGATCTTATAGTGTTGCAGGGTGAGCAAGTGAGGTTTCATAGCTTTGCGCTTAGCAAGGGTGGCTTGTGATAAGCCTTGAAAGAATTGATAGCGATGACCCTGAAAGTTTAAAGCTTCCCGGTTGCGGGCTGCTGCCATGAGTTGCTCTTTGGAGCGGAAATAATATAGCTTCACTATAATATCTCTTGGTGGTCCATCATCAGAGCGAGGGGCTAGGGATCTATGAATCCTGTCCATTTCCAATCGCTCAATTGGTATAGAAGGGGCTAGCTCCTGAAATAGTGCTGTTATGGTGGATTGAAGGTCCTCTACCGATTCCGGGATACCCCTGATCCGGATATTGGATCTCCTGGCTCTGTTCTCGAAGTCCTCCAAGCGGGATTGCAGGGTCAGGTTCTCCTCTCTGAGGGTCTCGAGCTCCTCAGCATGGTTGCCTATTGTTACCTCTAGTTCTTCAGTACGCTGTTCCAGTACAGTAGTGCGGAGGCCCACTTCCCTGATTTCATGTGTGAGTCTGTCTGTGATAGCATCTGAGGTCGTTTTCAAGGGCCCGGGTGAGCATCCGCTCAAATTGCTGGAGGAGGTCAGTTTGTGAGGCGTCGCTCCGGAGCATAAGTGGGGTCAGTCCATAATCGGGGTCAAATTCACCCTCCTGTGGATGGGCCAAGGAATGCATATGAGAGGGAGTGTGGGGTGATCTGGAAGATGGCGGGCCCGCCATTTTGGAAGATGACTTGATTAGCACGTCCCGGATGTATTTAGTTTTGATTTTTGATTTGGTGTCCCCGTATACCATCTCTGGTCGGACAGGTAGTTGAGTCTGGTAGATGTAAAGCAGGTGATAGTGACTCGGTGCGGCAGGGCTGTCCTATCCCCGGAGATGTGGAGCTTTAGGCTGTCATGTTGTGCCTAGAAGACTCCGCCTTTGCCGCCAAAGGAAAGATTGAGCTGGTTGTGGAGGAGGATATGGGTCTTTGAGTGTGGAAACAGCTGTGTGGAAATTAGATAGTTGATGCGGGGACGAAGGGCTGTAGTAAAAACTCCTTATGCAGCCAAGATGGCTGGAACCCCCGTAATGTAGACTGGAGGGAGATATAAGTCCTTGCGTGGGGTGTTCAGCTGGGTGTTAAGGCCGAGGAGCGGAGGATGGGAGCATTAGGTTCCTGAAGGGGGATCACTGCCGCGGAATCCGACTGCCAGGTCTCGCAGTTGATGAGGAAAGGCAGCGGCTGAGGTTGCTGAGTAGGCCCCAAATCCAACACAGGGGTTCCCGGGTGTCCGCTGCTGCCAGGGGGGTATGTGCCAAATGGAGGTGGTCCAGGTGGGCCCCTGGGGATATGTTGTTGGCTGTGGAATGCTGGGGGTGTAGTATGGACACTTCGGGCTCCCCTGCCGCGATTGCGGTGATTTTAGGCAAGGCCGCGGCTTATAGAGGCGAGTAGGCCCAAGGTATGCTTCGGGGAGGAATTTCCCAGTTGTCTGTGTGGTAGATGGGTAGCAGGTCGGGCCAGCTGATCCCCGCTCAAGTGGGCGCCCGTAGTGCTACGGATGGCTGGTCGCGGCCGGGCTCCGATTCAGGAAAGGCCGCGGCTTCTGTATCCGTGTAGGCCTCGGTTCCACGGACCGCCGATCAGGGTCCAATCTTCACCATTCCGGGCAATACAGGTCCTGGGAGCCTGGATGAGTCTCACTGGGGTGTTTTAAACCCCTAGTGAGATGCGGCCAAGGAGGATTGATGCGGATTAGGAGCGATGGGATCGGTGCCCTCCTCCGATGCGGCCGCCCCGCGCGGCTTGGGAGAATCTGCTTCTGTCCCCTCTGAGTGGATGGCTGTGAGCCCGGTCTAGCAGGGCTTTCTGTCTGGTGGATGATCGATGGCGCAGATCTGTGTATGCGGGCGGCCGCTGCAGGAAAGGCCGCGGCTTCCGCCTACAGGTAGGCCGCACCGGCTCACGGGCGCCGATCGGTCTGCTGGAAGCCGCAAAACTTTCCCCGGAGTGCTGGGCAAGTGCTGCAGGGTGAGGTAGTGGATTTTAATGCCCCAATATGTTTGTACGGGCGAGGGATGGGTATAGATTAAAGTTGGGAGCTCGGAGCTCATATTCCTGGCATCCTCCCTCGTCGGCTTCCGGTCACCCTAAGCTGTTTTTTTTATCTGTATTGCCGGAAGCCAACAGTACATTACAAATTAGTGTCAATTTTACACTGAAAATGCATTTGAGCACTATATATATTTTTTTAATAATTATGTAATTAATTATTGAAGCATGGGACTACTTAATATTCCAAGTATAATTGTGCTCAGCTCAATGTTTTAGTGATTAGCACTCCTATCTATAAACACTAAGAGCATGGGTTCAAATCCCAAGTATGCCATCACCTTCATAAATTTTAGCAAGCTGTGAATACTGAAACTTGGCGAGCGCCTAATTGCAACTGACATATATGCATGTCTGTTTCCCAAAATGTACGTGGCCATTTACATGCAATGTGATGTAGCCAAGTTATTACTATGTGGCAAAATAATAATCACACATTGGGTGTTAGCATGGTTGGGACTAGAACTCATGACCTAGCAGTATTTGCGCATGAGCATAGGCCACTACACCAATGTGCTGAGTACAATAAGACATGCCTGAAAGCTTAGGATGAATAAAGAATGAATGTTGATAATTAGAGAGCTCTGTAGTCTGCTAATATTAAATCTAAAGGTTAAAACAAATAACAGATACATAACAATACAGAAAAAATAAATGTAACCATAATAGCTGACATTGCTCTGTAATATTGATTCAGAATATAGGAATTTCCATTTATGAAAAATTGATATACTCTAATCGTAATTCCCTATTGCATCTAGCCGAAGATTTACATTTGCAGGTTCACCTAGTTGAGGTGTTAATTACTCTTGCTGGGAGTAGTTAAATGGGAAGTGAGCATTTCTGCTCCTTTCTTTTAGTGAATTAGGCTCATAGTCCTTTGTCAATCTCAGGAGTGAGCAAAAGGGGGTGGCTATGTCTCTACATGCAGTAGGACCATGGAGAATGAATGTCATTTCTATCAAATAAGAAGTCAATCACAGCAGTAAGAAAATTAGGAGAAGTCTAATATGGACACTAATTAGATACTAGAATCTAATTCTTTGCTTAATGTTACAAAATGAAGTTTTGTTTGTGTAATATCTTCATTGGATATTCTAATAAATAGGATGTTTTTATTATTAAAAGTGTTTTTATTAGTATTGAAATAGGCATAAAGTAACAACATCAATGTTTACAAAAATGTGAACCTAAGTTGTACATATTCAGTCAAAGGAATAGCTAAAACAAGGTCTCTACAATATATCATACATATAAGAAATGTATTAGACAGACAATTGGCAAGTTATGAAATTGAAATAAGAAACCTAATCACAGACTGTTTGCAGGAATAAGTGCAAGATAATACAACAAAGTTCGTATTATTGGAGTATAATCAGTTAAGAAATTATGAAAACCGAAACCAAAAATGATGTCTGCCATCTCAAATATAGGGATATTTGAAACTTAGTAGTACCTTTAGACAAAACAATTTACCAATAAATGTATAGCTCTACAGCCTGAGTGCACATAAATAAATAAATAAAAGATAGTGTTCAAAAGCAAGTTTCACAGTAAGTACAAGATCCTGCTTGCTACATACCACACATTTTCTGAATGATTTTCAAACCTCTGTGGTCATAGATCAATTTCTGATACTCATGTTGTATGTTAGGCGCCCTAACTTTGATCAACACTTTAGTTTATTGTCAGTAAACAATTCATTCAAAAAAGTGTGCTAATAAATGTTTAATTATAAAGACTCAGAAAGATTTCACAGGCATAGTTGAGGGCCTAGTTGTACCAGAGAATCAATGATGTTATGTAAAAATGTTATTATTTGTTTCCAGTGAGCTTGTGTCTTTGGGAACAACCAGAGCAGGTGGAGAACTGAACCAGGGTCCCCTTCAAACCTTAAAGCATAATAGGTTAAAATTGGCTTCAAGTAGGTATGATGAAGTATAAATTGATGGGTGAACTTATCAGTATGTATCATGGAGACTAATCAGTGGCTGTTTAGAACCTCTTCCTAGGTCTCATCATTAATGGAACCCAAATCAGCAAAATCTCTAAATTATAAACCTTGGCTCATGCTGTGGGGTAATGAAAGGCTATGTAGTAATCCAGAATATTTTTTTTAGGAGACACTCTAACCATAGCAGCAGCTAAACAATTATCTGCAATTGCAAGTAATATGGGCCCAGATTGCCTTGTGAGTGCATGTCTAAGCTAAAGGTATCAGAAAAGCACAGCATTCAGCAAATTAAATTCCTCTTTTAAGATTGAAAATGGTCTGAGCTGCAAACCAGTTAAGATCTGAGCTAAATGAGTAATACCATGTCTACATCAGAGCTCAGGATGTGGCACCATACATAGCTCAGGCAAAGATTGTCAAAGATTCTGCTAAAGTGAAATGTGAATACTAACCCCCGGAATACCTAGTTTTGACAGTGACACGGCAATGTCCCATAGTTTAAGAAAATTAGTCAACATTGGGTTGGAAGACTGTAGGCCTGTGTATCCTTTAAAGCTACAATAACCTACCTATCTACAGCAAAAACAGCTGACACTGCAGATAGGGAAATACCAAGGAAAACAGGGTCCATCTGCATGCATCCATCACCATAACTGCAGCACATGTATTATAGCCCTTATATACTGCTCCAGCCCTGGGACAATCAGCTGACCCGGTGTAACGTGAGAATTACCTACCCCGTGAGAAAAACCTACCCTCGTCACTTCCGGCCAGGAACAGCTGAGCAGCGCAGCAGTGCGCATGCTCACAGCCCCGGATACCTAATGTAACAGCTGAGGAGCTGACTAGTGCGCATGCGCACTAGTATGAAAAGATCACGGTGTACCGTGAAAAAACCTACCCACGCGGCGGTTACATAAAACAGCGGGGCTGCAATACGAGTCATCTCCGCTCCTGTCCCTGTCACTTCCCTGATCTGGGCTAGTAAATATAAAAGCGGCTCTCGGCTCCGTTATTTATGTTTTCATACACCCGCCGCCGCTTTTATATTTACTTGCCGAGAGCAGGGAAGTGACAGGGACAGGAGCGGAGATGAATCGTATTGCAACACAGCTGTTTTAATGTAACCGCTGCATTACATACAGTGCCGTGCACCGGAAGTGACGAGGGGTAGGTTTTTCTCACGGTAGGTAATTCTCACGGAACAACGGCAGCCAGCTGATGACATCACAGGGTCCGATGCTCGATCGCGCATGCTGGTAGTAATGAGGCCATGTATGCGTCGGGCAGAAGCCACCATATATATTACACTTTAAACAATAAAGCAAAACTATCAATTCAATGTAAATTACCAGAGGTAATTTACATGTCATAGAGCATAGCTTTTATGATCTTCAATTCAGTAACACCCCAGAAATATTGTACAGACACAGCACGTCATGTAACTGTTTTTAGTAGGCCACAATGAAAGCCAAAGAGACTATAGGCAGATTTGATCCTTCTAAAATATATATAAAGTATGATTTTTTGAAGCAACAAGCCAAAAAAAATTAACAGATTAGCAATTGGACAGTATGTACTCCTTATTTGCTAGGATTCTATGTCAGAGGGAGATCTGGCTGACTTGACCTGAAATAAACAAATCAATGTGCTTTTTTTCTCAGACTGTACATCAAAACAATAGTAAAAACTTGATGCAGCCTTTTAGAAGCTTTTTGCTATTTCACTTTTCCAGAGGGAGTGAGCAGGCGGATGTGTATAAAAATAGAACATTTAGAGCTATTTGCTAAGTTTGAAGACTGAAAAATGAAACAGTTTTGAAGGAAACCTTTTAAGCTTTTCTCATATAGGCCACAATTTTCGTAGGAGAGAGAGAAATCGGATTGCACCTTGAAATCTAAAATTTGTTTCTGTTTTGGAAGACTAAACATAGAAAAATGTGACACTTCTGCAGCACATCTACTGTATTAAGCTTATCATTTTTAGCCATTGAACAGGTATTTAACATCAATACATCAGTAATAGAAATAGCATACAAGTTTGAACCACAGCTAGAAACCTGTTTGGACAGCCTGCAAATTCTGAGAGCTGAAGCAGCTTAATCAAAAGAATTCTGCCTTTTTTGGACACTGATGAAGGTAAATAAAATACAGGTTTGCACCATAGCTGGAAAGCCTGTTTGGACAGGCCACCATTTCTAAAGGCGTGATCAGGCATTTAGCATCTGAAAAAAATTGTGTCTCTTTTGGACACAGCTGATGGAAATGGCATACAGGTTTGCACCACAGCTAGATAGCCTGTTTGAACAGGCTGATATTTCTGAGAGACTGAGCAAACATATAGCATCAGGAAATAAATAATTAAACTCAAAATGAAAAAAAACACACAAATTTAGCAACACTAATAACAAAGCCATGTGAAGATTTTGCAATTTTAGAGTTATATAGAGCATACAGGCAGGCATTTTACATCAGAATATTGTAAATCATTGCTTTTGTTTTGGACACTGAAAATAGAAACAGTACAGATATTTGCAACACATTTTTGAAGCCTTCATTGTGAAGCCCTAAATTTATGAGGTAAAGAGTAACCAGTAGAGATGGCCTTGCGGTTCGCCCGGCGGTCGGTTCGCGGCAAACTTTGCTCATTCGCGATTCGCAGAGCATGCGAACATATGGCGATGTTCGCGACCGCCATATTATTTTACATTGTGAAAAACTTTGACCCATGACACATCCATCAGGTGGTAAAGGACAGCCAATTCAGACATGTCAGCATATGGACATACCCCCTACCTTATAAATAGACCTGATCTGGCTGCCATTTTACATTCTGCCTTTTGTCAGTGTAGGGAGAGGTTTGCTATGTGGAGCAGGGACAGACTGTTAATGACACAAATCGCTAGCTTATAGGTCCACAAAAGTCCTTTTAAGGACTGGTATAGGTGCTTTTGTCAGTGTAGGGAGAGGTTGCTGTGTGGAGCAGGGACATACTGTTAGTGACAGAAATCGCTAGCTAGTAGGACCACAAAAGTCCTTTTAAGGACTAGATTAGGTGTACTATTGTTTGGTGTGCAGTATATAGGGGTGTAATACACTTATAATATACTTTCTAATATAGAAAGCATATTATAGTGGATTTGAAGCGGGTGTTAAATAACAATATACTTTCATAATAGTGTATTTGGGCACTGCAGAAATTTTGCCTCTTTCGTTGCGTTCCCTCTGCTACACACAGTGACAAATGTTACTGGAAAAAAGTATTATAACTGGTGTGATATATCAGTGGCCCCCCAAAATGACAGATTGAAGTGGGGTGGTATATATACTTTCATAATAGTGTATTTGGGTACTGCAGAATTTTTTTTTCTGTTTTGCTGCTACGCACAGTGACAAAGACAAAAGAAAAAGGGGCGCACCAACCTAGTGCATCACCACTAAAACCATTTATTAAAATATTAAAAAGTATACAATATACTCACAAAGCAGGTGTGATTATACACACATCAACATTGCATATACAATCTCCAAGGTAGCCAAGGTCCCATACGTAGTAAAATGGCATGCAGAGTGCCGCATGGGGCTGCTGTGGCTGGGCTGACGCGTTTCAGGGGCGAACCCCCTTCCTCAGAGCCAGAAAAGTTGCTGCTCTGAGAAAGGGGGTTCACCCCTGAAACGCGTCAGCCCAGCCACAGCAGCCCCATGCGGCACTCTGCATGCCATTTTGCTACGTATGGGACCTTGGCTACCTTGGAGATTGTATATGCAATGTTGATGTGTGTATAATCACACCGGCTTTGTGAGTATATTGTATACTTTTTAATATTTTAATAAATGGTTTTAGTGCTGATGCACTAGGTCGGTGCGCCCCTTTTTCTTTTGTCTTTTTCTCTCAGTTGGTTCTGGATACCCTTGATCCTGAGGGGGCAGCAAGACCTTTGGCTTTTTTCCACCTGAGTCTGAAGTGCAGCTCTCTTCCCTCCGTGATATTCTACTTGAGCGCAGGAGATTTGCTTTACTACACACAGTGACAAACCTTACTGGTAAAAAAGTATTATAACTGGTGTGATATACCAGTGGCCCCCCAAAACGACAGATTAAAGCGGGGTGTTAAATATACTTTCATAATAGTGTATTTGGGTACTGCAGAATTTTTTTTCTGTTTTGCTGCGTTACCTCTGCTACATACAGTGACAAACGTTACTGGGAAAAAAGTATTATAACTGGTGTGATATACCAGCGACCCCCCAAAATGACAGATTGAAGCGGGGTGTTAAATATATTTTCATAATAGTGTGTTTGGGTACTGCAGAATTTTTTTTTCTTTTTTGCTGCGTTACCTCTGCTACACACAGTGACAAAAATTACTGGAGAAAAAAGTATTATAACTAGTGTGATAGACCAGTGGCTCCCCAAAACGACAGATTGAAGCGGGGTGTTATATATACTTCTATAATAGTGTATTTGGGTACTGCAGAAATGTTTCCTCTTTCACTGCGTTACCTCTGCTACACACAGTGACAAACGTTACTGGTAGAGTTGAGCGGACACCAGGATGTCCGTGTTCGGCGGGTTCGGCCGAACTTTAAAAAAAAGTCTGGGTCCGTGTCCCGTACTTTTGCCGAACTTTTCCCGGACACTGAACCCCTTTGAAGTCAATGGGGACCCGAACTTTCAGGCACTAAAATGGCTCTAAAACACCAATGGAAAGGGCTAGAGTGCTGCAAATGGCAGCAAAACGTTGTTAAGAGCATGGCAAGTGCTCTGCAAACAAATGTGGATAGGGAAATAACTTAAAACAACAAAAAAAAACAGAAAAATAAAACAATGTTCTTCATCTCTGAAGGACGAGGCCCATATGGAGTAGGAGGGAGGTTGAGGTGGTGGTGGATGTGGCGGTCTCATAGGCGTGCGCACAGGGTGTGCCGGATGTGCCTGGGCACACCCTAATCACCTAGGGCACATAGCATTATTGCTCTGTTTGCCAGTGAGGAGATGGGAAAGATCTCCCTCGGACCTGCTCTGCTCTATTTCTCTTTGCCAGCAGGGAGAGTAATGTATCGGGGCCATGTACATGTAGGCAAACACATGCACTCTGCATGCCATTTTGCTACGTATGGGACCTTGGCTACCTTGGAGATTGTATATGCAATGTTGATGTGTGTATAATCACACCGGCTTTGTGAGTATATTGTATACTTTTTAATATTTTAATAAATGGTTTTAGTGCTGATGCACTAGGTCGGTGCGCCCCTTTTTCTTTTGTCTTTTTCTCTCAGTTGGTTCTGGATACCCTTGATCCTGAGGGGGCAGCAAGACCTTTGGCTTTTTTCCACCTGAGTCTGAAGTGCAGCTCTCTTCCCTCCGTGATATTCTACTTGAGCGCAGGAGATTTGCTTTACTACACACAGTGACAAACCTTACTGGTAAAAAAGTATTATAACTGGTGTGATATACCAGTGGCCCCCCAAAACGACAGATTAAAGCGGGGTGTTAAATATACTTTCATAATAGTGTATTTGGGTACTGCAGAATTTTTTTTTCTGTTTTGCTGCGTTACCTCTGCTACATACAGTGACAAACGTTACTGGGAAAAAAGTATTATAACTGGTGTGATATACCAGTGACCCCCGAAAATGACAGATTGAAGCGGGGTGTTAAATATATTTTCATAATAGTGTGTTTGGGTACTGCAGAATTTTTTTTTCTTTTTTGCTGCGTTACCTCTGCTACACACAGTGACAAAAATTACTGGAGAAAAAAGTATTATAACTAGTGTGATAGACCAGTGGCTCCCCAAAACGACAGATTGAAGCGGGGTGTTATATATACTTCTATAATAGTGTATTTGGGTACTGCAGAAATGTTTCCTCTTTCACTGCATTACCTCTGCTACACACAGTGACAAACGTTACTGGTAGAGTTGAGCGGACACCTGGATGTCCGTGTTCGGCGGGTTCGGCCGAACTTTAAAAAAAAGTCTGGGTCCGTGTCCCGGACTTTTGCCGAACTTTTCCCGGACACCGAACCCCTTTGAAGTCAATGGGGACCCGAACTTTCAGGCACTAAAATGGCTCTAAAACACCAATGGAAAGGGCTAGAGTGCTGCAAATGGCAGCAAAACGTTGTTAAGAGCATGGCAAGTGCTCTGCAAACAAATGTGGATAGGGAAATAACTTAAAACAACAAAAAAAAACAGAAAAATAAAACAATGTTCTTCATCTCTGAAGGACGAGGCCTATATGGAGTAGGAGGGAGGTTGAGGTGGTGGTGGATGTGGCGGTCTCATAGGCGTGCGCACAGGGTGTGCCGGATGTGCCTGGGCACACCCTAATCACCTAGGGCACATAGCATTATTGCTCTGTTTGCCAGTGAGGAGATGGGAAAGATCTCCCTCGGACCTGCTCTGCTCTATTTCTCTTTGCCAGCAGGGAGAGTAATGTATCGGGGCCATGTACATGTAGGCAAACACATGCATGTGTATTTCAACTTTGGGGTGCACACCCTAATGCAATAGGCTGCGCACACCTATGGGCGGTGTAGGTGGAAGCGGCGGTGGAGGAGGACCAGGGCCGGATTAAGAGCATCATGGGCTTGGTGCTGAGGATTTTGAAGGGCCTTAAGGGCCGTGCCTTGGCATGCACCCAGAGGAGGAAGGGTGCAGCCATGCATGCCTAATTCAACATGGGATGCTGTCTCTGAAGCCCATCAACACATCCATGCATCGGCAACTGTCCCTCCTTGTCCGGCCTTCGTGCTGTGTGGGGAGGTTCTGAGGGAGCTGCCTGGGGAAGCGAGCATAGAAGCCAGACTTCTGTGTTTACAAGTGACAGAAGAGCGCTAACAGTGAATATGGCCAACCCGGGGCCTATATAAAGGTAGGGGCCTGGAGCTTCAGCTCCAATAGCCCCTACGTTAATCTGGCCCTGAGGAGGACGAGGTAGCCAACACTGCTTCTTTTCACAAATTTTAAATGAGGGTACACCCCAAAAGGGTGAGAAAGAGCAAAAATGGAACAATGGCTGGGTAAGGTCGGTATCCATCGCTATTCTGCACAAGGTACGGAAAAGTCCCGTGGGATCCATGCCTGGTTCATTTTAATGAACGTGAGCTTGTCCACATTGTCTCTGGACAGGCGGCTGCGCTTGTCTGTGATAACGCCCCCAGCCGTGCTAAATACCCGTTCAGATAATACACTGGCTGCAGGGCACGCCAGAACCTCCAAGGCGTAAAGGGCAAGCTCAGGCCATGTGCCCAACTTGGAGACCCAGAAGTTGAAGGGGGCAGACCCCTCATTCAGTACGTCTAGGCGTGTGCACACATACTGCTCCACCATGTTCGTGAAATGCTGCCTCCTGCTAAGACGTTCCATATGAGCTGCTGGTGCTGCTGTTTGTTGTGGCGTGCTGACAAAGCTTTTCCACATTTCGGCCATGCTAACCCTGCCTTCTGAGGTGCTGGCGGTGCCCTGGTTGCGTTGGCGACCTCTTCCTCCTCCTCCTCAGCCTTGTGCTTCCACTGTGGCCCCGTTGTCAGGTGGGAATGCCAGCAGCATCGCGTCTACCAGCGTGCGCTTGTACTCGCGCATCTTGCGATCGCGCTCCAGTGAGTGAATTAAGGATGGTACGTTGTCCTTGTAACGGGGATCCAGCAGCGTGGCCACCCAGTAATCAGCACAAGTTAGAATGTGGGCAATCCGGCGGTCGTTGTGGAGACACTGCAGCATGTAATCGCTCATGTGTGCCAGGCTGCCCAGAGGCAACGAAAGGCTGTCCTCTGTGGGAGGTGTATCGTCCGTGTCCTCTGTATCCCCCCAGCCACGCACCAGTGATGGCCATGAGCTGGCCTGGGTGCCACCCTGCTGTGAACATGCTTCCATCTCCTCCTCCAGCTCCTCCTTCTCATCCTCCTCATCCTCCAGAACTGTGCCCCTGCTGGACAATTGTGTCCCTGGCGTTTGTGTGTGCAGGAACCCACCCTCGGAGCCCCTTGTGAATGACTGCCCTGAAAGCCTTGGAAATGTTACCTCTTCATCCTCCTCCTCCTCCTCATCCTGTGCCACATCCTCTTCCATCATCGCCCGAATTGTTTTTTGAAGGAGGCATAGAAGTGGGATAGTTAAGCTGAGAACGGCGTCATCGGCACTGGCCATGTTGGTGGAGTACTCAAAACAGCGCAACAAGGCACACAGGTCTCGCATGGAGGCCCAGTTATTGGTGGTGAAGTGGTGCTGTTCCGCAGAGCGACTCACGCGTGCGTGCTGCAGCTGAAACTCCACTATGGCCTGCTGCTGCTCGCACAGTCTTTGCAGCATGTGCAAGGTGGAGTTCCACCTTGTGGGCAAGTCACATATGAGGCGGTGAGCGGGAAGGCCGAAGTTACGCTGCAGCGCTGACAGGCAAGCAGCAACAGGGTGAGAACGCCGAAAGTGCGCACAGACGGCCCGCACTTTCTGCAGCAGCTCTGACATATCGGGGTAGTTTTTAAGGAACCTCTGCACCACCAAATTCAGCACATGCGCCAGGCAAGGGATGTGCGTCAAACCGGCTAGGCCCAGAGCTGCTATGAGATTTCGCCCGTTATCGCACACCACCAGGCCGGGCTTGAGGCTCGCTGGCAGCAACCACTCATTTGTCTGCTGTTCCATGCTCCTCCACAACTCCTGCGCGGTGTGTGGTTTGTCCCCCAAACAGGCAAGTTTTAAAACTGCCTGCTGTCGTTTACCCCTGGTGGATGAGGAAGCGGAGTAGGAGGAGTTAGGAACAGGAGGCAAACTGAAGCGCCCTGCAATCCTCGGTGGTGGAAGGACATGCGCCAAATTGCTATCCACCTCAGGCCCATCCGCCACTGCATTTACCCAGTGTTCCGTTAGGGAGATATAACGCCCCTGACCGTGCTTACTGGTCCACGTATTGGTAGTTAGGTGGACCTTGCCACAGATGGCGTTGCGCAGTGCACACCTGATTTTTTCCCCCACTTGGTTGTGCAGGGAAGGGATGGCTTGCCTGGAAAAGTAGTGGTGGCTGGGCACGACGTACTGTGGGATAGCCACCAACATAAGTTTTTTAAAACTGTGCGTCTCCACCAGACGGAATGACAGCATTTCAAAGGCCAAGAATTTTGAAATGCTGGCATTCAGGGCCAGGGATCGCAGGTGGGTACTTCCTCTTCCTCTCAAGTGTTTGGGAGATGGAAAGCTGAACGCTTCCACGGGACATTGTGGAGATGGTTGGTGACCCAGGTGGTGGTGTTGCTGACAGATCCTCTGTTTGCGGGGTGGCAGGTGCCGGTATCACTACAGATGTGGCTGGAGCGCCCGAGACTGCAGCAGAAGAGGAAGCAGGATGAGCCAGAGACGTTTCTTGGTTTTGAAGGTGTCTACTCCACTGCAGCTCGTGCTTTGCACTTAGATGCCTGATCATGCAGGTTGTGCTCAGGTTGAGAAGGTTTATGCCTCGCTTCAGGCTCTGATTGCACAGGGTGCAAACCACTCGTGTCCTGTCATCAGCACATTTTCTAAAGAACTTCCACGCTAGAGAACTCCTTTGAGCTGACTTTGGTGCGCTCGTTCCCTTGCTGCGTTGGGCAGTAGCAGGCGTAGTGTCTAGGGCACGGCCGCTCCGCTTCTGCACCCTGTTCCCTCTTCTGCTGTGCTGGTTGCTCTGTGCGACCACCGCCTCTTCCTCCAAACTACTTAGGTCACCTGCATGACGTTTATTCCATGTGGGGTCGAGGACCTCATCGTCCTCCACATCATCTTCCACCCAGTCTTCACCCCTGCCCTCCTTGTCGGTCTCCACAATGCTGAACGCCGCAGCAGTTGGCACCTGCGTTTCGTCATCATCGGAGATGTGCTGCGATGGTCCTTGCATGTACTCATCTTGAGAAATAAGGGGTTGGGCATCGCTGCACTCAATCTCTTCCACTTCTGGGGCAGGGCTAGGTGGATGGCCCTGGGAAACCCTGCTGACAGAGTCCTCAAAAAGAACAAGAGACTGCTGTATGGCTTGGGGCTTAGACTGCTTGCCTGATTTGCAAGGGGGTGAGGTGAAAGACGGTTGGACATCGGCTGCAGGTGCCAACTCTGACCTTTCTGCAGTAGACTGGGTGGGAGACAATGTCAAGGAACTGGAGGCACTGTCAGCAGCAAACCAATCTACTATCGCCTCTCTGTGTTCTGGCCTCATCACTTCTAGAGGCGTATGATGCCCTACCAAATACTGATGCAGGTTCTGTCGCCTACTAACACTTGAGGAAGGTGTTTCACTTGTGCGTGTAGCTGGCACAGATCGACCACGTCCTCTCCTTGCAACAGGAGCTCTACCAGCAGCACCTCGACCCAGGCCACGGCCCCTATTTGACGGTCTCCTAATATTTCTGTAATTTAAGATCTTGCCCTAGAAAGGTGTTTATTGAATAGCGGAACAAAACAACAACAGTATCGCACGGGTGTATCTCACAGTCAAATATGCAAACTATGCCGCAATTTAATGTTTTTTTTACCCCAAAAGGGTGTATATTGAATAGCGGAATAGGATAAAAAATGGTGTATCTCACACGTACAAACACAGACTAGGCCCCGATTAAAATTTTTTGTACCCTAAAGGTAGGATGAGGAAGAGGAGTAGGAGGAGTTGTGAACAGGAGGCAAACTGAAGCGCCCTGCAATCCTTGGCGGGGGAAGGAGATGCGCCAAACAAATTTAAAAGGTGTATCTCACACGTAACGATACAGACTATGCCGTAATTTAATTTTTTTTACACTCCAAAAGGGTGTATATTGAATAGTGGAATAGAAAAAATTTTATAATACGGTGTATCTCACACGTACAAACACAGACTAGGCCCCGATTAAAATTTTTTGTACCCTAAAGGCAGGATGAGGAAGAGGAGTAGGAGGAGTTGGGAACAGGAGGCAAACTGAAGCGCCCTGCAATCCTTGGCGGGGGAAGGAGATGCGCCAAACAAATTTAAAAGGTGTATCTCACACGTACCGATACAGACTATGCCGTAATTTAATTTTTTTACACTCCAAAAGGGTGTATATTGAATAGCGGAATAGGAAAAATGTTATAATACGGTGTATCTCACACGTACAAACACAGACTAGGCCCCGATTAAAAATTTTTGTACCCTAAAGGCAGGATGTGGAAGAGGAGTAGGAGGAGTTGGGAACAGGAGGCAAACTGAAGCACCCTGCAATCCTCGGCGGTAGAAGGAGATGCGCCAAACAAATTTAAAAAGGTGGATCACACATGTACCGATACAGACTATCCCGCAATTTAATTTTTTACACTCAAACAGGGTGTATATTGAATAGCGGAATAGGACAAATTTTACAAAACGGTGTATCTCACACGTACAAACACAAACTAGGCCCCGATTACAATTTTTTGTACCCTAAAGGCAGGATGAGGAAGAGGAGTAGGAGGAGTTGGGAACAGGAGCCAAACTGAAGTGCCCTGCAATCCTCGGCGGTAGAAGGAGATGCGCCAAACAAATTTAAAAAGGTGTATCTCACATGTACCGATACAGACTATCCCGCAATTTAATTTTTTACACTCAAACAGGGTGTATATTGAATAGCGGAATAGGACAAATTTTACAAAACGGTGTATCTCACACGTACAAACACAATCTAGGCCCCGATTACAATTTTTTGTACCCTAAAGGCAGGATGAGGAGTAGGAGGAGTTTGGAACAGGCAGCACCCTCAAATCTTCAGAAGTATGAGATGAACCCCAAAAACTTGGAAAGGTGGATCTCACACGTACCAACGCAGACTATCCCGCAATTTAATTGATCCCCAAAGGTTTTTATTGAATAGCAGAATAGAAAATATGATCAAAAAAAGTGTATGTATCTCACACGTACAGAACCACACTAGGCCCCAATTACTATTGTTTGTACCCCTAAAGGCAGGATGAGGAGTAGGAGGAGTTTGGAACAGGCAGCACCCTCAAATCTTCAGAAGTATGAGATGAACCCCAAAAACTTGGAAAGGTGGATCTCACATGTACCAACACAGACTATCCCGCAATTTAACTGATCCCCAAAGGTTTTTATTGAATAGCGGAATAGAAAATATGATCAAAAAAAGTGTATGTATCTCACACGTACAGAAGCACACTAGGCCCCAATTACTATTGTTTGTAACCCTAAAGGCAGGATGAGGAGTAGGAGGAGTTTGGAACAGACAGCACCCTCAAATGTTCAGAAGTATGAGATGAACCCCATAAACTTGGAAAGGTGGATCTCACACGTACCAACACAGACTATCCCGCAATTTAACTGATCCCCAAAGGTTTTTATTGAATTGCGGAATAGAAAATATGATCAAAAAAAGTGTATGTATCTCACACGTACAGAAGCACACTAGGCCCCAATTACTATTGTTTGTACCCCTAAAAGGCTGGATGAGGAGTAGGAGGAGTTTGGAACAGGCAGCACCCTCAAATCTTCAGAAGTATGAGATGAACCCCAAAAACCCCAAATATCATTCAGCTCTGCTGCAGGCCACAATTTTTTTTTTTTTTAACCCAAGGCTGTATATTGAATAGTGGAATAGAAAAAAAGTGTATGATTTTTGAAACCACTCAATAATAGCACATGTGAACTGAACACAGCAGTGTATGATCAGTCAGCACAGCACAGCTGAAGGAAAAATGCTGCACACAGTGACCGATAGAAAAATACTTTTCTCCCTCCTCCTCAGTGGGCAAAAAAGATTGTGTTCACTGCACCCCAAAAAGATTGTGTTCACTGCACCCCAAAAAGATTGTGTTCACTGCACCCCAAAAAGATTGTGTTCACTGCAGCCCACACACAGCAAAATGGATGTGGACCACTGACACCTGCCTATCTCCTATCCCACCCCACACAGCAATATCGATTGTAGTTTGTAGAACACACTGTCTGACCCTAAAAATTAGCAGACTCTCTCCCTAAAAGGATTGATAAGATCGTAGATCGGGTGACTGCAAACCCCCCCCCCCACACACACAGCAATATCGATTGTAGTTTGTAGAACACATAGTCTGACCCTAAAAATCAGCAGACTCTCTCCCTAAAAGGATTGATAAGATGATGATCGTAGATCGGGTGACTGCAAACCCCACCCCACACAGCAATATCGATTGAAGTTTGTAGAACACACTGTCTGACCCTAAAAATCAGCAGACTCTCTCCCTAAAAGGATTGATAAGATGATGATCGTAGATCGGGTGACTGCAAACCCCACCCCACACAGCAATATCGATTGTAGTTTGTAGAACACACTGTCTGACCCTAAAAATCAGCAGACTTTCTCCCTAAAAGGATTGATAAGATGATGATCGTAGATCGGGTGACTGCAAACCCCACCCCACACAGCAATATCGATTGTAGTTTGTAGAACACACTGACCCTAAAAATCAGCAGCAGCCTCGCCCTAAAATGCCTACAACTCGCCCTGCCTAACACACTCCGACCTGTCTCTCAATTCTATCCGGACACAAATGTTTTTTTTTTTCCTGTCTGTCCCTAATCAGCAACCAGCACGTTGATGTGTGCTCTGTCCCTGAACTAAACAGCAGAATGACGAAGCAGCGGTGCTGCCTCGAACTTATAAAGACTTGGTCACATGCTTCAGACGGCCAATCACAGCTACTAATACATTTGTAGGCATGGCTGGGATGGCTTAGGCACACCAGTTAAACGCTTTTTGATTGGCTGTTGAAAGCCCGCCATGAAAAGCGCGCCAATGCATGCAAAACCCGGAAATAGAACGACCGAACACGGATTTTTACCCGAATATACAGTAAAGTTTTCGGGTCCGTGTTCGGGTAACAAAAATCCAATTATTCGGTACGAACACAAATAATACAGTCCGTGTTCGCTCAACCCTAGTTACTGGGAAAAAAGTATTATAACTGGTGTGATATACCAGTGGCCCCCCCCAAAACAACAGATTGAAGTGGGGTGTTATATACCTTCTTCCACATATACTGCGCTTCTCTATAGACTTTTGCCACAGGGTCATTTAAAAAATGACAGGCAGAGGAAGAGGCAGGCCCTTCCGCAGGGGTGGTAGGGGTAGGGCAGGAGCACCAGGCTGGAGCCAAAGTGGGAAGTTGCAGAAGGTGCGTTCAATTACGTCAAAGGACGCACCAGACTTGGTTAAGTGGCTCACTCAGCCTTCCTCTTTTGCACCCTCCTCATTCTCTCTATCTGCACCCTCTTCACTCTCTGCTGTGTGCACCACCAAAGACACCACCACCAAAACCACCACCACATATACCTTCCGCTTGAGTCACAGGAATTTTTTTCCGATGCACAGCCATTCTTGGCATTGGATCAGGAAGAGGAGGTAGCAACAGCTGCCACTCATCAGTCTGTCGACAGTACCCAGATCAGCCCAAGGAGGTTGGTCCCCGCTATTGCTGCCTACTCCGAGATCTCAAATGTTAGTGGTGGGGAAGGTGACGTCGATGATGACGTGTCTATGGACATCACGTGGGTGCCCACAACAGAGGAAGAGGAGGGGAGTTCAGAGGGAAAGATGGACCAGCAGATAGGGAGGAGAAGCAGGCCAAACTTACATTGCACAGCCCAAGATCCCCAGAACCTATTCCACATGCCAGGTGAGACGTTGCCATGCTGTGCTGCGTCTGTTGTGCCTGGAAGCCAAGAGCCACACTGGTCTTGCACTCCTTTCAGCTTTGCGTTCACAGGCAGATCAGTGGCTATCTGATCTGCCGCTCAAATTGACAGTTGATAAAGTGGTGTGGCACAACGGTGCCAATCTGCTGAGCACGCTGAAACAGGGCAAAATTACACACGTGTCATGCATGGTAGACGTCCTGAACTTGGTCGTGCAACAATTCGTTATCAAATACCCTGGGGTCCAGGACATCTTGCGGCAGGCCAGGAAAATCTCAGGCCATTTCAGAAGATCTTACACAGCCATGGCTCGCCTTGCTGATATTTCGCGGCGACACAACCTGCCAGTCAGACGTCTTATTTGGGACTGCCCGACGCGATGGAACTCAACATTGTATATGCTTGATAGGCTGCTCCAGCAGAAATGTACAGTTAACGACTACCTGTACGAACTCTGTGGCAGGACAGGTTCTGGGGAGCTTGGGTTTTTCTCAGTGGCTGCTCATGCGCGATGCATGCAGACTCCTGTGGCCATTTGATGAGATCACCAAACTGGTCATTTGTAGCCAGGGCGCCATCAGTGATATCGTACCTTACGCCTTCTTTCTGGAGCGTGCATCGCGTTGTGTCATTGATCAAGCTGTCGAGGAGCAGGAGCAGGAAGATGAAGGAATCGCAATGCTGGATGAATTCCCATGGGGGGCTACTGCATCTGAGACAAGTCAACAACAAGAGTCTGAAAATGAGGGGCGGATGAGGAGGAGCAAGAAGAGCATGCTTTAAATACTACACCGCTTCCAGTTTAGTGCAAATGGGGGCCTTCATGCTCCAGTGTTTTAAGAGGGACCCCCATATGAAAAAGCATAAAGGGCATGGACCAGTACTGGGTGGCAACGTACTTAGACCCCCGGTACGAACAAAAATGGCGGAAATGTTACCACCATCACAGAGGGCTGTCAGAATGCAGCACTTCCAGGCCTTGCTTTGAGAAATGCTGCATTCTGCTTTTGCGTGCACTGACGAGGAGTTTTCACTCACAGAGAAACAGTTGCGGGTACCAATTCAAACCGCGCCTGCAAGAAGAGGTTTGAAGATGTGTTGGTCACTTCTGATATGAGATCATTCTTTCAGATGACCCATCCACAGCTGTCCTCCGGATCCAGCATCAGGGAATGCCTAGACCGACAGGTGTCTGACTACATCGGGTTAACGGCCGATGTGGACGCTCTGAGAAGAGATAAACTCCTGGACTACTGGTGGTCAGAGCTTGCACAATTTGCAATGGAACTGTTGGCTTGCCCCTCATCCAGTGTCCTGTCCGAAAGGACATTCAGCGCAGCAGGGGGGATCGTGACCAATAAGCGCACTCGCCTAGCTCACGACAGTGTTAAATTCCACACATTTATAAAAATGAATGAGGCCTGGATATCTGTGGAATTCAACACATGTGACCAGTAGACCATGTTTGATTCAAATTCCTCATGACAGCCCACAAATATTCGCCACCACCCATAACAATTCATGGTCCCAGTCTTAGGTAAATACAGTGGCATAAAAGGCCTTTTATGTCCGTTGAATGCCTAATTTTTGGGGCCTGTAATGGCCGACACTTATTTATCCTGTGAATGCCTAATGTACCTCCAGCCACAGAATACAAAGTTCTTTGATGTCAGGTGAACGCCTGTGGGCTAATTTTTGGGGCCTGTAATGGCCGACACTTACTTCTGTATCCTGTGACTGCCTAATGTACCTTCAGCCACAGAATACAAAGTTCTTTGCTGTCAGGTGATGGGGGTAATGGGAGATAAGCTCTTTTTTGAAACAAATGTTTTGAGTAATAAGCTGCATTCTTCAAAGCATGTTTCATAGGCCATAGTTAAAGTGGTACTAAACCCAAAACCCAAAATGCAGTATTTTGCAGCTTACCAACCATTTGAGGTGGTGGCTGCATTAGTTTTCTTTAAAACAAATATTTTTTTCTCTCACTTTTCACCTGGTGATCTGGCAAGTAACACACCTCCTGTATTAGAGTTCCTCCACTCTGGATGGAGGAGCATAGGGACACCTTTGGGCAGCAGCATTGTTAATCTTGAAAGTAGTGTTAGATGTTCTAGCAGATTTTGATTCACTAAAAGTTGAAGCCAAACTCCAGCTCACGCTTTATAAGCAGTTACATCACTTTTGTTTACTGGGATAAATTAAGTAAATTAAATTAAATCATTGTTATTCTCCCTGTCAGTGGTAAATGTTTTTTTCCCATCCCCCCAACTGCTACATCTACAAAAGAGCTTGTTCTCTGGAAAAACAACAGACTTACTGGCCAAATCACCCAGGGAAAATAAAAGATAGAAAGCCTAAAAAAGAAGACTATCCCGTATCTACACTTGCCCCCAAATAATCAGCCACTATATAGTGCAGCCAATGCTGATAGGTCCTGGCAGAAGACAGTTTTGTGTGCTGAGGACTGAAAAGTTATTTAAAGGCATCATTTAGGCAACCACATTCACAACTTTTACCTTTTACCGACAGGAGGCTCTACGAAACCTTTTCTTTGAGATGTTATCCTGCCAGCCTCTGGAAATGAGTGACTAAGGTTTTTCAGTAGTGCATCCCCAAGATGATTTATCATCTATTCCCAATGTGAGGGAAGTCACATACCACTCATGGGGTTTAGGAGGAATGAAACCCACCCTCATGTTATCTTTAGCCTTAATGTCCTGTGGCAATCATACTCCTCTTATTCCTCCTCATTCTACTGTGCCTGCTGTGGCTTCACAGGGACAGTGTCTGGATACAGTGGGCAAGGACATATGCAAGGACATTCTCCTCTTCTTCCTGCTGCTCTGCCACAAGTGCAAAACTTAGAAGTCATTCACATCTTATCAAACATTTCCATATTTCCATAAGCCACATACAGTAATGAAAATGTGCATCATTTATATAATCAATTGACACGAGTAATAAGGGACTGACTTAGTTAAAGTTGTAGTTAAAATTAATAAGGATAAGATGAAAAATGCATTAATATTATTTTTTTTTTATTTTATATTTGTTACATAAAAATTGGAGTTAAACTTGAAAAGCTTGGATTGCTGCAATATAACAGAAAATTCAGATACTTACCGTAATTTTCCTTTCCTGATGGTCTCCATGGCAGCCTACGTGTGGGTTAACCCCGCCTCCTCTCCAATGGTATAGGACCCCTTTCTATAAATTTCAGCTTGCAGGTACAGCCAGTGTGCAAAATGAAATTAAAACAGCGCTGGCATTTCATATAAATTATAAATGCAATAATATTAATTAATATATAAATATGTAAAAACAAACTGTATTGCAAAAATTGATAAAATAATCCTTATTAGTAATGTGTCCAATAAAGTGCAAGGTTATTAATTAATATATATATATATATATATATATATATATATATATATATATATATATATATATATATATATATATATATATATATATATATATATATAAACCAGCATATATTGCAACAAATTGATAAAACAGTCCTTAACCACTTTACCACCGGAGGATTTTGCTGTCTTCCGTCCAGGCCACTTTTTGCGATTCGGCACTGTGCGACTTCAACTGACAATTGCGCGGTCGTGCGACGCCGTACCCAAACGAAATTTACGTCCTTTTTTTCCCACAAACAGAGCTTTCTTTTGGTGGTATTTGATCACCTGTGCGATTTTTACTTTTTGCGCTATAAACAAAAAAATAGCGTTTATTTTGAAAAAATAACAATATTTTTAACATTTTTTTATATGAAATTCCCCCCAAAAAAGATGTAAAAACCAATTTTTTAAAAAATTTTGGGCCAATTTGTTTTTTGCTACCTATGTTTGGTAAAAAAAATCACAATAAGCGTATTTTGATTGGTTTGCGCAAAAGTTATTGCGTTTACTAACAAAGGGAAAGATTTCTGTCATTTTTGGTGTTTTTTTTTTAACGCGTAATGGCGGCGATCTGCGATTTTTTTTGTGGGACTGCGACATTGCGGCGGACAGATCGGACCCTTGACTGACATTTTTGACACTTTTGGGGTTACCAGTGACATTACTGCAGTAATCAGTGCTATATATATGCACTGTTACTGTAAAAATGACACTGGCAGGGAAGGGGTTAATTTTATTGGAGAGGGAGGGGTTAATGTATGCCTGGTGCTTACTAACGTGTAGGGGGGGGGAGGTGACTGAGTGAGTCATGGACAGATCGGATGTCCAGCTATGCTGAACAGTCCGATCTGTCACTCCCTGTCACTATGGAGATCCGCCCGCTGTGTTTACACACAGCGGGCGGATCTCCACACTAGATCCCCGGCGATCGGGGTAGAGCAGCGGCGATCGCCGCTGCTCCTCCCCTGGCCCGACTCCCGCTGTGAATGAAAACAGCGGGAGCGAGCCTCCGGCGGCGCGCAAGCGCCGCCCAGAAGGGGGGAGTGTCTGACGACGTTAATACTACGTCGTCAGACGATAACGAACCACTTTGCCGCAGTACTATTACCGTACTCTGTCGGCAAGTGGTTAAATAATAACGTGTCCAATAAAGTGCTCAGGTGCAGAAACCGATCGTTCAAACGGTACTCAAGTGAGTGGCCAGACCCTCCAGGTTCCCTACTCACCACAAATATGAGTCTCAAGCGCTTGATAAGATCATAGATGGCTTTGGCAACCAGGCTCTTAGTAGGGATAATTCCAAGATTATAGATGCCTTGTATGGGATCACTCCGAATTAGGCCTCCGTTACTCCCTGATAAAAGAGAAAACGACCAATAGTGTAGTATGTTTTTGATTATTTATTTCCCCAAAGCATATAAAACATACTTACAAAATAAATGAGAAAAAAACGCAAAGCATAGAGAGCCAACAAGGTGGTGGATGCCGCTATTGGCGTGCATTTCACTAACATACAGGAAGCAAACCGGAAGACCGGTTTTCCCTCCATCCAAGACTTCCGGTTTGCTTCCTGTATGTTAGTGGAATGCACGCCAATAGCGGCGTCCACCACCTTGTTGGCTCTCTATGCTTTGCGGTTTTTTCTCATTTATTTTTTAAGTATGTTTTATATGCTTTGGGGAAATAAATCTTGGAATTATCCCTACTAAGAGCCTGGTTGCCAAAGCCATCTATGATCTTATCAAGCGCTTGAGACTCATATTTGTGGTGAGTAGGGAACCTGGAGGGTCTGGCCACTCACTTGAGCACGGTTTGAACGATCGGTTTCTGCACCTGAGCACTTTATTGGACACGTTATTATTTAAGGACTGTTTTATCAATTTGTTGCAATATATGCTGGTTTTATATATATATTAATTAATAACCTCGCACTTTATTGGACACATTACTAATAAGGATTATTTTATCAATTTTTGCAATACATGTTTGTTTTTACATATTTATATATTAATTAATATTATTTCATTTATAATTTATATGAAATGCCAGCGCTGTTTTAATTTCATTTTGCATAGTTCTCTAAGATTAACTTAGATGCACATCAGCTGCATTAATTTAATTTGTAACACAGACATTGAGATATTTATCACTAGAAGTGCGGGTTTTAATTTAATTTATTTCACAGGTACAGCCAGTGTTCCATATCTTAGCCGAATCCAAGACCAGAGGGTGGGAACTCCTGCTGCCATGGAGACCATCAGGAAAGGAAAATTACGGTAAATATCTGATAGGAATTTTCCATTTTCCTGACAGTCTTCATGGCAGCCTACGTGTGGGAAATAACTAGCCACACGGGTGGGAATGCTTTAACAAAGAAAATTTTACTTCAAATTATTAGCAGACAAAACAGTCAAGCCAAAATTAACTGAAGATAAGGAGGCTGGCTCCACACAATAATGTGTCATAAATGTATCTACAGAAGACCAGGAAGCCGCTCTGCAGACTACTTCTGGCGCAACATGATGTGAAGCCACCCAGGACATCGAGATGCTTCTCGTTGAGTGGGCTGTCACCGCCTCCGTAGGAGCCAAATCCTCTACACTGTAAGCTAGTTGAATAGCAGACACAATCCAGGCTGCAATAGACCTTGACAAGGCCTGCTTTCCTCTATTCCTGCCTGAGAAGAGGACGAAGAGGTTATCCGATTGCCTGAAGGAAGCTGTTGACTGAAGGTAGTCCCTTAGAGTTTTCCCTCCATCCAAGGGATGAGGTTCATTATCCTCAGAGGACCGAAAGGTATGAAGAACAATCTCCTGGTTCTCATGAAAAACCAATGTCACTTTCGGATTGGAATCAAGCATCGGAATTAGGACCACTCGATCCGGAAAGAACGTGAGGAAAGGTTCTTTATGACCAAGGGAACTGATCTCAGAGACCCTCTTGGCTGAAGTGATTGCCACCAGAAAGGCTGTCCTAATGGTAAGTTCTCTGATAGAGATGGGATCCATTGAACTAGTTCTTGAAAAGACATTAAGGAAAAGAGGAAGGTCCCAATCTTGGTTTCCTCTGATATTTGAACCCTGAGAGTCCCAACTGAGAGAGATTTATCCAGTCCCGCTTGGAGGAACTTCAGAACTTCTTGTACTCCAAACTCTGAGGAAGAATTTCCCTCTGGATACGTGAATTCTAAGAATCTAGACCAGACTCTGGGCCCGTTTGGCTGTAACAGAGGACAGCATTGTTCTGGATAGGAGACGTAGAACATCGATGGATTCTTCTCCAAGAAAGACTGAATCTAGATTGAGCTCTTGAATGGGAGAATTTTCCACTGCATCTTCAGAAACACTTCTCAGCTTCATCTCCACGTCAGAAACCCAGGTTTCCATGGCCTTAGACATAGCTGCCAATGCTAGCGCAGGTTTACAGGCCGCACCGGCCGTGATATAGATTATTTTCAAATCTAGATCCATCTTCCTGTCTAGAGGATCTTTAAAAGAAACCGCATCGTCCAGCGGTAGGGTAACGTGCTTCGCCAGCCTGGTGACTGCGGCATTAACCAGGGGAGCCGACTCCAGGTGACTGACATCCTATGATTTAAAGGGATACAGCTTTGCTAATTTAGAGGATAGGGAGGCCTTGCCGTCCCCTCTGCTCCATTCTTCCAAAATAACATCCTTTAACCGGTTGCCGACTGCTCACAGTATATTTACTGCGGCAGTCAGCCCCGGCCAGGCAGAGTGACGTAGATCTACGTCGCTCGCCTGTCACTAGATCTAGTGTCACTAGATCTAGTGACGTAGATCTACGTGCGCCCGCCTTGGCTCGTTTACTGAGGAGTGCGGGCGTGTGACCGGCGGACCCGATGTCCACCGGTCACACTACGATCACCAGTACAGCGGGAGAAAGACAGAGCGGCTTATGTAAACAAGCCGCCTGTCATTCTCCCCTGTGTAAAAATGAAGATCAGACGGTTCTACTATGTAGAACCGTTGATCTTTGTTTTTACACTAGGAGACCTGTCCCACTACAGTAAGAATCACGCCCCTAGGACACACTTAACCCCTCCCTGTCCAATACAGTTAACCCCTTCCCTGCCAGTGTCATTTTTGCAGTAACAGTGCATATATATAGCACTGATTACTGCAGTAATGTCACTGGTACCCCCAAAAGTGTCAAAAATGTCAGTCAAGGGTCCGATCTGTCCGCCGCAATGTCGCAGTACCGCAAAAAAAATCGCAGATCGCTGCCATTACTCGTTAAAAAAAAAACACCAAAAATGACAAAAATCTTTCCCTTTGTTAGTAAACGCGATAACTTTTGCGCAAACCAATCAAAGTACGCTTTTTGCGATTTTTTTTACCAAACATATGTAGCGTAAAACAATTTGTTAAATGTTAAAAAATTTTGATTTTTGAATTTTTTTGGGGGGAATTTCATATAAAAAAAGTGAAAAATATTGTTATTTTTGCAAAAATTACGCACTTTTTTTGTTTATAGCGCATGATCAAAAAATCGCACAGGTGATCAAATACCACCAAAAGAAAGCTCTGTTTGTGGGAAAAAAAGGACGTGAAATTCGTTTAGGTACAGCGTCGCACGACTGCGCAATTGTCCGTTAAAGTCACACAGTAAAAAATCGCAAAAAAACCCTGGTTTAGGAAGGGGGTAAAATCTTCCGGGGCTTAAGTGGTTAATTCTGAAAGGAGTGGGAAGTTTAGCCGCTCTTTCCCCAAGTGTTTGAAAAACTTCCGCTGTTTCGTCTGTGAGGTGATAGGGTCTTCCCATTTCAGAGCTTCCTTGACTGCTCTGATAAGAGGTGGAACAAGAGCAAAATCAAAGCCCCCAACTGCACCTTCCTCTTCTTCTGAATCACTCTCTGAAGATTTATCCGGAAGTGAAGCTCGGTTGAGAGGGGCCTTGGTCTTTAAGGGCCTCAGCAGGAGAGCTGCAAATAGCAGGACCAGGTGTGGGACTAGCACCCCACTCTTTCAGGGATTGTTGAACAACCCGCTTCACTAGGGATTCCAACCTCTGATCTTCAGGATCCCTCTCACCGGATGCACAAGCAAAACAGGGCTCGCAAAGGGACTTGTCCTCCGGGACATGCGCCCCACAACCGCAACAGGCTCTCTGGGCCGTATGGCTACTGTGGCAGTGTGTGCGGTGTCTGGAGGAGGAATTTGAGCGTCTCCTCTGAAGCCTGCAACCTGATGGAGACTCATGGCCTCTGGACCTTGAAGAAGATTCTCTTTGTGGCCTGACAGGATCTCTTTCTTGACCAGACCTGGAGGAGCTGGGAGAAAGAGAAATCCAGGGAGACACAGGATTTAGCCATGAATCATGAGCCAGCATTCCCCTCCACGCCCCCCTACAATGTACCAGCACTCACCTGTTGTGAGAGGGCTGGCCACAAGAAGGCGGCGACGCAGGATCCATGTTTCAGGCAAAACCACAACTGACAAGGGAAAAATACAATGGATCATAATAAAGTACAGAGAGCCATAAGGTGTCTTCTCAACCATCCATGCATCCGCCCCCCCCTTCTCCACACCGCCATTATATACAGCATCCGGCCCCCAGTCCCCACATACCTGGATCATACAGGGTAAAGGCACAGGGAAGTTGTCGCTATGCCCACAGTGCTTCCCAATAGCACTGGGGCTGACAGCTGACAGCGAGTGCGCATGTGCGAACCAGGCCTTGCTTTCGATCGCGGCAAACTGCGCATGCGCGAGCCGGGAACAGAGCTCCGATCCCCTACTGTGCAGGCATCCGCTGGACTGTGCAGAAGGGGGAGCAGGAAGGAGATGGCTGGAACGCAGAGAGCGTTCCAGCCACCATTGGGCCACCAGGGATAGAAGAAAGAAAGTTTAGGCAAATATAAACATAACAAATACGCTGCCATAGAGGAAGTGAAAGTCTTCAGACCCTGTCAGGATATCCGTCGGCCATATGAAGCACCGCACAGTTTAATAGCCTGAGGGGATTTAAGTGTCACTCACCTGCCCGTGGCTGGGCCCTGGACACAGACACCGCATTCCATTCTGAGGTAAACCGACCAAAATTTTACAGGAATAATCCAAATAGGGTCCTTGGAGGAGGACAAAAAAGGAACACTGGCTGTACCTGCAAGATGAAATTTATAGAGGGGGGTCCTATACCATTGGAGAGGAGGCAGGGTTAACCCACACATAGGCTGCCATGGAGACTGTCAGGAAATATATATTTCACACCTCATCAACAATTTATTCCCTGTGTACCTAAACTGTTTATCCATCTAGACATATACTCTATTTCATAGGGTTATAATTAGCTAAGAATGTATTGTGTTACTTTGGTTATGCTAGATGTGTATCTAATGAGAACTCTACAAGACACTAAAAAAAAAACAAAAAAAAAAACATAATGACCAGCACATATTACAAACAGAGAAAAAAGTAGAAACAGATATCTATATATATAATTTGCAGTAGCAGCTTAGGGAAATGGCTGAAAAAAAAACTGAAAAAAAAAATCCTGATTGAATTCATCCTGGTATAATTCATACCTTTACTCTCAGTGGGAGTACTAAGGCTGGTTGTTAGTGATGGCTACTTTACTTCTAATATTTAAAGCAAGCATAGATTACCCCTTCTATTAAATATGCCAATGGCTCCAATTGTTTTTTTTTTTTTTTCACCTGAAGCAAATATGCAGGGGTTTTGATTTTCATGTTTTTTTTTTTTTTTTTGGTCAGTTTTATTATTATTACTTGTTTAGTAATATTTTAGAAAAGTGGTATTAAAACCCCCTCAAATGTATTATATATCAGCTTACCAAATCTTAGATGCAGTGGCTGCATTCTTTTTATTTTCCATTTTTTTTTTCTTCTTTTTTTTTTAATTTAACCTGGTGATCTTGCCAGTAAGTCTTTTTCAACTTCCAATAACAGACCAAGCTGTTCAGCAAAAGTTGAAGTTAGAGGGTTGGGACAAACCATTTCACTCTGACAATGGTACTTACAATGATCAGCTATAAAAAAAAAAACCTGTTGCTGTAACTACTTAAATTTTTGTAGCAGGAGTTCGGCTTTGATTTGTTAGTAGTAAGCTCCATCTAAATCTGCTAGGGCATCTAAACACTACCCTCTCCTCAAATAGACAATTTTGCCATACAGATGTGTCTCCATTTCTCCTCCATCCAGAGTGGAGGCAATCTATAAAAGAGCATGCTACTAGTTGGATCACCAGGTGAAAATAAAGCGGAAAAAAACTCACACAGCAATTACATTGTAAGCTTGAATATTTTTTGTTTTGTTTTTGGGATTAAGTTTATACAATACAGTGATATATATATATATATATATATATATGATGCAAAGGGGTGTATGATGTAAATGGGTTCTTTGATGTAAAGGAGACTGCAATATGAAGAGGGTAAATAAATAAAAATGTGTAAGAAACCTCCCACACTCGTCAAAATATTTTAATATTCAGTGTCTCAAACCACAACAGTGATCAAATATTTAAAATCTATAAATTCACATAAATCAATATATAGCCTTCAATCTGAAAATAAATAAATATATATATATATATATATATATATATATATATATATATATATGCAGTATATATACAATATATATATATATATATATATATAAAACATATATATTTGTGTATGGAATCATCTTTTCCGGGGTAAGTGTGTACTTCAGACTTTATGAGGATGCACAAGCAGACTTCCAACAGCAAATAATTTTAAAACTGACACAAAGTCAGCTTTAATTTTGTTAAAAGTTTGCAAAATAATAGAATGAGCAGCATAGACAGAAAATAAGTATTTTACAGCCAGATGCTAACTAAACATCAGTCAGTTGGTTAAACCTAGCCAACTCCACAACACAAACTTCTAGCAACCCTTATGCCCAGTACACACGATCCGAAAATCGGGCGACGTTCCATCCGTTTTTTTTCGTATTCTAGCAACTCTCAACAATATTCGCTAACGGGAGAGGTTACTCACGATACGAATTTTCTCGGACGATAATTCTTAGCTTCCGGTATGCGTAACCATGCTGTAGTGTGTGAGAGGAAATGATGTAATGTGCGTGTGACCCCTCTAACCACGCCTTGAGCGCCTTCGTGACGAGCTGTTCGGATTGTTCGTGTGTTGCCGCGTTATTTCACTCGTTTCCTCGCACGTTCTGTCTGATACCTGCAAAAATGGAGGATATCAGCCTTCCAGTTGCTATGATCGGTGTTCTGGCTATCCAGAATGTTCTCAAGCAAAAAAAACAGAGAAGGCGAAGATCGTGGAGTAAGGAATGTCTCCTCAACCGTTCTAAGTACTCCCACATGCAGCTCATCCGTGAGATTCAGGAGAACAATCCGGATGATTTCCGGAATTATTTAAGAATGGATGATGACTGCTTCCAGCATCTCCTGTCATCTGTCACTCCCCGGATACAGAAGCAGGACACAACCATGCGTGAGTCAATCAGTGCAGAACAAAGGCTGATAGCCACCCTGCGGTATCTGGCAACAGGACGAAGCTTGCAGGACTTGAAATTTACAACTGGAATATCCCTGCAGGCCCTTGGAAAGATCATTCCTGAGACCTGCAAGGCGCTGATTACTGCTCTACAGAAGGAATAAATAAAGGTAATTTTTCTAATTACTCTCAGATATTACCAATACCAACTGCAATTGTCTAAAATAATAGTTGTTAACTGTTTTATGTCCGCAGCGCACAGATTTATCTTTTTTTATTTTTTTACAGTTCCCCAAGAACACAGAGGAATGGTTGGAGGTGGCCAAAAACTTTAATGAAATGTGGAACTTCCCAAACTGTGGAGGTGCGATAGATGGGAAGCATGTACGCATTACCCCACCTGCCAACTCCGGATCTTATTACTATAATTATAAGGGATTCTTTAGTATTATCATGATGGCAGTTGTGAACGCTAACTACGAATTCCTATACTTAGCTATAGGTACAAATGGGCGCCACTCAGATGCCAGTGTTATTGAGCAAACCGAGTTCTATAAGCGCCTCCAGAACGAGACACTGAATTTACCAACAAATGCTCAGAATGTGGAAGGTCTCAATTTCGTTTTCATAGCGGACGATGCTTTTGCGTTAGGAGAACATCTGCTGAAACCTTTCCCCATGCGTGGCTTGACCACAGAGCAGAGGATCTACAATTATAGGCTGTCACGTGCACGCAGGGTTGTAGAAAATGCGTTTGGAATACTGGCCAACAGATTCTGCATTTTTCAAACTGCCATTAACTTGGCAATGTATAAAGTGGATACTGTTGTTTTGGCATGTTGTGTCCTTCATAACTACCTCCGCCGCCATGTACAGGAGTATGTTGCATCAGCACCAGATCGGGAAGCTGATAGATCTGGAATATCCAACCGCGAGGAAGGGCAGGAGTGCCTTGCTGGACTGACATCTGTGGACCGAGTGCCTTCCAGGCTACCAACCCAAAGTGCTCGGCAAAGCAGGCTGGATTACCTGACATATTTCAATGGAATCGGTGCAGTGAGCTGGCAGAATGACATGTAGAATGGTATACTGTATGTGTCAGAAACATCTTTGCTATATGATCCATTTAATTTTTACAGTTGTTATGTTATTATCATATGTGATTTTGTACTTGCATTAGCTATTTCTGGACTGTTTTGAATCAATTTCTTGCATGTTGAAAAATAAAAGGGTGAAAGAAACTGCACAAGTGTCTTTTCCATAGTGGGTACTTATGAGAAGTGACAATCAAAAAGGACAAATCCTGCACATGCTGATATACAACAAGTACAAAGAGGAGTACTTCACCAGCCCATGGCGCTGTCCATGTGTTCACCTCCTTTGTTTGTATGTTTATTAGCTGAAATGTCCTGGTTGCTGCTGCTCCTCTCTCACTCCACTGGGGGGGGGTTGGATCAAAACAATTCAAATCTGTAAAGAAAAGCGCACGCAACCTCGGGCAATAACGCTTTAATAAAGGACAAAAACACAGTACATAGGAATTGCACTCACACTTTTCCTTTAAGACAATCGCTTTACAGCATTCCAACAGGAGCTACTCGCTCCTCCCGTCCCTCCAGATGGTGACTCTGCGGTCTCCTCATTCGCGGCTGCCGCCGCTGTATCCCCGCTCTCCTTCACTTCCTGTGTTGCCTGGTCACCGGATGCCGGTTCTAGTGCGCCTGCGCACTATACCAACGTAATCTACGGCGCCTCAGGAGAGCCTCAGCCAAAGCCGGAGCCACAAGTTGTACGGAGCTGCGAGGTGGGAGATTCAAGACACGGGTGCACTGCCTCTGCTGTTACTACGGACAACGCGTTTCGGAGGCGGAGCCTCCTTCCTCAGGTCCCACCTTGCTTCCTGCTAACACCCCTCCCTATATACCCGGGATACCATCGGCCCTAATTATTTAATTGTGTATTCTTAAAGGGGCCAGTAACCAATAATCCTTATCCACCTTGGCTGGGACGGGAGAAGCAAGGGGCTATCCACTTTTAAAAAACATATATTAAAAAACATATATATTAAAAATACAGTTTAAGATACAATTTAAAATACAATTTAAAACAATACAATACCAGCGCAGATATTAACCAGAGCTATTATAGATACATGTTTGGATGTCACATTCCCTACATAGCAATGGTTGTCTCCTGCTAAAAATACATAAACGTATCCTAAAAGTATATATGTATATAAGACTCTAAGCTACATCAGCATTTCCTAATACCAATAGTCGACGGATCATATTAATTCCACATTATCTCTCATCCATCTACCAGAATAATTTCATAAGTCAGGATAATACACATAATAAATATATAAAAATACTAGTCTCATTAAAATTCAGTAAGATATGATTCAATTCCATATGGCACATATGCAAATATCAATTAGTATATGAGGATACTACTCCATATAGGCCAACCAAATATACTACACGGCATTTGTTTATATTTCTCATATATATATATATATATATATATATATATATATATACACACATGAGAAATACATATACATATACCTACATATACCCATCGGTGGTGACACCCTGAGTATCCCCAAATATATATCTATACATATACACCTACTCTCATTCCCAGCTGCTCGGATATTGTTGTGTGGACACGAATGTGCGTATGCCTCCGTGCACACTTCACAGACACATGGCCGGGCAGGGACTATGTTCCCTACCCTTAGTAACCATGTGTATGTGCATGTGCTAGAACCCACTCTACCATGCCCACACCCCCGTACTGATATGTCAAATGATCGTGTTGACTTCCAGCTCCTCATTGAGCCCACCCGGCGACATGGACCCAAGCGTAAAGATCCAGAATGTTTCTTGCCTGCACAGGATCGAAAACCTTTCACCTTCTGGGAGAGTCATAGATATGGCTTCAATCCCAAATAGTTCCAGGCCTGCAGTATCCCCACCATGCGCTTTACAGAAGTGTCTTGGCACGCTGTGCTTGTCTTTTTTCTGCTCAATAAACCGGCAATGTTCGCCAAACCTGGTGCGCATTGCTCTAACTGTCCTACCAACATAAATTAAGCCACATGGGCACCTCAAGCCATAGACCACAAACTGTGTACCACAGCTAATGAATTGTTTGATATTATAGGAGCGCCCTGCAACTGATGTAAAGCTACTTGTGCCATGTTGCATAAATGCACAAGCCTTACATCTGCTCTGCTTGCATTTGTAGGAGCCTACCATATTAAAGAGAACTGGGATAGTGGATGCTCTATTATGGCATTTCATACTTTTTATTTTGCTTGGAGCAACCAGACTCTTTACATTGCTAGCCCGCCTAAACACCACTTTGGGTTTTTTAGGGAGCACTCTACCTAAGGCTGCATCCTGCTGCAGAATAGGCCAATGTTTCTGCAAGGCTCTCTTAATGGCCCAATGTTGGTTATTGAATTTTGTAATAAACATAACCTCTCGGGGAGCACCGTTCTCCACAGCTGTCTTGCTACTACAGCCTTCTATATAGCGATCTATGGCTTTTTGTATATGCTGCACAGCGCACTAGAACCGGCATCTGGTGACCAGGCAACACAGGAAGTGAAGGAGAGCGGGGATACAGCGGCGGCAGCCGCGAATGAGGAGACCGCAGGGTCACCATCTGGAGGGACGGGAGGAGCGAGTAGCTCCTGTTGGAATGCTGTAAAGCGATTGTCTTAAAGGAAAAGTGTGAGTGCAATTCCTATGTACTGTGTTTTTGTCCTTTATTAAAGCGTTATTGCCCGAGGTTGCGTGCGCTTTTCTTTACAGATTTGACTTATGAGAAGTGACATTCACATATACCACATTTCAATGACAAAGGTGTTTTATTGAAGTGAGGAATCATTGCATTTTTGAACCACTTTTATTCAAACACTTTTCTCAAAAAAATAAAGGTTACATACATTATGTTCTTGCTCTGATTCTTTTCACAAAACAAAGAATTTAAATAACATTATTCAAAAAATTCAACATTGCACTATTTAGGTGTTGCTGTACATAGCATACTGCACTGTCAGGAGGTACACGATTGATGTCATATGCTTCGATTCATACAATTGTGTTACAGCCATCTAGTTTAGTTTGATCAAACCTTATCATTAATACACAGGACATGATATGTTCCCAAATGTAAATAACACACTTGTGCATTGGGAGTGTTATAGGAGGTATAAAATGAAAAATCGTATGAATGCACAATCCTCACAGACTGTTGCATCGTTGTGTTCTACTGGAGGGAGGAGCGGGAATGCCATTCCTGCCACCGGGAGAACAAACAGGTATTATTGATAGAAGCTCTCTCCGCTGGCAATAGTTTAAATGAAAAAACTGACAGGCTCATCAATTGACCAACTTGCGTGCAATCAGACTACCCATAAACGATTTTAAGATTGTTTGGTCTCTGCTGAACAGAGCTCAAATTTAAACACACAATGTCTGGCTAAATGTAGACTTGAAAAAAGTCTGTCAAGGTAGGCAAATGGTGCACATGCAAGTCCCCGTTCACACTGGGGCAACCTGTGAGGCGACCTGGTCGCCTCACAGGTCGCCTTCCATAGAGAAGCTGCGGACCCGTTCTAATAGGAGCGACACAAGTCGCTCCGTCAGGGTCCGGAGCTTCTTTGGGGCGACCCGGAGTGACCGTCATAGACTTCAATGATATGATATGAAGTCTGTGCCGGCCGCTCCGAGGTTCGTGGCGCGCTGCTCGCACCGCGGAGGTCACCTGGGGAAGTCGGATCGCCCCAGTGTGAACGGGGTCTCATTAAAGTTGCACCCGCAAACCATCCACCCACCTACCCAAAAAAATATAACAAAAAGGACATAATTTCAGATGAAAAGCCAATCTCCATTGTTCCATATTTATCTTTGCACAACATATGAATCAACCACATATGGAGGGCAGTATTGCAAGGAGACCTTGTGCCTCTTCAACATTATTATTTAAAATAACAACATTATAACCTTAATGTTTTGCACAACTTAAACATGAATTTAAAACTAGATCATGTAAACTTTTAACTCCTCCCACCCCCTTCAAGCTCCTATTTCGGCTGCCTTGTATGCCTACAATTTTGCAAAAATATCAATCGTATTTTGCAGTAAACACAATATAGAATTAGTTGCTTCCTGAATCTTGTGAACTTGAGTGCAGCAGTGAAGCAAATCAGCAGACAGACGGGCAATAGTTGTTTGATTCAAACTGTGCTCTGTGTAGGAAGTAATACTAATTAATGGCCATAATATGCTTGATAGAACATAACAAACAGAAACAAGACATGATCATGTGACTTACGGGAGGATGATGCAGGCTCTGCAATGTCCACATCTGTTGGCTTCATGACATCTGTACCCACAATCTCCAAAGTGTCTTCATACAGGTTATCCATTTTGCAGTCATAACTGGTCCTTTCTTGAACCCCCATATGTTCTTCTGGTGTAGCATCTGCATTTCCAAATATAAGTTAAGATGTCAATATTACAATATCATCCATGTTAATACATTGTGGTTGTATAGGTACAGTTTAAAAAAAAATAATTAAAATACCAACCTTTAACACAAGACTCTTGCGTACTTGGATCTACCATCGTTATGCCATTGTCCACATCGGTGTGGTCACCTTTTGATTTTGCATAGCTGGAA
Organism: Pelophylax lessonae; assembly: GCF_965119305.1. NCBI lineage: Eukaryota > Metazoa > Chordata > Amphibia > Anura > Ranidae > Pelophylax > Pelophylax lessonae. The sequence continues at coordinate 431,985,318 of NC_138772.1, read as the reverse complement.
TCACCGACATGTAGTCTTCTTTTCTTGTGTTTTTTCTCTTTAAGAAAGAAAACATATGTTTAGCATTTTTCTAATGTGAATAAAAATATGTTGATATATGCTAGGGTACCTACTTTTAGTTTTGCAAATATTAACTTCTGTCTGGTTGTCATCATTTTCACATGTCTGGTTAGGATTGCTTCTTTTTTGCCTCTCCCTCTGTTTGGCTTTATCTTTATTTCCTGTAAGAATAAAAAAAAAAAAAAAATTAGAGGTCATACATGTATAGACACAATACAACATTTGCTGCAATCCATTTTTTAACATTAGATCCTCCTAAAATGTATACTCACGTTTTTGGATAGTGAGATGGATTTGATCCAAATGATCATCTTCACGCAGTTTTAAATCGGACCATCTCTTCCTAACTTGATCTTTTGATCTCTCTACTCCATGCTTCTTTCTTAGGTATTCCAACACTTTGTCCAAAATGGCATCTTTCCTGCTGTTGGGCCTCTCATAAAATTGGAGCTTGCAGTCATAATCATGCTTCTCCAGCAGATATACAAGATCGATCATCTCATCTCTGGACATAGCTGTTGCCTTCATCTTCCTCCCATATGTCCCTTTGCCCTTTGGTCTTGGGCCCTTCTTCGTTCTCCTCTGCCATTTCGTACACCTGCTGCCTTCCTGCAGTGTCGCAGACAGATACTACGCACACAGAAATCGCTGCGTGAGTCAAAAAAGGAGGCGGAGCAACGTGCGTGCGCATGCTCACTGTGTAATACCGTACGCGGCAGACCCGAACGATCTGACAAACAGCAATCATCTACCCTGATTGATCTGCTACATAATCGATCTATACCTCGAACGAAGTAAGTGAACCTTTTCATATTCTAATATTTCATATTGTATGTTGCCACACTGGCGTTGCTACTGCAGCTGGTAGACCTCAACGTCCGAAGTAATGGAATTTTTCATATGCTAATATTTCATATTGTATGTTGCCACACTGGCGTTGCTACTGCAGCTAGTAGGCCTCAACGTCCGAAGTAACGGAATTTTTCATATTCTAATATTTCATATTGTATGTTGCCACACTGGCGTTGCTACTGCAGCTAGTAGACCTCAACGTCCGAAGTAACGGAATTTTTCATATGCTAATATTTCATATTGTATGTTGCCACACTGGCGTTGCTACTGCAGCTAGTAGGCCTTAGGGATGATCGAACGGTTCGGGTCCACCATCGGTTCGGCCCGAACATTGGGTGTTCGAGGTTCGGCCGAATTTAGAACTTTTTGCCCAAAAAGTTCGGAATTCGGCAACCAGAACCGCCCAAAATGCAATGCTTCAGGAAATGGGCTTTAAAAGCCCGTGATTGGACCAGAACCATTAGCAAAAGCCAATTGAGGGGGCAGGAGAATGCTAGGAATGTGATTGGAGTGACTAGGGGGTCCCTAGACCAATCATTAGTGAATACGCCCCCCAGTATATAAGATCGCCCCCGCCATATTCCCAGCATTGTTATACTGGACATGGAAGAGAGTGGAAGCAGTTCTGTTAATTTTACTTTAAAAGTGTCATTTAGCTATTTTTAGTGTGAGGAAAGGGATATCTAGTGTAGTTAGAGTGCTCCTTTACACTTAAGTTAGCTTCAAAAATTTAGTTTCTGTAGGGAAAGTGTTAAGTGTCAGGGGACCGTAGTGTAGTGTAGGGTTAACTGACAGTGACTGCTATGGCAGGGTGACAAAACCCTTCCATAGCAGGGTGACCGCTATAGAGAAATGATCATTTCTCTGAGTTGCTTCGGGACAGGTATGTGGCTTCTCACCAGCAAGCATTTTTTATGCTGCAGGGGCTGCCACTGCCAGTGTTTTTTTGAGGACATGTTTGATGTCAGACATGATATCTGAACATGTGTATAGGGGGTATATATAGACATATATGTCTGAATATATACCCCTAGACATATATAGGTGTGATAGTAGCAGAAATAAATGCTTGCGCTAATGAAATCATTTACAGTAATATATTTCTGCTACTATCACACCTATATATGTCTAGGGGTATATATTCAGACATATATGCCTATATATACCCCCTATACACATGTTCAGATGTTTTGCCTGCCTCAAAAGAACCCCAAAAAATGCCAAAAAAACGCTAGCGTCAAAAAAAAAAAAAATGCCCAGGTGTGTTTTTGCTGGCATTTTTTGGGGGGTTTTGGAGGCAGGCAAAACATCAGAACTTGTGCACAGTACCACTATACACAAGTTCAGATGTTTTTCCTGACTGCAAAGAACCCAAAAAAATGCCTGCTATTAAACCGGCAAGGTGTTACAGCAGAGAAGCCATATTCCTGTGCTTAAAGTTTTCTAATACAAACGATCTTTTTTTTATGGTTCTGGACATGCTACAGAGCTGAAACTTCACAGGTACACCTTTTAGACCCCCCAGACACAAAATCACACAAAAAAAAGTTCTTAAAAATTGTCATTTTTGATAAAAAAGCCAATGATTGAAAAATTATAAAAAAAAAAAATAAAAAAAATAAAAAGAGATTTTTTTGATTTTTACTTTGGATTTAGTATCTGGGGGGTCTAAAAAGTGTACATGTGAAGTTTCAGCTCTGTAGCATGTCCAGAACCCCCCAAAAATTAGCATTTTCTTATAATTTTTATTAGAACAGGTATACGGCTTCTCTACGGCGCTTTTTCTTGCATTTATCGGGCATTTTTGGAGGCAGGCATGACTTTTTTTGGATTTAGTGTCTGGGGGGTCTAAAAAGTGTACCTGTGAAGTTTCAGCTCTGTAGCATGTCCAGAACCAGAAAAAAGATCATTTTTCAGTAGAGCAGGGATGGTGGGACTCCTCTTTTACACTTATATGATCTTTTTTTGGGGTTCTGGACATGCTACAGAGCTGAAACTTCACAGGTACACCTTTTAGACCCCCCAGACACAAAATCACACAAAAAAAGTTCTTAAAAATTGTCATTTTTGATAAAAAAGCCGATGATTGAAAAATTATAAAAAAAAAAAAAAAAAGAGATTTTTTTATTTTTACTTTGGATTTCAGATCTGGGGGGTCTAAAAAGTGTACATGTGAAGTTTCAGGTCTGTAGCATGTCCAGAACCATAAAAAAAAAGATCGTTTGTATTAGAAAACTTTAAGCACAGGAATATGGCTTCTCTGCTGTAACACCTTGCCGGTTTAATAGAAGGCATTTTTTTGGGTTCTTTGCAGTCAGGAAAAACATCTGAACTTGTGTATAGTGGTACTGTGCACAAGTTCTGATGTTTTGCCTGCCTCCAAATCCCCCCAAAAAATGCCAGCAAAAACACACCTGGGCATTTTTTTTTTTTTGACGCTAGCGTTTTTTTGGCATTTTTTGGGGTTCTTTTGAGGCAGGCAAAACATCTGAACATGTGTATAGGGGGTATATATAGGCATATATGTCTGAATATATACCCCTAGACATATATAGGTGTGATAGTAGCAGAAATATATTACTGTAAATGATTTCATTAGCGCAAGCATTTATTTCTGCTACTATCACACCTATATATGTCTAGGGGTATATATTCAGACATATATGTCTATATATACCCCCTATACACATGTTCAGATGTTTTGCTTGCCTCAAAAGAACCCCAAAAAATGCCAAAAAAAACGCTAGCGTCAAAAAAAAAAATGCCCAGGTGTGTTTTTGCTGGCATTTTTTGGGGGGTTTTGGAGGCAGGCAAAACATCAGAACTTGTGCACAGTACCACTATACACAAGTTCAGATGTTTTGCCTGCCTCAAAAGAACCCCAAAAAATGCCAAAAAAAACGCTAGCGTCAAAAAAAAAATGCCCAGGTGTGTTTTTGCTGGCATTTTTTGGGGGGTTTTGGAGGCAGGCAAAACATCAGAACTTGTGCACAGTACCACTATACACAAGTTCAGATGTTTTTCCTGACTGCAAAGAACCCAAAAAAATGCCTTCTATTAAACCGGCAAGGTGTTACAGCAGAGAAGCCATATTCCTGTGCTTAAAGTTTTCTAATACAAACAATCTTTTTTTTATGGTTCTGGACATGCTACAGAGCTGAAACTTCACATGTACACTTTTTAGACCCCCCAGATCTGAAATCCAAAGTAAAAATCAAAAAATCTCTCTTTTTTTTTTTTTTTTTTTTAATTTTTCAATAATTGGCTTTTTTATCAAAAATGACAATTTTTAAGAACTTTTTTTTGTGTGATTAATAGTTAATGGGGCATGACCCAGAACCCTAGGCACTTTTTAGGGGCATTTATTGGGTTTTGGGGCTTCAAAATGGTGTTTTTTGATTACCGAAGTTCGGGTCCCATTGATTTCAATGGGGTTCTGAAATCCGAACCGAACTTTCGTGAAGTTCGGGTGTTCTGGTCGAACCGAACTTTTCAAAAGTTCGATCATCCCTAGTAGGCCTCACAAATTATCTTTGTCTATTGGTCAGGATTTCTATACTCTGGTTTATGTTTAATGCTTCACCATAAGTTTGCATTGTTTGCATTGTACTTCAGTATCCGCCAACATGCTGTCTGAAAAATTTAAATTTTATTTTGCAGTTACAATGACTGACAAGTTCACCAACCCTGAATTTCTGCAAAGATTCATAGAGATGTACAGGCAAATGCCTTGCCTATGGCAAGTGAAGTCCAAGGACTATTCGGACCGAAATAAAAGAAATGACGCCCTCAATAAATTAGCAGAACTTTGCAAAGAAGTTTGCCCTAATCCAAACACACTATATGTGCGCAATAAAATCTCCAATTTGAGAACTGTTTTTAAAAAGGAGCTAAATAAAGTTAGGGCATCCCAGAAGTCAGGAGCAGGAGCTTCCGACGTGTACGTTCCACGGCTGTGGTATTACGAAAGCCTTATGTTCTTGACGGAACAAGTGGATGCTCGAGCTTCCCTTTGCACCCTTTCAAACCCTTCCCCAGCCTCTGTAGAATCGCCTACATCGGACGTTGATTTGGAAATTTCACAGGACATTCCACCCTCTCAGGTAAGTGATGGATAGTTTGGTAGTTTTGCCTTGTATGAAATGCCTTTTTTAGAGGAGTATTTTTGAAAAAAGTTTTCTTACATTTTATGGCCTGCATAATTTTTTAGGTACAAAGATGGAAATATTTGGGGTATTTAACGTTCTGATAATGGTCTTCTTTTATAATTATAGGAACCTGTTGATTTAATCCCTATGACTCCATTAGCACCACCAACACTGAAGCGAAAAACAAGGGGTCGCCTAGAGGATGCCACATCATTTTTTTTAACTAAAGCGACGTTGGCTCTAGAACGGAAGCAAGATGACCATGATGGCTTTGGAATCATAACCGCCAACAAATTGCGGAAAATGACAGATGCACAACGCAATTTGGCAGAGAGCTTGTTACTTCAGGTTCTACAAAGGGGTGTTAGTGGTACATTGGGTGTCAAAACACATTTGGCAGACGATCCGGTCTCTACACCTCCACCACAGCCATTGCTCCATTCTCCAAACATGCCATCCCATGCCATGCCATCCCATCCCATGCCATGCCATCCCATCCCATGCCATCCCATCAGCGGGCACCAAGTTGGCAATACCCACCCTTGGAAAGCCAACATTCCACCTGGTCGCAAGACTACACTTTTGCACCATTGTAATTTTTTTTTATTTATTTCAAAGAGTTTTGTTTTAATGCACTTTAATAATGCACATTGTTTGGTTATTCAGTTACATGCTGCTTTGTTAAATTTTATTCAATAATAAATAAATTGTTTCGTTAATAAAGATGGCTGCTTCTTTTGAAAAAAATTTATAATATTCAGTACTGACACACCATAGAACATACAACATCATTAACATCTTTAACATAGAGGAATCAACCATACCATTATATATATATATATATATATATATATATATATATATATATATATATATATATATATATATATATATATACATATATATGTATATATACATATACCTACATAGGCATATATATGTATAATATAAAATATGATATAGTATATATATATATATATATATATATATATATACACACACACAGAACTACATATGTATATATATATATATGTATATATATATATATATATATATATATATATATATATATATATATATATATGTATATATATATATATATATATATATATATATGTATATATATATATATATATATATATATATACATATACACATACACATGTATGGTAGGTGTATATTTCTTTATATGTTCTTTCCTTTATATATCATTTTTTATTTTTGCACAAATTTACATCTATAACTTTTTTAGCGTTTACAAATTGGATTGCTTTTCAAAGAAAAGAAAACTTCCTATTTCTCTTCTTTCTGTGGTTTACTTCCGGGTCGTTCTTTCGTTTCCGCACATGCGCTGTCTACTGCTCACCATTTTTTTCGGACGAACAACATACTGATAATACGATTATCGTACGATGTGTTATAATACGATCAAAATTTTTATGCTTGCACGACCGAATAATATCGGGCGTACTGTCGTGATCGCCTCTCGTAAGCTGTGTACTAACGATCAGATTATCGTCCGATCTTTTCACAAGCGGTTTTTTTCGCCCGATTTTCGGATCGTGTGTACGGGCCATTAGGGATTGTTTACTCTTGCAGTTGGAGGGTAAAAACACACAATTCAAGTGAATGGGGCTGCGGTGTGGTGGTGCAGGCTTCACCACCTGTCCAATGCCCTCTGAGGAGCAGGCCAATGCTAGTTTTAACCAGCCCTACATCACATAGTCTTTTGCAGCTCTCATGGTGTCTCCAGGCCAGGGCCTCATTATCTCTACAGAACCCTCTTTTTTTTATCTTACCTGTAAAATAATTAGAGGCCAGAGGGAATGAAAGCCTGTGGGTTTTGGGGCGGTAATGCATTTCAGAGGTTCAATCCTTTTTTCTCAATTGACCCTGTGAAATGCGTTACTATTCCCAACACCGCATCCATCTCTCACTAGCAAGTAGGGGTTTCACGAAGAAGAGTGTAGTATGCAGAAAGCCAGGTATTGGTGGCTTCTTTGACAGCTGTCAGAATCAATTTTTTTCATTGCCAGCTAGAGGTTATACACTGCTGACACGCTCTGACAGCTCTGTGGTGGTTTAATTTACTACCTATGCTGTATGTCAAGATTTAACATGTAAGTGTACTATTTTTATTGTTGAATACATTTATTTCATAATACTTTATGATAAATCTTGTTGATAAAGAAACACAGATGCTCCAAGAATTACTATTGCTATAATTGCATATAAGCTATTCATACATCCCCTACTTTTTGTTTGATATTTTTGCTTTAGTAATATGCTGTTTATTTTTTATCTCATAGCATTTAATAATATAGGTTCTGAATAACAGAATTTCTCTGAAGAATGAAAACATTTCCACCCTAATCCATTTGTCCTTTACAGAAAAGGCAGCTCACTTTGATAAAATGAATGTCCCAGTGTTGAGTCAGCAAACCTCAGGTTATAGAATAATATACAGTAAATCAGAAGCTTTTATGAATCGCCATGACATTATGTGTTATGTAACAAAAGATCTAACCCATATTCACTGTAGCAGTGTTCATATATAAAAAAGAAATTAAAACAGGTTACTGAGCTTGATTTTTGACATATAGGTTTTCTAGCATATACATTTTCAAATGGGTCAGGTGCTGTACCATTTTGGTACACTTGATTTTTTGGGGAACTTAACCAATTTTGCCTTCCACAAAATGTTGTTGTAATTAGCTGCACATTTCTCTTTGATGTCTGCTTAGGTAAAATTTGCATGAAAAAAAATGTAAGGTTTTGTTTTTTGTTTCTTGTACAACAACAGGTATAGGATGGCGGGTCCAGGATAGTCAATCTTCCCAAACCTTAATACCCATCCCTGATGACTTCTGTTTTAAAACAGGTCAGTGATAGGGTCAAATTTTTGGGGGCCTCCTTATTTTAAAGGGGGCTTCCATATTAAAATAATTTACCTCCACAGAGCCCCACATGCCTTTTGAGGGGCAGGATGTGGGATGAGGTCCTTGTCCTCTTAAGTAGCGAAAAAGTTACCTTGGAAGGGGGGAAAGATTTGCCACACCCTCTTTCAGAATACCTTCATGAAGTTGAAGGCATGTTGTCTTGTTAGATTCAACAGGGAGGGCTGCACACTTGCTGCTTCCCCTTTTGTGCATACTTTGATAGGGGTCTTTTTGAAATCCTTGAGGAACCCCACATTTTTTTTAAATGGTGTGCTGGGGATTGTTCATATGTTCCTTATATGGCATGCAGAAAGGATTGCCATGTAAAGGGGTCAGTTAGTGTATATATAATTGAAACATACCAGACCACGTACCTTTATTATTGGTACCTTGAAAGTTGAGGATGCAAAGCTTCCATCTCTTGCTATTGTTCAATAATAGTGGTAGTAGGGAGCTGGACATGAATTTTAACAGGTCATCAAAATGGAGACTAAAACATTACTTGAGCTTGATGGGTTGTGTTTGTCAGCTCACCACGAAGTGACCCTACAGGAGAGGAGGTTCATTCACATCTAGAAATCCATTTGGTTGTTCATTTTTTTGTTGTGCAGTTTGGAAGGATACGTTTGATAAGGTGTCCCCATATATATCACAATGTTTCTAAATGTAAAATATTGCACCTAGGGAAAAATAATCCCCTCAAGAGAGTACAACATTGGGGATACAGTGTTAGCCAGCACTACAAAAGAAAAAGATTTGGGGGTACTTGTTTCAGATGACTGCAAAATGAGCAAACCGTGCGACCAGGCAGTGGCAAAAGCAAATTATAGGATACATCACTAGAGGGATCACCAGCAAGAGGAAGGAGGTCCAGATTCCCTTATATAGATCTTTAGCGAGACCTAATTTAGAATACTGTGTCCAGTTCTGGAGACCTCACTTACAAAAAGATATTGATAAGACAGAACAAGTTCAGAGACTGGTAACAAAAATGATGAAAGGTCTGGGGGATAAAACGTACCGAGAGCGACTTCAGGAACATGATATGCACAGTCTCCAGGAAAGAAGGGAAAGGGGATTGAAACATTTAACTACATCTAGGGGGTGAATAAGGTTCAGGGGGGCAGTTTTTTCAATATGAAACCAAAATCAAGAACTTGGGGACATAACCTCAAACTAACTAGTGGAGAGTTCAAAACTAACTTTAGAGTATTATATTACTGAAAGGGTGGTTGATGCTTGGAATAAACTTCCAGCAGAGGTTGTGAGACAGTCACTATGCCACAAATGGCTTCAAACATGCTTGGGACAAACATAGATTTAAAGACAAAAAAACAAAAATCAAACAGAACAAATAAAATGGGCAGACTCAGTTGACTATTCTGTCTTTTTTTCTGCTCTCATTTTGTTATGTTTCTATGGGATTAAACAAATTGAAGAGGCATTCTGATCATTATATCTGCTGTTATACTGAATAATGGAGGTTGTGTTCTGCTTATAGCTAGTATACATAAACATTTTACAAATTTACTGTACATATTTTTCAAAATCTTTTTATACTTTTTGTTTAATTGTTGTTTTTTTTTTTTTTCTTTTTTTTTTTTTACACTGTTCCCCACAAACGCTTATTGTTCAAACTAAGGAACGTAGGTATGGACCATAAGGTGAGTACCTGGATAGAGAACTGGCTCCAGGGGAGAGTGCAAAGGGTGGTGAATAATGGGGAGTACTCGGATTGGGCGGATGTGGAAAGTGGGGTCCCCCAGGGTTCTGTCCTGGGACCAATCCTGTTTAATTTATTCATAAATTATCTAGAGGAGGGGATATCTAGTACAATTTCAGTATTTGTGGATGATACTAAACTAAGCATGCCAATATCTCCTATGCAGGATGTGGAAACCTTACAAGCGGACCTGAACAAAATAATGGGGTGGGCAACTACATGGCAGATGAGGTTTAATGTTGAAAAATGTAAAGTAATGCACTTGGGTGCCAGAAACCAGAAAGCAAGCTACTCACTGGGGGGGGGGGGCTCTGGGTGAGTTTAGGATGGAAAAGGACCTGGGGCTACTGGTAGACAACAGGCTTGGCAGTGGCATGCAATGCCAAGCCACTGCATGCAAAGCCAACAGAATACTGGGATGCATAAAAAAGGGGATTCACTCCAGAAATAAAGAGATTATTCTCCCTCTCTACAAGACTCTGGTCCGGCCACATGTGGAGTATGCTGTCCAGTTCTGGGCACCGGTCCTCAGGAAGGATGTGCTGGAACTGGAGAGAGTCCAGAGAAGGGCAACAAAAATAATTAGGTGAACGGAGGACATCAGCTATGAGGAAAGACTACAAGCACTGAACTTATTCTCTCTGGAGAAGAGACGATTGAGGGGGGATATGATATCAATGTACAAATACTGTACTGGCGACCCTAGCATAAGGAACAAACTATTTAGAGAAAGGGAATACAATAAGACACGTGGCCACTCACTAAAACTAGAGGAAAGGTGGTTTAACCTTAAAATACGTAGGGGGTTCTTCACTGTAAGAACAGTAAGGATGTGGAATTCTCTTCCACAAGCAGTCGTATCAGCAGGGAGCATCGATAATTTAAAAAATTTTTTAGATGGGCACCTTAAAGACCACAACATATGGGGGTATACAATGTACGGTTTACAGCAAACACACACGCACATCATAGGTTGAACTGGATGGACTGATGTCTTTTTTCGACCTCACTAACTATGTAACACAAAAAGAGTTTCTTTTGGTGGTATTTGATCACCTCTGCGGTTTTTAGATTTTGCGCTATAAACAAAAAAAGAGCGACAATTTTGAAAAAAAAAATACATATTTTTTTACTTTTTGCTATAAAACATTCCCAATAAAAAAAATTTGAAACATCTAATTTTTTTTGTCAGTTTAGGGCTTAGGCCAATTTGTATTCTGCTACATATTTTAGCAGCCAAAATCCCAAAAAGCATATAATAATTGGTTTGCGCAATGATCAGCGATTTTTAGCGGGACATTGTGGGGGACAAATCTGACTAAGTGACATTTTTTGGGGACCAGTGACACCAATCCAGTGATCAGTGCTAAATAATATGCACTGTTACTGTATAAATGACACTGGCAGCGAAGGGGTTAATACTGGGGGTGATCAAGGGGTTAAGTGTGCTCCTAAATTGTGCCTTCTAACTGTGGGGGGGGGGGTCTGTGACAGGCACACATAGATCGGTGTTTCAGCTTAGCTGAGACACACAATCTAATTGTACCTGTCTGACAGGAGAGCCGCCTGCTTTGTATACATAGGCAGATGGCGCTCCTGGCAGTTTCCCTGAAGATCACGGGAGGCCGTCGGTGATCAAACCCGCTCCTCCCCCGGCGTGGTTCCTGCTGTGGCTAATAACCTTGGTAGCACCGCAGAGACCACATGCACATAATCACGTAGATCTACGGGATTATGCGCAGCCGAGCCGCCTTGCTGCAGTAAATCTAAGTAAATTAATATGCACCATATGATGACATTAACACATCAAAAAGGTTTTTTTCTGTCCCTAGATGCGGAGAAGGCATTCGACAGGGTGGCATGGGACTACATGGGAGCAGTGTTACAAACCATGGGTGTGGGTCCACACATGTCAACAGCACCCTGTCAAATGCCTTCCTCATCCGCAATGGGACTAGACAGGGCCTCCCCCTATCTCCTATCCTTTTTGTACTTACTATGGAACCATTCCTTTGTAGCCTGGGACTTAACCCAAATATCCAAGGGATGCAAGCAGCTAACAGAGAATTCAAATTTGCTGCCTTCTCAGATGATATGTTATTATTTCTCACTAAACCAATCACTACGATACCAGTCCTCCTAGCGGAATTCCAACACTTTCATATGCTCTCCAACCTTAAAATTAATTTTTCTAAATCTTTTTCCCTTAATATATCCCTACCACAACATCAAATAGACCAGGGGTGTCCAAACTTTTTTCAAAGAGGGCCAGATTTAATGAAGTGAACATGCGTGAGGGCCGACCATTTTACCTGACATTCTTTGGACCATTCAAATTAAATACAAACTAACTATTTTATGCAAAGTTTATTGCAAACGGCATACTTAATGGATGTTAAATCGCTCCGCCTTTCATATCTGAAGGCCAGATGGAAAAAAAATCCAGGAAGCTGAAATATATGTCAGGAACATTGTAAAGTACATTGCATATTATTGGTAATAAAGGTTGTCTGTCAACTTTTAAGTTAAAAAAAAATATGAACAGGAACATAACACCAAGTATACATGTTGTGTTCAAATATATTGATAACTGATTTAGACCAACTGACGTTAACTGAGATTTTACAATGTATTAATCTCAATCCTGGAGCATGCGTGCTCCCTAATCAGTCACACAAGGGTTAACCACATATAAGCACTATATGAACCCACCGATGATGATTAATGATGTCAGCAAAAAAAGTAATGAATGATGCCAATGTATTTTTCCAAATTACCTGTGGGGCCATATTAAAGCAGCCGGGGGCCGCATTTGGCCCGCGGGCCGGACTTTGGACATGCCTGAAGTAGACCATTGTAATGGAAACTTTCCCTTCCATCAGAAACCTGATCCGATTACATACCTAGGCATACAGTTTCCCTCCAAATTATCAGTCTTATACACAAAAAACTACATACCAATCCTAAATAGGCTGACATCTGATCTTATAAACTGGAATAAACCAATATTCTCCTGGTTTGGTAGAACGGCTATATTAAAAATTAATGCCCTCCCACAACTGCTCTACATTATGCAGACAGTACCTATACACCTTCCACCAGCCTTCTTTGAAATACAAAAATTCATGCTCCAGATTCCTTTGGGTTGAGCGTAAACCCAGGATCAGTTACACACAACTTGCCCTACCAAAACACTTAGGTGGGATAGATCTACCAGACCTAGTAAACTGCTACAATGCTACCCACCTCACCAGAATAATTGATTTGAATGTTCATACCTGGACATACAACACTAGACAAAAACTCCTCTGGCTCCAGAAGACTCACACCTTTTAAAATGCTTTGTACACAAAAGTCTCCGCAATATCACCTTATTTCCACCATGCACTCCCTTCTCTTTGCAGATCACCATTCTTATGATAGTAAAGCGTGCAAGACATGAAAAGAGACTTATCCCTTTCCCTTTCACAGGAAGACTGGGAACACATATGCCTCAACATTCACAAGAGTTCAATTAATTTTTCCACCCAAGAGAATGGACACAAAATCCAAACTCACTGGAACTTTACCCCATCCCTTTTGCACAAATTTAAACCTACATTTCCAGAAACTTGCTTGACAGTAATGGGCCGAACACCAATCTGTTCAGTTTGCACCAGAACATCTCGAACAGGGAAACAGTTCTAGCAAGCATGCAAACCTTATTAAAGTCTATGGGACACGAACATGAAAAATCAAATGTCCTCATTTTAAAGGCCTTTTATGCAAGTTATTGCCATAAAAAGTGTATAGGGGCCCAGGTACTGCCCTTGGGGACATGTACCAATACAAAAAATGTTTTTAAAACAATCGTTTTTACAGAAGCAGTGATTTTAATGATGCTTAAAGTGAAACAATAAAAATGAAAAATTCCTTTAAATACCGGGCCTGGGGGGTCCCCCTAATGTGCCTGTAAAGTAGCACATCTGTGCGATGTATGTAGCCAGCTGCAGCAATACTGACATTTCTAAATGAAAAAATTAATTTAAACTTGCTTGCGGCTGTAATGTATTGTCGGCTCCTGGCAATACAGATAAAAAAAAATGAAAAAAAAAAAACGGCATAGGGTCTCCCCCAAAATCCATACCAGACCCTTATCAGAGGGCTTATTGGAATCTGGAAGCCCCCTTTAACAGATCTCCAGATCCCCTCCCCATGTGAATGGGTATCGGGTACATCATATCCCTACCCATTCACCAAAAAAGTGTAAAAAAGGAAAACCCACATCCCTCGATGTAAATCCATCGTCAAACACGACGCCCGTCGACCCAAAAAATAGAAAACATTTCAAAAACCCTTCACCACTTCTGAGGTGTCCCACCGTATGCTGTTCTTCAGCTTTAACAGCTCTAAAAAAGAGTCTCTTGTCCCCATCAACAGACCAATTTTTAGCTTTTAGCGCTCTATGGTAAATATTGGTCAGCTTAGCATGGCCCTGCTCCCCAATTTTAACATTGACGTCTATGGTAAATATTGGTCAGCTTGGCATGGCACTGCTCTCTGTCTTTAACATTGGTGTGTATGGGAAATATTGGTCTGCTTGACATGGCACTGCTCCCTGTCTTTGATAATGGCGTCTATGGGACAACTTGGTCAGCTTGGCATGGCACTGCTCACAAACTATAAGTGACAGGGACACAAAACTTGGGGAGCACCAGGAGGGGACCTACTAATAAATCGTCGGACTGCGATAAAGGCGTGGTGTGGGAAGCACACAAAGCAGTAATCAGGGGGATCTTAATTAAGAACGGCGCCCATATTAAGAAAACGAGAAATTAAATCCTGAACTCTCTCTTTATTAGGATACATGATTTAGAATCAATACATAAAAAACGTCAAAGTTTAGAGGTAGAACAGGAATTATTTTCACTACGCAAACAAGCTACCGATCTTCTATATTTTAAAGTGAAGGCAGACCTGCAGAAGTGCCGTCAGCATACCTACATCTCAGGAGATAAATGTGGAAAACTATTGGCACACTCAGTACGGGAACAGAGGCGGGTAGCGTATATCCCGCATATTCTTACCCCATCAGGACAGAAAATGTCCCTGCCACAACAGATAACTCAGACCTTTCGCAAATTTTTTGCATCTTTATATGATTTACCAGATAGTAAGGTACCGTTATCCCAAATGGATGAATATATTACGTCAGCTGAGCTCCCAGTTCTCTCGCCAGAAGTTCAACAAGAACTTGAGAGGAAAATATCTCTAGAGGAACTAAGATTAAACTCCATGAAGCTGGACTCGGCTCCTGGGCCTGACGGTTTTTCAGTATCTTATTATTGTAAATTTTTTCCGATACTTGGCCCTCATATGGTTTCCCTATTCAATGACTTAGGACTGAGTGCTTCTCTTCACCCTGACACCCTGAGGGCTCATATATCCCTTATCCCAAAAGAAGGGAAGGAGTTATCAGTATGCGGCAGCTATCGCCCAATATCCCTTTTAAATTCTGATTTGAAAATTTTCACGAAACTCCTGGCACTACGACTCTCGCCCCATCTGGAATCATTGATCCATTTGGACCAAGTGGGATTTATCCCAAAGAGGGAGGCAAGAGATAATACTATTAAAGTACTAAATCTTGTTCATATAGCTGCGAAATCTAATACACCTAGCATTTTTTTGAGCACCGATGCTGAAAAAGCTTTCGACCGGGTCAACTGGTGGTTCATGTTTGCAGTCTTACGACAGATTGGCTTGGGGGCAAATATGATATCTTGGATCTCCCAAGTCTACTCTGACCCTTCAGCGCAAGTAAAGGCTAACGGGCTTCTCTCTGACTCGTTCCATATAGTTAATGTAATGTTCCGGTACCTATGGTACCCTTGTTCCTATATTTCTCCTCTCTTTGCGTCCCATCTTGTATATACAAAGGACGCATACACCTTTAAGACCGGATGACATCACTGCCGAGCGCCGCTATGAGCGGCTATTTCAATCGCTGGTTTGCTCTCACTCATCGCTCGTTCAAACCCACATGTTCATCGCACCTACGCCTGAGAAGTCGGAGCTGCTGACATACCTTCCTTGCTGAACTAAGCCGGAAACCTCGCTGGTGATCCGTATTCCGCTACGGGATCACCCCTCTCCTCTGGACATTGTATTTCCTAACCTATCTAAGTGATAAGTACCCCGCAGGGGATTCTTACTAACCAATCTCCTACTGTCATCTACTGCAATTACCAAGACTATCTGTATCTATCTATTCACTATCATCTGCATAAGACTGTTAGCTCTTGGGACTACCTTGAACTATCCTTGCACTAGGTTACTCTGTCTAAAGTATACTCCATCTGTGTCCTCTTACTATCTGCACTATACTTGACATCAGAACCTATCTGCTTACCATCACCTGCAACTCTCCTATACTACTCCTAGTGCTCACCATACAATAGCCTGTCTCTCATCTATATATCCTCATATACTCTATCCCTCCATTAAACATCTATTAATATATATATAGTATATAACAGGCTGTACACAGTGATGAAGTCCTGAGAGTTGGATATGTTGTTCAACACATTCTCTACAAGGCTACTGAGTGTAATAATTCTGCAGCTGTAAATCCATCCGCAAACAAAAACGCATGAACGTTACAGATTGAACGAGCCTTTAAAAAAAATATGGATTCAGCAGAATTATCCACTCATGTACTACAATTAAAACAACAAGTAGATGCATTGATCCATGCACTTACAGAGTTAAAAAATGACAATCAAACTTTGAGACAGCAGCTTGGCCGTCTCACACAGCCTCCTGCTGCTCAGCCCCGTGAGCCTAAGATAAACCCTCCTATAGTGTTTTCTGGTGATCGGAGCAAATTCCGTGAATTTAAAAATGCATGTCAATTGTTTTTTTTGTTAAAACCTCTAACCTACACCACTGACCAAATTAAGGTTTGTACCATCATCTCCTATTTAACGGGTGAACCCCGGGCCTGGGCAGATGCTCTCTTTGAAAAGGATGATCCACTCCTTAATTCTTATCCCTTATTTCTAGCACAACTTGCTACCTTATATGAAGACCCCAACAAGCAGAGTACCGCTGACACCCAGTTACGGGCCCTAAAACAAGGAAGGAGACCTGTTGAAGATTTCGTGGCGAATTTTAAAAGATGGTCCCCTGATTCAGGGTGGAACGACACATCTTTGCGAACGCAGTTTAGACTCGGCCTATCTGAGGCCGTTAAAGACGAGCTCTCCCGAGCGGATTTACCTGGCACTCTAGAGGGACTGATCCAGACCAGTATCAATATTGACAGACGACTACGAGAAAGAAAGGCTGAGAAGATGGGCATACCATTTTCCAGTCCTTCTCGGATGTTGCCTGCTGACCCTACTCCTATGGAAGTAGGAATGATACGTCCACCTCTGACCCTTTCTGAACGTGCCAGGAGGAAAAGCGAACATCTTTGCATGTACTGCGCATCCCCGAATCATCTGGTAAACGACTGTCCTCTTGTCCGCAGAAAAGAGGGTGAGTGTTCAAATGTCTTGCTAAGGGGACTCACAACTTCCTTTCCTAAACCTTATCTTTTTGTTCAATTAACATTGCAGTGGGACCAAACTAGGATCACCACCAAGGCTATGATTGACACAGGATCTTGTGGAAACTACATTGACATTTGTTTTGTCTCCCTTAATAAAATACCTATTGTTTCAAAACCCAAACCTGTCTCCGTTAGTTTTATTAACGGTACACCTTTATCCTCTGGTCCTATCACCAGTCAGACACAGGCACTTCTTGTAACTGCTGACGAGTCTCATGTGGAGACCACCACCTTTGATGTATTAACTTCGCCACATTTTCCAATCATTTTGGGACTTCCCTGGTTACACATACATCAAGCAATCATCGATTGGAAAACAAGAACGTTAGCCTTCTCTTCTCACTATTGCGAGACGACGTGTAACCTCCCCACACATGATAGGATCCTGTCTGTACTGCCAGATGACATTATTCCTAAGTGTTATCAAGATTTATCGGAGGTTTTCCTCGAGAAAAACGCTCAAATGTTACCTACTCACAGGGACTATGATTGTTGTATCGATCTGCTCCCTAATAGCAAGTTGCCTTACGGACATGTATATCCTCTCTCACAGGATGAACTCTCTCACCTTAAGTATCTGGATGAAAACTTGGCAAAAGGATTCATCCGACCTTCTACTTCCTCCACTGCTGCTGGGCTTTTCTTTGTCCGCAATAAGGACTCTAGCCTTAGGCCTATCATTGATTTCAGACAATTAAATGCCATCACAATAAAGGATCATTATCCTTTACCTCTTATTCCTGAACTTATCGAACAGGTGCGTGGGGCTTCTTTCTTTTCAAAATTGGACCTAAAAGGGGCATACAATTTAATTCGAATCCGTAAAGGGGATGAATGGAAGACGGCATTCAGAACCAGATACGGACTGTTTGAGTACCTTGTAATGCCATTTGGGCTATGTAATGCCCCCGCAGCCTTCCAACGTTTTATAAACGAGATATTCCGAGACTTGCTTGATGTTTGTGTGGTAGTATATTTGGACGATATACTTATCTATTCTCATTCCTTACCTGAGCACATAAAACATGTGAGACTTGTGTTGTCAAGACTACTTGCACATAACTTATATGTTAAATCAAAGAAATGTCTCTTTCATAAAGAGGAGGTACTATTCCTAGGATATATTATATCTAAAAGTGGAACCAAAATGGACATGAGCAAAATATCCTGCATTCTGGATTGGCCTGTGCCAACCACTCGCAAAGCATTACAAAGGTTCCTAGGATTCTCTAATTACTATAGGAAATTCATTAAAAACTTCTCTGCGATTGTGAAACCTCTCACACAACTTACAAGCACGAAGAGACCATTTAATTGGTCAAAGGAAGCAAATGGAGCATTCTCTCTGCTGAAATCAAGCTTTACTACTGCCCCCATACTATGCCATCCAGACCCATCCCTTCAATACATCTTGGAGGTAGATGCGTCTAATATGGCAGTAGGAGCAGTTCTCTCACAACGACCAACAAAAACCTCACCTCTTCACCCAGTTGCTTTCTTTTCAAAGTCATTAAGTAGCCCCGAGGTGAACTACCCAGTAGGTGAGAAGGAGTTATTAGCCATAAAACTGGCATTAGAGAATTGGAGACATCTACTTGAGGGCACTCAATTGCCAATTCTGATATATACTGATCACAAAAACCTCCAATACCTTCAGACTAATAGAACTCTTTCCCACCGGCAGGTACGGTGGTCGTTATTCTTTCTGAGATTTAATTTTTTAGTAACTTACACGCCCGCAGACAAAAATAAAAAAGCGGATGCACTCTCACGACTAGCCGAGAAGGATTGCACTGAGGTTCCCTCAGTTCCTATAATACCACTTGAACGTATTATCGGAGTCGTTCGCTCACTGAAGGAGGAGATTTTGCACAGCATAGGGTTGGATTCACCTCCACCACAACTAACTACTGACGCAGAAGGCTTCCTCTACTACAACGATAAATTATACATACCCCCTACTATGCGAACCAAGATCTTAGAATTGTCGCATGATGTACCTATGGCAGGACATATGGGTATGACTAAAACTCTCAATCTACTCACTAGGCAATTTTGGTGGCCAGACATGAAGACAACCGTAAAAAAGTTCGTTTCATCTTGTGATACCTGTGCAAGGTCTAAAATTGACAACACGAAACCATCAGGATTACTTTGTAGTTTACCGATACCCCAGGTTCCGTGGGAAGTGGTATCCTTGGATTTCATAGTGGAACTACCACCTTCCAAAGGATTCAACACCATCTTGGTATCAGTGGACCATCTGACCAAGATGGCACATTTCACCCCTATCCGAAAACTACCTTCATCCAAACAAACAGCAGAATTACTTGTGAAACATGTCTTTAAGTTACATGGTATTCCAAAAACACTGCTGTCTGACCGTGGTTCACAATTCATCTCAAAATTTTGGCTAGCTCTATGTCAGATACTGCGAATAGAGCGTAACCTTACTTCTGCCTACCACCCTCAGACCAACGGACAGACAGAGAGAGTTAACCAGTGCATTGAACAGTACCTGCGTTGCTATACTTCGTATCTACAGGACGATTGGGCAGATCTCCTCCCACTGGCGGAATTCGCCTATAACAACGCTACTCATAGCACTACTAAGCAAAGTCCGTTTTACCTGAATTATGGGTTTCATCCCACACTCCTTCCTCCACGTATCTTACCATCAAGTAATCCAGTAGCATCTGATTATCTTGCCCAGATAAAGGATTCTCTGGGATTACTCAACAATACAATATCTCATGCTCATAGCCAACAAAAAAAATACTACGACCTCCGTAGGAAACCCTCTCCCCAATATGCCATTGGGGATCTTGTTTGGCTTTCTACAAAAAATCTAAGACTAAAGATCCCTAGTAAAAAACTTGGACCTCTATTTCTAGGACCTTTTCCAATAGAGAAGCTTATTGGAAAAGCTGCAGTACAACTCACATTGCCAGTAGACCTCAAGATACATCCTGTCTTCCATGTGTCTCTACTGAAGCCCCATGTTCCTAACCAAGGAATAAGGCCTACTATCTCACCTCCACCTCCTGTACAAGTGGAGGGTGGAGAAGAATTTGAGATAAAAGAAATTTTGGATTCCCGTTTCAATAGAAGAAGACTCCAGTATCTTGTACGATGGAAGAATTATGGGCCCCAAGATGACACCTGGCTGGATACCTCCGATATCCATGCCCCTAGACTGATTCGCAATTTCCACTCGAAATATCCGGAAAAAACAGTTCTAGAGGCCTTCCGGAGCCGGCCTTAAGGGGGGGGGGGGTACTGTAATGTTCCGGTACCTATGGTACCCTTGTTCCTATATTTCTCCTCTCTTTGCGTCCCATCTTGTATATACAAAGGACGCATACACCTTTAAGACCGGATGACATCACTGCCGAGCGCCGATATGAGCGGCTATTTCAATCGCCGGTTTGCTCTCACTCATCGCTCGTTCAAACCCACATGTTCATCGCACCTACGCCTGAGAAGTCGGAGCTGCTGACATACCTTCCTTGCTGAACTAAGCCGGAAACCTCGCTGGTGATCCGTATCCCGCTACGGGATCACCCCTCTCCTCTGGACATTGTATTTCCTAACCTATCTAAGTGATAAGTACCCCGCAGGGGATTCTTACTAACCAATCTCCTACTGTCATCTACTGCAATTACCAAGACTATCTGTATCTATCTATTCACTATCATCTGCATAAGACTGTTAGCTCTTGGGACTACCTTGAACTATCCTTGCACTAGGTTACTCTGTCTAAAGTATACTCCATCTGTGTCCTCTTACCATCTGCACTATACTTGACATCAGAACCTATCTGCTTACCATCACCTGCAACTCTCCTATACTACTCCTAGTGCTCACCATACAATAGCCTGTCTCTCATCTATATATCCTCATATACTTAAATTCCGATATCTCAGGGATTTCGGTAGAGAAGACGGAGCACAAGGTCTCGGCATATGCCGATGACCTATTATTCTCACTAACAAAACCAATGACTTCCATACCAAATCTCTTACGTGAATTTGATATTTACGGAAGATTATCCAATCTGAAAATAAACTATAATAAATCGGAAGCCATGGGTATTGGTATAACGTCTAGTGCACTCTTCCATCTTAAATCCACTACATCGTTTAGATGGACTGATATAGCTCTTCAGTACCTGGGCGTAAACATCCCTTCGGACTTAGTCGCAACTTATAAGGTCAATTTCCCTACTCAACTAACCAGTATAAGCGGACTCTTGGAAGGTTGGCAAACAGGGTTACATTCATGGTTCGGGAGATGCAATCTTTTAAAGATGTGCATACTCCCTAAGTTGCTCAACTTGGAAAGGTGGATCTCTCTCACACGTACCAACACAGACTATCCCCCAATTTAACTGATCCCCAGAGGTTTTTGATTAAATAGCGGAATAGAAAATATGATCCAAAAAAAGTGTATGTATATCACACGTACACAACCACACTGGGCCCCAATTACTATTGTTTGTACCCCTAAAAGGCTAGATGAGGAGTAGGGGGAGTATGGAACAGGCAGCACCCTCAAACCTTCAGAAGTATGAGATGAACCCCAACAACTTGGAAAGGTGGATCTCTCTCACACGTACCAACACAGACTATCCCCCAATTTAACTGATCCCCAAAGGTTTTTGATTAAATAGCGGAATAGAAAATATGATCCAAAAAAAGTGTATGTATATCACACGTACACAACCACACTAGGCCCCAATTACTATTGTTTGTACCCCTAAAAGGCTAGATGAGGAGTAGGGGGAGTATGGAACAGGCAGCACCCTCAAACCTTCAGAAGTATGAGATGAACCCCAACAACTTGGAAAGGTGGATCTCTCTCACACGTACCGACACAGACTATCCCGCAATTCAATTGATCCTCAAAGGTTTTTATTGAATAGCGGAATAGGAAATATGATCAAAAAAAGTGTATGTATCTCGCACGTACACAACCACACTAGGCCCCAATTACTATTGTTTGTACACCTAAAAGGATGGATGAGGAGGAGGAGGAGTATGGAACAGGCAGCACCCTCAAAGCTTCAGAAGTATGAGATGAACCCCAAAAACTTGGAAAGGTGGATCTCACACGTACCGACACAGACTATCCCGCAATTTAATTGATCCCCAAAGGTTTTTATTGAATAGCGGAATAGGAAATATGATCAAAAAATGTGTATGTATCTCACACGTACAGAAGCACACTAGGCCCCAATTACTATTGTTTGTACACCTAAAAGGATGGATGAGGAGGAGGAGGAGTATGGAACAGGCAGCACCCTCAAAGCTTCAGAAGTATGAGATGAACCCCAAAAACTTGGAAAGGTGGATCTCACACGTACCGACACAGACTATCCCGCAATTTAATTGATCCCCAAAGGTTTTTATTGAATAGCGGAATAGGAAATATGATCAAAAAATGTGTATGTATCTCACACGTACAGAAGCACACTAGGCCCCAATTACTATTGTTTGTACACCTAAAAGGATGGATGAGGAGGAGGAGGAGTATGGAACAGGCAGCACCCTCAAAGCTTCAGAAGTATGAGATGAACCCCAAAAACTTGGAAAGGTGGATCTCACACGTACCGACACAGACTATCCCGCAATTTAATTGATCCCCAAAGGTTTTTATTGAATAGCGGAATAGGAAATATGATCAAAAAAAGTGTATGTATCTCGCACGTACAGAAACACACTAGGCCCCAATTACTATTGTTTGTACACCTAAAAGGATGGATGAGGAGGAGGAGGAGTATGGAACAGGCAGCACCCTCAAAGCTTCAGAAGTATGAGATGAACCCCAAAAACTTGGAAAGGTGGATCTCACACGTACCGACACAGACTATTCCGCAATTTAATTGATCCCCAAAGGTTTTTATTGAATAGCGGAATAGGAAATATGATCAAAAAATGTGTATGTATCTCACACGTACAGAAGCACACTAGGCCCCAATTACTATTGTTTGTACACCTAAAAGGATGGATGAGGAGGAGGAGGAGTATGGAACAGGCAGCACCCTCAAAGCTTCAGAAGTATGAGATGAACCCCAAAAACTTGGAAAGGTGGATCTCACACGTACCGACACAGACTATCCTGCAATTTAATTGATCCCCAAAGGTTTTTATTGAATAGCGGAATAGGAAATATGATCAAAAAAAGTGTATGTATCTCGCACGTACACAACCACACTAGGCCCCAATTACTATTGTTTGTACCCCTAAAAGGCTAGATGAGGAGTAGGGGGGGTATGGAACAGGCAGCACCCTCAAACCTTCAGAAGTATGAGATGAACCCCAACAACTTGGAAAGGTGGATCTCTCTCACACGTACCGACACAGACTATCCCGCAATTCAATTGATCCTCAAAGGTTTTTATTGAATAGCGGAATAGGAAATATGATCAAAAAAAGTGTATGTATCTCGCACGTACACAACCACACTAGGCCCCAATTACTATTGTTTGTACCCCTAAAAGGCTAGATGAGGAGTAGGGGGGGTATGGAACAGGCAGCACCCTCAAACCTTCAGAAGTATGAGATGAACCCCAACAACTTGGAAAGGTGGATCTCTCTCACACGTACCAACACAGACTATCCCCCAATTTAACTGATCCCCAGAGGTTTTTGATTAAATAGCGGAATAGAAAATATGATCCCAAAAAAGTGTATGTATATCACACGTACACAACCACACTAGGCCCCAATTACTATTGTTTGTACCCCTAAAAGGCTAGGAGTAGGGGGAGTATGGAACAGGCAGCACCCTCAAACCTTCAGAAGTATGAGATGAACCCCAACAACTTGGAAAGGTGGATCTCTCTCACACGTACCAACACAGACTATCCCCCAATTTAACTGATCCCCAAAGGTTTTTGATTAAATAGCGGAATAGAAAATATGATCCCAAAAAAGTGTATGTATATCACACGTACACAACCACACTAGGCCCCAATTACTATTGTTTGTACCCCTAAAAGGCTAGGAGTAGGGGGAGTATGGAACAGGCAGCACCCTCAAACCTTCAGAAGTATGAGATGAACCCCAACAACTTGGAAAGGTGGATCTCTCTCACACGTACCAACACAGACTATCCCCCAATTTAACTGATCCCCAGAGGTTTTTGATTAAATAGCGGAATAGAAAATATGATCCCAAAAAAGTGTATGTATATCACACGTACACAACCACACTAGGCCCCAATTACTATTGTTTGTACCCCTAAAAGGCTAGGAGTAGGGGGAGTATGGAACAGGCAGCACCCTCAAACCTTCAGAAGTATGAGATGAACCCCAACAACTTGGAAAGGTGGATCTCTCTCACACGTACCAACACAGACTATCCCCCAATTTAACTGATCCCCAGAGGTTTTTGATTAAATAGCGGAATAGAAAATATGATCCCAAAAAAGTGTATGTATATCACACGTACACAACCACACTAGGCCCCAATTACTATTGTTTGTACCCCTAAAAGGCTAGGAGTAGGGGGGAGTATGGAACAGGCAGCACCCTCAAACCTTCAGAAGTATGAGATGAACCCCAACAACTTGGAAAGGTGGATCTCTCTCACACGTACCAACACAGACTATCCCCCAATTTAACTGATCCCCAGAGGTTTTTGATTAAATAGCGGAATAGAAAATATGATCCCAAAAAAGTGTATGTATATCACACGTACACAACCACACTAGGCCCCAATTACTATTGTTTGTACCCCTAAAAGGCTAGGAGTAGGGGGGAGTATGGAACAGGCAGCACCCTCAAACCTTCAGAAGTATGAGATGAACCCCAACAACTTGGAAAGGTGGATCTCTCTCACACGTACCAACACAGACTATCCCCCAATTTAACTGATCCCCAGAGGTTTTTGATTAAATAGCGGAATAGAAAATATGATCCCAAAAAAGTGTATGTATATCACACGTACACAACCACACTAGGCCCCAATTACTATTGTTTGTACCCCTAAAAGGCTAGGAGTAGGGGGGAGTATGGAACAGGCAGCACCCTCAAACCTTCAGAAGTATGAGATGAACCCCAACAACTTGGAAAGGTGGATCTCTCTCACACGTACCAACACAGACTATCCCCCAATTTAACTGATCCCCAGAGGTTTTTGATTAAATAGCGGAATAGAAAATATGATCCCAAAAAAGTGTATGTATATCACACGTACACAACCACACTAGGCCCCAATTACTATTGTTTGTACCCCTAAAAGGCTAGGAGTAGGGGGAGTATGGAACAGGCAGCACCCTCAAACCTTCAGAAGTATGAGATGAACCCCAACAACTTGGAAAGGTGGATCTCTCTCACACGTACCAACACAGACTATCCCCCAATTTAACTGATCCCCAGAGGTTTTTGATTAAATAGCGGAATAGAAAATATGATCCCAAAAAAGTGTATGTATATCACACGTACACAACCACACTAGGCCCCAATTACTATTGTTTGTACCCCTAAAAGGCTAGGAGTAGGGGGAGTATGGAACAGGCAGCACCCTCAAACCTTCAGAAGTATGAGATGAACCCCAACAACTTGGAAAGGTGGATCTCTCTCACACGTACCAACACAGACTATCCCCCAATTTAACTGATCCCCAAAGGTTTTTGATTAAATAGCGGAATAGAAAATATGATCCCAAAAAAGTGTATGTATATCACACGTACACAACCACACTAGGCCCCAATTACTATTGTTTGTACCCCTAAAAGGCTAGGAGTAGGGGGAGTATGGAACAGGCAGCACCCTCAAACCTTCAGAAGTATGAGATGAACCCCAACAACTTGGAAAGGTGGATCTCTCTCACACGTACCAACACAGACTATCCCCCAATTTAACTGATCCCCAAAGGTTTTTGATTAAATAGCGGAATAGAAAATATGATCCCAAAAAAGTGTATGTATATCACACGTACACAACCACACTAGGCCCCAATTACTATTGTTTGTACCCCTAAAAGGCTAGGAGTAGGGGGAGTATGGAACAGGCAGCACCCTCAAACCTTCAGAAGTATGAGATGAACCCCAACAACTTGGAAAGGTGGATCTCTCTCACACGTACCAACACAGACTATCCCCCAATTTAACTGATCCCCAGAGGTTTTTGATTAAATAGCGGAATAGAAAATATGATCCCAAAAAAGTGTATGTATATCACACGTACACAACCACACTAGGCCCCAATTACTATTGTTTGTACCCCTAAAAGGCTAGGAGTAGGGGGAGTATGGAACAGGCAGCACCCTCAAACCTTCAGAAGTATGAGATGAACCCCAACAACTTGGAAAGGTGGATCTCTCTCACACGTACCAACACAGACTATCCCCCAATTTAACTGATCCCCAGAGGTTTTTGATTAAATAGCGGAATAGAAAATATGATCCCAAAAAAGTGTATGTATATCACACGTACACAACCACACTAGGCCCCAATTACTATTGTTTGTACCCCTAAAAGGCTAGGAGTAGGGGGGAGTATGGAACAGGCAGCACCCTCAAACCTTCAGAAGTATGAGATGAACCCCAACAACTTGGAAAGGTGGATCTCTCTCACACGTACCAACACAGACTATCCCCCAATTTAACTGATCCCCAAAGGTTTTTGATTAAATAGCGGAATAGAAAATATGATCCCAAAAAAGTGTATGTATATCACACGTACACAACCACACTAGGCCCCAATTACTATTGTTTGTACCCCTAAAAGGCTAGATGAGGAGTAGGGGGAGTATGGAACAGGCAGCACCCTCAAACCTTCAGTATGAGATTGTGTTCACTGTACCCCACAAAGATTGAGTTCACTGCACCCCACAATGATTGTGTTCACTGCACCCCACAAAGATTGTGTTCACTGCACCTCACAAAGATTGTGTTCACTGTACCCCCCAAAGATTGTGTTCACTGCACCCCACAAAGATTCTGTTCACTGTACCCCACAAAGATTGTGTTCACTGCACCCCAAAAAGATTGTGTTCACTGCACCCCAAAAAGGATGTTGTTCACTGCACCCCAAAAAGGATTTTGTTCACTGCACCCCAAAAAGGATGTTGTACACTCCACCCCAAAAAGATTGTGTTCACTGCACCCCACAAAGATTGTGTTCACTGCACCCCAAAAAGATTGTGTTCACTGCACCCCAAAAATGATTTTGTTCACTGCACCCCAAAAAGGATTTTGTTCACTGCACCCCAAAAAGGATGTTGTTCACTCCACCCCAAAAAGATTGTGTTCACTGCACCCCAAAAAGATTGTGTTCACTGCACCCCACAAAGGATTTTGTTCACTGCACCCCAAAAAGATTGTGTTCACTGCACCCCAAAAAGGATGTTGTTCACTGCACCCCAAAAAGGATTTTGTTCACTGCACCCCAAAAAGATTGTGTTCACTGCACCCCACAAAGGATTTTGTTCACTGCACCCCACAAAGATTGTGTTCACTGCACACCAAAAAGGATTGTGTTCACTGCACCCCAAAAAGATTTTGTTCACTGCACCCCAAAAAGATTGTGTTCACTGCAGCCCAAAAAGATTGTGTTCACTGCAGCCCAAAAAGATTGTGTTCACTGCAGCCCAAAAAGATTGTGTTCACTGCAGCCCAAAAAGATTGTGTTCACTGCAGCCCAAAAAGATTGTGTTCACTGCAGCTCACACACAGAAAAATGGATGTGGATCACTGACACCTGCCTATCTCCAATCCCACACCACACAGCAATATCGATTGTAGTTTGTAGAACACAGTTTCCCTAAAATTCAGCAGACTCTGTCCCTAACAGGATTGAGAAGAGATCGTAGATCAGGATTGAGTGCAGATTCACCCCACCCCCCACACAGCAATATCGATTGTAGTTTGTAGAACACAGTTTCCCTAAAATTCAGCAGACTCTGTCCCTAACAGGATTGAGAAGAGATCGTAGATCAGGATTGAGTGCAGATTCACCCCACCCCCCACACAGCAATATCGATTGTAGTTTGTAGAACACAGTTTCCCTAAAATTCAGCAGACTCTGTCCCTAACAGGATTGAGAAGAGATCGTAGATCAGGATTGAGTGCAGATTCACCCCACCCCCCACACAGCAATATCGATTGTAGTTTGTAGAACACAGTTTCCCTAAAATTCAGCAGACTCTGTCCCTAACAGGATTGAGAAGAGATCGTAGATCAGGATTGAGTGCAGATTCACCCCACCCCCCACACAGCAATATCGATTGTAGTTTGTAGAAGACACTGACCCTATATAATTCAGCAGACTCTATCCCTAAAATGCCTACAACTCGCCCTGCCTAAACACTCCGACCTGTCCCTCAATTCTATCCGGACACAAATGGTTTTTTCCTGCCTATCTTTCCCTAATCAGCAGCCAGCACGTTGATGTGTGCTCTGTCCCTGAATCTAAGCAGCATAATGACGCCGCTGCGGCTGCCTCGAACTTATAAAGACTTGGTCACATGCTTCAGACGGCCAATCACAGCTACTGAGACATTTGCAGGCATGGCTGGGATGGCTTAAGGCACACCAGTTAAACGATTGTTGATTGGCTGTTGAAAGCCCGCCATGAAAAGAGCGCCAAAGCATGCAAAACCCGGAAATAAAACGACCGAACACGGATTTTTACCCGAACATACAGTAAAGTGTCCGTGTCCGTGTTCGGGTACAAAAAATCCAATTATTCGGTACGAACACGAATAATACAGTCCGTGTTCGCTCAACACTATTCCAGACACTACCGATTGCCATCCCCCCCTCTTTTTTAAAAAAAGTTCACTTGCTATTTACTCGCTTCATTTGGGCCAAAAAAAAAACCTCGCATCTCCCGTGCCCAGCTTTCTTGGCCTAAGTCAAAAGGTGGTTTAGCTCTCCCAGATGTTTATAAATATTATCAGGCAACACACTTAGGAAGAATTATTGACTGGAGACGACATTCCAGCTTTAAACAATGGGCACAGATTGAACAACTACAATCAGAGGCAGACTTAGGAGGGGCTATATGGTGTTATAAATATCTACCCCAAGATATTGTGCAACACCCTATAATCGGCTCAACTTTAAAGGTCGCGAGATCACTAATAAAATGATCAGTGCTAACTTCAGTTGATTCTCCACTGATTCCAGTACTGGGTAACCCAGCCTTTGCCCCGGGGATTACAGTTCAACCTCTACGAGACTTGAAGAAAAAGGGTTTTGGACAGGCCTCAACTTTCATTTGGGACAATAACTGGCCTACTATCGTAGGCCTTACCGACCCATCCGGCCCCTATCGTCTACCATTCTGGAACGCCATCCAGCTGCATCATTTTTTACAAACTCTTCCTGCTCCTAAGTCATTGACTAGGGACCTAACGTCGTTTGAAAAATACTGTGTGGGTAATGACGTACTACCGAATTTATTATCTAAAATTTACCATTTATTGGCGCTGCCTCCAGAGGGCAAACGATTACCCTGCCTGGATAAATGGGAAAGAGACCTTAACTGTAGGTTCACGGTGAAACAAGAAAGGGATATCATTACATTGGCATTGGAAACCCCTGTTTGTACCAAAGTGAAGGAAATGAATTATAAATTACTTACGAGATGGTACCGGGTGCCTTTTTTATTGCATACGTTTTCTGCAAGTCTCTCAGATCAGTGCTGGCGTTGCCAGGAGGAACCGGGGACCATCTTACATATTTTTTGGGAATGCCCTCGCCTGGCTCATTTCTGGGGAGAGGAGTATGCGTTAGCCCAAGAATTCTCTGAGAGGGAGATCCCGAATAATGCGGCTTTTTTTTTTACTACATGTTTCCACCCTGCCCTTTGAGAGTTACAGGAAATCCATCCTGTTCCATATTTTGAACGCAGCTAAATCTTGTATACCCTTACGTTGGAAAACACCTCTTCCTCCAACAATCAGTGATTGTGCCCGAAAAATTGAAGATATTAATAAAATGGAAGACTTGCGTCTCTCTGCACAATTTAAAAAGCAATTTTATAACAAAACATGGGGCGCATGGAACAGGTTTGTCTTAACAGAACGGGGGAAGAATTTACTATGCTCCGAGAGTTTAACAGCCATTACTGAGTTAGAAGGTCAGGGAATTAGTCCCTAGGTTTGAGTAGTACTATTCTGGGTGAATCCAAGGTGGCCTCCCCTCCCCCCCTTTTTTTTTTTTGGGGGTTTTGTTTTGTTTCGGTTTTGTTGATATATCACATTGAAGTGATGGATATGCAAGGAAAATGATGTATTGATTTGTAAATAACCTGTAAGTGTGATCTCGCATAAATAAAATATTTGAAGGAGGGGACCCAGGACTACAACATATCTATACATTTTAAAAGTGGAGCCTGTATGCCTGCACACTACACTGACTGCACTAAACTAACTCAACTACCTGTCCACTATCTACCTGCCTAATCTCTATTATAACACACTATACCGTGTCAGCAGCAGCCTTATATAGTGTGGGGCATGGACTTAGCCCCTGAACCATGATTGGCTAAAGGCACCCTGACTTTGGCCAATCATGGCTCTGACAGGACATTGTGCTGTGATTGGCCAAAGCATACAGGTGCATGCTTTGGCCAATCATCAGCAATCAATGCACTGCAACAGCGCAGTGCATTATGGGGCACTCATCAGCAGGCGAACTTCCCGCTGACCGCCCCATTTGTTCATGTGTTCAGCGAACACACGAACAGCTGATGTTCGAGTCGAATTTAAAGCCCATTCCTACTGCTGGAGATGTCAAACAGATTGTGGCACATTACTACATATTTGGTGGTCTTGCCCACACATTCAGAAATTCTGGAAGAAAGTATGCCGAATCACATCACATGTGACATCCTATGACTTGGAGCTATCCCCTGCTCAATTTCTACTACACCAATCACCCTTACCACACAAAACCTACCACAAATCATTAGCCATGCACTTGGTTAACACAGAAAAACAATTAATACCGATATGCTGGGGCTCTCCCTATTTTCTTTTAATCAAGGAATGGTTTAATAAAATTAAAAAAGTTGCTGAAAAGGAAGAATTAATCCACATTGCACGAGAAACCCCTAGAAAACATGGGACCAAATGGTAGTTCTGGTGTGCACAACTGCCGACCATTGAATTCTCCCGCTTGAGTAATGCACCCAGCCATTAATAGAAATATTCTACCCTATAATCTGATATCCAAAATCTATGATACTTTATATCTATCATCTAACCTAATCCCTAGCGACCATACCCCTTTATGGGTCGCCCCCTTCCGAACCACATATAAAACTCTTCGCAGTTTTTCACTCCTGATATGCCGTTGAGGAGGGAAGTAAGAGATAACCATCTCCTTCCCTTTTTTTTCTCTCTCCTTTCTCCTGCCCCATTTACCTAATTTTTCCCACTCCCCTACTCTTTTAACTAAGCCAACTCTAAAAGCCCACTATGCATATATATTATAAACCCATCTCACTGTATAAGCCTGACCTACTATGAGTTACACACCAACGATAGACCTGAACCACACCATAACTGACTCCCCAATGCTCATCCACTGCTTAGAAACCATAGATTATAGTTTATACTTTCATACCCATATATAGAAGAAATCTTGAACCAATTCTTTCATTTAATTTACATGTCGCATCATATTGTTGGTTACACAAACTCATAGAATGAATCGGGACTGGATCTATATAATAAAGGTTAATGCATTGTCAATTTGACTCTTACCTACAACCTAACCTTGTATCATCTATTTTTATTATACAATTAATAAATAAACAATGAGATATATCTGCGCTATGATAGATGTTAAAATTCATATTTATACAACTGAATGCAAATTCCTTGGGGATTTTGTTGCAATTTGAAGCTAGTGCTTCTGGTATTCACTTTTTGGATCTCAACAATGATGTCAAGGGGGGCTCTCTGGTCACATTGACTTACTTCAAAACCACTGATCACAATAGTTTTATTGGCCATGGAAGTGACCCTCATCCCATTTGGCTTAGATCCAACCCCAAGAGTCAATTCAGCAGATTAAGACAAAATTGTACATTTAGAGATGACTTTAGAAAACAGGCTGATATTCTCAAATCCAGGTTCCTGGATCTGGGATATCAAAACTAGGATCTTGATAGAGTCACTGATGAAGTTGAAAGTATGGAAAGGGCAGAAATTTTGGGAGGTAGGAGGGCCCAAGTATCTAATACTAATAATTTAAATTTTGCATTTGTCGCCCAGAACGTTTGCACAAAATGAAACTCTGCAACTCCCTGAATGCTTTAGAGGTTGTGGAAATAGGGCTGATTTTATGCACTGCTTCTGGTCGTGCCTGTGGTTCCGGAATTTTGGTCTGCAATTGGTGGATTTTTATCCACTGTGTTAGGGGTTCCCAATATCCTCCACCCTAAAAATTGTTTATTAGGCATTTTTGGTGACCAATCTCTCTCTACCCATGTTAAAAGTTGTTACGTATACTGTATTTGTATGCCAAAAAGACTATCCTTTTGTGTTGGAAGGGGTCCTAACGACCCTCTATAACTACTTGGCTACAGCTAGTTAATAATGCCCTGCCCCTGTATAAACTCACCTTTGAACTACGACAACTCCCACACCTTTTTGATAAGCTGTGGGGCAGTTGGGTGTCCAGCCCTCTTACTTTAACACCACAGGACTCGGGTAACTAAGCTGAGGGTTGAATGGTCTCCTGTCATTGTGAACAAACACATACCTTATTGCTATTGACATTCCTGCATTGTTTTTCGGTTGAGCTATTTACCACACCGGCAGACTTTTTCGTGATAGGTCTATTACTCATACAATATGGAAGGCGCAGTTTGGTTACGGTTGTAATCAGTGTTGATTGAATGTATGTTGTTTTGTTGCTCTGATTTCTTTTTGTTCTGTCTTGTTGGTTTTTAATTTTTGTTATATGCAAAATTTTCAATAAAAATGTCTTTAAAAAAAAAAACAATATTTTTTTTTGTCACCACATATTCCCATCAACATTATGATATTAAGAAAATCATGGCCCGGCATTGGAAAGTAAGACCGACAACATTTTGGGGTCAGTTCTTGCTGATTCCCCACAGGTTGTTTATAGAGGAGTGCCCCCTTTGAAACTCTATGTGGCACCAAAAATGTTTTGGATGCCCCTAATAGGGTTTCCATGCTGAAAACGTGCTGCCTGCCATCCTAATAAGGTTCAAGAATTAAAGATTGATCATTTTCAATCATTTGCTAATTCATGAACAATTGATACAGTAAATACCTTCATTACTTGTACTTCGCTTAATGTTGTCTGTCTGCTCATTTGCCCTTGTGGCTTGCAATATGTGGGTCGTACCATTCAAGCCTTTTATGTAAGGATAAAAGAACATGTGGCAGATTTTAGGAAGGGTTTTCCCAAATATAGTGTCTCTAGGCATTATCTTGAATGCCATGCAAAAGACCCAACTGGTACTTCATTCATTGCCATGGATAGATTTACACCACATTAAAGAGGGAGTCATGTTAACCAGTTGCCGACCGCCGCCCGACTATATACGGCAGCCAGCCCCTCCCAGGCAAAGTGACGTACCGGTACGTCACTAGCCTGGGAGCGAAGAAGGGGGCGAGCGCGCGCCGCCGGAGCCGTACTCCCGCCCCCGCTCGTACCAGAAGAAGCCGGCGCATGTGACCGGCGGACCTGATGTCCGCCGGTCACTCGCGATCGTCGGGTAGAGAGGGAGAAAGGCAGGCGGCTAATGTAAACAAAGCTGCCTGTCACTCTCCCCTGTGTAAAAGCACAGATCACTCGGTCCTGCTATGTAGGACCGTTGATCTGTGCTGTTACACACAAAGCCACATCCAATCACAGTAAGAAACACGCCCCTAGGGACACACTTAACGCCTCCCTCTCCAATAAAGTTAACCCCTTCCCTCCCAGTGTCATTTTTACAGAAACAGTGCATATGTATAGCACTGATTACTGTAGTAATGTCACTTTTTGACAAAAGTGTCAAAAATGTCAGTCAAGGGTCCGATCTGTCCGCCGCAATGTCACAGTACCGCAAAAAAAATCGCAGATCGCCGCCATTACTCGTTAAAAAAAAAAAAATGACAAAAATCTTTCCCTTAGTTAGTAAACGCAATAACTTTTGCGCAAACCAATCAAAATACGCTTTTTGCGATTTTTTTTTTACCAAACATATGTAGCAGAAAACAAATTGGCCTAAAATGTTAAAAAATTTCGATTTTTACATTTTTTTTTTGGGGGGGGGGGGGGGAATTTCATATAAATAAATGTGAAAAATATTGTTATTTTTTCAAAATTTTTGCACTTTTTTGTTTATAGCGCAAAAAGTAAAAATCGCACAGGGGATCAAATACCACCAAAAGAAAGCTCTGTTTGTGGGGAAAAAAGGACGTCGATTTCATTTGGGTACAGCGTCGCACGACCACGCAATTGTCCATTAAAATCACGCAGTGCCGAATCACAAAATAGGCCCTGGTCAGGAAGGGGGTAAAATCTTCCGGGGCTTAAGTGGTTAAAAGAGAGATATCTAGGATGGAGACTCGATGGATTTTTGAGATTAAGAGTTAGATCCCTTTCATATTTCATAGTTCATATTACTTTTTGATCCATGTTAGTTTTTCTTTTTTTTTTATTATCTTATGGGGACTTATACTATACATTGTGTTGTAAATACTGTTTAGTGTGTCATTTTTATTAATTATGTAACCCTATCAATAAATGTGTATTGCAGATGGAACTACATATTTTGTGTAAGATCTCTCAGATCTAGATGTGTATATATTCATACTACTACAATGATTGATGTGTATGCACATTTACACATAACCTAGGCAACACTTACAATTAATATATCCTAATAAATGTGCTATGTTAATGTGAATACTGTTAAGTTATTGCTGTTAGCATCAATTGCAGGTTACATTTTCAACTCTATTTTTATTACATCCGTGTTATTTTCTATAATTATTACATAATAGTGTTTCATCGAAATATATATTTTTTGAATGAAAGTGACTGCCATTCATTTGAACCTAATTAAATTAGCTTGAATATTTTTATATTGCATTCAAGTGTGAAGTCAAATGACATACAGATGTTTTCTTGGAACGTTTTCCAATACCTTTCCAAACTGTTTTTATGTCTTAAGTAAAACTTTTCCTTCCACAAGCTAATATTTAACACTGTCAGCAATCTGTGTTTTAAACTATTTATGACTGGTGAAAAGAATAATCTACAAGCCAGATTGTGTTCTCTTTCTCCTATCCATATACTTTAATAGTTTTCCTTTTATAATTTAAAAAGTTAATCTTATCATGAAACACAAGAGTGAGTTTATATGAGATAAAAATCACACATAAGTATTGTGAAGTTACTTGCTACATATTCTTCCCATTACAACTGGCAGTTTCATTAATCATACTGAGCATTTTACTATTAGAAGTTGCTAAGGAGATGAAATCTCATATTTTTTTTTTCTTTCTTCAGTTGATAACTGTGTGTTTTTAGCATAGAGATAAAATACAATCCCTGTGTGAAAAAGTCCCCAGAGATTTCTTGCATATTGTCAGCTACAAAATTCTATTCCATTTGCAATGCAAAAGACTCAGGAAAATACATAATTTCCCCTTCCTTTTCAGCACAGTATAAGATTAAGTAAAACACATATGTTTGGATAATGCTGTAGAGGTCATTTAGACATAAGTGCCTGCAGACATAAGTCATGTTTTACTACTATGAGTATTTCTGAGTACATGCTGAAATGATTAGGTGTGAATGAACCTATTCAGAAAAAGCCATAGCCTTTATAATTACATTTATAACTTGTCTAATTGTTACAAACATTACTTGAAAGATTGACATTCACTTTCATCAGTTTAGTATTTCTTATATTTTTATTCTATATAAAACTTTACATTTTTCATTCAATGAAACATCAGACATAAATCCAGTTACCATTGTTACTAAAGTTACAAGTGATCATTTAATAGAAAGTCAAAATATTATCGAAGCTGGATTTAACAAATACAGTTGTAGTTTACACTTAAATTATAAAGTGTGTAAACCCAATCACTAAAATCTCGTATAAGAAGTAATAAATTCATGTAATTTCAAATGTAATTGTAAACCAGTCATGAAAACTCCTTCAGTTAGCATTTAGCCTGTTGACCTGATTGGCAGCCCAATGGCCAACTGAAGGAGCTCACATGGCAGGCTGACAACGCTGCTGTTTATTGTGAGGTCAAGGCTTATTGCTGTCAGTGTAAGGCAAGATGTGCTGTTTTTGGCAGGATCTTCATTTAAAATACTTTGCAACTAATTTAGAAAGAATAATATGCTTATAAAAACTGTATACAGTGGGGGTGACTTATTAAAGCTGGAGAGTGAAAAATATGGTGCAGCTCTCCATAGAAACCAATCAGCTTCCTTTTTTTTTTTGTCAAAGCTTAATTGAATAAGCTGAAGTTGGAAGTTGATTGGCTACCATGCAGAGCTGAACCAGATCTTGAAATCTCCAGCTTTAGTAAATCAACCCCACTGAGTCATGTTACCACAAACTCTACTGTTTTTTCTTCATTCTGCTTTTCACCTACTGTAAGCTTTTAACATCATTTGTCAAAATGAATAATCCATTATTTTCTTATGGATATGAAGTTTGGAAAAGCCAGGGCACAGTAAATAATCATATAGTGAATTATTTATGGCAGAGGATTTTGCTTAGCTAAAAATGTTTCAGATATTCTAAGATACGCACAGCCAGTTCCCAATATTACTTTAACCTGTACCTGTACCTGTGCCAAGATTATTGGAAGTAATTACTTACATAATCAATTCATTTGCAATCAGAAAAAGACACTTTTAAACAAACCTTCACTGACCTCTCTAGCTTTTCCTACTTAAAGTATTTTATCGTCTAGGATCCTCAAAGATCACAACAGACTCTGAAGTTGGGTTTCAGTTCCGGTATCAGTTTTAGTTACACTTCTGGAAACTCTCCTATGTATCTTATTACAGAAGCTCAGACATTTGGGGTTTGATTTACTAAGGCAGGAGAGTGAAAAATCTGGTGCAGCTCTGCATAGAAACCAAACAGCTTCCAGTTTTTTTGCCAAAGCCTAACTGAACAAGCTAAAGTTCGAAGCTGATTGGCTACCATTCACAGCTGTAGCAGATTTTGCATTCTCAAATTTAAGTAAAGCACCCCTTATGCATCTTTGTCCAAATACAAGATTAACGTTGGGAAGTCCTAAGCAAAGAACATTAATATTCCCTCCACTAGACTTAGAGCTATTCAGGCTAACTTTCCTTTTGCTTGGGCATCCACTAACATTCGCTATTTAGGAGTTAGTATCATGCCATTCCTTACAGACTTTTTTAACCCCCCCCCCATTAGCTGTGATTCAGGCGGATTTGAGGTGTTAAAATCAATCCTTTACCTGGTTTGGCAGAGCAGAAACAATATTTTTAAAATGAATATTCTCCCTAGGCTCCTGTACCTCCTGCAAACCCTACTAGTCCATATTCCCTGGACATTTTAATGCTCTGTTAAGTTCATTTATTTTCTCTGGTCTTATGAGGATTTCCTATTGAATATTGTTGGTCCCTAAAGTGTGGGGGTTTCCTGATTTCTTGAAATATCATCAAGCAGTGCATATGAGTAGTATCCTTGATTAGATTAAACATGATCATATAAAACACTGGGCTGGTTTGGAACAGGACATGGTCTCTTTTCCCCCACCAACCTTACTATGGCAATTTTTATCGCTCCCCTCGCACACCTACTAATTGGCACTACCGTGGCAGTATTATTGAAAGTGGGATGCCTTTCATCCTCACTTTCTAGCTTCTCGGGGATGTCTGCAGTAGTTGATTCCTCTGGCTTTGTCCCTGGTCTCTAGGATCCATGTTTCAAGCCATTTGACCTCTAATCAATTCCATCTTTTAAATTTTTTTGGATGAACATAAATGGAAATCTATCTCAGACAATTAATCTATGGTAAATCCCCAGCTATCATTCTAGCAGGCAATTCAACGTAAATGTGTGGTGTTTTTTTTTTTAACGTGTAATGGCGGTGATCTGCGATTTTTTTTTGCGGGACTGCGACATTGCGGCAGACAGATCGGACCCTTGACTGACATTTTTGACACTTTTGGGGGTACCAGTGACATTACTGCAGTAATCAGTGCTATATATATGCACTGTTACTGTAAAAATGACACTGGCAGTGAAGGGGTTAATTTTATTGGAGAGGGAGGGGTTAATGTATGCCTGGTGCTTACTGACGTGTGGGGGGGGAGGTGACTTTGTGAGACAGGGACAGATCAGATGTCCAGCTATGCTGAACACTCCGATCTGTCACTCCCTGTCACTATGGAGATCCGCCCGCTGTGTTTACACACAGCGGGCGGATCTCCAGACTCGATCCCCGACGATCGGGTAAGAGCAGCGGCGATCGCCGCTGCTCCTCCCCTGGCCCGACTCCCGCTGTGAATGAAAACAGCGGGAGCGCGCCTCCGGCGGCACGCGAGCGCCGCCTACAGGGGGAGGAGTCCAGCGACGTAGGTCTACGGGACGGGATCGTGGCAAAGTGCCGCAGTAGCCTCCATGTGAGCGGAGGTAAAGTGGTTAAAGAGGTTGTAAACCTCTTTTTTTTTTTTTGCAACCTGAAAGACAAACACATAATGAGCTAGTATGCATCGCACGCGCGCGGGAGCCGATGGTCACGGCACGGGACTCTGAAGGAACGGCACCAGCGGCCATTCCTTCAGAGCGCATGCGCCAGTGACGTCACTGGCTGCATGTAAGGTAAATATCTCCTAAACGGTGCATGTTTAGGAGATATTTACAGTACTGATAGGTAAGCCTTAATACAGGCTTACCTATAGGTACAAGTTGCAGAGGAGGGTTTACTTCCGCTTTAATACGCCCATTTTGGGAAAAGGTGCAGAAGGTGGTTTTAAGCTTAAGAACATCCAGCTGTCAAAGTGTCCCAACGCATTTTTTACACCCGACCCTACTATCTAAGCACCGCTATAAAAAAATTGCTTCTAGAACACCTAATCAATGTGGTTAGGGTTTCTTTACCTCAAAACTGGAAACGGATAGAGCTCCCCGCCCTTGGATACTTGTTTTCTGTTACTGAGGCGACTCAGAGGATGGAGGAGCTTACAACAGCTATTTAGCAGGAAAGAGGAACAGCAGCAGAAAACATGTTTTTTTTTAATGCCTTCTCATTCTTCCAGGCTTATTGCACTCATCTGGGGCAATAATTAATTGTAGGGTTTCTATAGGTTCAGGAACCTACATAATAACCACGGTTAATCTCTAGCTGTGCAAACATGCATGAATAGCTGCAGCTGCCAAGCTCATAAGGTGCATTGACAGGTTGTATGACCACCAACAGCCTGTGATTGCACTGTATGGGCTCAGCAGCCATTGCTATCTGAACACAGATGTCAATCCTAGCCACAAGAATCAATGGAATCTTGCTGCTGAGATTCACAGTGTGGTTAAGCAACTGTATGAATGCCACTTTAAAGCCCATTCAGGTGCAGAGGATTTTTTTAAAATGTAATTTTCTTTGGAAATAGTTTGGATAAAGTGAATACATTTTCCATGAGTTAAAGTGTTACTAAACCCATAACAGTAAATACAGTCTATATGTTCAGTAAAGCAATCTTGTTATACTTACTGTGAAACCTAAGGGGTATATCCTCTGCATTGAGTAAAAAGGCTGTTTTATTCTGTCTTCTCTGATCCTCCCCTTCTTCCATTGTCCCCAATCTATCTGCTGATAGAACAGAGCCTTGGGGGCATTCTGCACATGCTCAGCTTGGTGTGTATTGCTAGAGAAGTTTTTTTTTTTTTTTGGGAGGGTGTACGTAATTAGCACAGGGCCAGTCAGCACTGTCCGGACAGAGGCTCAGGGGTGATGTAGCCCCATAGAACAGTCAAAGCAGAATGATAGCTCCTCCTGCAAGCTTTATTTTTTTTAATTATATCTTTATTATATTTTCCAATATACCAAATATATAAAATTGAATATGTCCAATGTTTACAATTACTCATCTCCCTAATTCCCTCCCCTACCTCCTTCCTCTACCCTCCACTTTTCCAGCCCTCTCCTTAATTTAATTTCCCTTCCTCTCTGCCCCCCCCCCCCCTCTCCTCGTTTCCTATGATCCTCAATATTTCAGCATATTTCCTTCTTGTGTACATAAACTCTATCCAGCTTTTCCAGATGTTAGTACATTTTTTGATCTCATCTTCCCCACTACAGTGCAAGTGTTCTATTTTATATGTATTTTCCACTCTTTTAATCAAATCTCTTATT
Source organism: Pelophylax lessonae (assembly GCF_965119305.1). NCBI lineage: Eukaryota > Metazoa > Chordata > Amphibia > Anura > Ranidae > Pelophylax > Pelophylax lessonae. Next base: position 431,944,658 of record NC_138772.1, on the reverse strand, counting down.
GTAGGGCTCCCTGGTTCTTGCCAAAGTCATGGTATTGGCCCTTTTACTGCATTCAACAAATGTGGTATCTTTTTTTACCATGAAATAAACAAAACCATCGGTCATCAGGGATATCTATATTCGTAATCTCCTGTATCTGTTGCAGCACCTTCCTCCAGCAGTCCTTTATTTTTGGGCATTCCTACCATAAATGGGCCATGGTTCCCTCCAATTTACATCCTCTCCAACAGGTTGGTATTTATGTGCTTTATCTGGTGTTATGTACCATCTTGCCAGACATGTATAATTAATTTCTATAGTATGTATATCTACTGCTGAGCTATGTACCATTCTAAAAATGTTTCCTAATTGCTGTTCATCCACACGTGCTCTCAATTCCTTTTCCCATCTTTCAATGTATAGGTTCAGCCATTGTTGTAAGTATCTTGTAGATTTGGGAAATACCATGCTTTGAGTTCGTCTGTGAATTGCACAGACGCTCAAACGGAAGTAAGTTTTCCTGTGGCAGTATTGTCACAAAATGCCTTAACTAGAAATACCACCATTCATCTGTCACCATTAGTTCCCTCATGTGCCTAAATTCCTGAAATCTTTCCTTTTTTCATTATGTCTTTTAACTGTGCATTCTTATCTTTTACCCATTCCCCAAATAGGGCCCCTTTTCCAGGTGAAAAACAATTTGTCTCTGTAAGCGAGATTAACAGCGAGTTATACTCTCATTTTGCTTGTCTGTGGATTAAATCCCAGACTCTTAAAACGTTCAGTGTTAAAGCATGTGTATTCTTATCTAATATTATATATTGTTGTTAAATCCATATAGTTTTACCCAACGGTGTATTACTAATTGTGTTTTCAATTTGCACCCATCTTTTTTTACTTGTTTTTCTTGTCCCTTCTATCATTGGTGCTAGCAATACAGCATTGTAATACCTTTTAAAATCTGGTACAGGTAAACCCCCTTGGGTTTTATCTTTAAACAATACCGTGAACTGTATTCTTGGTTTCTTATTCTGCCATATGTACCTTAATATTCCTTTAATGTCTTAAAATATGTCTGGGGCAAAAAGATTGGCGACATTTGAAATAAGTACAGGATTTTTGGTAGCATCGCCATTTCCGTTTTTATCTTGTTTAATAATGGGATATACTGTAAATTGCTTGATAAATATTTTTCAAGGATGAGGTTAGCTTTATTCCTAATTATTATAGTTCTGTTTTCCTCCATGTAAATGGAAATTTCCCTTGTAAAACTTGCTTTTCTGTCTTACTCATATTTATATTCAGGATCTCTGACTTTGAGGAATTTGTTTTTAATTTTGATAACTCTCCATAATGTTTCAACAATGTCATTATATTTGTTAATGTTATTCTAGGATTAGAGATGTAGAAAAGAATATCATCCACGTAAGCCGCTACTTTATGCTCCTTATCTCCAATCTTTACACATCCCATATCTATACTATTTTGGATAGCTGCCAGTAAGGGTTCCAATAACAGAACAATTAGCAGGGGTGAAAGAGGGCAAGGAGTTGATGTTAGTTGTGATTTAACCACATCCGGACTGCCTGCCGCATATATACTGCAGCAGGGTGGCCCAGCTGCACAAAATCACATACCTGTACATGATTTTGTGCAGGAGATGTTGAGGGCACGTGCACGCCACTGGAGCACCGCTCCCACTGTGATTGGACAAAGCTGAAGCCAACTAGCGGGTCCGGCAGCCGCAATGGCCTTTGGGACCCACCGATTGTTTGGCGGAATGACAAAACAGCGGTCTGCCTATGTAAACAAGGCAGATCGCCATTCTATCACAGAGGAAGAGAGAGACCTTGTGTTTCAGCTAAGCTGAAAGACAGATCTCTCTTTTCTTCTAGTGCATCCACTCCCCCTACAGTTAGAAAGCACTCCCTAGGAGCACACTTAACCCCTTGATCACTCCTGGTGTTAACCCCTTCCCTGCCAGTGTCATTTATACAGTAACAGTGCATTTTTCATTCCCTATCATATCCTCATTATCATTTCCCTTCCTGACATAGCCTAGTCCTTGTTCACCTACTTTGACTACCCTGCCACCACCTCCACCCAGCTCCTTCCTATACAATGGAGAATTTAGGCCTGACACACACACACATGTCGGTTGCCCTTCCAATCCAAGTGCCTGCATCATCCTGGTGAGTCAGCTTTGTATTTTTTCAATTGTTTCTCCTGGTTTAGTCCCACTAACCTCCCTCTTGCAGCTGGAATTCTAACAAATGCTTTCCCGTGTCTACTATTCCAAACTGCAGCTTAATTTAGCCTGTCTCTGCTTCCTTTTCTCCCTCCATTTTGTTTCTTCCATACAAACTTGGCTCTCATTGTGGTTTTTTTTAGTTTTTTTTTTTTGTGTCTTTGCACCAATGCTTCTTAATTCAAGCAGCAACCCACTCATATGTTGGTTCTATACAGTTAGGAGTAGAACCTATTTTGATTGAATGTCTATTGTTAATGGATTGTTTGAACTGGTCTCTTACTACTCATTGGTGTTCACTTACCATTACCATTACTACTATTTTTACTATTACCATTATATTATTATCATGTATTTTGTTTATCCATTTACTATGTTATTTATCTATTTTTTTAGATATGTGTTTTCTTTTTTAATTGTGTATGTATGTGTGTGTATACAGTATGTGTATGTCTATGTGTATGCATATATGTATGTATATATATATATATATATATATATATATATATATATATACATATATATATATACATCCCTCACATTTTTGTAAATATTTTTTTATATCTTTTCATGTGACAACACTGAACAAATGACACCCCGCTACAAGGTAAAGTAGTGAGTGTACAGCTTGTATAACAGTGTACATTTTCTGTTCCCTCAAGATAATTCAACACACAGCCATTAATGTCTAAACCACTGGCAACAAAAGTGAGTACACCCCTAAGTGAATATGTCCAAATAGGGCCCAATTAGCCATTTTCCCTCTGCGGTGTCATGTGACTCGTTAGTGTCACAAGGTCTCAGGTGTGAATGGGGAGCAGGTGTGATAAATTTGGTGTTATTGCTCTGACTCTCTCATACTGGTCACTGGAAATTCAACACCTCATGGCAAAAAACTCTCTGAGGATCTGAAAAAAAGAATTGTTGCTCTACATAAAGATGGCTTAGGCTATAAGAAGATTGTCAAGACCCTGAAAACTGAGCTGCAGCACAGTGGCCAAGACCATACAGCGGTTAAACAGGACAGGTTCCACTCAGAAAAGACCTCGTCATGGTTGACCAAAGGAGTTGAGTGCACGTGCTCAGCGTCATATCCAGAGGTTGTCTTTGGGAAATAGACGTATGAGTACTGCCAGCATAGCTGCGGAGTTAGAAGGGGTGGGGGGTCAGACTGTCAGTGTTTAGTCCATATGCTGCACACTGCATCAAATTGGTCTGCATGGATGTCGTCCAAGAAGGAAGCCTCTTCTAAGGATGATGCACAAGAAAGCCCACAAACAGTTTGCTGAAGACAAGTAGACCAAGGACATGGATTACTGGAACCAAGTTCTGTGGTCTGATGGAGACCAAGATAAACATATATGATTCAGATGATGTCAAGCATGTGTGGCGGCAATCAGGTGAGGAGTACAAAGACAAGTGTGTCTTGCCTACAGTCAAGCATGGTGGTGGGAGTGTCATGGTCTTGGGCTGCATGAGAGCTGCAGTTCATTGAGGGAACCATGAATACCAACATGTACTGTGACATTCTGAAGCAGAGCATGATGCCCTCCATTTGGTGACTGGGCCGCAGGGCAGTATTCCAACATGATAACGACCCAACACACCTCCAAGATGACCACTGCCTTGCTACAGAAGCTGGGGGTAAAGGTGATAGACTGGCCAAGCCTGTCTCCAGACCTAAACTCTACTGAGCATCTGTGGGGCATCCTCAAACGGAAGGTGGAGGAGCGCAAGGTCTCAAACATCCACCAGCTCTGTTATGTCATCATGGAGGAGTGGAAGAGGACTCCAGTAGCAACCTGTGAAGCTCTGGTGAACTTCATGCCCAAGAGGGTTAAGGCAGTGCAGGAAAATAATGGTGTCCACAAAAAACATTGACACGTTGGGCCCAAGTTGGACATGTTCACTTACTGGTGTACTCATTTTTGTTGCCAGCGGCTTAGACATTAATGGCTGTGTGTTGAGTTATTTTGAGGGGACAGTAAATTTACACAGTTATACAAGCTGTACACTTACTACTTTGCATCTAGCAAAGTGTCATTTCTTCAGTGTTGTCACATAAAAAGATATAATAACATATTTACAAAAATGAGAGGGGTGTACTCACTTATGCATATATATATATATATATATATATATATATATATATATATTTAAAAAAATTGGAGATGCAATCTCAATAATTGTAAGTTTCTTTCTTCCTTTACTTCATATCTTCATGCATTTACAGGCAGGCATGCATTTACAGGCAAGTGACTGCACAGTTTGGGACATGCATATCTCCTTCATCAAGCTGCATGTATAGCACTAATGTTTTAGGTTATAAAATATTTATATATCAATTCATCTATGAAATAAATAAACGTACATGACAATGCAAATTGTGCAAATAGCAAAATAAGTGCTGAAGTGCTGATGAATAGATAAATCAATAGCGTGATCAGTGATCAATCAATAGATAAAATGATGAAAGTGCTAGTTGTGCTGAAGATGTCCTTTATGGAGATTTACTACACCAAAACGCTCATTTGAGTGTTAATGGGGGTGAGCGGCCATTGCACTTAATTTGGGATAAAAAGCTCAAAAATAATCACACACTGCTGTCACCAGATGCGATTTTTTAGCAAAGTCACTGGATCACCAATGAACTTTTTTTTAGAACCACTACTTATGAATTAGCACTTCATTTGTGCACATTGCTCATTTGCATTTGGACTTTTGGTTCATGTGTTAATCGATTGTAGGCACTTTACAGCACTTCCTGCTGCTTACAATTGTTATTTGTTGCACTATTTAGCACTATTTGCACTTTCATCACTATTATGTATAGTGCTTACTTGCACATGGACTTTTGTTTCATTTGTTAATTTATGGTTAGCACATCACAGCACTATCTGCTGTTTACAGCTGCTATTTATTTCTTTGCATCTTCAGCACAACTAGCACTTTCATCATTGTATCTATTGATTGATCACTGATCACGCTATTGATTTATCTATTCATCAGCACTTCAGCACTTATTTTGCTATTTGCACAATTTGCATTGTCATGTATGTTTATTTATTTCATAGATGAATTGATATATGAATATTTTATATCCACATTGCTATTATTCTTACTTTTATGATCATTATCTCTGGATATTTCCTGATTCCTCATTTTATTGACCCTGCACACAACATTGGTCTTATCTCCACTTCATCTCCACATTTTTTCGTTATTTCGGTGGTCAACTATTCTCAGAAATCGAGCGATGACTTTTTTTTTCCCTCTTTTTTATTTCTTTGAGTATGTTGTGACACTACTTAAATCAGCTGCTGATGTCGGTGTTCCGCCATTATTTCATCATTTCACCTTTGCATTTCTACATTTACCTCAGTGGTAGCGCATTGGTTCCCCCCTTTTTTTAATGTTTTAGTTTGCCTTTTATCTTCCCTTTCACAACGAGTGTAGGCATAAACACAGGTGTATCCCCTCACCACTACTTCTGTGAATACCTGAATTAACCCATCCTTATCTAATCTGCTTCCACAAAGACACGGTACCTAGAGATTTATGTGTCCATATATGCCTGTCTCACTTCAACTCTTATTCTAATTAAACCAAAAATATAATATAACTACCTTCCGTTCTATTATTTATACACTAAATAGCAATCATAATAAGGAACTCATAACAAATATAAACATACAAAAATACAAAGTATCACATATATTTATATAGATTTATATGGGTTTTGCATAGCATTAACCCTTACTGCTAAGCATCAGAATCCATATTGATTTGGAAAAGCATTGGTACAATGTTTCAGGGCATTTCTTGATTCTTCCTTTTCTACAAAAATTACACATATGAAAGAGAAAAAAATCCCTACTCATCCATAATTGTCACTATAAGATTTTCCTACAGAAACAAGTATAGATCATAATCTTTTTTTCAAATCGTATGGATGTAAAGGATTTATTTGTTTTATCCACCATACTTCTCTCTAAGTTTAAGGATCCTGTCTTCTCCCCTTTTGTGTTTCTTTATCTCCTTCTAAGATCATATATTGTAGATCTATAGCTTTATGGCCATATTGCATGCAGTGTTTTTGACTTTGGTAAACCTGGCTGATTTTTTCTAATTGATGACCGATGTTGTGACATACGGTCCTTCATTTTTTGGGTTGTCTCTCCAACATATATAAATCCACACAGACAGACCAGTATGTAAATCACATACGATATCTGGAATGTGTGGAAACCAAAGATTCCGTATTTCTTTCCAGTAGTTGGGTATACAAAGCTATCACCTTTTCTCATGAATCCGCATTGCACACAGTTTTAGCACACAGCTAAAGAGATAATGAGAGATGTACAAGGTCTTGTCCCCCGTTTTGATTATCGAGATCACAGACCTAACAACCTTTCTCAAAATGAGAAAATGGCTTTGAAAGGGTTAGGTCTGAGTGAAGAGATCGTATTGAAACCAGCTGACAAATGTGGCTCTATTATCATTATCTACAGACAAATGTATGAGAATGAGATTAGGAAACAGCTAGAACATCAGGATGTATACAAAAAATTGACAAGTGATCCCACTTCGAGTATACATAAATGATTAGAGGAAATTTTTTAAACAAGCCTTCAAGGAAGGGATAATTACACGTGATCGCTATGAATATTTGTTACCTATACATACTAGGATTCCTGTGTTGTACACCCTTCCGAAGATTCATAAAAATAGCGAGGATCCCCCTGGGCGTCCAATTGTATCGGGCAGGGAGTCTATTTTTGTCCCTACTTCACAATATTTGGATACAATTGTATCCCCTTTGATACAAGGAACAAAGTCATATATCAAGGACACAAAAGATTTTCTACAAAAGTGTATAGGTGCCACACCACACTAATTCAAATATAAAATGGAGCTGCTCGCACTACAATAGACAAAACATTGCAACCAAAATTGTAATAAAAAATTGCAGCGCTAAAGAAATGTCAATTCTTGAAAAAAATATATAAAAAAGTGCAAGGTGCCAAGGTTACTTGCAAATCACACTAAAGTCCATAAGTGTAAATAAAGTCCATGAACAATCAATAATGTATAATAAAATTAAAATGAAGATCCCAGTGTAAACTTTGTGGTATAAATTAATCTTGCCACCATGAGTGTTTAAATCACCACCATGTACCAGTCATATAGATTCACTGCTTACCAGAGAATGTGGACTCAGATAGCCTGAGCACTGAGTCAACCGCATTTAAGGTATAGTTGGAGATGCTGCATACAGGAAACTCTGGAAATATCACAACTTCACTCCACAGTAGGACCGCCACTCAAGAAAAAATCTTGTGCAGTACATTGAACCATAAAGAATAAAAGCCTCCACATAGTGTAAAACTGTATCACAAGATTTATTTAAAAAGGTAGAAAACGTACCTCACATCCAAATCTCAAACGCTTGTATCATCATCCAACATGTAAAAATGAAGTGCAATGGCCTGAATGATTAGAAACCCGAAACATTTCATCTTCTAAGACATCATCTGGGAGTCATTTGGTGTTTAGCTGCTATCTTTCCACCAATGGGATATAGTATATCTTTAATATGCAAAAAGAAAGCTATGTGAATGTTAGAAAATTCCGGAGTCTGTAAATGCAAGAAACCCAAGGGCATTTGGTTTTGTTGATAAACAAGGTGGTGTCCCACTCCACATTAATACTGTTGGGAGAAAAGGACCTCAACTCATATATCCAATATGTTTCCAATTGGGAAACCCCTCGTCTGATGGCACCTCCCCTCCATGGAGGAAAGTATTTATCAATGATAAGGAATAGAGTCCCTCTAGGATCTTTATTGTGATACCGAAGATAATGTTTGGGGACACTATGATTAGTTAGGCCCTTCATGATATTATTGATATGTTTGACCTGTAAAAGATCTAATAGTTTTACCAACATATTGTTTTCCACATGGACAAGTTATCAGATAAACCGTATTCTGAGTGGCACATGTGGCAAAAAATTGCACTATGTATAGACTACCAGTAATTGTGGACTTGAATTCAAGATATTGTTTTCTGTTATGAATGTTGTGTAAACACACACTACATTTCCGACATGGAAAATAACCCGTAATATTGTGAAAAAAGGAAGTACATACAGGTGGGTTGATAATATTAGGGGCAATTTTATTCTGCAAGGGAGGGGCGCCTCAATAGATCATTTAGGCTCGCTCTGTTAAAAGTGATCTCAGAACCCGATAATTTTTAAGGACATTCCAGTGTTTATTAACAATGTTCCTAATCTTGGGGGGCTACTACACTCTTTTCTATACGCTTTCTGTACAGGTTTACATTTGATGGCTACCTTCTGTACTGTATTTCTAATGTTATAAAACTGGTTGATGCCTTAGGTGCCTTGGTGGATGGGCCTCTGTTCTGCCCTCCATTCCCAGCCTACTTGTTTGTAATAATGGAGATTCATGTTCTCTTTTCTGTAACCTGTGTTATTTGTTTCTGTGAAAATAAAATAAGATTATTAAAAAAAAAAAAAAAAAAAACAATGTTCCTAATTTGTCGGTGTCATGATTACGTTTTAGGTTTTTCTGTTAAAGGGTCCTTCTATCAATATTAAGTGTATTCTGAATTTCTAAATCTAACTCATGTGTGTCATATCCCTTTTCCATGAATCTTTGCTTCAATACTGAAGCCTGTTGTCTAAAGTCAAAAATGGTTTAACAGTTTCGCCTCAGTCATAAAAATATGTTGCAAGGTACTGATTTCAGCCAATTTCTATGATGGGAATTATCAGTGGGAATGAATCCATTCCGATCAGTGGGCATGAAATAAGTTTTTGTCAACAATTGCTTGTTCCAATTTATTGGAGAACATGGACTTTGCAGGCACTAGATAGATAAAACATAACATTTTTATTGATTTACATCTTAAAAATAGACAAAAATACAAAAAGAACAAAAAGGAAACAAAAATAGAACCATAAATACATTGCCTCAAAAAAAGGCGTTAGTATGTATAGACTTCATACCTAGTAATAGTACAATCGTAATGCAAACAATGAAAGCTACAATTAAATATTGGATACTTCACATCAAGATGATCTATTGGAGGTGACAGGTGTGTAAGCTGCCATTAGAAAAGATCGCCTGATGTGGTTATAGATGCATACAGAGTTTCATAGAGCCAGTTTGCTCGACATGTTTCGCTTGGAAAGCTTCCTCTGGAGCTAGTAGTTCAATGCTCTGTGTAAGAAGTCAGTATGGTATCAGGCACAAAGCCTGGATTTCATAACGGGGAAGGTGGAGTGGACAACAGGTGTTGAAAGCATAAACCCTGTCAATGCGGGCGGGCGGCCTGCAGGAGTAAGCCGGCTTACTCCCCACCCGGGGAAGGTGGAGGCACAAACACAGGCGGAAACTTTGGAAAACTTATGTATGCAGTGTTATCTACTCTATTGGCCCTTTCACTGCATACTGTCCTCTTACCCTTGGACACATATATTGGCTGGAGCAATTAGAGCCTCTAGTACTCCTGCAGGCAAAGTCCATGTTCTCCAATAATTCGTTTCTAGTTCCTAATAGGATGTGGTACTTATTTATCAACACATGCGCCCAGTATACTGCGATCGATCTGGTAGCGCACACCATTTAACCAACAATTGCTTGTTATTGACCTCTATCTCAAGATCTAAGAAATGCTTCCTCTCATTGCTACCCTGCTGGCCACTCTGCTGAGACTTGAATTCAAGTCCACAATAACTGGTAGTCTATACACCAAAACATTTTTTGCCACATGTGCCACCCAGAATGTGGTTTATCTGCTGACTTGTCCATGTAGCAAACAATATGTTGGTAGAACAATTAGTTCTTTTACAGTGAGGGTCAATGAACATATCAATAATTTTAAGAATGGCCTAACTAATCATAGTGTCCCCAAACATTATCTTCCGTACCACAATAAAGATCCTAGAGGGATTCTCATTGATAAATACTCCTATGGAGGGGAGGTGGCATTAGACGAGGGGTTTCCCAATTGGAAATGTAATGGATATATGATACAATAATAAAATATGCCCTGATGCACCCCGTGACACACCTCTATCCCTCAATAACATAGAAAGTTACAAAGATTTGCCCTTGGGACTTTGAATGAGTTGCGACACGCCCAACGATACAATGTAAAATGCAAGTTTATTGGAACATACCATGTCAGCAAGTAAACACAGACAGGTACCATATTATAAAACAGATTTGCGATGTTATACATAGTATAGCATATACAATCCATGGTAGGTATGAAAATGCATTCTGGTAACTCGACGGGTTTCATGAACAACCGTTCACTTCCTCAGGGGTTGATGCGATACAGGGTTTCTAGGAAATAGACAGTTTGTAGCATGTAATAAAGATAGTAGATAATGTTGAGCCTCTCTGGGACATCCTCAAATGGATGGTGAAGGAGCGCAAGATCTCTAACATCCACCAACTCCGTGATATCATCATGGAGGAGTGGAAGAGGACTCCAGTGGCAACCAGTGAAGCGCTGGTGAACTCCATGCCCAAGAGGGTTAAGCCAGTGCTGGAAAATAATGGTGACCACACAAAAAATGTATACCCTTGGCCCAATTTGGACATTGTCACTTAGGGGTGTACTCACTTTTGTTGCCAGCAGCTTAGACATCACTGGCTGTGTGTTGAGTTATTTTGAGGGGGCCGCATATATATATATGTGTGCATTATATTTTTTGACTTTTACATATATATATATTTATTTATTTTTTTTGCTGTTGCCCTAACAAGAATAAAAACACATTTAGTCTTTCTTCCTTATTTTGCTTTTCTTTTTGTGTTGCCCTGCAGCTCTAATAGGAACATGTTTTCTTTGTTGTTCTTGGTTTTTATACTTCTCAGTCGAGTAATGTATGTCCTTTTTGGCTCTGATAATTACTGCATTAAGGCATTTTACTGTTATACTTGTATATTTCCATAGCTTTTTACACATTTTAAGGATTCTTTGTATATTCTTTATTGTCTAGTTTTTAATCCTGATGAAGGGGGAGTGCTGAGCCCCTGAAACGCGTTGGCTGTTCCAAAAAAAAGTATTTAAAAAGTTTATACAAGCTGGTATGGCGCTCCCATCCTTTTAAAACTTTAACGAACCCCTCTGGGGGTCTAGCACAGTTGCTAGGGAGCTGCCCCTAGGACCACAGACCACCGGTCGCATCAAAATACATGCACATAAGGTTCAGCGCTCCTACATCATAAAGATGGCCTACATAAACAAGGCAGACCACCATTCACAAAGAAGAGAGAGATCTTGTGTTTCAGCTAAGCTGAAACACAGATCTCTATTTTCCTTTAGTGCATTCACTCCCCCTACAGTTAGAATGCACTCCCTAGGAGCACACTTAACCCCTTGATCACTCCAGGTTTTAACCCCCTTCCCTGCCAGTGTCATTTGTACAGTAACAGTGCATTTTGTTTAGCACTGATCACTGTATTGGTGTCACTGATCCCCAAAAAGTGTCACTTAGTGTCAGATTTGTCTGCCGCAATGTGTCGCAGTCCCGCTACAAATCGCTGATTGCCACAATTACTAGTAAAAACAATAAAAAATTAAAAAGTCCATAAAACTATCCCTTTAGTTTGTAGACTCTATAACATTTGCGCAATCGAATCAATATACACTTATTCAGATTGTTTTTTTACCAAAAATATGTAGCAGAATACATATTGGTCTAAATTGATGTAAAAAATTATATTTTTACATTTTTTTTATTGGTTATGTTTTATAGCAGAAAGTATAAAATATTGTTTTTTTTTTTCAAAATTGTAGTTCTTTTTTTGTTTATAGCGCAAAAAATAAAAACCACAGGGGTGATCAAATGCCACCAAAAGAAAGCTCTATTTGTCAGAAAAAAAGGACATCTAGTTTATTTGGGTACAGCATCCCATGGGCACGCAATTGTCAGTTAAAGCAATGCAGTGCCGTATCGCAAAATATGGCCTGGTCATTAACCACTTGCCTACTGTGCACTTAAACACCCTTCCCATCCAGGCCAATTTTCAGCTTTCAGCGCTGTCACACTTTGAATGACAATTGCGCGGTCATGCTACACTGTACCCATATGAAATTTTTATCATTTTTTTCACACAAATAGAGCTTTCTTTTGGTGGTATGTAATCACCTCTGGGTTTTTTATTTCTTACAAAAAAAAAGAATAAAGACAGAAAATTTTGAAAAAAAAAAAGTTTTTCTTATTTTCTGCGAGTAAATTTTGAAAATAAATTTTTCTCCTTCACTGATGTGCGCTGATGAGGCGGCACTGATGGGCATTGATAGGCTGCACTGATGGGCACTGATGAGGTGGCACTTATGGGCACTGATGAGGTGGCACTTATGGGCACTGATGAGGAGGTACTAATATGCCGCACTGATGAGCACTGATAGGTGGCACTGATAGGCGGCACTGATGAGCGGCACTGATAGGCGGCACTGATAGGCGGCACTGCTGGGCACTGAGAGGTGGCACTGCTGGGCACTGAGAGGTGGCACTGCTGGGCACTGAGAGGTGGCACTGAGAGGTGGCACTGCTGGGCACTGAGAGGTGACACTGATGGGCGGCACTGATGGGCACTGATAGGCGGCACTGATGGGCACTGGCGGATGGCACTGGGCACTGACGGGTGACACTGATGAGCGGCACTGATGGGCAGCACCATCAGTACCCACACTCAGTGCCCATAGTGCTGCCAGTCAGTGCTCATCAGTGCCTAGATGAGCAGGCACTGATGGGCACTGACTGGCAGCACTATGGGCACTGATTGTGGGCATTGATGGGGGCACTGATGGCGGGCACTGTGGGTACTGATGGGGGGGCACTGTGTGTATGTTTTTACCTTTTAGTAATCAGGGCACTGGTGATCAGTGCCCTGATTACATCGCTGTGTGTCCCCGGCGCTGTGAGGCTCCCCCTCCTTCCTCACACTGCAGGCGCTGTGTGAGGAAGGAGCGTCGGCGATGAGAGATGATCTCATATGTTTACATATGAGATCATCGCTCATTGGGCGGCCCGATCACGTGGTGAATGGCCGCTGTGATTGGCCATTCACCACGATCTGTGGGAGCGCGCGGGGGGGGCGTGTCACTGGAGGCCGTTTAAAAACGGCCTCCCGAAAATTCGAGTCCGCGCTGCAGCCGTATATAGGCTGTAGCGCGGATGGCAGCAGGTTAAAGGGGTAAAACCTTCCAGAAGTGGTTAAACTTCTTAAAATAACAGATCCTAAATCTGGTCCTGGGCTCTTCCCTGCTGCTGAGTCATTTAAAGCTATATTGATCTCTTCTTGTGTTATTCCTCTAGGGCTAATAGTTTCCCTCTGATACCTTGGGTAGAGTTGAGTGGACACCTGGATGTCCATGTGCGGTGGGTCCGGCCGAATTTGAAAAAAAAAACCGGGTCCGTGACCCGGACTTTTTCCGAACTTGACCCGGACACCAAACCCCATTGAAGTCAATGGGGACCCAAACTTTCAGGCACCAAAATGGCTCTAAAAAACCAATGGAAAGGGCTAGAGTGCTGCAAAATGTAGTTAAGAGCATGGCAAGTGCTCTGAAAACAAATGTGGATAGGGAAATAACTTAAAACAACAAAAAAACATAAAAATAAAACAATTTTCTTCATCTGTGAAGGACGAGGCCCAAATGGAGTAGGAGGGAGGTTGAGGTGGCGGTGGATGTGGCGGTGTAGGTGGAAGCGGCGGTGGAGGGGGACGAGGTAGCCAACACTGCTTTTTTTTAGTCATTTTAAATTAGGGTACACCCCAAAAGAGTGAGAAAGATCAAAAATATAACAATGTCTGGGTAAGGCCGGTATCTAAATACACGTTCAGATAATACACTGGCTGCAGGGCACGCCAGCACCTCCAAGGCGTAAAGGGCAAGCTTAGGCCATGTGCCCAATTTGGGGACCCAGAAGTTGAAGGGGGCAGACCCGTCATTCACTACATGTAGGCGTGTGCACACATACTGCTCCACCATGTTGGTGAAATGCTGCCTCCTGCTAAGACGTTCCATATGAGCTGCTGGTGCTGCTGTTTGTTGTGGCGTGCTGACAAAGCTTTTCCACATTTCGGCCATGCTAACCCTGCCTTCTGAGGTGTTGGCGGTGCCCTGGTTGCGTTGGCAAACTCTTCCTCCTCCTCCTCTGCCTTGGCCTTGTGCTTCCACTGTGGCCCCGCTGTCAGGTGGGAATGCCAGCAGCATTGCGTCTACCAGCGTGCGCTTGTACTCGCGCATCTTGCGATCACGCTCCAGTGAGTGAATTAAGGACGGTACGTTGTCCTTGTAACAGGGATCCAGCAGAGTGGCCACCTAGTAATCAGCACAAGTTAGAATGTGGGCAACTCGGTGGTCGTTGTGGAGACACTGCAGCATGTAATCGCTCATGTGTGCCAGGCTGCCCAGAGGCAACGAAAGGCTGTCCTCTGTGGGAGGTGTATCGTCTGTGTCTTCTGTATCCCCCCCAGCCACGCACCAGTGATGGCCATGAGCTGGCCTGGGTGCCGCACTGCTGTGAACATGGTTCCATCTCCTCCTCCATCTCCTCCTGCATCTCCTCCTCCTCCTCCTCATCCTCCAGAACTGTGCCCCTGCTGGACAATTGTGTACCTGGCGTTTGTGGGTGCAGGAACCCACCCTCAGAGCCACTTGTGAATGACTGCCCTAAAAGCCATGGAAATGATCCCTCTTCCTCCTCCTCCAGCTCCTCCTCCTGTGCCACATCCTCTTCCATCATCGCCCAATGCATTTTTTCAAGGAGGAATAGAAGTGGGATAGTTAAGCTGACAACGGCGTCATCGGCACTGGCCATGTTGGTGGAGTACTCAAAACAGCGCAACAAAGCACACAGGTCTCGCATGGAGGCACAGTTATTGGTGGTGAAGTGGTGCTGTTCCGCAGAGCGACTCACGCGTGCGTGCTGCAGCTGAAACTCCACTATAGCCTGCTGCTGCTCGCACAGTCTTTCCAGCATGTGCAAGGTGGAGTTCCACCTCGTGGGCACATCACATATGAGGCGGTGAGCGGGAAGGCCGAAGTTACGCTGCAGCGCTGACAGGCGAGCAGCAGCATGGTGAGAATGCCGAAAGTGCGCACAGACGGCCTGCACTTTCTGCAGCAGCTCTGACATATCGGGGTAATTTAGAAGGAACCTCTGCACCACCAAATTCAGCACATGCGCCAGGCAAGGGATGTGCGTCAAACCGGCTAGGCCCAGAGCTGCTATGAGATTTTGCCCGTTATCGCACACCACCATGCCGGGCTTGAGGCTCGATGGCACCAACAACTCATCGGTCTGCTGTTCCATGCTCCTCCACAACTCCTGCGCGGTGTGGGATTTTTCCCCCAAACATGCAAGTTTTAAAACTGCCTGCTGTCGTTTACCCCTGGCTTTGCTGAATTTGGTGGTGAAGGTGTTACGCTGACCGGATGAAGAGGCGGTAGAGGATGAGGAAGAGGGGTAGGAGGAGTTCGGAACAGGAGGCAAACTGAAGCACCCTGCAATCCTCGGCGGTGGAAGGAGATGCGCCAAACAAATTTAAAAGGTGTATCTCACACGTACCGATACAGACTATGCCACAATTTAATATTTTTTACCCCCAAAAGGGTGTATATTGAATAGCGAAATAGAAAAAAGTATATAAAACGGTGTATCTCACATGTACAAACACAGACTAGGCCCCGATTACAATTTTTTGTACCCTAAAGGGAGGATGAGGATGAGGAAGAGGAGTAAAAGTAGGAGGAGTTCGGAACAGGAGGCAAACTGAAGCGCCCTGCAATCCTCGGCGGTGGAAGGAGATGCGCCAAACAAATTTAAAAGGTGTATCTCACACGTACCGATACAGACTATGCCACAATTTAATTTTCTTTACCCCCAAAAGGGTGTATATTGAATAGCGAAATAGAAAAAAGTATATAAAACGGTGTATCTCGCACGTACAAACACAGACTAGGCCCCGATTACAATTTTTTGTACCCTAAAGGGAGGATGAGGATGAGGAAGAGGAGAAAAAAAGTAGGAGGAGTTCGGAACAGGAGGCAAACTGAAGCGCCCTGCAATCCTCTGTGGTGGAAGGAGATGCGCCAAACAAATTTAAAAGGTGTATCTCACACGTACCGATACAGACTATGCCGCAATTACATTTTTTTTCACCCCAATCGGGTGTATATTTAATAGCGGAATAGAAAAAAGTATATAAAACGGTGTATCTTACACGTACAAACACAGACTAGGCCCCGATTACAATGAGGATGAGGAAGAGGAGTAGGAGGAGTTCGGAACAGGAGGCAAATTGAAGCGCCCTGCAATCCTCGGCGGTGGAAGGAGATGCGCCAAACAAATTGAAAAGATGTATCTCACACGTACCGATACAGACTATGCTGCAAATTAATTTTTTTTCACCCCAAAAGGGTGTATATTGAATAGAGGAATAGAAAAAAGTATATAAAACGGTGTATCTCACACGTACAAACACAGACGAGGCCCCGATTACAATTTTTTGTACCCTAAAGGGAGGATGAGGAAGAGGAGTAAAAGTAGGAGGAGTTCGTAACAGGAGGCAAACTGAAGCGCCCTGCAATCCTCGGTGGTGGAAGGAGATGCGCCAAACAAATTTAAAAGGTGTATCTCACACGTACCGATACAGACTATGCCACAATTTAATTTTTTTAAACCCAAAAGGGTGTATATTGAATAGCGGAATAGAAAAAAGTATATAAAACGGTGTATCTCACACGTACAAACACAGACTAGGCCCCGATTACAATTTTTTGTACCCTAAAGGGAGGATGAGGATGAGGAAGAGGAATAAAAGTAGGAGGAGTTCGTAACAGGAGGCAAACTGAAGCGCCCTGCAATCCTCGGCGGTGGAAGGAGATGCGCCAAACAAATTTAAAAGGTGTATCTCACACGTACCGATACAGACTATGCAGCAATTTAATTTTTTTTACCCCAAAAGGGTGTATATTGAATAGCGGAATAGAAAAAAGTATATAAAACGGTGTATCTCACATGTACCGATACAGACTATGCCGCAATTTAATTTTTTTTTACCCCAAAAGGGTGTATATTGAATAGCGGAATAGAAAAAAGTATATAAAAAGGTGTATCTCACACGTACAAACACAGACTAGGCCCTGATTACAATTTTTTGTACCCTAAAGGGAGGATGAGAATGAGGATGAGGAAGAGGAGTAAAAGTAGGAGGAGTTTGGAACAGGAGGCAAACTGAAACGCCCTGCAATCCTCGACGGTGGAAGGAGATGCCCCAAACAAAATTAAAAGGTGTATCTCACACGTACCGATACAGACTATGCCGCAATTTAATTTTTTTTCACCCCAAAAGGGTGTATATTGAATAGCGGAATAGAAAAAAGTATATAAAATGGTGTATCTCACACGTACAAACACAGACTAGGCCCCGATTACAATAAGGATGAGGAGTAGGAGGAGTTTGGAACAGGAGGCAAACTGAAGCGCCCTGCAATCCTCGGCGGTGGAAGGAGATGCGCCAAACAAATTTAAAAGGTGTATCTCACACGTACCGATACAGACTATGCTGCAAATTAATTTTTTTTCACCCCAAAAGGGTGTATATTGAATAGCGGAATAGAAAAATGTATATAAAACGGTGTATCTCACATGTACAAACACAGACTAGGCCCCGATTACAATTTTTTGTACCCTAAAGGGAGGATGAGGATGAGGAAGAGGAGTAAAAGTAGGAGGAGTTCGTAACAGGAGGCAAACTGAAGCGCCCTGCAATCCTCGGCGGTGGAAGGAGATGCGCCAAACAAATTTAAAAGGTGTATCTCACACGTACCGATACAGACGATGCCGCAATTTAATTTTTTTCACCCCAAAAGGGTGTATATTGAATAGCGGAATAGAAAAAAATACATAAAACGGTGTATCTCACACGTACAAACACAGACTAGGCCCCGATTACAATTTTTTGTACCCTAAAGGGAGGATGAGAATGAGGAAGAGGAGTAGGAGGAGTTCGGAACAGGAGGCAAACTGAAGCGCCCTGCAATCCTCGGCGGTGGAAGGAGATGCGCCAAACAAATTTAAAAGGTGTATCTCACACGTACCGATACAGACTATGCCGCAATTTAATTTTTTTCACCCCAAAAGGGTGTATATTGAATAGCGGAATAGAAAAAGTATATAAAATGGTGTATCTCACACGTACAAACACAGGCTAGGACCCGATTACAATTTTTTGTACCCTAAAAGGAGGATGAGGAAGAGGAAGAGGAGTAGGAGGAGTTCGGAACTGGAGGCAAACTGAAGCGCCCTGCAATCCTCGGCGGTGGAAGATGATGCGCCAAACAAATTTAAAAGGTGTATCTCACATGTACCGATACAGACTATGCCGCAATTTAATTTTTTTCACCCCAAAAGGGTGTATATTGAATAGCGGAATAGAAAAAAAGTATATAAAAAGGTGTATCTCACACATACCGATACAGACTATGCCGCAATTTAATTTTTTTCACCCCAAAAGGGTGTATATTGAATAGCGGAATAGAAAAAAGTATATAAAATTGGTGATTTTTCAATAGCACATGTGAACACAGCAGTGTCTTATGTTTTATGTCACGGTTAGCAGCAGGCTATGAAGGAAAAAAAAAAAAAAATCCCCTTTAAATTTGTAATTCTTAACCACTTTACCACCAGAGGATTTTGCTGTCTTACATCCAGGCCACTTTTTGCGATTCGGCACTGTGCGACTTTAACTGACAATTACGTGGTCGTGTGATGCTGTACCCAAACCCAAAATTTATGTCCTTTTTTTCCCACAAACAGAGCTTTCTTTTGGTGGTATTTGATCACCTGTGCGATTTATACTTTTTGCGCTATAATCAAAAAAAGAGCGTAAATTTTGAAAAAATAACAATATTTTTCACATTTTTTTATAGGAAATTTCCCCTAAAAAAATGTAAAAATCAAAAATTTTTTAAATTTTTGGCCAATTTGTTTTCTGCTACCTATGTTTGGTAAAAAAATCATAATAAGCGTATTTTGATTGGTTTGCGCAAAAGTTATTGCGTTTACTAACTAAGGGAAAGATTTCTGTGTAGGTCTACGTTGCTGGACGGGAACGAGCCACTTTGCCGCAGTAGAGCTCCAGTGCGCGGTCGGCAAGTGGTTAAATACCAGATTAGAACAGCACTCTGTAGTAAATTATAGCTTAACGCTGCACACAACAGACTGATAAAAATATTTTTTTTCTCCCTCCTCCTCCTCCTCCTCCTCAGTGGGCTCGAGTGAGGGCAAAAAGATTGTTCGCTGCACCACCCCCCACACAGCAAAATCGATGTAGATCACTAACGGACAATTGTTCTGTCCTGTGTCTCCTAATCTCTCCCTGCCTACTATCTCCAGCCTGTCCCTAAAATGCTTTTCTATCTTTCCCTGCCTACACTCCGACCTTTCCCTACATTCTTTTCAGCCACAATTTCAGCCAACGTTGTGTGTGCTCTCTCCCTACACTAGAACAGACTGACGCGCACCGTGCTGTGTCTCTAGCTTATAAAGACCTGGGTCACATGCTTCAGCTGGCCAATCACAGCCATGCCATTAGTAGGCATGGCTGTGATGGCTTCTATGGCACACCAGTTAAACGCTTGTTGATTGGCTGTTGAAACCGCGCCATTAAAACCACGCCATTACATACAAAACAGGAAATAAAATTACCGAACACAGATTTTAAACCCGAATATACAGTAAAGTTTTCGGGTCCGTGTCCGGGTAACAAAAATCCAATTATCCGGTACGGACCCGAATAATACAGTCCATGTTCGCTCAACCCTAACCTTGGGTAATCTAGCCTCCTTTAACCACTTAAGCCCCGGAAGATTTTACCCCCTTCCTGACCGGGGGTATTTTGCGATTCAGCACTGCGTGACTTTAACGGAAAATTGTGCGGTCGTGCGACGCTGTACCTAAATGAATTTAACGTCCTTTTTTTTCCATAAATAGAGCTTTCTTTTGGTGATATTTGATCACCTTTGCGATTTTTTGATCATGCGCTATAATCAAAAAAAGAGCGACAATTTTGTAAAAATAACAATATTTTTCACATTTTTTTATATGAAATTCACCAAAAAAATGTAAAAATCAAAATTTTTTTAAATTTTTGGCCAATTTGTTTTCTGCTACCTATGTTTGGTAAAAAAAATCACAATAAGCGTATTTTGATTGGTTTGCACAAAAGTTATTGCGTTTACTAACTAAGGGAAAGATTTTTGTCATTTTTGTTGTTTTTTTTTAACGAGTAATGGCGGCGATCTGCGGTTTTTTTTTTGCGGGACTGCAACATTGCGGTGGACAGATCGGACCCTTGACTGACATTTTTTACACTTTTGGGGGTACCAGTGACATTACTATAGTAATCAGTGCTATACATATGCACTGTTACTGTAAAAAGGACACTGGCAGGGAAGGGGTTAACTTTATTGGAGAGGGAGGGGTTAAGTGTGTCCCTAGGGGCGTGCTTCTAACTGTGCAGGGATGTGGCTGTGTGTGTAACAGCACAGATCAAGGGTCCTACATAGCAGGACCGTTAGATCAGTGCTTTTACATAGGGAAGAATGACAGGCGGCTTTGTTTACATTAGCCGCCTGCCTTTCTCCCTTCACAGCGGACAATCGCGAGTGACCGGCGGACATCGGGTCCGCTGGTCACACGCACGGAGGTGTCCATGAACGAGCCGAGGCGGGAGCGCGCCTCCGGCGGCGCTCGCCCGTTATTGGCTCCCAGGCTAGTGACGTACTGGTACGTCACTTTGTCTGGCCGGGGCTGAAAATTCTTGTATCCTTTCTACTATTTTTCATTTGGTTTCCTGTTGTCCCTTTTGCTTTGCTGAATATAATGCACTATAGTATTTTTGGAATACCTCAGCAATTTCTGAAGTCGAGTTTATATATTTTTTTTATTTTTTAATAATCTTGCTAGATATTATTCTGGTTTATTTCCCCACTGGTAAATTTCCTTGGCCACTCTGTTAAAGACCAATCTTGTCTCTCGCTCCATTAGATCATTTAATGTATCCCTTTTTAGCACTAGAGCATGTTGTACCTCTAAGTTTGATTTCTTTTTATGTAGTTGTTCTAGCTTATGTATTTATTTTATTAGCATTTCTATTTTATTCGCTCTTTCATTCTTTTTTTTGGCCCCCATGGATATCAGGATGCCCCTAATGTAGGCCCTATGGGCCTCCCATATTGTGGCTTCCAATACCCCTTGAGTCATTTTTTATCTGAAAGGTTTGTTCTAGCAATTTTCTTATTTTCCCCTCCGCTTCTTTATCTTGTATCAGATCCTAATTTAGTCCCCATGTGCTTGTCTTATTCTGTGCTTCAGGTATCCTCATCTTCATTATTACTGGGGCATGGTCAGAGAATTAAATGATTTCAATATTCGTTTTGACTACTGAGTCCAATAATCTATTATCAACCATTATGTAGTCCATCCTTGAGTTTGTCCTATGCCCGGGGAGTGAAATGTATAGTCTTTTACTTTAGGATGTTGAGCTCTCCATACATCTATCAGTTGACATTGCTACAACTTCTTGTTCGTGAGACACACTATCCACCTGTGGATCCATGCAAAAATGTAGGTCTCCTGCCATAATCAGGTTACCTGTCCTTAAATCCATTAATTTCCCCAGGTCCTCTTCAAGTAACCTGTCGTGTTCTTATTGGGACAGTAGATATGTGCAGGTGTGTAATCCGTTCAATTTACCTTCCCTTCGGGAATAAAAAAGGATCCTCAGGGTCAACCATACTTTCTTTTAGGATAAACTTCACCTCTCTGGCCATCACTATAGCAATCCCTTTTGCTTTTTTTGCATTGTGGATTCCCCATAGTACCATGTCAGGTAATATTTTGAATACAGCTTTACCTTTGTATCATGTAAAATATGTAGGAAAAGTGGGAAAAAAAAAAAAAAAAAGGAAGGAGACTCCAAAACGTATGTTGAGGGGTATTCTTTTCCCCGCCTTTCTCCCTCCTACCCATTCCCTCCCTCCTCCCAACACACCCCCCCCAGACTCCCACCCCTTCTCCCCTCTCTCTCCTAATACTAAGATTCTTATTTATTAGGGATTTTGGTCTAGCTCTGGCCTTCAAGTCACCCTCTCTACCCATTGACTCTTTCCTCTTGTGGTCAAGGTCTGTCTCTGCACACCCACTTGGCCATACACCCCTCCTTATCATTGTGTAGGTCATCCTCCAGGTACCTAGGTATCCTGTCCTTCTATATTATAGAATATTTTCTTTTCCCTATTTCCCCACGTTCTTAACCTGGGTTTTTTAAGCCAAGTGAAGTACCTGTCAACCCAATGTTCTTCAACTTCTACCTTTGTATTTATTTTCTTATATCCCTCAACCTAACTTCCCCTTATAACTTAGTTTCTTTCATTCTTCTCTTTCTTTTTGACTATTTTATTTTAAGTGTCGCTTTCTTCTTAGGGACTAGTTGCCATTGGTCTTCTTCCAGATGTGTAATTTCTTTCCTTGTATCTGACCATCCAGGGATATCTGGGACAGGTAGATCTAAATTTTTCAGGTGAAATGTGAGGCGCTAACACCTATAGTATATTATTCCAAAACACAACCTCAGTTAATGAACGAAACTTCATTCATCCTTCATTAACTGAGGTTGTGTTTTGGAATAATATACTATAGGTGTTAGCGCCTCACATTTCACCTGATTTTCATTTAAGTATAACACGCTTAAATTGAGAGCAGCTCAACACAGTCTTTAATCAAAAGGGAGGCGCCCATTACTCTTTATACCATTCCAGCAGAACTACATTTTTACAGAAGTCTTTTATTTCTTCCGGAAATCTTAGTTTTGCAGAGCGGCCATCCTCTGTTCTATCAGACATGTAGGTAAACCCCAGGTATATTGGATGTTATATATACGCATTTGTTCCAATAGCGGTTTAAGGATTCTCCTTCTTGCTAATGTTTCAGGCGTTAAGTCAGCGAATATCTGGAGAGTTGCCCCTTTATATTTTAAGGGAGATGCTCCTCTCATATTCCAACGTCATATTCAGGCTCTGCCCCCCCCCCCCTCCTACAAGCTTTAGCCAGGGCTCGGCTGGACACTGATAGGAGTCACAAGACTGCTATATGCTGCTGATGAGAAAAGGTGTTTCGCAGTTTATATTTACTAAAATAATTGCATTTCCATGATCTGTGTACTGTGAGAGACCAGATATAGTGAATGCAGGGTCCTGAGTTTAGTAACACTTTAAGAAAAAAATGTGTTCCTTTAGAAAATCAAATTCACTGTACTTTAAATACTTAGAATATCATCACACATCTGGAGTCTTCCTGATCACCAGGATATTTTGAATTTTACTACTTAGGAACCAAGAACAAAAATATGTCTGTTGGTTCTAATAAACATACTGTATGTGGTTGAATAAATGTAATTTTTATCATTGTACTATTTATTAAATATTAAATGCTTTATTCAGGTGCTCTTTAAAGTGTGCTTATCAGTATAAAGCACTATTTTGCTTTATCTCTGCTTGCCAATTCTTACAAATCCTAAAGGTAAAGCTACAAATTTGACCTATGTCTGAATTGGCACCACAATATTTTTTAGTTAACGTCCACCTTTGTACTGGTTTTTCAAAAATGATGTTGAAATTGAATGCATGTTGCCACTTGCATCACATTTATGCATTGTCTGGGACAAGTCTTGCTGTATTGTTTTTAGAATTGAAATTCTTTGATTCCAAACGTGAACTATTTTATCTTCCTAAATGATGCAAAACAGACAATAATTGTTCCTATCAAGGCAGTAACTAAATTGTACAAATAATACTGAAAAGTAGTTAAGCTATAAAGAACTAATAAAACACATCATTAATCATTTCCAAAATATGAATCCTGTGTACATGTGAATACAGAATATATGTTTTTCTTATACCTTTGACTGTTACAAAACAGTATTATAGAGCAAAAGCTAATCAACTATTTATTAGCTGTGTTCAGAAAAATTTCAGTGAGAAACAGGGACATATTGGTAATTTTATTTTTATTTTAATCAGTTTTTGTTTATTTTAGTCTTTGTAATATTTTTAAACTTATTTTCTGTCATGAAGCATGTTGTGTGAAAGGAATCTCATTATTTTTTAATGTATGGCTATTTATTAATGCATTGTTTATACAACACACTGTGGTTTTCTGGAATTGATGAATATATTTCCATTCACAGGAGACCATGAATTCCCTTAAGGAAAGCCTTTATATTTTGCATCTTTCAGTTCAAAATGTGTTACCTATTTCTTTGTAGTGTTTGCATTTTCTATTCTTCCAATTCATTTATTTCAAGAAACATTTTTCATTTTGTATTCTGTGGTTTAATTGCTATTATAGTTATAAATTCAGCTGCCCTCATTAAATCATATTTTATTATATATTTTAAAAACAACATGAAGGGAATTGATCTAATGTTTATTTATAATTTTGCTAATTGTTTTTGAATACAGAAAAAAATATTTTCACTTAGAATAAGAAATATACATTTTATTGTTAAAAATATATACTATCTTATTATGACATACATTATAATTATTAGCAATTAGATTGTCATATGTACCTCAACACATTGTTTTTGACAAAGGAGTAATGTACACAATGTAACTAAGGCTGGCCATACATTAAGCAATTTTCTTATTCAATTTCCTTTAGATTTAACTTCAACTATGTAGTGGAAGGATCTGCCTGACTGCACAAAAATTAAAAGTGTTTAGGTTTGATCTCATTTTATATGTTTTTTGTAGATCTAAATGGAATTTGTACAAGGAAATTGTATAATGTGTGGCCAGTCTTAGCTTTCTGATTACATAGTATTTGCGATGCTTTGTCTTGGCAAAATTTCAGCAGTAGCTGAGTGCTTGGAGGAGGACTCCTCTGGCCTAATTGCTTGAACATTCTGTTGGGTTGGAGCAGAAGAACCCATTATTGCCCTTTATAGGGCAAATATTTTATTTTTGCTATTGTTTTAAGATCTAGATAGCTGGATGGCTGGATAGCTACATGGGTTTATGGCTATATGGTTGGGTGGCTAGATGGCTAGATAACTATATTGCTGGATGGCTAGATAAATAGGCAGCTGAATGGCTGAATAGCTTGTCAGCAATATTAACCTCCAGCAAGCCAAAAGATGCAACAAGGTTTCAGTGAGTTAGGGAACTGGATTTTTTCTTGAATAGGTAAGGTCTGAGATTGGTTATTTGTTTTAAGTGTGTCCTTTGAGAGTTAATTAGCTGTATTTGTTTACTGGTTAGAGAAAATAACCAGTAATATAGGTTGTGGGTAAAATTGATCATTTCCACCTGTGCACATGAACAGAAAAAAGGATGTATCATTATTCAAAGAAAAAAGAAGAAATCATTGTTTGGCCAAGTTATCTTCTTTTTCTGCGAAATGTGAAATTGCGTGTGCATGTGCGTATTTGCATGACAACGCACCCAGCGCCTACTTAAGAAATGATTCACAGGTATGTATGTGGCTCACAATGGAGGATGAACATTTGCTTTATATCCTGGCAGGGCTTGCAGAGCCAATTACAGCCCTGGCCATAGAAGAGGAGGAGGAGGAGAGCAATGGCCCTTCTCCCCACCTCAGAACCCACCAATCATGGTTGTTTCCAGAGAGAACTTATTTGGATACTATGCAGGATAGCATTATCCATCACAGATTATGCCTGAGAAGAGAAGGCTTCAGGGATTATCCTGGCTGGATGTGTACTCCATAAAATTTGAATTCTGCAGCATGATTCCTTGGAGCTGAGGATGTGCCCCCCCACAGGACAGAGGCTGGCTAGCCCAACAAGCCACAGTACTGGCTAGGGTTGAGCTGATTGCCAGCTTCTTCACACATAGGTACTAATTTTAACTAGCTTAGGGTAAACATTATCAAACACCAAAAATCTTTGACCTAGCTAGGTTGAAACCATTATATACCTTTGTCTTTTTTACATTTATACATTTGACATCTAACAGGTTATTCTCTCTATTTCTCTCTCCCTCTTGCTCTTCTTCTCTCTCTCACACTCTCGTTCTCATTCCCTCTCCTTAATTGCCAAAACATCTAGGGATATTGTATTCATAGGATTGTGTTGGAAAGGAGCCGTATGACCTTATTTAGGCGTACAGGATAGTATAAAGAAAATAGGAGTAGAAAAAAAGTTTCCAGGGTAAATTAACAGAGGAAATGGGATGAGTTAGATTGGAATTAGTATATATGTCCTTAAAACATTGCTAATTTAAACCCAGGTGCACCAGAGAATGTTGCTAATCACTGTGGAGTTTGGAAGAAGTTATTTAAATCTATGGTAACGCACCCAAAAAAAACCCCATCATGTGTGTTTGCAGGACCCTGTTCAGAACAGCCAAAAAAAAAGAAAACCCTTGGCATCTGGGTTTCATTTTTAATGCCCCTTTTATTCACATCAAATGTGCATAGGGTGTTTGTGGTGCATTTTTAACTCACTCACACATGTTAAACACGCAGCAAACTCAGCAAATAACATGCATTAGTGTTCTAGGTTCGTTTGTAAAGCATCAGTATTTGGAGCAAGCACGAACAAGGGCTTACCCTGCCAAAGAACATTTGTGAAAGTGTATTATTTATTTTTCCTTGCAGAAAACAATGAAAATTATTTATCATTGAAGGAAATTCACTAATGTTTAGCACGTAATATCATGCCACCGGCACAATAACACATAATACTTCAACATCCTGTATTCATTTTTATAAATCCTTTGTGGAAACAAGTGCTGACCAAATATAAATGTGAACATTTTCAGATTTATCACAAAGTGATTTCTCACTATAAATGTGATTGCACAAAATTTCTCACAGATGTGCACCACTGGGAGCACAATTTTCAAAGAGGCCCATTTTTATAAAATTGGTAGTAAATCAGGGCCCGTGTGTTTGGGAAGTCGCGGTCTACCTTGTTTGCAAATAAATTGCAAGACCAAAAGGATTCTCATGCTATGGGTAGGGATCGGAATAGGTGGGATGCAAAAAAAGTAATTTCAGTAAGTAGGCAGTTTTAACCAGTGTGTAACTATCCCAGAGTACGAGAAGATTTTTGAGCTTATGCAATAGGGTAGGATAATTTACAACACACACAGTGTGGTAGGTTTAGGTTCCCACATATATGTGAAGAAGGATTGCAGGGTGTGTACCAACCCAGTGGGAAAGGAAATGTCGATGTCTTTAGATTTGACATAGTTAACCTAGAGACATGACAACTAGGAACAAGCTTTGTATTTGAGTCATACTTATGGTTGCAGTTCACTGAACAGGTTAACTAAATGTCAAAATTTAGCAGTTCACTAGTCCACCTGAACCTCCTGCTGCTACAGCCAGAAGTTATTCATTAAGAGATAAGTTAGTATTACTTCTTTTGCTAAAAAACAGCTACCTGCTGCACAATTGCCCACCTGCTGGCTTGCTTTAGGTTGTAAACATGCCAGTGGGCATTCTGGGTAATGTTATTGACATTAGTGACATGAGTGTTGTCTGTAACAAGATGTGCCAGAGTTCTAAAGCCAGAGCAAAAAGGAGTGAGAGACAATAAGAAACCCTGTCTAGTTCTGGGGTTTATAGGAAATGGAAAGGATTTAAAGTCTGCATATTTCTTGTGGTCTGTAGGGACCAAGTGTAATGCAAACACCCAGTTGCAAAGTTTAGAGCCATATTCCTGTTTTTGTAAGAAAAGGAATAGGTATGACCCTGATAGTAAATAAAAAGCTTTTTTTTATAAACTAAATGAAAGTAACATCAGTGAGATGTTATTTTTCCTTGCAGCTTCTAATAAGAGAGTCATTCTACATTGTCATTCACTTGCTTTAGGAGAGCATAAAACCCACTTGATCTTTATGGATCAATTTCCCAATGTCTGGGTTAAGCATTCTTGAAAGGATTTTGCTTAGAGCCGGAATGTTGAGAAATGATATTGGCTGGCAATTGGTCCAGTTTGGTCACCAGTTTGGTATCAGTTCTAGTATCATAAATATAGCTGTGGGCTAGAAGATCAGATCATTTTTTTTTATAGTAGGCTATTACAGCAATTTATTGCTGACAGGACTTTTGTGTTAGAAATAGGCTGAACAAGTGCCTCTTTGAAGGAGCAGGGTATGTCAGGCAATTTAGTGTAGGGGAGTTGATGAATGTATGGAGTTTGGCCAAGGATCATTGAAACAATGTTGGATGGGTTGCTAGTGGGTTTCATGTGTCAGAGAGAGAACAGTGTTTTTGAGTCAGTTTTATATAGGCAATTTGCCAGGAGTGAGTCTTGTTTGATTATGTATTGTTCATCTAAGTAGTTCACTAAAAGTAGATTCAATCGCTGTTAAACTTGAGCCAGTTTTAGAGAGTTCCACGTTTTTACAACTCTAAAAGTAAAGAACTCCTTCAGCAAGTTTAGGATTAAACCACGTTTCATTCAACTTAATTTCATAACCACTTCTTGTCTTCAGATACCTTACATAAAATGTGTCAAACACAAGGCCTGTGGGCCGAATCTGACCCACCAGGCCATTTCATGTGGTCCTTGCACCTCTCTTGTCTCATCAGTCAGCAACAGAGGGGAGAACATAACTCCTCCACCAGATCCTGAGCTTTTCCATGCATTGGAGACTGCTAACATGGAACACCATGGCAGAACCATGTTCTGTCTGAGCAGTTTTCAATAACATTTCTTGTGGATGTACCATCATTGTGTGACCCTCCTTTGCAGACTTGCAACAGGAGTGTAAGAGGACTCCGTGACAGTCTGCACCTACCCTTCAATGCTTTTGTCTTACGTTTTTACTAAAACCAGTAGTAATTGAATGCAGTGGCAATTATTTACTAAGATAAGAAGTAGATACATTTATATAGTCTTACAGATAAAAACAGCCATAACGCTTATGGGGATCACAGTGAGATTGAGTTTGACACCCTTGCCTTAGGTTAAACAGTTTCTTCTCAAAACTATGGTGATCATTGATAGATTTGTATAGCGTGATCAAATACCCTCTTATATCTGAATGAAACCCAATCATGTGTCTGTTTCCTAAAACAGTTACATCCAAGGCATGCCATGAATGAAAAATTCACAATTACTCGTGCTCCAATAGATCTATTAAGCCATCAAATGGCTGGTGGTCTAACTGATCACATGTGCAGCACCATGGTAACTACAAGTCAAACAGTAGCAAATATGACAGTTTCCTTTGATTTAAAGAATAGGAGAGTTTTGTTCTGCTTCAAATGTCTCTTCTCCAGGGAGAATACAGTACAATTTTGTAAGTGCGGTCTTCCAGCACCCTTCTTACTGTTGTTGCCCTTCTCTGATTACTTTCCAGTTCAAGGACATCTTTCCAGAGGATTAATAACCAAAACTGAACTGGATACTCAAGATGACACAGAACCAGAGTTTTGTAAAGTAGTATAATTATAGTTTTATCTTTTGAAAGTAAATATCCATTTTATGTATGCATTATATTATGGGGCGGCACAGTGGTGTAGTGGTTAGCACTTTCACCTAGCAGCACGAGGGTCGCTGGTTTTAATCCCAACTACGACACTACCTGCCTGGAGTTTGCATGTTCTCCCTGTGCCTGCGTGGGTTTCCTCCGGTTTCTCCGGTTTCCTCCCACACTCCCACACTCCAAAGACATGCTGGTAGGCTGATTGGATCCTTTATAAAAAATTGGCCCTACTGTGTATGTATGTGAGTTAGGGACCTTAGATTGTAAGCTCCTTTAGGGCAGGGACTGATGTGAATGTACAATGTATATGTAAAGCGCTACGTAAACTGACAGCGCTATATAAGTACCTGAAATAAATTAAAAAATTAAAAATATTAGTCTGTTAGCCCCGCTAGTTGCAACTTAGCATTGCATGCTATTGCTGAATCTGTGGCTTTCAAGAATCCCCAGATATTTGTCTATCCCCAATTAACCTAGAGTATCTTGCATACAAATTTTTAGCCCCTAGGTGTATAACATTATATTTTCAATAATAAACCTCATCTGCCATGTAGCTGCTCACCCCTTTTTTTATAGAGGTATTCTTGTAAAGTTGGTGCCCTGTATATGGTGGTATCCTCAATAAGCACTGAGAGTAAACTGTTTATTCCAACCTTTATATCATTTATAAACAGGATAAACAGAATTGATCCTAAAACAGAACCATGGAGCACATTGCTCACAACCTTAGACTAGAGATGTAAAATTTTTGGAAATTTTGAAGCCATGAGAAAAACCTTTTTTTCCCGTTTTGTTTTTACTAAAAAAATTAAAAATATTAAAAAAATTAAAGAAAAGAAATCTAGTGTGGAGTAGTTTAACAAACTGAAAGTTTTTTTTTTATACTGGGAAGTGAAATGCAGTGTATATAAAAATAATATGCTTGAATTAAAACTACAGCTTATTCAGTAAACAAACTAAGCTTTTTATTTTTTTTTATTTTTTTTTACAAATGTGTAGTACCCTCCTAGATAGGTGCTAGGAAAAGTATAGTTGTGGCCCTGTCATCAGGAGGGCCTGATTTTTTAGCATCTGTCACATGCCTCAGGGTGTAATCTTTTGAGTCTGGGGAGTCTCCCCACTTTATCCAATGAGAGATTGTGTTGGGCAGTGGAGGAAACCTAACTAATAGCACACCAGGGTTTATGACTGTCCCAGTGGGCGGGGTCTGCCGCAATGCACCCTGGGATTGGAAATAAATCTGTCAGGAGCATGTGACAGAGTGTCTTTTGGTGGGGGCATTAGTCCCAGGAGGAGGTGACGGCTGTCTCTCCTTCTGTAAAGTGTGAAGGTGGTCTGGGCAGTTGACCTAGGGACCAGAGCTTGAGCTGAGCGGCAAAGAATCCAGAGTTGCTGACCAAGTGGAGCTGCTGGGCAGAATTCTTCAGGAAAAACAGTATTCAAGAACTGCCCAGGGGTCTGCCTAAGAGAGGGGGCCACTCCATAGGGGTCAAAAGGGGATCCAGGAGCCAGCTAACCAGGAGTGCACAGTGAAAGGGGGTGCCAAGTAGTTAAACCCTGAAGTTGGGGAGTAAAAGAGGGCACCAGGAAGGGCCCTGAAGTGTTCAGCAATACAGTTTACTCTAAAGTCAGCTACCTCAGGAAGGAGTGTCTTAGGGACTGGGGAGCTTAAAGGGACTTTTTCTACAGTCAGAGGTGAAGTTCCAGTATCTAGCCTTGCAGAGGCCAGCGTCAATCAGCGTTAACCAGCATCAGTCAGTGTTAACCAGCATCAGAGGAGCGATAACAAAATGCCAAGTTGCATTTTTCAGTGTTTCTGCCTAATTGTGCATAGTTCAGTTGTTGGAGTATCCCACTTCTCCCTTCTTCCATCCAAGTTCTCAAATAAACCCCAAAAAAAAACAAAGAAACTGGACTGGTTCTTGTCTAAGGTGCTCACACTTGAAAACATGTCTGAAGGTACTGTTGTTGCTAGCGGTAACCCAGGGGGACCCACACTCAGCCGCTCCCTCTGGAGTAGGGCTACAAATGGAATAACAAGGACTGTATATGTTAAGAACATTTCAGCTATACATGAGAACAGGTAACCACCCCTCTCTCTCATAATAATTAAAAAGCTTCCTGACAAAATGCATTTCAGTTATTGACAATGCTGATCCAGAAGCATATATTGCTCTTACAAGAGCTTGATCGATTTTCTCCAAGTGTCATTTTATCAATAAATGAAGATGCTGCTGGGGGAGAAACACTTTGTGATGATCCAAAAGCAGCAGAAAGAGTGTTTCTGGAATGAGAAGCCTGAAGGGAAAAGCTACTTGCAATTTCAATATGGCCCTCATAAACAATATTTTAATGCCTTAAAGTAGAGTTCCACCCTAAAATGTAACTTCCGTCCATCTTCTTGCTCCGGGTCACCTGAAAAACAAATGGATAATCGCATTTTTTTTTTTACTTACCTTGTTTTAGAAGATAGTACACTTACCTTACTTCCTCTTCCTCCCTCGGCGGCCACGGCGAGTTGTCACTTCCTGGCTTGCAATGATTCCTGGGAGCTGAACGTCATCACTCCCAGGAATCAATGCGCCTGCACCGGCCCCGACGTCAGTTCCGGTGCAGGCGGCGTCATACCTTGCTAAACAGCTTCTGGGCCTGCCGGGATGACGCTGCAGCCCCAGAAGTGATGGCGGGGCCGGTGCAGTGCATCGTGGGACCAAAGAGGATGGAAGAGGATGCAGAAGAGGATTGGTCAAAGAGAATAACAAATCATCTGCATAAGCAGCTACTTTATATTGCTTCTCCTTTACCTTTATACCTTCAATGTCTTGGTTTAATCTTATTCTGCACAGAAAAGGTTCCACCGTCAAGGCAAACAAAAGGGGTGACAGAGGACATCCCTGTCTTGTGCCATTTCTTATTGGGAATGCTTCAGATAATAAACCATTGGCCTTCACTCTAGCTATCGGCTCCGTGTATACCCTAGTTATCCTTTCTATCATAGTTTCTCCTATTCCGATGTGTCTGAGTACGGAAAACAGAAATGGCCATCCCACCCTATCAAATGCCTTCTCTGCATCCGTACTCAGCACAACATAAGGGGTTTTCTTTTCTTTTGCTATTTGCATCAAGTTAAGAATTCTTGTAGTATTATCTTTTGCCTCTCTAGATGACATAAAGCCTACTTGGTCTAGGTGTATTAGGTTTGGAAGGGATTCTGCCAATCTATTTGCTAGGATTTTAGTCAATACTTTTAAGTCCACATTCAATAGAGATATTGGTCTATAACTGCTGTATGAGGCTGGATCTTTACCCTCCTTTAATATTATTGAGATATGAGCTGTAAGTGTATCTCTCGTCAATTTCCCATCCATGCCTGTTGCATTATATAACTTTACCATATACGGGCCCAGGACATGGAACAATAGCTGGTAATATTGTGTCGTTAGGCCATCCGGGCCAGGTGCTTTCCCGGGTTTCATTGATTTAACTGCCTGTTTTATCTCCTCTACCATGATCTCGGCCTCTAGATATTCTCGATCTTCCTCTGAAAGTTTAGGTAGCTGTGACTGAGCTAAATATTGATCCATATCTTGCTGCCGGGGTGGTGTCTCTTTTAAGTTGTATAATGAAGTATAATATTTCTCAAATTCTCTCAATATTTGTATAGGTAGGGTTTTTTTTAACTCCTTCTGTTGAGGTAATATGTGGTATATACGATCTCGTCCTCTGCTCTTGTACAGTTCTAGCCAGTATTTTCCCACATTTGTTACCCGCCTCATAGTTTAACTTACGGCATCTTTGTAAAGCGGCCTTCGCTTTGTATTGCAACAGGTCCGGTATCTGTTTCCTGACCAGCTTCAGCTCAATCAAAGTTGCATCTACCGGGCTTTGCTTATGTTCCGTCTCTAGGGTTCTAAGTCTTTCTAGAAGTTGTGACAGCTGCTCATTCCTTTCTCTTTTAATATGTGCTCCATGTTTTATAAGGACTCCTCTCACCACTGCCTTATGGGCCTCCCATAATATTCCCATCTTGCAACCCGGCTGCTCATTTATTTCAAAAAAGGTTCTCATCTCTTTCTCGACTTCCCTTAGTATCTCCTCCCTTTGTAGCAGACTTTCATTTAGCCTCCAGAAACTCCTTCTCTGTGCAGAATTTGCTGTTAAATTATATAATAATAATATGGTGCATGATCTGACCATGTAATGCTATCTATGCTTGTATTTTGCACTGATTGTAATTGGGCATGGGGTATAACAAAGAAATCAATTCTGGAATAGGTCTTATGTGGTATAGAATAAAATGTATATTCTTTTTCAGAGGGATGTTGTAACCGCCACGCATCTATCAGCTGGGCTTTATATAGGGTCTTTAAGATCCTTTTATTCATTCCAGCTGAAAGTGTCGAGGTCCCTGTTGATGTGTCCATTGCTGGTGTTAGCGGAGTATTAAAATCTCCCCCCATAATTAACTGTCCCTCTGAAAAGCGCATAAGCTCCTCTACTACCTTGGAAATAAACCTGTCTTGCCGGTTATTAGGTGTATATATTGTTGCTATTGTTACTTGTATTTCCCCTATCAGTCCCTTAACAAATAGAAATCTTCCCTCTGGATCCTGTATATTATCTTGAAAAGTCCATGGAACAGAGTTTGCTATAAGTATAGAAACACCTCTTGCTTTTGCTTGTGTGTAAGTAGAATGATATACATATGGAAAATTTCTATTTTTAAGGAAAGGCAATTTATCTGTCCTGAAATGCGTTTCTTGTATCAGCGCTCTACTGGTATGTTGCCGTTTCAGGTCAGATAACAACATGTGTCTCTTTTCTGGCACATTTAGTCCCTTAACATTATAAGAGATTATTTTTACATCTTCCATCACTTGCACGTGGATAAAAAAAAAAAAAGAGAACCCCCCCCCCTCCTAAGGATGCAGAAGATCGGCCTCTACAAGAAACCGGCCTTCGCTCCCGTATCTTCGGATAAGAAAAAACGTATCCTTATTTCACACGGCCACTTTTGGTGCCACTTGTGTGACTTTTTTAGTAGGGCTATGCCCCAAAGTGATTCTCTGTGGACTCCTCCCGCTCCCTTCTATAGACATATTTCAATAATGCCCTATTCTGAGACCCGATAGGTTTCTCTATTTCCCTAAATGGGCTTCAGCTTCCTTTGGCATACAGAGGTGTTCATATTTCACCCTTCCCAGAGTCACAGAGAGATATCAAAATACCAGAAACTAATCGGAGGGTCGGGGAAACAGAGCGAGGGTGACCTCTTCTCCCCTCCCTCCATTCCCCCACCTCCCTCCCCTTCACTTTCCCCCAGTTCCAACACAAAAAGGGCGAGGTACTTCCCGCCTTTTCACTCCACTTAAATGAAATGTATATACCAAAACATCCCTATACTCGACCATTCACTCTTTCCCTTGATCCCCTTCCCGATCTCCTCCCTCTCCCTATCCCCTTCTTTTAATAGCGGGGGGAAAGGGATTGGGCATGAGAGCATAAGGGGCGTGGCTCTTGGCCTACAGACCCCAACTTGTTATACAAAATATATTTATTTATAGATTAAACTTATATACTTCATAAAATGAAGAAAAAGAAAAAAAAAAAAAACCCAGCACACTCTCCCTTCCCCCTACGTGCTTAAGGTGAAATAACTTTCATAATACATTTTTAAGCAGTGTTTAGAAAAAAAAAAAAAAACAATAAAAAAGCCCCCCCCCCCCCTACGTGTTTGGAGTTAGTGAGTGAAGAGGAATAACTTCCATGGTAAACTTTTAAACCGTGTCCCAGAAAAAAAAAAAAACACACCCTCCTCCTTCCCCCTACGTGTTTAGAGTTAAGATGAAATAACTTTTATAATACATTTTTTTAAAGCAGTGTTTAGAATAATAAAAAAAAAAATTAAAATAAAGGGGAGATATATCAGGCCGGGCCAGAATGGTAGAGATAACCCCCGGTTTTCATAGGAAGACCTCTCTGCAGTCTCTTAGTAGTTAGTCCTCTTTATCCCATCTCTTCCCTCGGTAGTGTCTCTGGTCTTTTCTCATGTTGTTGGAGATATACAGGCAATTTTTCATTGGGCAGTCGGTTCAGCCAATTTACTATTTGAATAGGGTCCGTCTCTATAAACAGGAAGAATGCCATTCTGTCTTGGTATGTCCTAAGGTTAAAGTATTGTCCATTCCTGCGGAATGTTACGGAAAGGGGGAACCCCCATCTGTATGTGCACCCCGCCTTTCTAGCCAGATCTAATAATGGCTTCAAAAGAGCTCTTCTCTTCAGTGTGCCTCTGGCAATGTCTGCGTATATCTTAACTGATACTCCTTCATCTTTTATGCCCTGAACTTCCCACGCCAACCTTAGAATGGCTTCTTTATGTATATAGTGAAATAGTCTGCAAATCACATCTCTAGGTCTTCTCTCATCTTTACTTCTGGGACCAAGGGTTCTATGTATCCTTTCTATCTCCAGATGATCCGGGTATTTATCCTTCATAACCTGTTTGAAGATCTCCTCTGCCACCTCTGTCAGCTTTTCCTTCCCTATAGTTTCGGGTATGCCACGTATGCGTAAATTATTACGTCTGTTTCTATTTTCTATTTCCTCCAACTGTATTTGCGTCATCTCATCTATCTCTCTTTGTATGTCCCTTGTTGATTCTAGTGATGTTACTCTCTCTTCAATGCTTTTTCTGGCTGCTGATTCTTCTACTAGGCAAGTTGTAATATTTTGTATATCTTTCTTTATTCCCTGCATTTCTTTTTGGTGTACCTCTTCTATTTTGCTAATCATCTCTTCTATATCCAATTTAGTTGGAAGGGCCTGAAGCATAGCTTTAAGCTCAGCATTGTGGGATAGGCTCTGTGCATGTATACAAGATATATCATTCCCCCTTTGTCCTGCCTCTGGGCTTTCGAGATAATTTTCTGATGTAGGGGAGGTAGTCAAAGAGCTAGGCGCATCTCCTGACTCTGGGCTTGTTAATGCACTATTCCCACATCTAGCCATTTTTGCTTCTCTTTGTGTTTTATGGCTATTAGAGAAGTATCTATCTATTTCTCCTTCTGGTTTACTTGTCTTGACTTGTTTTGTCGCGTTCTTCTTCCCTTTTCGTTTTTTAGATAACGTCATATTTTCCTTTTAGCTCTATGACAAGCTCCCACCAAGTTTTTAATAGCTCCTCTAGAAAATTCTCTCAGGTTAACAAAAATGCAGTCCTTTTTCTTCCTATATATCTTAGTTGCCAACACCACTTCCTCCGCGGCTTGCTTAACAATTATTGGTATAGCGGCCGGTAACCACAGGACATGTAATGGAGATAGGTAAAAAAACAGAAAGAGAAATGTGTCATCTCACCCACGTTCATGTCCATCTCCTTCCGATAAGGTTACTGTCCTCCTTCATAAAGATTATAGGTATAGAGGGAAACCTGGGTAAGTAGAATAGCAAGGTCACTCCTGTGGGTTACCCCCTATGCTTCTCATGGGTAGCCGGTGTATCTCCAATGTCCCGCCACCTCCAGGAGTCTCACTCTGCCGAGTGTACAGGGTACCTGGTCTGGCGAAACTTCAATTTCCAGCCCCGTTAATCAGCCTCTGTCTCCTTCAGCCCCAGTCTCTGTCCCCCACAGCCGGCAGTCCAGTCCGCTCGTTCCTATAGTATGCTGCCCTTCAGGGCCGCCGCTGTCTCAGGACCGCCAAGCGGGGTGAGCCGTCCTCCTCTGATGCCCGGCCGCTTCCCCTCCTTCACCCGTAGCATGGGCTCTCGGGAGGCCGATGGCTTGGTCTCGGCTTGCTGGCTCTGCTGTCTTACAGCGCCCTTCCGGAGCCTCTGCACGCTCCGGCGGGAGAGGTATTAAGCGGGGGAATTGAAGCGAAGTCTGTTGTCTGTTGCCCTTCCCGACCGCCACTGCCTCTGGACCGTCAAGCGGGGTGAGCCGTCCTCCAGGTGTTCTGCTCCTCCTCTGACGCCCGGCCACTTCCCCTTCTTCGCCCGTAGCGCGGGCCCTCGGGAGGTCGGTGGCTGGGTCTCGGCTTGCTGGCTCTGCTGTCTTACAGCGTCCTATCGGCGTCTCTACAAGCTCCGGCGGGAGAGGTGTTCAGCGGGGAGTCTCACAGCTCTCACTCACATGGTCACTTCCGGGCACGCCCCCGACCCAGGGTTTTGTTTAATTTCAAATGGATTCATTATATTACTAATTTGCTTTCGCTGTGGAATTCGTTTAGTTTGGTTTCAAAATTAGTTTAATTAAGTTTTCTGTAAATTTTGTTTCCTTTAAAGTAAAAATAGTTTAATTTATTAATTTTCTAATGAATTCCAACTTTTCAGAATGATTAGAATTCAGATCCGTTGAAAAACGATCGACCGACTCAAATTCTGTGTGCAGAAATAACTGATTGTTAAGCAGCAGGCTGGGAAGCCGGTAGCCAGCGTTCTTAAAAATCACAAGTCATCATCTGTCAGCGGGCTTCCCCACTGACAGATGAATGTAAAGAAAAGGATGCAGGCAATTGCCCGACAATAGAAAAATTAAAAAAATAAGCCAAAATTAAAAAAAGAAAAACGGCGTGGGGTCCCCCCCAAAGTCCAAATCAGGCCCTTATCTGAGCATGAAGCCCGGCAGGTCAGGAAGGGGGAGCAAGCGAGCACCCCTCCTCCTGAACCATATCAGGGCACATGCCCTCAACATGGGGGGGTGAGTTATTTGGGGCAGGGGGGGCTCTGCGCCCCCACCCCAAAGCACCTTGTTCCCATGTTGATGGGGACAAGGGCCTCTTCCAGAGAACCCTGGACTGTGGTTGTGGGGGTCTGTGAGCGGGGGGTTTATCAGAATCTGGAAGCCCCCTTTTAACAAGGGGGCCCCCAGATCCCAGCTCCCCTATGTGAACGAGTATCAGGTACATCGTACCCCTATTCACCAAAAAAGTTTTTGACAAGTCCTTTATTAAAAAATAAAAAAATAGTGTCCCTCGATGTAAATCCATCGTCAATCACGACGCTCGCTGGACCCAAAAAATGTAAAAATTAAAAAACGCTCCGCCTCCTGGGAGGACTCCCACCGTCCGCCCGCTCTGTGCTTTGACAGTTCTTATACAGGCAAGGGGCAGGGCCACCCGGTTACGTCACCCAGTGGCACCGCCCCCTTCTGACGTCACATGACCCCCCGCTATGGTTCAAGAGGGGGGGTGCTCGCTTGGCCCCCCTTTCCTGACCTGCCAGGCTGCATACTCAGATAATGTAGGATGTTGGATGAGAAGGCCTAACTCGCAGTCTCCACTAATTCATTTAAAGGTGTTCTATTAGGTTGAGGTCAGGATTCTGTGCAGGCCAGTCAAATTCCTCCACCCCAAACTTGCTCATCTATGTCTTTATGGACCTTGCTTTGTGCACTAGTGCGCAGTCATGTTGGAACAGGAAGGGGCCATCCCCAAACTGTTCTCACAAAGTTGGGAGAATGACATTTTCTAAAATGTCTTGGTATGATGACGCCTTAAGAGTTATTTTCATGGGAACAAAGGGGCCAAGCCCAACCCCTGAAAAACAACACCACACCACAATCTTCCCCCACCAAATGATTTGGACGAGTACACAAAGCAAGGTCCATAAAGACATGGATGAGCAAGTTTGGCCATGGGGAAACCTGACTGGCTTGCACAGAATCCTGACCTTAACCCGATAGAACATCTTTGGGATGAATTAAAATGCCTGACCTCACAAATGCGCTTCTGAACGAATGGCCAAACATTCCCATAGACATACTCCTAAGCCTTGTGGACAGCCTTCCCAAAATAATTGAAGCTGTTATACCTGCAAAGGGTGGGCCAATTCAATATTGAACCCTATGGACTAAGACGGGGAAGCCATTAAAGTTCATGCGCGTATAAAGGCAGGCATCACAATACTTTTGACAATATAGTGTATCATTCTTTGACTTTCTTTTTACTCTCGTCTCTACAATATTTGCAGCAGGCCCACCTCCCCACTGGGTCTCTCCAAAAACCTGAAGCAAAATTCATGGAGGAGGAATTCTATACAGCTTTAAAATCAACACCCTTGGTAAAAGCCCCGGACCAGACGGTTACACCACCCTCTATTATAAAAGATTTAACAAAATGCTTATTCCATATTTTACCTCCTATGCAAATTTTTTGTGGGGTTAGAGGGATTCCAATCTGAGTTTCTCACATATCCGTACTACCAAAATCAGAGCAGGACTTGTCTAGCTGTGGTAGCTATCCTCTCATTTCACAACTTTATGTAGATATTACATTTTATGCAAACATTTTGGCAACTAGATTGCTCCCTTTGATCCCGCATAGGATAAGACCAGATCAGACAAATTTTGTCTTGGGTCTTGAGGTCAGGAAAAACTCCTTATGCACTCTGTCCATCATTTCTTTTGTCAAGGGGAGCTCCCAGCCCACCCTGTTTCTTTCTACTGACACTGAAAAAGCGTTCAACAGGGTGGTCTGGGGCTATTTTTTGGCAACCCTAAAGTTTTATGGATTAGGCCCTAAAATGTTTCACTGTATTGAATCCTTTTATGCTCAGCCAGCTGCTCAGATAAAGGTTAATGACATATTTACACTTAATAATGGTACAAGTCAAGGGTGCACTTCCTCACCAATTTTATTTGCCATTTCTTTAGAACCCTTTCTTTCTATAGTATGACTTAACCCAAACATACAAGGTATAATTGTGAAGGGCATGGAACACACATTTGCTGCAAGTGCAGATGATATTTTATTTTATGTCTAGCAACCAAGGATCACTTTGCCAAATTTGTTGATTTCCTTACGGGAATTTTAATTTATATCTAACTTTAAAATTAATACGACTAAATCTGAAATATTAATTATATCAGTGCCTTCCTCTGAGGTTTTGATTCTCAAACTGTTATTTTATTTTCCTGGCAATCTGTTACCTTAAAATATTTAGGTATCTATCTTACACAATGCCTCTCTAATAGGGTTGAGCGGACACCTAGATGTCCGTGTTCGACGGGTTTGGCCGAACTTTAAAAAAAAGTCCGGGTCCGTGTCCCGGACTTTTACCGAACTTTTCCCGGACACCGAACCCCATTGAAGTCAATGGGGACCCGAACTTTAAGGCACTAAAATGGCTCTAAAACACCAAAGGAAAGGGCTAGAGTGCTGCAAATGGCAGCAAAACGTAATTAAGAGCATGGCAAGTGCTCTGCAAACAAATGTGGATAGGGAAATAACTTAAAACAACAAAAAAAAACAGAAAAATAAAACAATGTTCTTCTTCATCTCTGAAGGACGAGGCCCATATGGAGTAGTAGGGAGGTTGAGGTGGTGGTGGATGTGGCGGTGACATAGGCATGCGCACAGGGTGTGCCGGGTGTGCCTGGGCACACCCTAATCACCTAGGGCACATAGCATTGCCAGTGAGGAGATGGGAAAGATCTCCCTCGGACCTGCTCTGCTCTATTTCTCTTTGCCTACAGGTACATGGCCCCGATACATTACTCTCCCTGCTGGAAAACACATGCATGTGTATTTCAACTTTGGGGTGCACACCTTAATGCAATAGGCTGTGCACACCTATGGGTGGTGTAGGTGGAAGCGGCGGTGGAGGAGGACCAGGGCCGGATTAAGAGCATCATGGGCTTGGTGCTGAGGATTTTGAAGGGCCTTAAGGGCCGTGCCTTGCCATGCACCCAGAGGAGGAAGGGTGCAGCCATGCATGCCTAATTCAACATGGGATGCTGTCTCTGAAGCCCATAAACACATCCATGCATCGGCAACTGTCCCTCCTTGTCCGGCCTTCGCGCTGTGTGGGGAGGTTCTGAGGGTGCTGCCTGGGGAAGCGAGCATAGAAGCCAGACTTCTGTGTTTACAAGTGACA
The DNA here is from genome assembly GCF_965119305.1 of Pelophylax lessonae. Lineage (NCBI taxonomy): Eukaryota > Metazoa > Chordata > Amphibia > Anura > Ranidae > Pelophylax > Pelophylax lessonae. Next base: position 431,902,970 of record NC_138772.1, on the reverse strand, counting down.
GAAGAGCGGTAACAGTGAATATGGCCAACCCGGGGCCTATATAAAAGGTAGGGGCCTGGAGCTGCAGCTCCAATAGCCCCTACGTTAATCTGGCCCTGAGGAGGAGGACGAGGTAGCCAACACTGCTTCTTTTCACAAATTTTAAATGAGGGTACACCCCAAAAGAGTGAGAAAGAGCAAAAATGGAACAATGGGTGGGTAAGGTCGGTATCCATTGCTATTCTGCACAAGGTACGGAAAAGTCCCGTGGGATCCATGCCTGGTTCATTTTAATGAACGTGAGCTTGTCCACATTGTCTCTGGACAGGCGGCTGCGCTTGTCTGTTATAACGCCCCCAGCCGTGCTAAATACCCGTTCAGATAATACACTGGCTGCCGGGCACGCCAGCACCTCCAAGGCGTAAAGGGCAAGCTCAGGCCATGTGCCCAATTTGGAGACCCAGAAGTTGAAGGGGGCAGACCCCTCATTCACTACATGTAGGCGTGTGCACACATACTGCTCCACCATGCTGGTAAAATGCTGCCTCCTGCTAAGACGTTCCATCTGAGCTGCTGGTGCTGCTGTTTGTTGTGGCATGCTGACAAAGCTTTTCCACATTTCGGCCATGCTAACCCTGCCTTCTGAGGTGCTGGCGGTGCCCTGGTTGCGTTGGCGACCTCCTCCTCCTCCTCCTCCTCTGCCTTGTGCTTCCACTGTGGCCCCGCTGTCAGATGGGAATGCCAGCAGCATGGCGTCTACCAGCGTGCGCTTGTACTCGCGCATCTTGCGATCGCGCTCCAGTGAGTGAATTAAGGACGGTACGTTGTCCTTGTAACGGGGATCCAGCAGCGTGGCCACCCAGTAATCAGCACAAGTTAGAATGTGGGCAACTCGGCGGTCGTTGTGGAGACACTGCAGCATGTAATCGCTCATGTGTGCCAGGCTGCCCAGAGGCAACGAAAGGCTGTCCTCTGTGGGAGGTGTATCGTCCGTGTCCTCTGTATCCCCCCAGCCACGCACCAGTGATGGCCATGAGCTGGCCTGGGTGCCACCCTGCTGTGAACATGGTTCCATCTCCTCCTCCAGCTCCTCCTCCTCCTCATCCTCCTCATCCTCCAGAACTGTGCCCCTGCTGGACAATTGTGTCCCTGGCGTTTGTGTGTGCAGGAACCCACCCTCGGAGCCCCTTGCGAATGACTGCCCTGAAAGCCTTGGAAATGTTACCTCTTCATCCTCCTCCTCATCCTGTGCCACATCCTCTTCCATCATCGCCCGAATTGTTTTTTCAAGGAGGCATAGAAGTGGGATAGTTAAGCTGAGAACGGCGTCATTGCCACTGGCCATGTTGGTGGAGTACTCAAAACAGCGCAACAAGGCACACAGGTCTCGCATGGAGGCCCAGTTATTGGTGGTGAAGTGGTGCTGTTCAGCAGAGCGACTCACGCGTGCATGCTGCAGCTGAAACTCCACTATGGCCTGCTGCTGCTCGCACAGTCTTTCCAGCATGTGCAAGGTGGAGTTCCACCTTGTGGGCACGTCACATATGAGGCGGTGAGCGGGAAGGCCGAAGTTACGCTGCAGCGCTGCCAGGCGAGCAGCAGCAGGGTGAGAACGCCGAAAGTGCGCACAAACGGCCCGCACTTTCTGCAGCAGCTCTGACATATCGGGGTAGTTTTTAAGGAACCTCTGCACCACCAAATTCAGCACATGCGCCAGGCAAGGGATGTGCGTCAAACCGGCTAGGCCCAGAGCTGCTATGAGATTTCTCCCGTTATCGCACACCACCAGGCCGGGCTTGAGGCTCGCTGGCAGCAACCACTCATTTGTCTGCTGTTCCATACTCCTCCACAACTCCTGCGCGGTGTGTGGTTTGTCCCCCAAACAGGCAAGTTGTAAAACTGCCTGCTGTCGTTTACCCCTGGCCGTGCTGAAGTTGGTGGTGAAGGTGTTACGCTGTCCGGATGAGGAGGCGGTAGAGGATGAGGAAGCGGAGTAGGAGGAGTTAGGAACAGGAGGCAAACTGAAGCGCCCTGCAATCCTCGGTGGTGGAAGGACATGCGCCAAATTGCTATCCGCCTCAGGCCCATCCGCCACTGCATTTACCCAGTGTGCCGTTAGGGAGATATAACGCCCCTGACCGTGCTTACTGGTCCACATATCGGTAGTTAGGTGGACCTTGGCACAGATGGCGTTGCGCATGGCACACCTGATTTTTTCCCCCACTTGGTTGTGCAGGGAAGGGATGGCTTGCCTGGAAAAGTAGTGGCGGCTGGGCACGACGTACTGTACGACAGCCACCGACATAAGGTTTTTAAAACTGTGCGTCTCCACCTGACGGAATGACAGCATTTCAAAGGCCAATAATTTTGAAATGCTGGCATTCAGGGCCAGGGATCGCGGGTGGTTAGGGGGGTACTTCCTCTTCCTCTCAAGTGTTTGGGAGATGGAAAGCTGAACGCTTCCACGGGACATTGTGGAGATGGTTGTTGGTGACCCAGGTGGTGGTGTTGCTGACAGATCGTCTGTTTGCGGGGTGGCAGGTGCCGGTATCACTACAGATGTGGCTGGAGCGGCCAAGACTGCAGCAGAAGAGGAAGCAGGATGAGCCAGAGACGTTTCTTGGTTTTGAAGGTGTGTACTCCACTGCAGCTCGTGCTTTGCACTTAGATGCCTGATCATGCAGGTTGTGCTCAGGTTGAGAAGGTTTATGTCTCGCTTCAAGCTCTGATTGCACAGGGTGCAAACCACTCGTGTCCTGTCATCAGCACATTTTCTAAAGAACTTCCACGCTAGAGAACTCCTTTGAGCTGACTTTGGTGCGCTCGTTCCCTTGCTGCGTTGGGCAGTAGCGGGCGTAGTGTCTAGGGCACGGCCGCTCCGCTTCTGCACCCTGTTCCCTCTTCTGCTGTGCTGGTGGCTCTGTGCGACCACCGCCTCTTCCTCCAAACTACTCAGGTCACCTGCATGACGTTCATTCCATGTGGGGTCGAGGACCTCATCGTCCTCCACATCATCTTCCACCCAGTCTTCACCCCTGCCCTCCTTGTCGGTCTCCACAATGCTGAACGCCGCAGCAGTTGGCACCTGCGTTTCGTCATCATCGGAGACGTGCTGCGATGATCCTTGCATGTACTCATCTTGAGAAATAAGTGGTTGGGCATCGCTGCACTCAATCTCTTCCACTTCTGGGGCAGGGCTAGGTGGATGGCCCTGGGAAACCCTGCTGACAGAGTCATCAAAAAGAAGAAGAGACTGCTGTATGGCTTGGGGCTCAGACTGCTTGCCTGATTTGCAAGGGGGTGAGGTGAAAGACGGTTGGATATCGGCTGCAGGTGCCAACTGTGACCTTTCTGCAGTAGACTGGGTGGGAGACAATGTGAAGGAACTGAAGGCACTGTCAGCAGCAAACCAATCTACTATCGCCTCCACTTGTTCTGGCCTCATCACTTCTAGGGGCGTATGATGCCCTACCAAATACTGATGCAGGTTCTGTCGCCTACTCACACTTGAGGAAGGTGTTTCACTTGTGCGTGTAGCTGGCACAGATCGACCACGTCCTCTCCTTGCAACAGGAGCTCTACCAGCAGCACCACGACCCAGGCCACGGCCCTTATTTGACGGTCTCCTCATATTTCTGTAATTTAAGATCTTGCCCTAGAAAGGTTTTTATTGAATAGCGGAATAGGAAATATGATCCAAAAAAGTGTATGTATCTCACACGTACACCACCACACTAGGCCCCAATTACTATTGTTTGTACCCCTAAAAGGATGGTTGAGGAGTAGGAGGAGGAGTATGGAACAGGCAGCACCCTCAAATCTTCAGAAGTATGAGATGAACCCCAAAAACTTGGAAAGGTGGATCTCACACGTACCGACACAGACTATCACGCAATTTAATTGATCCCCAAAGGTTTTAATTGAATAGCGGAATAGAAAATATGATCAAAAAGAAAGTGTATGTATCTCACACGTACACCACCACACTAGGCCCCAATTACTATTGTTTGTACCCCTAAAAGGATGGTTGAGGAGTAGGAGGAGGAGTATGGAACAGGCAGCACCCTCAAATCTTCAGAAGTATGAGATGAACCTCAAAAACTTGGAAAGGTGGATCTCACACGTACCGACACAGACTATCACGCAATTTAATTGATCCCCAAAGGTTTTAATTGAATAGCGGAATAGAAAATATGATCAAAAAGAAAGTGTATGTATCTCACACGTACACCACCACACTAGGCCCCAATTACTATTGTTTGTACCCCTAAAAGGATGGTTGAGGAGTAGGAGGAGGAGTATGGAACAGGCAGCACCCTCAAATCTTCAGAAGTATGAGATGAACCCCAAAAACTTGGAAAGGTGGATCTCACACGTACCGACACAGACTATCACGCAATTTAATTGATCCCCAAAGGTTTTAATTGAATAGCGGAATAGAAAATATGATCAAAAAGAAAGTGTATGTATCTCACACGTACACAACCACACTAGGCCCCAATTACTATTGTTTGTACCCCTAAAAGGATGGTTGAGGAGTAGGAGGAGGAGTATGGAACAGGCAGCACCCTCAAATCTTCAGAAGTATGAGATGAACCCCAAAAACTTGGAAAGGTGGATCTCACACGTACCGACACAGACTATCACGCAATTTAATTGATCCCCAAAGGTTTTAATTGAATAGCGGAATAGAAAATATGATCAAAAAGAAAGTGTATGTATCTCACACGTACACCACCACACTAGGCCCCAATTACTATTGTTTGTACCCCTAAAAGGATGGTTGAGGAGTAGGAGGAGGAGTATGGAACAGGCAGCACCCTCAAATCTTCAGAAGTATGAGATGAACCTCAAAAACTTGGAAAGGTGGATCTCACACGTACCGACACAGACTATCACGCAATTTAATTGATCCCCAAAGGTTTTAATTGAATAGCGGAATAGAAAATATGATCAAAAAGAAAGTGTATGTATCTCACACGTACACCACCACACTAGGCCCCAATTACTATTGTTTGTACCCCTAAAAGGATGGTTGAGCAGTAGGAGGAGGAGTATGGAACAGGCAGCACCCTCAAATCTTCAGAAGTATGAGATGAACCCCAAAAACTTGGAAAGGTGGATCTCACACGTACCGACACAGACTATCACGCAATTTAATTGATCCCCAAAGGTTTTAATTGAATAGCGGAATAGAAAATATGATCAAAAAGAAAGTGTATGTATCTCACACGTACACCACCACAATAGGCCCCAATTACTATTGTTTGTACCCCTAAAAGGATGGTTGAGGAGTAGGAGGAGGAGTATGGAACAGGCAGCACCCTCAAATCTTCAGAAGTATGAGATGAACCCCAAAAACTTGGAAAGGTGGATCTCACACGTACCGACACAGACTATCACGCAATTTAATTGATCCCCAAAGGTTTTAATTGAATAGCGGAATAGAAAATATGATCAAAAAGAAAGTGTATTTATCTCACACGTACACCACCACACTAGGCCCCAATTACTATTGTTTGTACCCCTAAAAGGATGGTTGAGCAGTAGGAGGAGGAGTATGGAACAGGCAGCACCCTCAAATCTTCAGAAGTATGAGATGAACCCCAAAAACTTGGAAAGGTGGATCTCACACGTACCGACACAGACTATCACGCAATTTAATTGATCCCCAAAGGTTTTAATTGAATAGCGGAATAGAAAATATGATCAAAAAGAAAGTGTATGTATCTCACACGTACACCACCACACTAGGCCCCAATTACTATTGTTTGTACCCCTAAAAGGATGGTTGAGGAGTAGGAGGAGGAGTATGGAACAGGCAGCACCCTCAAATCTTCAGAAGTATGAGATTGTGTTCACTGTACCCCACAAAGATTGTGTTCACTGCACCCCACAAAGATTGTGTTCACTGCACCTCAAAAAGGATTTTGTTCACTGCACCCCACAAATATTGTGTTCACTGCACCCTAAAAGGATTTTGTTCACTGCACCCCAAAAAGATTGTGTTCACTGTACCCCCCAAAGATTGTGTTCACTGCACCCCACAAAGATTCTGTTCCCTGTACCCCACAAAGATTGTGTTCACTGCACCCCACAAAGGATTTTGTTCACTGCACCCCAAAAAGATTGTGTTCACTGCACTCCAAAAAGGATGTTGTTCACTGCACCCCAAAAAGGATTTTGTTCACTGCACCCCAAAAAGATTGTGTTCACTGCACCCCACAAAGATTGTGTTCACTGCACCCCACAAAGGATTTTGTTCACTGCACCCCAAAAAGATTGTGTTCGCTGTACCCCCCAAAGATTGTGTTCACTGCACCCCACAAAGGATTTTGTTCACTGCACCCCACAAAGATTGTGTTCACTGCACCCCACAAAGGATTTTGTTCACTGCACCCCAAAAAGATTGTGTTCACTGCACCCCAAAAAGGATGTTGTTCACTGCACCCCAAAAAGGATTTTGTTCACTGCACCCCAAAAAGATTGTGTTCACTGCACCCCACAAAGATTGTGTTCACTGCACCCCACAAAGGATTTTGCTCACTGCACCCCAAAAAGATTGTGTTCACTGTACCCCCCAAAGATTGTGTTCACTGCACCCCACAAAGGATTTTGTTCACTGCACCCCAAAAAGATTGTGTTCACTGTACCCCCCAAAGATTGTGTTCACTGCACCCCACAAAGATTCTGTTCACTGTACCCCACAAAGATTGTGTTCACTGCACTCCACAAAGGATTTTGTTCACTGCACCCCAAAAAGATTGTGTTCACTGCACCCCAAAAAGGATTTTGTTCACTGCACCCCAAAAAGGATGTTGTTCACTGCACCCCAAAAAGGATTTTGTTCACTGCACCCCAAAAGATTGTGTTCACTGCACCCCACAAAGATTGTGTTCACTGCACCCCACAAAGGATTTTGTTCACTGCACCCCAAAAAGATTGTGTTCACTGCACCCCAAAAAGGATTTTGTTCACTGCACCCCAAAAAGGATGTTGTTCACTGCACCCCAAAAAGGATGTTGTTCACTGCACCCCAAAAAGGATTTTGTTCACTCCACCCCACAAAGATTGTGTTCACTGCACCCCAAAAAGGATTTTGTTCACTGCACCCCAAAAAGATTGTGTTCACTGTACCCCCCAAAGATTGTGTTCACTGCACCCCACAAAGATTCTGTTCACTGTACCCCACAAAGATTGTGTTCACTGCACCCCACAAAGGATTTTGTTCACTGCACCCCAAAAAGATTGTGTTCACTGCACCCCAAAAAGGATTTTGTTCACTGCACCCCAAAAAGGATGTTGTTCACTGCACCCCAAAAAGGATTTTGTTCACTGCACCCCAAAAAGATTGTGTTCACTGCACCCCACAAAGATTGTGTTCACTGCACCCCACAAAGGATTTTGTTCACTGCACCCCAAAAAGAGTGTGTTCACTGCACCCCAAAAAGGATTTTGTTCACTGCACCCCAAAAAGGATGTTGTTCACTGCACCCCAAAAAGGATTTTGTTCACTCCACCCCAAAAAGATTGTGTTAACTGCACCCCACAAAGATTGTGTTCACTGCACCCCAAAAAGGATTTTGTTCACTGCACCCCAAAAAGATTGTGTTCACTGCACCCCACAAAGATTGTGTTCACTGCACCCCAAAAAGGATGTTGTTCACTGCACCCCAAAAAGATTGTGTTCACTGCACCCCACAAAGATTGTGTTCACTGCACCCCACAAAGGATTTTGTTCACTGCACCCCAAAAAGATTGTGTTCACTGCAACCCAAAAAGGATGTTGTTCACTGCACCCCAAAAAGGATTTTGTTCACTGCACCCCAAAAAGATTTTGTTCACTGCACCCCAAAAAGGACGTTGTTCACTGCACCCCAAAAAGATTGTGTTCACTGCAGCCCAAAAAGATTGTGTTCACTGCAGCTCACACACAGAAAAATGGATGTGGATCACTGACACCTGCCTATCTCCTATCCCACACCACACAGCAATATCGATTGTAGTTTGTAGAACACAGTTTCCCTAAAATTCAGCAGCAGCCTCTCCCTAACAGGATTGAGAAGAGATCGTAGATCGGGACTAAGTGCAGACCCCACACAGCAATATCGATTGTAGTTTGTAGAACACTCTGACCCTAAAATTCAGCAGCAGCCTCTCCCTAACAGGATTGAGAAGAGATCGTAGATCAGGATTGAGTGCAGACCCCACCCCCCACACAGCAATATCGATTGTAGTTTGTAGAAGACACTGACCCTATAATTCAGCAGACTCTATCCCTAAAATGCCTACAACTCGCCCTGCCTAAACACTCCGACCTGTCCCTCAATTCTATCCGGACACAAATGGTTTTTTCCTGCCTGTCTTTCCCTAATCAGCAGCCAGCACGTTGATGTGTGCTCTGTCCCTGATCTAAGCAGCAGAATGAAGACGCTGCGGCTGCCTGGAACTTATAAAGACTTGGTCACATGCTTCAGACGGCCAATCACAGCTACTGAGACATTTGCAGGCATGGCTTGGATGGCTTAAGGCACACCAGTTAAACGATTGTTGATTGGCTGTTGAAAGCCCGCCATGAAAAGAGCGCCAAAGCATGCAAAACCCGGAAATAAAACGACCGAACACGGATTTTTACCCGAACATACAGTAAAGTGTCCGTGTCCGTGTTCGGGTACAAAAAAATCCAATTATTCGGTACGAACACGAATAATACAGTCCGTGTTCGCTCAACACTACTCTCTAATCTATTTCAATATAATTACTTCCCCTTGTTTAATAAAATTAAATCAGACTTACTGTATGTAAGTGCTCCTCCCTTTGTCATTCTTGTTTAGGCAAGATTAACGTCATAAAGATTAATATCCTCCCCCGACTCTCCAGTCCATTATTTCACATTATATCTGGAAAGGACAACATACTAGAATCTTCCAGGACATCTTGTACCTCCTAGAAGATCAGGTGGTTTGGCTTTAATGAATCTTAAATTGTACTGTTAAGGCTAAGCAATAGCCTTGTCACATATAGCAGACAGTAAATATGCTGGGGGAGGTGGAGGGGGTCCAAAATCTGGGTAAGATTTGAAGTAGTACTCCAGATATGAACCTTGCAGTCGCTTTGTGACTCCCACGTCCCTCCAGAGGGTTGGCTCCTTTGGCATCTCCTTTGACTATATCTGCTTTGACAATATGGGACTCTCAGCATTCCTGTTATTCCAGAGGCTACAATTCCCCCTTAATTCCCCTTGCATAAACATAATTATTTTATGCCTGGGTGCTCTAGATAAGGGTTTTAAATTGTGGCTTCAATATTATTTACCTTTAATGCATCATGTGCTCAAGGACTCTAGGGTGAAACCTTTACAGTCCTTGTGAGGGTTAACACAACCTACTTTTATGGACCAGTGGCTATAGGCCCAACTGTCCCAATTTGTTTACAGTCTACCACAATCTATACTTTCTGAATTAATAGACCCCTATTTAATCCAACCTGCGGTTTAATGTTCCATTGCAGCATTGTGTTTTTCAATTTTTTTAAAGCTCTTCTGACTTTACAAAGTCCAGACTACCCAAATTATTTTGGTCTCGGAGAATCAGACTTGCAATCCACTCTTAATGAATAAACAAAAAGATAAGGTTACACAACTTTCCTGTGTGTCTGTTACTTCAGTTAAATTATAAATGTCTTACTCCCTGGCATTAAACACTAGTCAAATTTCATGCTATGTATACATCAAACTCACCCTTGTGCTGGAGCGATAGTGGAAGCCGAGCCACACATGGTCATATATGGTGGTTTTGTCCTTTTATACACCTGTTTTGGCAGGTAGTGGCTGACATGATCTGTTTGATACTGGATGAATTAATTAGGTTTGAACCTTGGTCGATTTTATTTCATTGCATGACAGAATCAATATACCAATATACGAGGTCTGTTACCCCACAATTTTTAAGTGCTGTCAAATATTTGATCCCAACTTTTTAGTGACAACAGTCTGTACCTTCTCTGCCCCACTGGTAACATAGTTGGTAAGTTTGAATAAAACATTAAAAATAAAATAAAAACAGTTCATCCAGTTAAACCTATGTGTGTGAGTATGTGAGTTTATGTCAATAATAAATTAAATACACAACATTAAATGTATGTTGAGATAGTTAAGATGCCCATCTGATTTTTTAAATCTATCGACTCTCCCCGTTGTTACTACTGCTTGAGGGAGTTCCATATCCTTACCATTCTGACAGTTTAAGGTTACACTGCTTCCTTTCCAATTTCAATGAATGGCTCCATGTCTTTTTAAACTCCATACCACTGAAGAGTTTTTTTCCCATGCTAGGGTCACCAGTAAGGTATTTGTATATCGCTATCATATCTCCTCTCAAAACATATTTTCTCCAGGGAGAGTAGGTTCAATGCTTGTAGTCTTTCGTCATACCTGGGGTTCTCTAGTCCTGAGCTTTGAGGACTCTCTCCAGTTCCAGCCCATCTTACTTGAGGACTTGTGCCCAGAACTTGATGGCATACTTAAGATGTGCCCAGACTAGAGTCTTGTAGAGTGGCAGAATTATTGTTTTATCTTTTGAGTATATCCCCTTTTTAACACATGCTAATATTCTGCTAGCTTTACTTTCATGCCATTGCTGAGCCTTTCATCTACTAGGACCCCCAGATCTTTTTCAATCCTGGATTTTCCCAGTGGTTCTCCCCTAGCAAGTAACTTGCATTTGTTTTTTAAGCACCCAATCGCATTAGTTTACATTTTTCAACATTAAACTTAATTTGCCATGTAGTTGCCCAACTAATTTATTGAGGTCCTCCTGTAAGGTTTCCACATCTTGTGAAGTTATTTCCCTGCTTAGCTTTGTATCGTCAGCAAACACTCAGATTGAGCTAATTATACCAACCTCTATATCATTTATGAATAAATTAATAAATTATGGAAAGTTGATGATCTTTGTTTAATGGAAGAACTAATAGATACGGCTAGAGGTTCAATAGACAAACATTCTAAGATATGCGCATGTTGGTTTGAGTTTAAAGCTACTACACTGTACTATCATATAATTTAAGACCCCGAACAGTTGGAGAGCTGTAACTTATTATGGTAAAATCTTATGCTTCTTTTACTTTTTACATTTATATGTTATATTTTGTATTGTTTTCTATTTGAATTCATAATAAATACATTTTAAACAAAAGAAAACTCTCTTCTTTACTGCTTAAGTTAATTTTACTTTCCTATATTCTGCTTTCCTTATTTTGTGCGGATATCTCCTGCATCCCATGGACTGTAATTCTGTACTCAACTTACTCTAGCTCCTTTGATCAGACAGGCAGCCATAGTGCTCATCCCATCTTCCTTCTCTGACCACATTTAAAGTATTCTGTTTTGGACAGGGACAAAAATTATGTTATTCTTATACAATTTGACTCTCATTTCTGTTTTGGCCTTTTTCCATGTTTACTAGTTGTAGTGCCTGACCCTAAATTATTTCCACAACTTAACATAAAAAAGCCCACTTTATGTCTAGTGTAAATTTTTTTGTCACCCTTCATGCATTCTGCTCAAAAAGATAGCTGTTTCTCCAGATGTTTAATCTGCATGGTTTTTAGTCCCTGTGGACTTGGTAAACCTGTTAACCATTGTGGATCCTTGTCCACTTTAATAATTTATCTAGGGAATCAGTATATGCAGAACTGCACCTTCAGTTCATATATTCTCTAGTGCTCTGCTGGGCATTGAGGGTCTCTTACCCTTTATTCCTTACTTAATTTAATGCCTAAATTACTGCCCAGTCTTTGTCTTTTCTCTACTTGTGCCTACACTCTTTTGCCTCTAAACTATTCTTACAGCAAATGTGTGCTTCATATAACCTATTACCAGCATTATTCTTCTGTTTATTCTATGTATTCTGTTTATTCAGTGAAATTAAAGTTTTTTTTTATACACATGATTACGTAGGTATCACATTAATATTACAATTGTACTTATATGGTAACAAGGGGCGTAACCTAGGTAGGCAAAATTCTATTTAGGACAAAAAACGCAACATGTAATCAAAACATTATAACTGCCATGTGCACAATGAGTGCAGTGTGCAATACATAGGTGTAGCCAGGTGCTGGCTGTGTCACTATCTTTTCTCAGAGACACTTCTTCTAACGCTATACATGGGGCACTTTCCCTCTAGTGCTCAACAAGGGGATAATCCTATCTTTTCCTGAATGCAGAGGAAAAGCTGTTTACTGACAGCAGAGGAATATGGGACATGTAGTCCAGTCACCATGTACTCTATATTGTTCTAATTACTTGCTGACCGTATAACCTAAATATACGACGGCAAAGTAGTACTGCTGTGCAGGATCACGTACCTAGCATGTGATTTGACACTTCCAGGTTAAGGGCATGCATGCTCCCCTCTGGAGGCCTGCTTCCCTGTGATTAGAGTTGAGCGGACACCTGGATGTCCGTGTTCGGCGGGTTCGGCCGAACTTGAAAAAAAAGTCCGGGTCCGTGTCCCGGACTTTTTCTGAACTTTACCCGGACACCGAACCCCATTGAAGTCAATGGGGACCCGAACTTTCAGGCACTAAAATGGTTCTAAAACACCAATGGAAAGGGCTAGAGTGCTGCAAATGGCAGCAAAACGTAGTTAAGAGCATGGCAAGTGCTCTGCAAACAAATGTGGATAGGGAAATAACTTAAAACAACAAAAAAAACAGAAAAATAAAAAAATTCTTCATCTGTGAAGGACGAGGCCCATATGGAGTAGGAGGGAGGTTGAGGTGGTGGTGGATGTGGCGGTGTAGGTGGAAGCGGCGGTGGAGGAGGACGAGGTAGCCAACACTGCTTTTTTTCAGTGATTTTAAATGAGGGTACACCCCAAAAGAGTGAGAACGATCAAAAATATAACAATGGCTGGGTAAGGTCGGTATCCATCTCTATTCTGCACAAGGTACGGAAAAGTCCTGTGGGATCCATGCCTGGTTCATTTTAATGAACGTGAGCTTGTCCACATTGTCTCTGGACAGGTGGCTGCGCTTGTCTGTGATAACGCCCCCAGCCGTGCTAAATACACGTTCAGATAATACACTGGCTGCAGGGCACGCCAGCAGCTCCAAGGCCTAAAGGGCAAGCTCAGGCCATGTGCCCAATTTGGAGACCCAGAAGTTGAAGGGGGCAGATCCGTCATTCAGTACATGTAGGCGTGTGCACACATACTGCTCCACCATGTTGGTGAAATCCTGCCTCCTGCTAAGACGTTCCATATGAGCTGCTGGTGCTGCTGTTTGTTGTGGCGTGCTGACAAAGCTTTTCCACATTTCGGCCATGCTAACTCTGCCTTCTGAGGTGCTGGCGGTGCCCAGGTTGCATTGGCGACCTCTTCCTCCTCCTCCTCTGCCTTCGCCTTGTGCTTCCACTGTGGCCCCGCTGTCAGGTGGGAATGCCAGCAGCATTGCGTCTACCAGTGTGCGCTTGTACTCGCGCATCTTGCGATCGCGCTGCAGTGAGTGAATTAAGGACGGTACGTTATCCTTGTAACGGGGATCCAGCAGCGTGGCCACCCAGTAATCAGCACAAGTTAGAATGTGGGCAACTCGGCGGTCGTTGTGGAGACACTGCAGCATGTAATCGCTCATGTGTGCCAGGCTGCCCAGAGGCAACGAAAGGCTGTCCTCTGTGGGAGGTGTATTGTCTGTGTCCTCTGTATCCCCCCAGCCACGCACCAGTGATGGCCATGAGCTGGCCTGGGTGCCACCCTGCTGTGAACATGGTTCCATCTCCTCCTCCATCTCCTCCTCCTCATCCTCCTCATCCTCCAGAACTGTGCCCCTGCTGGACAATTGTGTCCCTGGCGTTTGTGGGTGCAGGAACCCACCCTCGGAGCCACTTGCGAATTACTGCCCTGAAAGCCTTGGAAATGTTACCTCTTCATCCTCCTCCTCCTCCTCATCCTGTGCCACATCCTCTTCCATCATTGCCCGAATCGTTTTTTGAAGGAGGCATAGAAGTGGGATAGTTAAGCTGACAACTGCGTCATCGGCACTGGCCATGTTGGTGGAGTACTCAAACAGCGCAACAAGGCACACAGGTCTCACATGGAGGCCCAGTTATTGGTGGTGAAGTGGTGCTGTTCAGCAGAGCGACTCACGCGTGCATGCTGCAGCTGAAACTCCACTATGGCCTGCTGCTGCTCGCACAGTCTTTCCAGCATGTGCAAGGTGGAGTTCCACCTTGTGGGCACGTCACATATGAGGCGGTGAGCGGGAAGGCCGAAGTTACGCTGCAGCGCTGACAGGCGAGCAGCAGCAGGGTGAGAACGCCGAAAGTGCGCACAGACGGCCCACACTTTCTTATGGAGCTCTGACATATCGGGGTAATTTTTAAGGAACCTCTGCACCATCAAATTCAGCACATGCGCCAGGCAAGGCGATGTGCGTCAAACCGGCTAGGCCCAGAGCTGCTATGAGATTTCGCCCGTTATCGCACACCACCAGGCCGGGCTTGAGGCTCGCTGGCAGCAACCACTCATTTGTCTGCTGTTCCATGCTCCTCCACAACTTCTGCGCGGTGTGTGGTTTTTTCCCCCAAATAGGCAAGTTTTAAAACTGCCTGCTGTCGTTTACCCCTGGCTGTGCTGAAGTTTGTGGTGAAGGTGTTACGCTGACCAGATGAGGAGGCGGTAGAGGATGAGGAAGCGGAGTAGGAGGAGTTAGGAACAGGAGGCAAACTGAAGCGCCCTGCAATCCTCGGTGGTGCAAGGACATGCGCCAAATTGCTATCCGCCTCAGGCCCATCCGCCACTGCATTTACCCAGTGTGCCGTTAGGGAGATATAACGCCCCTGACCGTGCTTACTGGTCCACATATCGGTAGTTAGGTGGACCTTGGCACAGATGGCGTTGCGCATGGCACACCTGATTTTTTCCCCCACTTGGTTGTGCAGGGAATGGATGGCTTGCCTGGAAAAGTAGTGGCGGCTCGGCACGATGTACTGTGGGACAGCCACCGACATAAGGCTTTTAAAACTGTGCGTCTCCACCAGACGGAATGACAGCATTTCAAAGGCCAAGAATTTTGAAATGCTGGCATTCAGGGCCAGGGATCGCGGGTGGTTAGGGGGGTACTTCCTCTTCCTCTGAAGTGTTTGGGAGATGAAAAGCTGAACGCTTCCACGGGACATTGTGGAGATGGTTGGTGACCCAGGTGGTGGTGTTGCTGACAGATCGTCTGTTTGCGGGGTGGCAGGTGCCGGTATCACTACAGAGGTGGATGGAGAGGCCGAGACTGCAGCAGAAGAGGAAGCAGGAGGAGCCAGAGACCTTTCTTGGTTTTGAAGGTGTCTACTCCACTGCAGCTCGTGCTTTGCACTTAGATGCCTGATCATGCAGGTTGTGCTCAGGTTTAGAAGGTTTATGCCTCGCTTTAGGCTCTGATTGCACAGGGTGAAAACCACTGTCATTAGCACATTTTCTGAAGAACTTCCACGCTAGAGAACTCCTTTGAGCTGGCTTTGGTGCGCTCGGTCCCTTGCTGCATTGGGCAGTAGAAGGCATAGTGTCTAGGGCACGGCCGCTCCGCTTCTGCACCCTGCTCCCTTTTCTGCTGTGCTGGTGGCTCTGTGCAACCACCACCTCTTCCTCCAAACTACTCAGGTCACCTGCATAACCTTCATTCCATGTGGGGTTGAGGACCTCATCGTCCTCCACATCATCTTCTACCCATTCTTCACCCCTGCCCTCCTTGTCGGTCTCCACAATTCTGAGTGCCGCAGTAGTTGGCACCTGCGTTTCGTCATCATCGGAGACGTGCTGCGATGGTCCTTCCATGTACTCATCTTGAGAAATAAGTGGTTGGGCATCGCTGCACTCAATCTCTTCCACTTCTGGGGCAGGGCTAGATGGATGGCCCTGCAAACCGTGCTAAAAGAGTCATCAAAAAGAAGAAGAGACTGCTGCATGACTTGGGGCTCAGACTGCTTACCTGATTTGCAAGGGGGTGAGGTGAAAGACGGTTGGACATTGGCTGCAGGTGCCAACTCTGACCTTTCTGCAGTAGACTGGGTGGGAGATAATGTGAAAGAACTGGAGGCACTGTCAGCAACCCAATCTACTATCGCCTGTACTTCTTCTGGCCTCATCACTTCTAGAGGCGCATGATGCCCTACCAAATACTGCTGCAGGTTCTGTCACCTACTCACACTTGAGGAAGGTTTTTCACTTGTGCGTGTAGCTGGCACAGATCGACCACGTCCTCTCCTTGCAACAGGAGCTCTACCAGCAGCACCACGACCCAGACCACGGCCCCTATTTGACAGTCTCCTCATATTTCTGTCATTTATGATCTTGGTGTTTATTGAATAGCGGAACAAAACAACAACAGTATCGCACGGGTGTATCTCACAGTCAAATATGCAAACTATGCCGCAATTTAATTTTTTTTACCCCAAAAGGGTGTTTATTAAATAGCGGAATAGAAAAACAGTATACAAATACAACAGGTGTATCTCACAGTGAAATATGCAAAGTATGACGCAAATTTAATTTTTTTCACCCCAAAAGGGTGTATATTGAATAGGGGAATAGAAAAAAGGATATAAAACGGTGTATCTCACACGTACAAACAGAGACTAGGCCCTGATTAGAATTTTTTGTACCCTAAAGGCAGGATGAGGATGATGAGTAGGAGGAGTTCGGAACAGGAGGCAAACTGAAGCGCCCTGCAATCCTCGGCGGTGGAAGGAGATGCGCCAAACACATTTAAAAAGGTGTATCTCACATGTACCGATACAGACTATGCCGTAATTTAAATTTTTACACTCAAAAAGGGTGTATATTGAATAGCGGAATAGAAAAAATTTTATAAAACGGTGTATCTCACACGTACAAACACAGACTAGGCCCCGATTACAATTTTTTGTACCCTAAAGGCAGGATGAGGAGTAGGAGGAGTACGGAACAGGAGGCAAACTGAAGCACCCTGCAATCCTCGGCAGTGGAAGATGCGCCCCAAAAGATTGGAAGGTGTATCTCACACGTACCGATACAGACTATGCCGCAATTTAATTCTTTTTACCCCAAAGGGTGTAGATTGAATAGCGGAATAGAAAAAATTTTATGAAACGGTGTATCTCACACGTACAAACACAGACTAGGCCCCGATTACAATTTTTTGTACCCTAAAGGCAGGATGAAGATGAGGAGTAGGAGGAGTTCGGAACAGGAGGCAAATTGAAGCACCCTGCAATCCTCGGCGGTGGAAGATGCGCCCCAAAAGATTGGAAGGTGTATCTCACACGTACCAATACAGACTATGCCGCAGTTTAATTATTTTTACCCCAAAGGGTGTAGATTGAATAGCAGAATAGAAAATATGATATCAAAAGGTGTATCTATCTCACACGTACAGACCCAGACTAAGCCCTGATTACTATTTTTTGCACCCCAAAGGCAGGATGAGGAGTAGGAGGAGTTTGGAACAGGCAGGAGGCAAACTGAAACACCCTGCAATCCTCGGCGGTGTAAGATGCGCCCCAAAAATTGGAAAGGTGTATCTCACACGTACCGATACAGACTATGCCGCAATTTAATTCTTTTTACCCCAAGGGTGTAGATTGAATAGCGGAATAGAAAATATGATATAAAATTGGTGATTTTTCAATAGCACATGTGAACACAGCAGTGTCTTATGTCAGTCAGCTCTGCTGCAGGCTCTGAATTGAAAAAAAAAAAAGAAAATTCCACTTTAAGTATTGTAATTTTTAAATAGATTAGTACAGATTATCCCACAATTTAATTTTTTTTAAACCAAACGGGTGTATATTGAATAGTGGGATAGAAAAAAGTGTATAAAATTGAAAATCACTCAATAGCACATGTGAACACAGCAGTGTCTTATGTCAGTCAGCTCTGCTGCAGGCTATGAAGGGAAAAAAAAAGAAAATTCCCCTTTAAGTTTGTCATTTTTAAATAGATTAGTACAGACTATGCCACAATTTAATTTTTTTTTAACCCAAAAGGGTGTATATTGAATAGTGGAATAGAAAAAAGTGTATAAAATTGAAAAGCACTCAATAGCACATGTGAACACAGCAGTGTCTTATGTCAGTCAGCTCTGCTGCAGGCTATGAAGGGGAAAAAAAAGAAAATTCCCCTTTAAGTTTGTAATTTTTAAATAGATTAGTACAGACTATGCCATAATTTAATTTTTTTAACCCAAAAGGGTGTATATTAAATAGTGGAATAGAAAAAAGTGTATAAAATTTAAAATCACTCAATAGCACATGTGAACACAGCAGTGTCTTATCACAGTCAGCACTGAAGCAAAAACGCTGCACACAAGTGACTGATAAAAATAGATTTTTTTCTCCCTCCTCCTCCTCCTCAGCGGGCTTAACTGAGGGCAAAAAGATTGTGTTCTTTGCACCACCCCCCACACAGCAAAATCGATGTAGAACACTGACCCTGCCTATTCTCTAGCCTGTCCCTAATATGATCGATAAGATCGTTCACTGGCACTGCACAACCTCCCACACAGCAAAATCGATGTAGAACACTGACCCTGCCTATTCTCCAGCCTCGCCCTAAAATGCTCTAATAACTCTCCCTGCCTGCACTCCGAACTGACCCTGCATTCTTTTCGGATAAAATTTTTCACAGAATCACTGTCTTTCCCTAATCAGCAGCCAGCACGTATGATGTGTGCTCTGTCCCTAAACTACAGCAGAATGACGCAGCGCGCTGGGGCTCTCGAACTTATAAAAACATGGTCACATGTTTCAGATGGCCAATCACAGCTACTAATACATTAGTAGGCATGGCTGGGATGGCTTAAGGCACACCAGTTAAACGCTTGTTGATTGGCTGTTGAAAGCCTGCCATTAAAAGCGCGCCATTACATACAAAACAGGAAATAAAATGACCAAACACGGATTTTAAACCCGAACATACAGTAAAGTTTTCAGGTCCGTGTTCGGGTAACAAAAGTCCAATTATTCGGTACGAACACGAATAATACAGTCCGTGTTCGTTCAACACTACCTGTGATTATATATAGCAGGTGCTGATCTGCGGGTACCACAGACTTGATGTCTGTTGGCATCTGCCAATCATCCAGCACAGAGGCAGAACGGCAGTATGCCTATGTAAACAAGGCAGATCACCATTCTGACAGGAAAGGAGAGAAGGCATGGATCCTGTATTCCTGGAAAGCAGGGACATAGATCCATGCCTTCCCCTAGTAAAATATCCTTACACACTGTAAAAAAAACACTGGCTAGGCACACAATTAACCCATTCCCCCTGATGTTAGCCCCTTCCCAGCCAGTGTCATTAGTACAGTGACAGTGCATTTTTTTAGCACTGATCGCTGTATTCGTTTTAGGTTTTTTATTTTAGTATTAGTATTGGGTTCCCACAAACTGTCAAAAGTGTCAGTTAGTGTCTGACTGTCAGCAGCAATATCACAGTCTCACAATAAGTCGGCAATCGCCGCCATTTCTAAAATTATCTAAAATTATCTAAAAACAAGATTAAAAAATAAATAAAAATATCCCATAGTTTGTAGATGCTTTAACTTTTGCGCAAACCCATCAATATACGCTTATTGGAATTTTTTTTACCAAACATATGTTGCAGATTTCATATTGCCCTAAACTGATGAAGAAATTCGATTTTTAAAACATTTTTGGATATGTTTTATATCAGAAAATACAAAATAATGTTTTTTTTTTAAAATTGTTGGGTTTTATTTTGTTTATAGCGCAAAAAATAAAAATCTCAAAGGTGGTCAAATGCCACCAAAAGAAAGCTCTATTTGGGAAAAAGGACATAAATTTAATTTGGGTACAGCGTTACATGACAGCACAATTGTCAGTTAAAATAGCGCAGTGCTGTATCGCAAAAAGTGACCTGTCATGAAGGGGGGTGGGGGTAAATCTTTTGGAGGTCAAGTGATTAAACTACAAGTTCCAGAGGGCTGAAAGATCAAAGGAATTCTAGTCAAGCAGAGAAATTGGACTGTCCTGGGAGGGCTCGCTCTCTTGGGACATGGGCTTCAGGGCTGCAAGAGCAGGAGGCTATTGCTCCGGGTGCTGTTAGCGGGCACCGTGGCCTATGCAGAGCTGGGACCTCTCCCCCCGAGGTCTGAATCCCTGATTGGGACAACAACCCTTGGCCAGTCAGGCACCTCACAACTCGCTACAAACATTCAAGAGCCTGCGCAGGGACTTCTTGCCTTCCAGAACCCGTGTATCGACTGAATTGGTGAACGGGCAGAAGCCCATCTTATCTTTGACACTGTTCTCACGGACACTGCATGGAGACACCATAACATCAGACCAATGGGAGGATTTTTGCTGGGAAAATATAACACCTTTTACATTCAGCCTCATGAACCTGTTATTACCTTGTAACATCTCTGGGCCCCCACCATAGCTAGCTGAAGATCAAGGATACCCACACTTCAAGGACCTCATTTATTTAAAAGAGACTATGCTCACAGAACTTGTAGCAGAATATAACTTACTAACTGTTACACTACTATTTATTAAATAATAACCCCTTTACAGACGTGTTATTTTTTTTTACTTTTTATTTCTTATGGCATGAGGGCCTAGAGGGAGGGGACTGACTAAAAGTCTCCTCTTCCCCCTCTTGTTCTGGGGGGCCATAAATCCCTTCTACAGTAAATTCATTATAGGCATTTGACTTACTGTTATTGTTATTTATTTGTGTGTCCCTGTGAATTCATTTTACTGCATTATCACTCAACTTGTGTTACTCGTGTGTTTGTTATAGTCTGTTTGACTTAATATCCCAGTAAAGTGTTAATTTGCAAACCTTACTAACTTTGTTTTTGTTTTGCATTTTATGTCTTCTTTAAATATGTCAAAACCCAAAGTGTCAGAGGCGGTGCGGAGCTTGCAAGGTCTGGACAACCAGTGGGTCAAACAACTTCCTGTGGCCCTTGCGGGGGTAGTGCTACATAGGCAGAGCATACAAAATGGAATACAGTTATACTGTATACAGAATGTACAAATTCTTTTACATTGACCAACCCCGATCCTTCTTGGCTGCAGTTCAAAAAACGTATCCGACTTTGGCACAATGTCATATTATAGGTTAAATGCTTCTAAGTCATATATCATAGAACTTAGTTTACATACCTCCTCTAAAAATATCTTTCAAAGCGGACAACATAAATTACCTGGAAATTAGGCTCACAAGAAGTTCTGCCTCTTTATTCCTAGCAAATTATGTTCCCTTTTTACAATATTTGCAAAATGATTTATCCTACTTACCCAAATTCTGATTGATTGATTGAGGATGGATTTACATCGAGGGACACAATTTTTTTTATCAAACTGTTTCCTGTGTTTCCTATTTTTTTTACACTTTTTTGGTGAATGGGTAGGGGTAAAAACCTATTGACATGCGGGAGGGGGGGGCGGGATCTTTGGGACTCCTTGTTAAAAGGGGGCTTCCAGATTCTGATAAGCCTCCCACCCACAGAGCCCCACAACCACAGCCCAGGGTTGTCGGGAAGAGGCCCTTGCCTCCATCAACATGAGGACAGGGTGCTCTGTGGGGCAAACCAAAGCACCATCCCCATAATAAGGGCAAGTGGCCTGGTATGGTTCAGGAGGGGGGCCGCTTACTTCTCCCCCCCTTTCCTGCATGCTCGGGAAAGGGTCTGGTATAAATTTTTGGGGGGGCCCTCTGCCATTTTTTTTTTAATTTTGGTGTGGAGTTCCCCTTAAAATCTATTCCAGACCCAAAGGGCCTGGTATGGATTTTGGGAGGACCCCACACTGTTTTTTTTTTTTCAATTTTGTCGTGGAGTTCCCCTTAAAATCTATACCTGATCCAAAGGGCCTGGTATAGATTTTTAAAGGGACCCCATGCCACTTTTTTATTTAAAATTCTGTCATAGGGTTCCTCTTAACCATTTAAATACAGGGCACTTTCACCCCCTTCCTGCCCAGATCAATTTTCAGCTTTCAGTGCTCATTGGCATCTATGGGAAATCTTGGTCAGCTTGACAAGGCACAGCTCCCTGTCTTTACCATTTCCATCTATGGGAAATATTGGTCAGATTGACATGACACTACTCCCAGTCTAACATTGGCGACTATGGAAAATCTTGGTCAGCTTGACATGGCACTGCTCCCGAACCGTAAGTGACAGGGACATCAAACTTGGGGAGCACCTAGAGGGGACACAGGACTACAACATATCTATACATTTTAAATGTGGGGTATGCCTGTACACTACACTGATTGCACTAAACTGTCTGAACACACTATCCACTAACTACCTGCCAAATCTCTATTGTCACACACTATACATGGCTGCCATGTAAGCAGCAGCCTAACATAATGTGGGGCATGGGCTTAGCCTCTGAGCCAAGATTAGCCAAAGGCACTCTGCCTTTGGCCAATCATGGCTCTCACAGCACATTGTGCTGAGACTGGCCAAAGCACACAGGTCAGGTGCATCATTTGGCCAATCCTCAGCAATCAATGCACTGCAAGAGTGCGGTGCATTTTGGGGTGCTCATCAGCAGGCGAACTTCCCGCTGAGCACCCCATTTGTTTGTGTCTTCAGTGAAATGCAGAGATGCAGCCCCATACTTGCAAGGAACCTCCACTATGCTTCACTGTTGCCTGAAAACACTTATTGCTATGCCACTTTCCAGCCCTTCGGGGGAACAAACTGCCCCCTGCTACAGCCAAATATCTCATACTTTGACTCATCAGTCCAGAGTATTTTCTGCCATTTTTATGAACCCAAATTCTTATGTTCTCTTTAACTATTCAAGTAAAATAGCACACCTATATCTGGAGTTTAGGATAAACAGCATGCAGCAGCCCAATGTAACTATGCAGCTGTGGATGAGATCCAGCCAGGAGAGGGAGAGGCGCCAGAAGGACATGCAGCAGATGGAAAGCTTGTTTAAAACCGGCCCAGTCAATTAACTGGTGGACTGAGCAGCAGCATGCATGGCCATGTGGGAGAGGATGCCAGCTGTCAGAGCCGAATAGTGATGTTGGTTTGACAGCTGTCAAAAACAGACCAATGGTGTGCAAGTGGGTAGGTTGCTACATGATTCTGGGGATCTGCCCTTTCTCAAGCCTTTGAGCTGGATCAAGATCAGGCTTAGGTGAGTATTTGGAAGGGGGGAGGGGCTACTGTTAAAATACTTTTTACCTTTCCATTCAGGCTACGGTGACTGGGTGGGGGGCCTTGCGACAGGTATCTGGGATCCCAACCTTACCTAAGGAACTTACATTTGCCTCATACGAACTTCTTCTCCCCTCGTTGCATTGCCCCCGCTGCAACATCCCGCGCTCCCTTACATACTCCCAATTTCTATCTTCTACTCATTCGTCCGATTTCTTTTTTTGGCACAACTGCGTCATTACCACCTTAAATTTCCTAACACGCGAATATATGTATCTCAGGAGGTTTGGGAATATCTCACTTCGGGGACTTCCAAATCTAGGGGGTTGTCATGGTTCTACAGAATTCTGACGCACCCCAGAGACCAGCCCAAATCGACATGTATGCTGAAATGGGAAAGAGATCTCAATTCGGAATACTCTAATATCGATTGGCAGGCTGCTATCAAATCCTGCTTTCAATATACGCATTGCACCAATCATTGGGAGGGGGCGCTTAAACTTCTAAATAGGAGCTACCTCACCCCATCAAGATTGGTGCATATGTTTAAGGATGCTTCGGATTCCTGTTGGCGGGAATGTGGGGCCAGGGGTACTATACTCCATATATTTTGGGAGTGTAGACGATTGAGGAGCTATTGGGTGGCAATCTTTGCTTTGGTGGCCTCAGTTACAGGACTGAAACTTCCGCTGTCGCCTTCATTGGCCTTACTAAATTTGGGTATTCGTGCTATTCCGAAAGAGCATAGATGTATTATTTCCCATATCTTCATGGCGGCCAGAGTGAATGTGGCGGCGGCATGGAGATCTACCAAACTTCCCACTGTTTACAAAGTTATCATCCGAGTGAGGGTAATACACTCATATGAAAAACACTTTTCTAGTTTGGGAGATAATCTCCCAACCTTCAAGCAGCAGTGGAGGGGGTGGCAGACGAAATACCCTAGTTGAGAGAGAACACATTAGATTGTGATATGTAATTGGTGATTGTTGACTGAACACTGGAGGCATTGTTTGTTTGGACTGTCCAGTTGATAGTCTACTAGTTTTAAAATGTGACTGTTATCGTTTTTCTTATTATTCTTGCAATGTACCTCAAGGGCCTGATCTGTCCTCTGCTCTCTGGACGGTGAGGGTAGGGAGAGAAATGTGTTGAGCTATGGTTTAAGGGGGGTCCTCTGAAGATCCAACGGGAGATTGGTTGGGGGGGCCGGGAGGCGCCGACACAGTATGCTCCCAGTGGGGTGCCGGGCCTCGCGAGCGTTCAACCTCGGCCTTAAGTGGCGCCCTGGCTATGGAATCTTGTGTAACCCTGGAGCCCCCCCGGAGCTCCACTAGAGCCTTAGGGTACCCTGTACAATTTACGGTATATGCTATGGTTTATCATTTCACTGTTCTGATCTTTGTACATGCTGACGGAATATGTTTGTTGTATGTTGAAAAACTTTAATAAAAAACTATTGAAATGAAAATACTTTTTACCTTAATGCAGAGAATGTATTAAGGTACAAAAACTTTTTACCTTTACAACCACTTTAAATTGTGTTATGAAATATATAGACTGATTAATGACAGTTTACAATGAGGGAAAAGAACAGCATAATTTATTATCTTGTAAATATGAAGGCATGCTTGATATGCTATCATTTTCTTTTTCATTTTGTCACCTAAATATCATGCATATAATTTTTTTTTTTTTTTTGCTAATAATGTTTTTTATTGAGTATTCAACAGAGTAAACAGGACCGTAATGTACATCAGTAATAACAAGAAGACAAGGTACAGAAAACAGCATACATTAGCGCCCAACTGGGGGGGAGTAGAGGGGAGGGGGAGGGGGGGGGGAAGGGTGCTGTTCCACAACAAGGAAAATGTACATGCAATTTATAGCTACAGTATCAACAATAAACCGAGTTCAAAAAGCTGGACTACTGAGTCACCTAACTCTTGAGCAAGTACCACCAGAGCCAAGAGGTACACAAGGTATTAATGCTAAAGAGAAGTGGGAGGCGGGAGGGGACAGCGCCCCCCCCCTGATGTGGCCCCCAAATGGGAACATATTCGCCACAGGGAGGAGCACCGTCCCACCCCCGACCCCCCAAGTACTCAAGGGTAAGACTGTTTTGAGCCTATCTAGGAACATATTTCCAGTATTTCCAATCGTCATCAAATTTAGAGAGAGTCAGGGCGTTGACTGCCAACGCCCATTCACACAGGTAGTTCTCATTAACTAATTTGATCAGGTCAGTGAAGCACGGGATCACCAGGGATCTCCAGTTTCTGAGTAGTAGCGTCCTGGAAGCTAATAAAATGTGTGTGACCATGCTCCGAAAACACTTATGATAGCCGTCAATGTCAATGTTCAGCAGGGCCATAGCTTTCCTGGGTGGGTGGAGGATACCTGTACATTCCGCTATACAATGAAATATCCGGGACCAGTAGCTAGTGAGTGAAGGGCACTCCCAGAGTATATGTGTCAACGTGCCCGTACCACCACACTCTCGCCAGCACTGATCAGAGACCCCGGGGAATATCTTCGAGAGTCTGATGGGGGTGTAGTACCATCTATTAGAAATCTTGAGCGTCTGTTCCCAATGTGAGGTACAGTGGGAGTATCTGTAAGTGGACACAAAGGCTCGGGACCACTGCTCAGGGGTAAACGCGCAGGCCAGATCCCTCTCCCAGCGCAGCATAGGAGATGTTTTGGAGAGATGGGGCCCTCTCAAAAGGCATTCGTAAAAGAGTGATATGCCTTTGCCCCGTTTGACCACACTGAGCAGGTAGTCCCATACACCTTGGGGAAGGGGTCTAGATGTCATGGGGTGCTTGGACAGGAAGCTGTGTACCCAGAGCACCGTGAATGTCAAGGTGTCAGGAATCTAGTAGGTCTGCATCAAGGAGGATGGGGAGCAGAGGGAACCCGACAGGAAGAAGTGGGATAGCGTAGTCAGTCCCTTCATTTGCAATTGAGACAGGTTAAGGATGGGTAGGTGAGCCCCTAGGATGTCCAATGGCAGGGAAGTTGATTCGTAGGGTACCAGTCCTGCCCGATCCCCCTGAGCCGCTACCAGCCTATGCCACGCCATAAGGGAGGCCCGCTTAGGAGGGGAGATTCTGGAGAGACTCCAGGGGGTCCAGAGGTCACCCAGGAGGAGGAGGTGGAGGTTCCGAGTTGGCGACAGATGTCTCTCGATCTGCGTCCAGGGGAAGTCGGTAGAGTCAAGAAACCAGGGCCTGAGCTGGTCCAGTCTAGTCGACCAGTAGTAGAGAGAGATGTCGGGCAGCTTCGCTCCACCCAGACACTTAGGTTGCGTCAAGACAGAGGTAGCTACCCGAGCACTCTTTCCGCACCAAATAAAGTGGCGCATATCTCTAGTTAAGGCGTCAAGACATGTCTTAGGGAAGATCAAGGGGACTGCTCTAAAGATGTAGAGGATTTGGGGTAGTATTGACATCTTGTACGCTGCCATCCTACCACTCCAAGATAGCTCAACTTTGGCAATTGAGGCCATCTCTTTGGTAGTCTTCTTGAGGAGAGCATCAACGCCGAGAGGAGCGACGAGATTCGGGGGGTAATGTTGATACCCAAGTACGGAATGTATTCATTTGTCCAGGGGTATGGGAAAGAGGACTGGAGATTCGCAAGCGTACGTTCATCTATACCTAAGTTGAGCGCCAGGGACTTAGTCGTGTTGACTTTGTGGTAGGAGACAGCCCCATAATCAACCAGAATGCAGTGTACTACTGGGAGGGACTGCAAGGGTTTGGTGAGGATCACTACAATGTCGTCCGCAAAGAGATTCACCGTGTGTGTCACATCGCCGACTCGGAGGCCCACCACCCCGCTATGTGACCTAATGGCCTCCGCCAGGGGCTCAATCATCAAATTGAAGATCGAGGGAGAGAGAGGACACCCCTGGCGGGTGCCATTTGAGATGCTGAACGGAACCGATGTCGTACCTGAAGTGAGAACCTGAGCGGAAGGACAGGAATACAACGCAAGGATCGGTGAGAGAGACGGGCCAGAGAAGCCAAACTTCTCCAGCGTCATCCTCATGAACAACCAATTGACCCTGTCGAACGCTTTCTCTGCATCCAAGGTGAATGCATATAAATTAATAGGGATAAGCTTCAGGTTCAGGTTGAACATTAGTTTGATCCAAATCCAGCCTTTTCTTATTTAGATAAACAAGTAGATTCCATGTTAAAGACCCGTGGCCTAAAAAGATTTCGGAGAGGGGGGCACAGACTCACTATCGCCCCCCCCCCTCTTTTATGGTCAGCCAGGCTGTATCCCCAGATGATTTTTTAGGGGGATCTAACACCATTTGTTTTCTAAAAGGGTCATTACAGAATTTTAAAAAACTGGCAACTTAAAACTCATAAAAGACCATTATCTAGCTGGACAGGAAGGGAAGGAAAGTGAGCGTGCACCTCAATATTGGGAGGGAACTTTGTTAAAGGATGGCATTGTCTCCCACATTGCAAGGAACCTTAATCCCATGTTGAGGGGACAAGAGTCTGCAAGGGGGTGCTTATCTAAATCTAAATGACCCATTTAACTCTTTTGCTACCAGGTCCTATGCTGTCCTTCAAGCCTCAGGTAGCCAGACTATTTTTGCCATATTTCCCTTTTTTATCATACATTTTCTGAAAAAACAGGAGCAGTAGAATAAAAAGATGGTGCTGCCAATTTCGTAGGTCCCATAACAGTTGCTCAAAAGTTTATTAAACCTATATTTTCAATATAAATACACTAAAATCATTACTAACGCACACAAGCACAATATTACTTACAAAATTACTACCAAATGTAATATAAAAAAAAATAAAAATCTGTGCAAATTTTAAATTGTGCCTTATTGAGTAATGGTGAAAATCTAAGTTATGCAAAACTGTAAATAGGAAGCTGA
This sequence comes from Pelophylax lessonae, assembly GCF_965119305.1. Lineage (NCBI taxonomy): Eukaryota > Metazoa > Chordata > Amphibia > Anura > Ranidae > Pelophylax > Pelophylax lessonae. Next base: position 431,874,899 of record NC_138772.1, on the reverse strand, counting down.
AGGTTTTAAATTTTCATTTACAGCTATCAGCATTTGTAAAACACCCCACAACCTGTACATTTTATGAAAGCAAAGGACAGGTAGAATAAAAAGATGGTGCTATCAACTTTGTAGGTCCCATGATAATTGCGCAAAATTGTAACAAAATTATATTATTGATAAAAATACACTCAAATCATTAATCAGCGCTCACATTAGAATTAAAAAATCCCTACAAAATTCCTACTAAAATAAAATCGAAAACTGTATTGGGTAAATAAATAAATATTTGTAAATTTAAAATCTTGCCTTTTTGCAAAACGGAAAAAAAATCAAAGGTATGCAAATTGTTAAATAACAGCTTATAGTATGAATCTGTAGGTTGACTTTACCGTATGTGTTGAGGTAACATCCAATCTGCAATGCTGTGTCTGAATTGTGATAGAATGATACAGGCATACATTTTATCAGAATGCTGGTTATTAAATGCTCAGCAATGCATCACAACATGCAGCCTCATATAGTGATACGTTCATGTAATGAAGAAAAAAAAAAAACACTGTGATGTATTGTAACAATGCACTGCAGCAAATGTGCACAATGCACATCAGCAACACCTGCACATTTATACACAATTGAATATGCATTAACAGTTTTGCCTTAGGGAAGTCTACTTATTTTAATGAGATGCATAAATTATACTTATTTATTAAATGCAGTGCACCAAAACACATGGTAATAGCTGTTGTGGTGCATTACAAAGTATGTGTGGTAGCAGGGTGTTTTGGGGTGCAATTAACAATAATCAATGGCACCACAGCGCACCAACAAGAACACTAATTTTTTGCTTTTGCACAATATCATGCATATTCACACATCATACTGATATGAATATAGAGTTGTTCCTTTATTTACTTTTGAAAAAGAGAAAGATTTGAGGACAGGGTCCTTGATCACTTTCTCTATTGCAGCCTCAGCTGAATTCAGTAACACTTTACCAGGAAGTCCCCTGTTCATTCACAAAGAAAGAAATGGTAAACATGAATAACCATTCATGTTTACTATCTCTGTATTTATGAATGATCACCAGGTGATCAACATAAGAACAGGCAAAGAATCAGTAAATATCCACTACCCTGAACATCTGGATCCATCGGCACTATTCTCCAACACATAGCCCACGGTCTCTGGTGCTAAAATCAGGAGAAGCAGGAGATTGGCGAAACCAGTGGGCTCTGCAAGGGACATTAAATTAGGTTGTTTTCCAATACCCACCTGTCACTTGATTCCCCTTGCTGTGGGTTGGCTGCATCTCCCTTGCGCAGGCAGAAAAAGAAGAGGAGGGGATTGAAGGACATGAGGAGAGTCAGGCTGTGCAAGAGACATAGCATTTATCTGCTGGGACCAAGAAAGGAGATGTTGGTAGGCGGGTAGCAATGATGGTGTCGGAGAAAGCGTCTCTTCTATTCATGAGAGTCATGAGAGTCAGAAAAATAATTCTGCTAAAGGCTCTTTAATGCTGGAGCAACCGCGAGCTTATAACAGAGTGATAAATGCAGCCAAAGTGAGGCATGCTGACGTGGCCAACGTTTGTGGCAACGAAAAGGTTTAAGGGGGTAAATATCTGCCCCCCCCCCCCCAAGTGAATGTGAAGAGGTTGTATTATTGGAAAATAAATAAATAAAAAATGTTCCCTGATGTAAATCCAAAATCAATCACATTGTCCATCAACATTGATTAACGTCAGTCACAGTGACATTTTTTTTGCATTGGTACATGTCCTTCATGGCAAATTAGCCTTTTGGGTTGTAGAACATCTAGTAATCTTATCTTTCCACAGTTCACTCAATACTAGATAGCAATAGAAAAAGACAAGCATGTCTCATTCCATTTTAAGCTAATTTATGAAAAATGTTATATTTTAATGTAATCCAATGGTCTTTCTTAAATTACAGTTTATTATTCAACTATCTTTTAAGAGACCTTGTTGCTTTTTCTATGCAGAGCAGAATGACAGTGTTTCTGCAATATATATTTACCCTACAAGTGCTTCCCTGCTGGTCCTTTCCTCTTTACAGCCATACCTCTGCCCTTCCAGGAGTGGAGGAGCGGGGGCTGACTGGCAACTTTCAGCCGGGGGGACAAGTACAATCCAGAGGTCCATGGTGCAGCGACTCGGCCCCCCTCCCACTCTCCCTTTTCCTGGCCTCCTTTTGACCCCCATTCCAAGCCAAAGCTCTGTTCCAGGTACTCTCTAACCACCAGCAGAATCCGGGTTTCCAACCTGGCCAGCAGGGGCCGGTTGGGGGGAGCTGGGACAGCTCGGTTGGGGCTGGCCAGGGGAGAGTCTCCAGTGGGGCATGGAACTGGCCTCTGATCAGACACAGTTTACAATATCCATGCTGGGGGAGGGGGGGTGCTGTGCTCTGTCCTTGTCTTCATCCTGCATTTAATAGGTCAGCAGTGGGAATTTTTTTCTTTCTTCTCTTCACCAGGAATAATTTAGGCATGTCTGTAGCAGAAGCGGTGCAGCCTTTTTACAGGGTGTCAGAGTGGCCCAGGGGGCAATTGCCTCCCTGGCCCAGTCCTCCCCTGTGGAGGAGCTTGTGATCCTCCTTGAGATTCCTGTGATATTCCTTGTATTTAGCAGCCCAACTGCTATACCTCCAAGCACCATCACATGAAAGTGATATTTCTACTGATATAACACTTAGGTTGCCAACACCAGTCCTTTCAATGTTTGCTGAAGAGAAGAAGAGGAATGGCAAAGGATCACTGGTAAGATGCTATAGGGGCAGTATAAAAGACGTTTATAAAGAAGTAATGTCCAGCACTGGCATCTCATTAAGAGAAAATACCATATAATCTTTTGCTGAAGTGTTTACATCTTTCTACTAAAATAATTTAGTCTATGGTATAGCATTTTTCTCATAATTACATTGGTCCAGCTTGGACCAATGCAAGCATTATATGACATGCCTGTGGGATCACTGTAGAAGCTGGAAATCACTGTAGTGGGTACCAATACTACAGTGATCTCCACTAGCTTCCTGGTCCCACAGTAAGTGGCTACTCTGCTGCCTTGTGAGCAGTTGCTGGCTTGGCACGTGTGCCATTCAGGGAATATTTGACATGGGACTCAAAAGATAGTGAAGGTCACTGTAGAACAATCATTTCCATCTTTCACTGTAATCACACAGATATGGCACATACTTATTTACATTGGTCCAAGCTGGACCAATGTACAGTAACTATATAAAAATTGCCATACCTAAATGTCAGCTTTATATGTAGTAATAAGTAGTGATGGGCCGAACACGCACCAGAACATCTCGAACAGGGAAAAAGTTCTAGCGAACATGCAAACTCGTTTAAAGTCTATGGGGCACGAACACGAAAAATCAAAAGTCCTCATTTTAAAGGCCTATAAGCAAGTTATTGCCATAAAAAGTGTATGGGGACCTGGGTATTGCCCTGGGGGACATGTATCAATGCAAAAAAAGTTTTATAAAACAATCGTTTTTACAGGAGCAGTGATTTTAATAATGCTTAAAGTGAAACAGAAAAAAATGAAAAATTCCTTTATATATCATGCGGGGGGGTCCTCTTAATGTACCGGCAAAGTGGCGCATTTATATGATGTATGTAGCCCGTTGCAGCAATACTGACAAAGGAAAAAATGTAATTTGAACTTGCTCGCGGCTGGAATGTTTTGTCGGTTCCCAGCAATACAGATTTAAAAAAAACATGAAAAAGAGAGCGTTACATCACCTGGGGGCACCGCCCCTTCTGATGTCCTGTGACATCAGAAAGGGGAGGTGCCCCTGGGTGACGTAACCGAGTGGCCCGGCCCCTTGTCTATAAAAGAGCTGTCACAGCTCAAGCTCCAAATTCGGTGGGTACGCCTCCGAAGAGGAGGAAGCATTTTAGATTTTGTTTCTATTTTTCGGGTGCCGCGGGGGACATGATTGACGATGGATTTACATTGAGGGACATTATTTTTTTACTTTTACTTTTGAATAAAGGACTTGTCAAAAACTAGCTTTTGTGTTTATTTTTTTTTTTGTACACTTTTTTGGTGAATGGGTAGGGGTAAAATGTACCCGATACCTATTCACATAGGGGAGAGGCCAGGATCTGGGGGCCCCCTTGTTAAATGGGGCTTCCAGATCCCAATAAACCCCCCACCTGCAGACCCCCACAACCACAGCCAAGGGTTTTTGGGAAGAGGCCCTTGTCCCCATCAACATGGGGACAAGGTGCTTTGGGGGAACCCCCGAAGCACCCTCCCCATGTTGAGGGCAAGTGGCCTAGTATGGTTCAGAAGGGGTGGCAATTGCTTGCCCCCCCCCTCTATCCTGGCCTACCAGGCTGCATGCTCAGATAAGGATCTGGTATGGATTTTGGGGGGAGGACCCCACACCATTTTTTTTATTTTTTGTTGCATGGAGTTCCCCTTAAAACCTGCACCAGACCCAAAGGGCATAGTATAGATTTTGGGGGGGACCCCGTGCCATTTTTGTAAATTCTGTTATAGGGTTACCCTTTCTGCCTAGACCAATTTTCAGCTTTCAGTGCTCATTGGCATCTATAGGAAATCTCAGTCAGCTTGACACGGCATTCTCCCTGTCTTTTACATTGGCGTCTATGGGAAATCTTGGTCAGTTTGGCATGGCACTGCTAACGAACTATAAGTGACAGGGGCACAAAACTTGGGGAGCACTGAGAGGGGACCCAGGACTACAAGATATCTATACAATATAGAATTGGGGTATAACCTGAACACTACACTGACTGCACTATACTAACTCAAAACACTATCCACTAACTACCTGCCTAACCTCTGATATCACACACTATACACGGCTGCCGTGTAAACAGTAGCCTTATATAGTGTGGGGTGTGGACTTAGCCCCTGAGCCATGATTGGCTAAAGGCACCCTGCCTTTGGCCAATCATGGCTCTGACAGGACATTGTGCTGTGCTTGGCCCAAGCATACAGATCATGTGCATGCTTTGGCCAATCATCAGTAATTTATTCACTGCACCAGCGCAGAGCATTATGGGGCACTCATCGACGGGCGAACTTCCCGCCGAGCGCTCCATTTTTACGTTCAACTTGAACATCAAGCCCATTCCTAGTAACAAGTGGTGATTGCAATAGTGTGCCAAATGAACCTTCCCTGTTGTGTCTCTGGATTGTGTATTTCATCTAGTGTGCATGTCTTCTTTAGCTTACTGAATTTTTAGTCTTTTATCTTTATTAAAAATTAAAATATAAGCAATATTATTTAAAAACTGTTTTCTTTTTTCTTTGGAAGTATTTTGGTGCTCAATGAACAGTGTGTTTCTTTTTTATCATTCTTTACTTAATGTTAATTTCAAAGAAATGTTTTTTTTTTTTATTTTTTTTACAAAAATTATAACAGAAGCAATATTTCACAAGTACACAGGGGTATTGTAAAACATAAGTAGGAATGCATACTCCAGGAAGTATAACTTGTGTCCATAACTCTTGTACAGTGTAATTGCAGCTGTATATGGAGAGTAGATAGAAAGAGGAAAAGTAAAGGAAAAAGAAAAGGAGGGGGGAGGGTAGGAGAAATTAAAATGAAAAGGAAATGATGGGGAGAACAGAAATTCTCAACCATAAAGAAAGAGAAAAGATGTACAGGGAGTGAAAAGACAGAGAGACAAAGAAAAAGGAACAAGAGAATAGTGTTATTCTAATATTTTGCACCAATGTCCAGAGGCCAGTACCACCCCCATCAGATGTCCTTAGCTTACAGTTATTGCAAAAATAAGATTCAAAACTCAGAAACCATAAGGCCTAAAAATGCAAGATCTCAGGGGGTTAAGGACAAAATTCAAATCAGAAGGGGCGACCATGTGGGGAGGAAGGAGGATGAGGGGAGTATTGGAATAATAAGGGAGAGAGAGAGGTAGTAGGGGGATGGAGAGAGGGAAACATAAAAAATGAATGTGTAAATGGTGAGCTGCTGAATTCATTGTAGCCAAACACTCATTTTGGAACAGTTGATACGTTTAGTTAACTATTGTGGCCACATTATCCTTGATCGCTTTGTATGTAACTGACATCTGAAATCTTGTCCATGTCTGCCATATTTTATTAAATTGGGTCAGTTTTTCTAACTTATAATGCATAATGAATTCCATATTCTGGTTATAATCTCTTTGTAACACCCATTACTTCACGGTAGAAATCATGGGTAGTCAGTAGTGTATTGGTATTAATGTACATGCAGCATTAATATGATTTCTTAGTAAATGTTTAGCTCAAGGGTGCTCAACCTTTTACCATGTAAGCCCTGGAGGATTTGGCTGCTCAAAGATCCTAGAAATATGATAAATGGGCTTTTTATCATATGTATATCAATATTTTTTATACAGACCTTTTATATTGGTTTTCTTACTACCCTTATGTCTCTATTATCTATCTGATGGTCTGGTGTACAATCTATCAATTTGGAATGTATTTTTTATTTTTAATTTCATTTGTGGATGTATTTTTACCTTTTTTATTTTGTCTCTGGCTGGCAATATGGTTCCTGTTTGTATTTCCTGTTATGGTTGGTAATATGGAGGCTGTTGCTAAGCAATCCATTGTTTACAATAGTATTTAAGGAAGTAAGATGCCTTGTGACTCCATCTTCTTGAGGAAGTCACATGACCAAAGATGAAACTAGTCAGAGGCGGAGTGAAACCAAACAGGAAGTGAAGTTGGAATGTATAGTTAGAAGGTGATGCTGATTTCTTGATTTTTCTTAAGGGGACAACAAGCCATATATCCATGTGCAGGGTTTAAAGTGCACTGTTCCATGTGAGTGCTATTTTTGGGTTTTAATAAAATTTGAATCTTTTAATATGGTAAAACGAGAATATGGCCTTTTTAAGCCTTGTTTGTTGGAGGATCCATCGTATTGAAACAGAAGCAGCTTGTGAAGCAGACAATATCCTATGTTCGTGAATTTGTCCCCCAGGGTGGGAAAGGCTGGTTCATGTGACTCGTTAGTGTTACAAGGTCTCAGGTGTGAAAGAGGAACAGGTGTGTTAAATTTGGTGTTATCATTCTCACTCTCTCATACTGGTCACTGGAAGTTTAACATGGCACATCATGGCAAAAAAAGAATTGTTGCTCTACATAAAGATTGCCCCGGCTATAAGAAGATTGCCAAGACCCTGAAACTGAGCTGCAGCATGGTGGCCAAGACCATACAGCAGTTTAACAGGACAGGTTCCACTTAGAAAAGGCCTCGCCATGGTCAACCAAGGAAGTTGAGTGCATGTGCTTAGCATCAGATCCAGAGGTTGTCTTTGGGAAATAGATATTTGAGTGCTGCCAGCATTTCTGCAGAGGTTGAAGGGGTGGGGGGTCAGCCTGTCAGTGCTCAGACCATACACTGCACACTGTATCAAATTGGTCTGCATGGCTGTGGTCCCAGAAGGAAGCTTCTTCTAAAGAGGATGTACAAGAAAGCCCACAAACAGTTTGCTGCATATAAGCAGACTAAGGACATGGATTACTGGAGCCATGTCCTGCGGCCAAGATAAACTTATTTGGTTCAGTTGGTGTCAAGCGTGTGTGGCGGCAAGCAGGTGAGGAGTACAAAGACAGGTGTGTCTTGCCTACAGTCAAGCATAGTGGTGGGAATGTCATGGTCTGGGGCTGCATGAGTGCTGCCGGCACTGGGAGCTACAGTTCATTGAGGGAACCATGAATGCCAACATGTACTGTGACATACTGAAGCAGAGCATGATACCCTCTCTTCATAAACTGGGCCGCAGGGTGGTATTCCAACATGATAATGACCCTAAACACACCTCCAAGAAGACCACTGCCTTGCTAAGGAACCTGAGGGTAAAGGTGATGAACTTGCCAAGCATGTCTCCAGACCTAAGCCGTATTGAGCATCTGTGGGGCATTCTCAAATGGAAGGTGGAACCCCCCCCCCCCCACAGAAACACACACACACACACACACACACAGTTAGTAAGCACATAGGCATACATTAAACCCTTTGAGCACCCACAGGGTTAACCTCTTCCCTGCCACTGGCATTATTACAGTAACAGTGCATATTTTTAGCACTTATTACTGTAGTAATGTCACTGGTACCCCCAAAAGTGTCAAAAATGTCAGTTAAGGTTCCGATCTGTCCGCTGCAATTTCGCAGTCCCGCTAAAAATCTCAGTTTGCTGCCATTACTAGTAAAAAAAAAAAAAAAAAAAAAACAATAAAAATGACATAAATTTTTCCCGTAGTTAGTAGACGCGATAACTTTTGCGCAAACCACTCAAAATATGCGATTTGTGATTTTATGTAGCAGAAAACAAATTGGCCTAAAATGTTAAAACATTTTGATTTTTACATTTTTAAAAAATTTTTTTTGGAATGTCCTATAGCAGAATGTGAAAAATATTGTTTTTTTTATCGCAATTGTCGCTCTTTTTTCTTGTTTATAGCGCAAAAATAAAAATTGCAGAGGTGATAAAATACCACCAAATTACCTAAATTTAGTTTGGGTACAGCGTCTCACGATCGTGCAATTGTCCGTTAAAATAACTCAGTGCCAAATCGCAAAATAGGGCCTAGTCAGGAAGGGGGTAAAACCTTCCAGGGCTGAAGTGGTTAATGGCTGTGTGTTGAGTTATTTTGAGGGGACAGCAAATTTACACTGTTATACAAGCTTTACACTCACTACTTTACATTGTAGCAAAGTGTAATTTCTTCAGTGTTGTCACATAAAAAGATATAATAGAATATTTACAAAAATGTGAGGGGTTTTCTCACTTTTGTGAGATCCTGTAAATAGATTAAATTTCTCTCCTTCTCCTTCCATCACAAGGCTCTCACAAGATGTATTATGGAAATAAAAGAGAGGTTCCCATAGCGTGATATTGTCTCATTTATTTAAAATTTAAAAGTAAGTACACTTACAAGATAAAAGCAATGTCAGGCTATATTGGCCCTGGTGGACATCGCCACAGCATGTGTTCCAACCACCAGATCTGACATCACTCAGCGGTCCCCTGCTTTACGCATTTCACCCCTCCCACTGGGCATCTTCAGAAGCTCTGCACGGGCACTTTGAAGGCACTACAGGACTTTTATTTAGTGCACTGGCACATATGTAGCACTGTTGATGTATTGATATTTCAACAATATTTTTTAGAAGTTTTTGTATTTGTGGAAGCAGCGCTAGTTCCCCCTATTTTGTTAACATCATATGAGAGTTATAGGCCTACTATTCATGAACTTTTCAATCTTTTCCTCATTTTAATATGTGATGTTTTCCCCTAATACTCAATGAAGCTTGATATCATTTGTAGATTACAACCAACTATTAACTGTGCAAGTTCAGTATATTATTACCTTACCTCAACTTTTACCTTTCAGTTTTCTTTTTTTTTCAAAGCATCAGAACTTATAGCAGCATTTTTTTTAAGATCAGAAATGAGCAATCAAGAATGGTAGCTTTGCACGCCAGAACAGAAGTGAAAAATTAATGTTTATGTGGACCCTAAAGAAAGAGGAGTTTTTTACATAGACAATTAGCAATTGTGTGATGGAAATGTGTGTGTTTTTTTTTTTTGTGTAAAAACAAGACCCTTCCTTATTTAGCTTGCCTGCCAAAGGTAAAGAACCTAATATTTGGCATGTAATTACTTTGTAAATTATCCTTGACTTTCTCACTGGATCATTACTCGCAAACCATTTTAGTAGGATTGTATGAGTGTCTTAGTTCAGATTTTTTTTTCCTCCAAAAATCTAGCAGTTCAATAGGTATTCTAAATGACAAGATCACACTGACTGGCCATAAGTCTGTTTGCCCAAATATATTAAAGACTTAGCCACCTGACATTGAGCTAGAATAAATTCTGCTTAGCCTGACCTTGGTATTTATGGTCATCTTAAAAATGAAATTGAATAAAGACAGGGGGTACACAGAAATCTAAAATGCACATAGCTCACATAAGCATTATTTGAGCTCCAGTTCACTGTTTCAGTGCTTTTTGGGAATGTACTATATATTCTAATTTTTGTAACTGAATTTTTTGTAGAATGTAAATCATGAAATATATTTCACAATGATGCTTTTCTGTTTGACTTTGAACTTCAAACAAGATATTTCATTTTCTGTTAATTATGGATTAAATAGAATTAACTTTTGGCACTGCTAGGAAATATCTTGTGGTGTAAACTATCTTTCTTCACATCTGAAAATGAAATTATAATTGTTTAATTTAGGTAGTGATACTGGAAAAAATAGGAAGATCATTTATTTTTTTATCTCTATTGTGTCTTATATTTGTTTTGCTTTTTCTGTCTATTTAAGTATTTGCATATAAAAACATATGTGGCTATTGACTATATGACTCTTGACCACTATTGTATCCACATGTGTTGTTTATTTGGACTGTTGTAAATAATATCTGTGTGTGTGTGTGTATATGTATGTATATATATATATATGTATATATATATATATATATATATATATATATATATATATATATAAAACACACAGTATATGTAATTCTGAATGTTTATGTATGTATGTATGTATTTATGAGTTTTGGTCAGACATCTTCACTCAGTTGATAAATTATCTTGCAAATTTTCTAGTCTGCTGATCATGGGATCTGTGATGAGCAGTCATTCTCTTTCTTGCTCTAGGCTGCACATTGATCTCTGTTTGAAACTTTAGGAATCAACAACTTCACATAAAACAAGGAATTAATTCCAGGTGTTCTGTAATAAAGCATTAGAAAGAGTTAGTTATGATATCCAGATTTTAGGAGCCTTCACAAGTAAATTGTCGAACTCACTTTTAGGCCTCTTTCACAGGGGCGGTTGTTCTGCCGTTGGTAAAAGCATGTTTTTGTTATCTTGAAATTCCAAGACTCCAAGCACAACGATCACTTGCAGTGTACATTACGATTACTTGGGTTTACATGCGTTTACATGCGGCTGCGTTTAGCTTCGGTGGAATTATTTTGTCATTTCCATAGCAACTATGTTTATTTTTTTTTTGTCCCTTGACAACCCATAGTGCATTTCTGCCCACCCATGTGTCTTTGTTCAGTGCATGTTTCTTTGTTCAGTGAGAGGACTTCAACCTTTGTTTGTTGTTAGTGAACAATTTTAGTTCCCCTGGGGGTGGGACTTTTTAGAGACAATGTAATGGTACTACCAAAGAAATATGTTTAAATTTTAATTTTATTAAACAGATACAAATTCCAAGAGAAACAATAATATCTTGATAAAAACAGTTTAGCAAGCAATAGATGACATGTGCAAAATAAATGAACTCAACCATCCAGTCCAGATAAAGTACCCGACGCGTTTTGAGGTTTTTCCCCTCTTCATCTGGGATAGTTCTGGAATCTTTTCTGTAAGTGTTAAAAAGATATATATAACATAATATCTAAATAATAGCGTTTATCTAGAAACGTCATAGTTAAATTGATATAATGCAATTAAACACAAAATTCTTTACAAAGTAAATGACACTTACATGGTTGGTTGCACACCAAAAAACAGAAAGCTTGATGCTTTAAAAACAGGGAAAAAAGTTGAACCCCAACCGGTTCTGTATATTCAAAGAGTGAGACCTATATAGATGTTGGTATCCCAAACATAGGGAGCTGATGGCAGATGCATCCACAGTACACTCGGAACAACTGGAGTCCAAGAGTGCTTAGCAAAGAAAACAAGATCAAATCATGCCAGAGCTGCAATGTAATAAACATAAGAGGCACACTATCAGTATATTCTGAATGCCTAGAATAGTTGTAACAAGATGTGTACAATCATCATGAATCAATACTAGATAGATATGGTATATTTATATGTTATAGTATCTAAAGAATATGGTTATGTATCATGATGCAGCTGTCCCACCGGCACGGAAGTGATGTCACCGCTGCGTGATTACGCAGGCAGAGACACTAACAGGAAGCGCGATGGACACCAAGAAGGTGTCAGCAGTGGAATAATAGCGCTGCCTGAGAGACGTCCAGAGACGGGAGCCTTCTACCGTGCCGGGTTGGCCGAGTGTATAAGGATGCAAAAGCCCAACCTAATAAACTAAAGGGCATCCAAAGTAATTATCCAAAAAGGATCACATGTCGGAGCTGATGCATAGTAAAAATAAATATTCCCAACAGAGATAAAGTTATAATCTAAGTTATCTTTGGAATATACATTTTGCCTGGAGAAAAAAATATATATGTACCTTCAGTTATTTAAAAAGAAGGCCAATTTAACTCTTTCCAGCATGGGTGGGTAACAGCTGTCCCTGTTTTCTTACATATATTTAGCAGCCATTGTGTGAAGAGGGAAAAGAAGACAGAGAAGCCACATAAGAGAAGCAGGATCAAAACTAAAACTAAGAGATACAATGAAAATCCCTTTCAGGTTTCAAATTAGGGATGGGACTAATGTATGCTTTATTTTTCCATACCTCCTGATCTGAAACCCTCCAGAAATGGCTTGAAGGAGACTGTCTCATTCAAGCCCGGAGGTTCAGTCGCCTTTAAGAAATAAATCCATCTGAGCTCCAGTTGCAGGAGATGTTTATTCCAGTCTCCGCCCCTGAAGCTGGGATGGATGCGGTCAAGAACGAGAAATTTGGGTCTAAGGCCAGAAGGTGCTAAAATTTTGTCACAATTTTTCGCAGATCTTGATGTTGCTGAGAGTAGCCAGTAATTATTCTCAAAACATTGTTAGTTGTACGTGTTTTTGGTGCCAAAAGTTGACTTCTATTACTAGTTAGAGCCTTTTTATATGCTCTTTTTTTAATAGTTTGTTTGAATATCCTCTCAGTGATAGTCTGTCTCGCAGGCCATTAGCTGCTGTATTGAACATGTTAAGGTCAGTGCAATTGCGTCTTAGACGCAAATACTGACCAACAGGAATGGACCGTATTAAGGGTTGGGGGTGGAAACTGGTGGCATGAAGAATGGTGTTGCCCGCAGTGGGCTAACGATTAAGGCCACTGCGGAGGACACCTTCCTCACCTTTGAACACCTCAACATCAAGAAATGTCATCTTTTTAGGGTCTGCATGCATTGTAAAAGTAATATTGAAGTCATTCCTATTTAGTCTCTCCAGGCATCTATCTAGGAGGTCACGAGGGCCATCCCAGATTATAAAGATGTCATCTATGTAAGGGATCCAGGCACGGATGTAGTCCGTATACATAGTGAGAGACTCGTCAGAAAGGAATGCTTGCTCCCACTCCCCCAGGTACAAATTGGCGTAGGATGGGGCACAACATGTCCCCATCGCTACACCTTGCACCTGGAGGTAGTGGGAGTCTTGAAATGTAAAAACATTATGGGTCAGGACGTGGACAAGGAGAGACAGGATGAATTCACTGTACGAGTTGAGACCATCCTGACCTGAGAAGGTGTGACGTACAGCTGCGATTCCCTGTGATGGGGAATCGAGCTGTATAATGCCTCCACATCAACAGCTACCAAAAGACATTCTTGAGTAATTACGAGATCGCTAATTCTTTCAAGAAAATGAATTGTGTCTCGTGTATATGATGATAATTCCAGGACAAAGGGCTTCAAGAAGGCGTCAATTATTTTGCTGGCGTTATCCGTAATGGAGCCACACCCAGATATAATAGGCCTACCGGGTGGATGTACCGGGTCCTTGTGGACCTTAGGGAGGGCGTAGAATGTCGGCGTTATAGGGAAGGCCGTGCGTATATATTCCCAAGTTTCTTTAGCTATGACATTATTGAGGTACAAAAGATTCACCAGTTCATAGAATTCTAGATTATATTTCTGTAAAATATCTTTCGTAATCGGCCTATACCAATCGGAATTTCTGAGGATTTTGAGACACATGTTGACATATTGTATATTGTCCATAAGGACAATATTGCCTCCTTTGTCGGCTGGTTTAATGACAATTGAATGGTTGTTGGCTAGAGTATTAACCGCCTGTCTTTGTTCTGGGGTAATATTAGATTCATTGAGTGTCTGTAATTTTAATTTTTTAATGTCTTTGGAGACCATTTTTAGAAAGGTATTGATGTTGGCATTTTGAATAGGTGGACATTTGTCAGATTTTCTCTTGAGGTTTGAAAGAGGCATAGAGGGCTGGGACTGAACCGTCTGGACCCCCACCAATAAGGAGGGCAAGTCCACCCGGTCAATCAGGTCCTCCTTTTCCTCTAAGAGGGATATCAAAGTGTCCAGAATGGGATCATCTGGAGTACCTGAAGGGGCTGCACCAGTCTCCCTTTGAAAGAGAACCTTAAAATTTAACTTGCGGGCAAACAGATGTATGTCCTTAATAAAATCAAACTTATTAAGGCGAACAATAAATAAAAAGAAAAAATACTGCACTAACTGAAAACGTGTAAAAGCAGCTAACACCAATCACTAGACAATAAAGTGATAAAAAATACAAAAAAACAAATGTGCAGCGCTAATAATATTAGCGCTGCACGTTTGTTTTTTTGTTTTTTTTATTAAGGCGAACGCTGGGGCAAAAGCTAATGCCCTTTTGGAGCACAAGGGATTCATCTTCTGATAGGACGTGAGTGGACAGATTGATGATTATGTGATCAGTGACATGTGAGGTGGTATTGACTAGCTGATCTGTGATGGGATTTGAGGGATGGATGTAAGCCTTAGGTAATAAACATAAGAGGCACACTATCAGTATATTCTGAATGCCTAGAATAGTTGTAACAAGATGTGTTCAATCATCATGAATCAATACTAGATAGATATGGTATATTTATATGTTATAGTATCTAAAGAATATGGTTATGTATCATGATGCAGCTGTCCCACCGGCACGGAAGTGATGTCACCGCTGCGTGATTACGCAGGCAGAGACACTAACAGGAAGCGCGATGGACACCAAGAAGGTGTCAGCAGTGGAATAATAGCGCTGCCTGAGAGACGTCCAGAGACGGGAGCCTTCTACCGTGCTGGGTTGGCCGAGTGTATAAGGATGCAAAAGCCCAACCTAATAAACTAAAGGGCATCCAAAGTAATTATCCAAAAAGGATCACATGTCGGAGCTGATGCATAGTAAAAATAAATATTCCCAACAGAGATAAAGTTATAATCTAAGTTATCTTTGGAATATACATTTTGCCTGGAGAAAAAAATATATATGTACCTTCAGTTATTTAAAAAGAAGGCCAATTTAACTCTTTCCAGCATGGGTGGGTAACAGCTGTCCCTGTTTTCTTACATATATTTAGCAGCCATTGTGTGAAGAGGGAAAAGAAGACAGAGAAGCCACATAAGAGAAGCAGGATCAAAACTAAAACTAAGAGATACAATGAAAATCCCTTTCAGGTTTCAAATTAGGGATGGGACTAATGTATGCTTTATTTTTCCATACCTCCTGATCTGAAACCCTCCAGAAATGGCTTGAAGGAGACTGTCTCATTCAAGCCCGGAGGTTCAGTCGCCTTTAAGAAATAAATCCATCTGAGCTCCAGTTGCAGGAGACGTTTATTCCAGTCTCCGCCCCTGAAGCTGGGATGGATGCGGTCAAGAACGAGAAATTTGGGTCTAAGGCCAGAAGGTGCTAAAATTTTGTCACAATTTTTCGCAGATCTTGATGTTGCTGAGAGTAGCCAGTAATTATTCTCAAAACATTGTTAGTTGTACGTGTTTTTGGTGCCAAAAGTTGACTTCTATTACTAGTTAGAGCCTTTTTATATGCTCTTTTTTTAATAGTTTGTTTGAATATCCTCTCAGTGATAGTCTGTCTCGCAGGCCATTAGCTGCTGTATTGAACATGTTAAGGTCAGTGCAATTGCGTCTTAGACGCAAATACTGACCAACAGGAATGGACCGTATTAAGGGTTGGGGGTGGAAACTGGTGGCATGAAGAATGTTGTTGCCCGCAGTGGGCTAACGATTAAGGCCACTGCGGAGGACACCTTCCTCACCTTTGAACACCTCAACATCAAGAAATGTCATCTTTTTAGGGTCTGCATGCATTGTAAAAGTAATATTGAAGTCATTCCTATTTAGTCTCCCCAGGCATCTATCTAGGAGGTCACGAGGGCCGTCCCAGATTATAAAGATGTCATCTATGTAAGGGATCCAGGCACGGATGTAGTCCGTATACATAGTGAGAGACTCGTCAGAAAGGAATGCTTGCTCCCACTCCCCCAGGTACAAATTGGCGTAGGATGGGGCACAACATGTCCCCATCGCTACACCTTGCACCTGGAGGTAGTGGGAGTCTTGAAATGTAAAAACATTATGGGTCAGGACGTGGACAAGGAGAGACAGGATGAATTCACTGTACGAGTTGAGACCATCCTGACCTGAGAAGGTGTGACGTACAGCTGCGATTCCCTGTGATGGGGAATCGAGCTGTATAATGCCTCCACATCAACAGCTACCAAAAGACATTCTTGAGTAATTACGAGATCGCTAATTCTTTCAAGAAAATGAATTGTGTCTCGTGTATATGATGATAATTGCAGGACAAAGGGCTTCAAGAAGGCGTCAATTATTTTGCTGGCGTTATCCGTAATGGAGCCACACCCAGATATAATAGGCCTACCGGGTGGATGTACCGGGTCCTTGTGGACCTTAGGGAGGGCGTAGAATGTCGGCGTTATAGGGAAGGCCGTGCGTATATATTCCCAAGTTTCTTTAGCTATGACATTATTGAGGTACGAAAGATTCACCAGTTCATAGAATTCTAGAATATATTTCTGTAAAATATCTTTCGTAATCGGCCTGAACCAATCGGAATTTCTGAGGATTTTGAGACACATGTTGACATATTGTATATTGTCCATAAGGACAATATTGCCTCCTTTGTCGGCTGGTTTAATGACAATTGAATGGTTGTTGGCTAGAGTATTAACCGCCTGTCTTTGTTCTGGGGTAATATTAGATTCATTGAGTGTCTGTAATTTTAATTTTTCAATGTCTTTGGAGACCATTTTTAGAAAGGTATTGATGTTGGCATTTTGAATAGGTGGACATTTGTCAGATTTTCTCTTGAGGTTTGAAAGAGGCATAGAGGGCTGGGACTGAACCGTCTGGACCCCCACCAATAAGGAGGGCAAGTCCACCCGGTCAATCAGGTCCTCCTTTTCCTCTAAGAGGGATATCAAAGTGTCCAGAATGGGATCATCTGGAGTACCTGAAGGGGCTGCACCAGTCTCCCTTTGAAAGAGAACCTTAAAATTTAACTTGCGGGCAAACAGATGTATGTCCTTAATAAAATCAAACTTATTAAGGCGAACAATAAATAAAAAGAAAAAATACTGCACTAACTGAAAACGTGTAAAAGCAGCTAACACCAATCACTAGACAATAAAGTGATAAAAAATACAAAAAAACAAATGTGCAGCGCTAATAATATTAGCGCTGCACGTTTGTTTTTTTGTTTTTTTTATTAAGGCGAACGCTGGGGCAAAAGCTAATGCCCTTTTGGAGCACAAGGGATTCATCTTCTGATAGGACGTGAGTGGACAGATTGATGATTATGTGATCAGTGACATGTGAGGTGGTATTGACTAGCTGATCTGTGATGGGATTTGAGGGATGGATGTAAGCCTTAGGGCTTGTTGATGTACCAATTCTAAAAAAGAAGGGTCATGCAGGTCAATCGTGGAGGAGACAGTGGATGGCGACTTAATAGATGCTAGATCAATTGTAAATTGTTCACTTAAAATCAAGGGATGGGGCACATTCTTTGAGGACCACAGCTGGAACACACATAGATTTGTTTGTTGTTAATCATTGATTATGGATTACGAAAGACATGTGAATGCAATGCTCATATTGCTGCTTATGAGAATGAAAAGGAGGAGACAGATGGATATGATTCAGTGGAGGAGACGTTTTTTTCTACTGGGTCCATCCTTTGACCTCCCAGCGTCCATCTATTGGCAAATTTGCCCTAATGCTTGGAGAACTGCATACTCACCAAGACAAGTTCTACAATTTTACCAGGATGTCAGTGGCAACCTTTGATCAGTTAGTAGACCTTGTAAGAGGACATCTGAACCGAAGGCACACCAACATGAGAAGAAGCATAAGTGTGGAAGAACAGCTGTTATTGACTTTAAGGTAGGTTTTCAATATGTTGAACAGATGCTTAAAAATTATGCATAATTAAGTATTTTCAGATTTATCATTTTTTCTCAATTATTTAATTGCTGATACCTTGCCACTGGTGCCAGTTCCACCTCCCTTCACCATCAATTTTTAATGGGAATATCAACCATGTCAACAATTGTGCATGACACTTGTGGGAAGAACTGAAAAATTCAGTTATGCCAGATCCAACATCCAATGTATGGGAAGAAATAGCTGATGAGTTTTGGGAGAAAACTAACTTCCCAAATTGCATTGGGGCATTAGATAGTAAACATGTCCGTCTCATCAAGCCACCTAATTCTGGTTCCCGCCTCTTTAACTGCAAGAAGTATCTCTCAATTGTTCTGCTGGCACTCATGAAATTTATAGCCCTGGATGTTAGGGCCTATGGAAGTTCTGGAGATTATAGAATATTTCGTAATTCTGTGATGGGTCAACTTTTTTAGTATGGGGAAATTGGCGTGCTACAATCAAGGCCTATGTTTGATGCTGCTGTTCCCGATCTGCCTCTAGTTGTTGTAGCAGATGAGGCATTTGCTTTATCCATCTACCTTCTCAGGCCCTACACAAGGCATGGCTCTGATTCCAGGAAAGGCATGTTTAATTTCAATCATTTTTTATTGGAGTTTTTTAGAACAAACAAAAAGGTTGTTTACAGATATGGAACAGCAACATAACAGTCGTCATTAATAAATCAGTCCAAAAAATAATGACGAAAAATGTAGCGACAGGTATAGACGCAGGTATCCCAACCGGGGGATATAACAACACATTTGCATAGAAAAATATGAAACGCTTCACAAATTTGTGTGTCATCCTTGAGCAGGGGCCATGCTACTCTTCTCTGTATCATTCCAATTTTAGTATATGTGCTGCCGAGGCAAGCACGCGCATGTTTAATTATCGACTGAGTAGAGCCCGCCGAACAGTGGAGTGTGCTTTTGGAATATGTACATCAAAATGGGGTGTTTTATTTACATCAATACACCTAGATGTTGAGCATGCAGTGAATGTAGTTTTGGCATGCTGTGCTTTACATAACATTTTAAGGATAAAGGAGAATGTGCCCAGTGATCTCCAGAAACTATCTCAAATGAACCCCAAGGTCATCAGACTGGCACTCATCCCAGTAATCATGCCCTCCAGATATGTGAACATTTTGCGGACTACTTCTTTCCGATGATGGACAGGTCCTGTGGCAAAATCATTTTATCAAATTTTTTGGTTATTCTTGCTTTGATAAACTTGATAAACCATGTTTACTTTGTAGCTACATTTCTGTAGATACTATTCCAATAATACATTTCGTAATAACATAACAAAGAGTCAACACCTTTGTCCAAATTATATTGGATTTATTTTTATGTTTGCTTTATGTAAACAAGGATCAAACTTAGTAACCAAAGAAAGAAGACCTTAGGTCTTCAAAATGCAAAACTCTGATGCTTGCATGTAAAAGAAAAAAAGATTTGCAGTTTCAAGTATACAACATTTTGTTTGACTCCAGATTGCAGGTGTGATATCACGAGTCACAATAAATCCCTTGCATAAATCACAACCGTTACCAACTAATATGTAGTATTGTATGTACAATGGCCACAAATATTGCCAAACAAAAAAAAGAAATTGGGTTCTCAGACACACTAAATTCAAAGTCTGCCCAACCTCCTGCTGAGACAGGCCCCCGTGTAAGATGCATCATTAAATTGTGTGTTGTGATTGTGTGTTGGTAACCTCTCCTTCATTTCCTCCACTTAATTTCCAAGAAAAAAAATGATTTGGTTTGACAGGATTTATCAGGATTTGTGAAAAGTATACTGTCATTCATCTTACCTGGACACATTCTGGTTTAGCAGGCTGTGTGCACACAAGATGGCTGGAGCTGAGGACATAAAGGGGGGGTTGAGAAGGTAAAATTGAAGCAGTTAGACCATGCCACGATGAAAATCTGCCTTTAGTGGAGATAGGATACATAAGAATCAGCAGGAGTTTGGATATGTCTAAATACAGCAAAGGTATCTGTCTGATTAAACCACAATATAAAAATAAAATAGCCATATAAATAACAAATTGGAAGCTGTAAACAAAACTTCAAACTTTCATAAACTGGGTAAGGAGAATACAGGGAAGAATGGCTTGGTTCCCTGCCCACATCTATGGATGATTTAGATTAGGAAGATAAAGATGAGGGTGGACAACAGGGGTTTGGCTGCTCATGCATTCTTTGTAAACCCTGATGAGATGGGAAAGGTGTGTACATTGGTGGGGATCCTTAGTAAGGACTCATGGCAGTTGTACTGTTATTTGTAATGATGGACAGGCAGTGATTTTGTAAAAGAGCCACTTGGTGTATTAAAACCCAATCCCAAGGGCTGAAATCAAGGAAATGGGCATTGCTCTTTGAAAACAGAAACTATATACATAATATATGCATATATATCACCCTTGACCTCAGTATGCTTATCAAGAGGAACCTCCCTGATTACAGACAGTAACATTCTGCAAAAAATCACAACAGGGTCCAAGATCTTGAGGAATTCATCATCATATTTTGAGATAGAGGTTTGAGAATGGTTTCTCATTTCTTCAAGAAAGCGATCAAAATATTTTTGAAAAGGGGGCTCTTGCTGAGTACAGTGTGTTATACGGGTGGTGGAACTTGAGAGGATTCTCCTATCAATATCTGCCTGTAAGTAGAATGAGAATACAGATAAAGCTTTTCTACAAATACGGTATGTCACTGCACTAACACCTTCTGCCATTTTTGAAGGTGTCAACAATAAGTGGTTTGTAGATGGAGGTTGTGACATGACAATATGTGACACTTTGAAAGAAACATAGCACAGGTGCTTGAGTGGGTGGTTGATTTTCATGAGGAGAAACTGCTTCTGCATTTGTCTCTTAGTTTGCTTCAGCTTCTATTCCATTGTCTGATGACATACTTCAATGCCTTGCTTTTGTGGGAACGCTTGAGATGGTTCTAGTTTAAAATAATTAAAATATTTTTTAAAAAAATTAGACAATTTCTGCAGCTTTTTGGATTAAAAAAAAGACAAATTAAACTAATTATTAAACTAAACTAATAATTAACCAAAGCAAACAATTTACCTTAGGAAACTGCATTTGCTATTTTTAAGGCATGGTTGCTATAGGCAACTGATCCCATGTATGTGTACCCCTGCACCCCCATACATCCATCAATGCACTCACATCGGTTCTCCTGTTCATTTGCAGACATATTTTTCCAGCTTGAAGTCAGAAATCGGTACACTTCCTCCCATTTCAATCTCTTCATGACTCTATCGGAGTATCCTGGGCATTCAGGGTGTCCAAATCTCTGGTCAGTCGTGCACCAAGGCTATTATTGCCTCATGAGAGATATTATGGGCTGCCATCGCTCCTCTCTCTGTATCTCCCTTCTTCAACTTCCTGTGTCATTCCCAGGTATACCTTGTAATTCTGATGTGCTTCCTGTTGTTCTTTCTTTTGTTGTTTGCTATCCGCAGTTAAAAAAGTGCACTGCGATTACCAACTATTATGTTTAGATAGCTGTAATAAATCGGTCCTGGACGCAGTAAAACCTATTTTTCTAAACGAAAAAAATCGTATAAAACAAAACCGCTGCTAAATGTTGTGTGTGAATAGGGTCATAGGAAGGCATTGTTTCAGTTTAGCTGCAGTAGATAACTTCATCTATCCGCAGCTAAAAGCTCTATTCTATCCGCCCGTGTGAATGGGGCCTTAGTGTTAAGTGAACAATGTAAAATTTGCTCATTCAGAAGTTAGTCAAAAATCCCGCGGGGAGCGGGGGGCAGGGTTGAGCTGTGCTGTGCTCTATTTGTCAATAGATTGGACACAGAGAGTGGGGCTCAAGAGAAAGCATGCACGAGTGCCCCCTTAGCAAGCAGCTTACTATGGGAGCACTCAGCAGGGAGGAGGAGCCAGGAGCACCTGCGGGGGACCCAAGAAGAGGAGGATTGGAACTGCTCTGTGCAAAACAGAGCAGGTACGTATAAATAGTTTGTTATAAAAAAAAAATGAGCATTTACAATTACTTTAAGCGAGAGCTAGTGTGAGAGTTAAAATGTTAAGGTTACAATTAAGGATGAACCAAAGGAGCTTTGGCTGTTTGAGTGTTTGGATAAATACTGGAACTTTAGCTCATTTGATCTCCTGTTCAGTGGGACCATGCTTCATATATAGAAGTAATATTTCCACCACTTCTGTAGCTCCTCACTGTCACTGGTTCCCAAGTAAGCCATAGGTGCTTGCATCCCTAAAAACCAATGACGTCACAGGCAGGGCCATATCTACCATGAGGCAAACGAGGCTTTTACCTTTCGTGACATTTTTTTAGGGGGGCGGCTCCTGTACCAGGATGATGCCTGCAGCGGTAGGCATAATCCCGGTACCGTTTTTAGAGCCAGCGGTTGGCTCTCTTGTATTAGCAATCAGAGCTGCTCACTAGCCACTCAATTGTTATTAAGAGGAGCAGAAGGGGACATCCCCACCCCCTCCTGCCACCTTCTGCTGCTCTCTAAGGCTCTCCCGTGTGGCTGGCTGGACAGCCAAGCAAAGCCAGGATCAGCTTTGTTTGGTAGTTTGTAACAGTAATCCGGTAGTGATGACATGACATCATTTCCGGTTTACTCAGAAACAATCAGCGACATTTTTAAAAATATAAAGCATTCAAACAGTGTAAAAAATAAATAAAATAAATTATTAAAAAAAAAAATGTCAAAGTTCTCTCATTCTCGCGTGCTCGCACACAAAGGTGATTGCGTGTGTAGGTCCTGCACGCACACAAACAGAGATCGTCCCACGGATGTGAGGTATCACTGCAAAAGTCAGATCATGGGCAGTAATTCTAGCACCAGAGCTTGTAAATTTAATGTTGTAACTTGTAAAGGCTTTTAAAGCGTTGCCTAACGATGTAAAAATGGAAAATGTACGTTGTCACCACTGCACGGGCGTATGAAATTTTAAAGCAGCTGGAGTGGGACAAATTTAGATGGGGGGCACCCAATTTTAGTCTTGCCTAGGGCAGCACAAAACCAAGATACACCACTGGTCACAGGCAATCCCTGTTCCTTTTAGGCAAAGGGGTGGGGGTAGCAGTGATATTACTTTGACCAAATATGGCCATGGCAATATTTGGCCAATGACGACTATCCCTTTCCTTTCCCTTACATAACTGATGACAGCTTGGGAAACTGTCATTTGGCTAATGATACCGTGTGGATCAATCGTGTGTACTGAGTCCTCCGGTCAATCTTGATTAACGATGGATTTAGAACAAGGGACCTGTTTGGGAATTTTTATTTTTTTGATAAAAGACTTGTCAAATGTTTGGGTGTCTTTATGTCGATGTTACAACTATTTTTTTATGAATAGGTAGGGATAAGGAATATTATGTTTAAGTGTTTGGATGAATGTTGGAGCTTTAGCTCATTTGACCTCCTGTTCGGTGGGTCTATGTGTCACTATGTGTTATACCCCATACTGATTCACATGGGGGGGAGTACATAGGGGGCTTTGTATTACTAAATAGGCTTCCTGATTCTGATAAGCTCCTCTGCAGGCCCCCACAACCACTATCCAGGATTGTGGCGATGAGTCCCTTGTCCTCATCAACATGGGGACAAGGTGCTTATCCAGGTGGGCAAAAAATACTCAGATTAAGGGTCTGGTATGGATTTTTAGGGGGATCTCACACTTTGTGTTTATTTTTTTTTTGCATGGAATACCCCTTAAAATCTGTATCAGACCCTAAGGGGTCTTTGCATGAGGTAATCTCTTAAATTCCATACCAAACTCAGAAAATCAGGTATGCATTTTGGGGGGACTCTACATAGTTATTTTTTAATGCTGGCTGTAGGATGTCAAAAATGACATTTACACCGAAAAAAAGCAATACAGCTTAAACTGCTAAGAAAAAGACAATAATTGCCAGCTTATTTATAAAAAGAAAGAAAACAGCACACAAACCCCTCAAAAATGTCCCAAAATACATAGTAGACCCTTGGAGAGGTCTGTGTGGTGTTTATTTATTTTTTTTTTAACAAAGAAGATGTCAATGACATGTAATTTTCTGTCAATTTTTACATTTCTTTCATATCTGAATGTAAAAGCTGCTGCAGCAATTATCATAGAGATGTGTGTCTCTATAGGAAGAATTAGGACACCCAATTCATGTTCATTAAAAGAATTGGAAATGTTTAATTCTCCACCTTAGGCAAAAAAAAAAAACATTGCCCCTGGCCGAACAATTTTTTTTTAAATTCATTTTTACATGTTCCTTAGGGCAGAACAAGCCCGTAACCCCCCACCCACCCACACACACTTGCTATTTTTGACACCCCTTACCTAATAGTCCAGAAAATGGGAATTTTTTTGTGTAAAGATGGCCTTTGGGTAGGAGAAAGCTCTCTGCACTGGAAGCTTTGTGTGAAAAACTATTAATGCTTTATTACCCAGCACAGACGCCTGACGTGTAAGTGAGCAAATTAACACAAAATGAAGGGCAAACTTTTGACATGAAGTGCCAAATGTCTGAAATTCTGCCTTTAACAATTTTCCTAATACAGTGTAAATCCTAGTTTGGACAGATCTTAATGTTTAGAACTATTAATTTTATACACTGCTCTTTGCCTCATTATGTAATCCAGTTTGTGACAGATGTATTGTGGCTACCTAGGTGTTGTCCAGGAGGTTTGCATCCTTTTCCTGTAATTTATATTAAAAATGTAATATCATAGTTCAGAAAGCATATAAGTGATCAGAATGAGTGTCAGAAAAATGTATTTTTGAATGCAACTTTGAATTGGGTCACATGCATAAAACATGGATTGGAAAGAGCTGAACATCATGAAACAATATATTGTAGAGCCAGAGAGTCATATGTCTCACTGCCATATAATTACCATGTGTGTATTATTTTCAACCTTCACCTTTTTCTTTCACCTGAATAATTTAAAACACATGTGTCCCTTTTTCTCACTCTTTTTGGGGGTTTGCTCGCTAGCCAGTTTAAAATTTACAGAAATACATTTATAGGAAGGTCAATTCTTTTGAGCCCAAAGCACTTTGTAAATCTGAATCTGGACACAGTACTTGTGATCCTAATAATGCAATAAGTTATTTCCCCATCTGAAATGTTATTATCTTTTTACCCAAGGCAGGAATGATATGTTCAAATAGGTAGCAAAAAGATATTGACATTGCTAAGGTTAATGACCCAGTGATTAACAGGACAACACATACTAGTAGTCATATGAAATGCTGTTAATGCATCATTGAACAATGTCAAGAACAATCCATATAATGTTCTGCAATAACCCAAAGAACTATCTTTATGATGCTGATGATTGTCATATTAAAAATTCTAAATATGTCATTAAGTTCAAAGTCAGTTGGAAAAAAACATTCTTAGTTATTTAGAAATACCTTTGCATCAGTGAAAGATATTATAGATGTGATTAAAGATATAGACTAATCACAGATAGTTGAAATAATACATATATAATATATGACATGGAATTTAAAGTACTGTGTATGTAAACCCATTCACTATAATCTCATATCAGCTTTAAAATGTTGACCTAAATTCAAAAGTCATTTTTAAATATGTAGCTTTCATTGATTGTGCTATAAAGGTCATTGTTTTAATTGCTTCTTTATCCTGTTGCCTACCACGTGGGGTGGTGGCAAAGTGGGTGGGCTTTAATGCTCATGAGCTGCGCATATGCGTTGATATGTAGCTTCCCGGGGCCCCATTAATAGGGTCAGTAGATGTTGCCTTATCAGTTTATGTGTAATCTCCATTACTGAGTTGTGATGATGAGGAGTTTATGTATAAATCTCCATTTTGTAATTGTAAATATTAATGTAAATATAAATGTACACATTTTGGATTTCAAAACTCATATTTTCTAGATGATGGGTAGATTTGTAAGTTGTGTAACACAGACAAACCGTCAGTAGTAGGAATCCAGTTTAACAAGTCCATTTGAAAGGCCAGCCGGCTATTCACATTTAAACACATAAAATGAATCCCATTCAACAAGTCTGTTTGAATGACGAGTTGTCTGCTAGCCGGGAGGGGGCCTGTTGATATGCCAAATAGTATCGCCCTGATGAACCATCTGTTGAGGGTGGGACAATGGGCCCCGGACATGAACCTTGCATATCTTCAATTTCAATTGCAGAGTGAATCAACAGGTATTTTCAACATTTTCCCTCCAACAGAGAGGAGGGGTTAGCAAGAGGCTATGCTAAGTTATGCTAAGCTAGGCGAGGAGGAAGTTGTCCAATCCTGAACGAGATATGCCCAGAGGGAGGAACAGGGCAGGATAGCTGAACCAATCAGAATAGCCATATACAAGTCTATGCAATAGTCGAATATCATATACATATACTGGGACTGTGAGACTCATAGTGATTGGCAAATAGCTGGCATGGTATAGTACAATTGTACTTAAAAGTAATTTAGTTTAGTTATTCCTGAAGCCACGAGTAACTGGTGACAGCAGACTTATCTGCATTCTGACATTACGTTATTTTGTCTGCTTGGTTGGCACTGCCTACTCTGGAATGACCTCTCTCTCACAGCCTGCTAAAGGCATGACTCTTACAGTAGCTACACACGGTATCAAAGGACGAAACTACGTCCACAATTGTGTGGCACCAGCCAAGAGCCCATCGGGGTTTGGATAACTGAACACAGTTTCAGTAAACTGAGTCAGTGGTGAGTTGCGGGTAGCAACAGAACCCTCCTGGAGACTTGAAGGGTCACACACCACACAGTGGTAACCAGCAGAAGGCGGGGCAGAGTTATCTGCAGGCATTTGACAATGGATGAATACAGTGGGTGATGAAAATCTAGAAGCACCTGGCTGAAGGGGGTAACTATTCAAATTGTTAAACATTTCAATGAAAGAGGGTCTCACTATTATGTCACAGTAAATCTATAGCAAGGTTAAACAAAGGTCCTTACTACTCAGAATTACAAGATAAGCAGTCATTTGAATGCATATGTCTTAAAAGTACACATGTTTCTTTCCCTACCTGTGTCCAATTTAATAAAGTATAATCACAGAAAGCCAGGAAAGCTGGTCCAAAGCCTGTTGCGGAATACGCTTTATCCATTTGGAATCCCCATGGAAGGCCGTCCCAGAAGCAAGAGCAACAGGACCAGATTTGCATTATGGACTTTCATACTATTATTATTGGACTATTGAGAACCAAGATCCGCATTTTTTTTCCCTCTCTGTAGTTTGGTCTCTTAGTATTTTTTTTTTTTTTTATCATTATGGAGTTATTACATCCAGAACAAGTAATGAACTGCTGATACTGAGATCCAGGAATGTGGGCTGTAGAGACGGAGAGTTTATAGAGTTTTTTTTTCCAACTAGTTTTATTTCAGATAGCAATGACAAAAGCTCAGAAGGACATTACACCTAAACCATTATTTTATGTGGGGCCTTTGCTTTCTGCAGGCCCCAAGCGGGCATCTGTTGCCTTATGAGTTTATGTGTAATCTCCATTACTGTGTTGTGATGATGAGGAGTTTATGTATAAATCTCCATTTTGTAATTGTAAATATTAATGTAAATATAAATGTACACATTTTGGATTTCAAAACTCATATTTGCTAGATGATGGGTAGATTTGTAAGTTGTGTAACACAGACAAACCGTCAGTAGTAGGAATCCAGTTTAACAAGTCCATTTGAAAGGCCAGCCGGCTATTCACATTTAAACACATAACAAGTCTGTTTGAATGAAGAGTAGTCTGCTAGCCAGGAGGGGGCCTGTTGATATGCCAAATAGTATCGCCCTGTAATTACACTTCTGGGAGCCAGACTTCCTGGGCCAATGAAACTAGGTAAATAGATTACGTCACGTCCGCCCTTATTTCAGTCTCCATATCAAAGAACTCTCATTAAGTTATGCAATGAAGATGAACCATCTGTTGAGGGTGGGATAATGGGCCACGGAAATGAACATTGCATATCTTACATTTCAATTCCAGAGTAAATCAACAGGTATTTTCAACATTTTCCCTCCAACAGAGAGGAGGGGTTAGCAAGAGGCTGAATTATGCTAAGCTAGGCGAGGAGGAAGTTGTCCAATCCTGAACGAGATACGCCCAGAGGGAGGAAAAGGGCAGGATAGCTGAACCAATCAGAATATCCCTATACAAGTCTATGCAATATGGTTCTATATTAGCAAAGGTGGAAAGAGAGGGACTTCCTCTCTTGCAAGGCAGACCAGGATGAAACACTCAAGGGTAATTATGAACGTTTAAGGTATACATTGCTTGTCCTATTTGTGTTGGTAGTGCTGTGTTCGTATATGAGTATCATACTCTATATTTGTTCAGTTAAACTAGGAATATTTTCCATTTTGTTGCATGTACTATAGATAGATTGTTGTAAATTAATTTAGGCTTTCAGACTATATACCAATAAAATAATTGCTGTTTTGAAGCTTTCATTCATAGTCAAAGAACTCTCATTTTTAACCCAAATATTGTCTGAGGTAAATTAAATCTCATATCTTTTTCGGGTAACAGTAGACCTGGGCTGGACAGGAAGGGGTTGAATAAGGTGCCAATTATTTTCAGAGGGATCTATTGCCAGGAAAGAGTAACGTTTTTATTTCAATTTGAAGAAAAGTTTATTTTTTTTGCTTAGGACCCAAGGGCCTCTGCATGGATACGAGATAGATTTTTCCCAAAAGCAATATTCTTTATTCAGCACAAGGTACTAGTACTTTAACACTGTGGTTAACATTGGCATTTTTTGGCTAGGTTAGGTTCTCTTTATTAAGGTTTCCCAGTTCATTAAATCACCAAATGAATTTTTGGTTTAAATCTGCTAAACACATTGTAGGTGCATCAAAGCAAAAGGTTTTCAAAGTCTTTCAGTCTTTGTTCTTTAAAAAGAAGCCAAAGCCTGTCCCCTGTCAGCATACTGTAGAGAAGGACACTTGATCTCTGTATGGTGCAACGCGTAACATGTTGGCAGGTAGAAACCCCACAAAATGCCCCCTCTGACAGAATGTGGGGGTTCTTCTCCACCTCAGCAGCTGTCATATCTGAAATATGTGTGGCGCCCCACCTGCACAGCAGTATCCTCCATTAACAGAGATCTGTAAATGAATGAACTACAACCCTGACAAACAGAAGCGTGACTCCAGATACCAAAACAAATGTGTCTAGTGACTCCAAACACAGCTGGACGCCAACATCCAAGGGTCAGTCTGGCCGTGTGGAAATTTTACATGGGCATGAGCAAAATATGTGTTTTGTTTACATTCATTGATGTAGTCATTTAGTTAAATAAATTTGGTTGATTCTTACAATTCGTATTCAGAATTCGCTCTACGTATTTTTTAAATTTACTGATTTTTTTTCTCAATTCAAAACGTTCAAATCGAAAATGTTAGATTTGTTTTCGATTTGAATGCAGCAGCCGAGTAACCAAACATCTGATTGTTATTTATAAACATTGATCTTGTTTGTAATAATACAGTGAGGGAAAAAAGTATTTGATCCCCTGCTGATTTTGTATGTTTGCCCACTGACAAAGAAATGATCAGTTTATAATTTGAATATAATAATAAGGCTCCATGCACACAGGGCGTCATAAAAATGAGCTCCCTCCAAAACTGTTTCTTGACGCCAGGAAAAAGCAGCTGTAAAAACATGCTTTCAGTAGCTTTTTCCATTAGCGTTATTACACGTTTGGCCACGTAGCTTTTTGCAGGGTTTTTTCTGCCTCCATTCAAAATCAATGGTTCCCTATGGGAGCCTATTGATTTGAATGGAAGTCGCACCGCAAGTCGGATCAGGAGGATCCGACTTGCGGCGCGACTTGCGCTGTGAGAATCTTGAGGGGGAACTCCACACCAAAATGGGGGAAAAATGGCGTGGGGTTCCCCCCAGGTTCCAAACCAGGCCCCTCGGGTCTGGTATGGAATTTGAGGGTAGCCCCACGCCGAAAAAACGTCTTGGGTTCCCCCCATAATCCATACCAGACCAGGAAAGGGGAGGGGACGAGTGAGCGGCCCCACCCCCCCTGGACCATACCAGGCCACACGCCCTCAAAAGTGTGGGTGTTTTGGGGAAGGGGGGGCCCTGCACCCCCCACCTCAAAGCACCTTGTCCCCATGTTGATGAGGACAAGGGCCTCATCCCCACAACCCTGGCCGGTGGTTGTGGGGGTCTGCAGGCAGGGGGCTCATCGGAATCTGGAAGCCCCCTTTAACAAGGGGGCCCCCCAGATCCCGGACCCCCTCCCTATGTGAATGGGTATGGGGTACATTGTACCCCTACCTATTCACCCCATAAAAGGCAGTGTATGGAAATAATGACAGGAGACGTTTTGAAAAGTTTATTAAAAATCTTCATCCGGTCTTCTCCTCTCCGCTCCGGTCTTCTCCTCTCCGCTCTTCTGCCCTCTGCTCTTCTGCTCTTTTGCCCTTCTGCTCTTTTGGCTCCTCTGGTCTTCTTCTTCCTCCGGTCCTCCTCCAGTCCTCCTCCGACGCTGTCCCGGTGATTATGCCGGTCTCTGGTCTCTGCAGCTTATTATATAGTCATTAGGGGCATGGCCTCCCAGTGACGTCACCGGGAGGCCCCGCCCCCTTATGTCACAGACGCCGTCGGGGACATAAGGGGACGGGGCCTCGCCAATAATCGGAGGAGGACCGGAGAAAGAAGAAGAAGACCAGAGGAGGCAAAAGAGCAGAAGAGCAAAAGAGCAAAAGAGCAGAAGAGCGGAGGGCAGAAGAGCGGAGGGCAGAAGAGCGGAGGGCAGAAGAGCGGAGGGCAGAAGAGCGAAGAGGAGAAGACTGGAGAGGAGAAGACCCCCCCTCCTCTCTCTCTCACCCCCATCTCTCTCTCACCCCCTCTCTCTCTCCCCCCCTCTCTCTCTCACTCACCCACTCTCTCTTACCCCCTCTCTCTCTCACCCTCTCTCACCCCCTCCCTCTCACCCCCTCCCTCTCACCCTCCTTTTTCTTAACCCCTCTCTCTCTCTCCCTTAACCCCTCTCTCTCTCTCTCTTACCCCCCCCCCCTCTCTTTCACTCCATCTCTCCTACCCCCTCTCTCTCCCTTACCCCCTTTCTCTCTCTCTCTCTCTCTCTCTCTCTCTCTCTCTCTCTCTCTCTCTCTCTCTCTCTCTCTCTCCCGTCCCCCTTACATCCCCCTTACATCCCCCTCTCTCTTTCACCCCCTCTCTCTTTTACCCCCTCCCTCTCACCCTCTCTCTCTCACATCCTTTCTCTCTCTTTCTGATACCCCCCTCTCTCTTACCCCCTTTTCTCTCTCATCCCACTCTCTCTCACTTCCTCTCTCATTTACCTACCCCCTATCTCTCTCTCACCCACACTTTCCCCCACCCCCCTATCACCCCCTCTCTCTTAAACCCCCTCTCTCTCCCCTCTTCCTATTTCCCCCTCTCTCTCTCCACCTCCACCTCTCTCTCTTTTTCACCCCCTCTCTCTCATCCCTCCTCTCTCCCCCATCTCACTTTCTCTCACTACCCTCTCTCTTATCTCTCCTCTACCCCCTCTCTCTCTCACCTTCCTCTCTCTCACCCCTCCCTATCTCGAACCCCTCTTCTCTCTCACCCCCCTCTCTCTCTCACCACTCTCTAACTCTCACACC
Source organism: Pelophylax lessonae (assembly GCF_965119305.1). NCBI lineage: Eukaryota > Metazoa > Chordata > Amphibia > Anura > Ranidae > Pelophylax > Pelophylax lessonae. The sequence goes on along the minus strand of NC_138772.1, from coordinate 431,843,106 downwards.
CCCTTTTCCATTCTCACCCCTCCCTCTCTCTCACCCTTCTCTTTTTTCCATGTAAAAACAGTTGTGGGGAGTTGACCATCCTTTCAGGAAGTGTGGGCAAGGACATATGGGGCCCCATAATCTCCTATTGCCCGGGGGCCTCATGAGTTGTCAGTCTGCCCCTGAATGCAGTATATTTCTGTGTGTTTGTGCATGTTGAACGCAGTATACTTCTCTGCGTTAGTGCATGTTTAATGCAGTACATTTCTCTGCGTTAGTGCACTTTTAACGTAGTATATTTCTATGTGTTACGTGCGGTTTAACGCAGCATATTTCAGTGCATTACTGCACGTTTAACGCAGCATATTTCTGTGCGTTGGTGCATGTTTAACGCAGCATATTTCAATGCATTACGTGCCATTTAATGCAGTAAATTTCTGTGCGTTAGTGCATGTTTCACGCAGTATATTTCAGTGCCGTATGTGTCGTTTAACACAGTATATTTCAGTGCGTTAGTGCACGTTTAACGCAGTAAATTTCTGTAGGTTAGTGCACTTTTAAGGCACTATATTTCAGTGCGTTACTGCACTTTTACCGAAATATATTTCTGTGCTTTGGTGTATGTTTAACGCAGTATATTTCTGTGCGTTAGTGCAGTTTTACTGCAGTATATTGTAGTGTGTCAGTGGAGTGTGTCTGTGTAGTGAGTACTCAGATTAAAGTGCAACAAACACCACTTTCTATTGATTAAAGTGCATCCACGTACACATTTCCACATCTTTATTACATTTTGTTAATAAGCACCCCCCTCCCCATCATGTCTGGGAGGCCAACAAAGAGAGGCAGACGTTCCCATGGCACTTTGAGGCCTTTGCACGACAATCCAATTGAAAAGCCAGTAGAACCGGGCTGTGTGGTAGGGAGAAGATAATTAAGATCATCAAAGGTAGACTTGTCATTGGGCAGCAGACCATCAGAGGCAGGCAGGTTGTTGGGCACAGAATGTCTAGAGGCAGACTGGGAATTGGGCACTGGGTCATCAGGCTGGGAAACAGGGACCAAATCATCAGGCTTGGCATCAGGGACTTGGGTAGCGGGCCGAGAAACATCAGGCTGAGCAGCGGGCCAAGGCACATCAGGCTGGGCAGCGGGCTGAAGCACATCAGGCTAGGCAGCGGGCTGAGGCACATCAGGCTAGGCAGCGGGCACCAGATCATCGGGCTAGGCAGCGGGCTGAGGCCCATCGGACTGGGAAGCAGGTAGAGGCCCATCAGACTGGGCAGCGGACCGAGGCACATCAAGGTGGGCAGCGGGCCATGGATCATCAGGCTAGGCAGTGAGCCGAGGCACATCAGGCTGGGCAGCAGGCCAAGACACATCAGACTGAGAAGCTGGCACCCGATCATCATGCTGGGTAGCAGGCACCGCACCATCAGGCTTGGCAGCAGGCACCAGATCATCAGGCTGGGCAGCAGGCACTGGATCATCAGGCTTGGCAGCAGGCACTGGATCATTGGGCTGGGCAGCAGGCAGAGGACCATCAGGCTGGGCAGAGGGTCATCAGGCTAGGCAACAGGCAGAGGACTAGTGATGGACGAACATTGGCCGGGGCGGTTCGCTGATGCCAGCCGCAAAATTTCTCAAAAGTATGTGAACCGCGAGTTCGCAGCGGGCCCCATTGACTTTAATGGGAGGCAAACTTTAAAAACCTTTAGGTCATATTTGCAGCCACAAAAGACATACTAGCTGTGCACAAATAGTCCCAGCACATGGACAATGTCATAACAGAAGTATTGCAATTGAAAAAGTTGCCCTAAAATTTTTTATTTTTTTTTACAGCACAAAATATATATATATATATTTTTTCATAAATCAGCCAGAACTGACAGCAGCCAGTAAATACATTGTCTAATACATATAGGGTCCATTCACACATCTGTAAAATGGGTCCGCATCCATTCCACAATTTGGCGGAACCTTTACAGACCCATTGTTTTTCATTTCCAGTCTGAAAAATTAGGCATTCACAGGATAAATTGGATATGGAAAGATTGGGAGACAAGGATTTCGGGCACTTGAATTTTCATAAAATTGATTTTTATTAAACAAACATTTTAAAAAACATCTAATGATACAAGCAGATGAAAAAAATCTACATTGAACATGAGACCAGAACACGGTCAGCAGTATCAGATATAATTTTGCATGAGGTACTAGACCTTCATATAGTATAGGAATAGTTATGTACAGAACAAGTTGTATTATGCATACATCCAATGTAGTATACTTCAAAGCAGACAAAAAGCTGCCGGCAGATACCTCAATACTGAGGGTGCCGGTCAGCGGAGTCGGCCGAAGTTTACAGTAAATATATAGTATACATTACTCATGACAATTTGCTCAACATGTTTCGCCTTCTCGGTGAAAGCTTCGTCTGGAGCTTAGTAATTGTTTTATCTGTACAGTGTATATTCTGAACTTTTTTGGTACTGTAACGAGGAGGACTAAAAGACGGTCACTGAGCTCATAAATGGGGGAGCCGATGTTCACAAGGAGTGTAAATACAAACGCTCCTGTGTATTTGTATCGATCCTGCAGAGTACTTTGTTAAGATAGAGGTAAATAGAACCTGCCTTGTAAGTGGCAGACACCTGTTGAGCCAAATTCCGTCATGAGTGTCCTCCCCGGATGGGGAACCGCCGCCATATTTACACTCCTTGTGAACATCGGCTCCCCCATTTATGAGCTCAGTGACCGTCTTTTAGTCCTCCTCGTTACAGTACCAAAAAAGTTCAGAATATACACTGTACAGATAAAACAATTACTAAGCTCCAGACGAAGCTTTCACCGAGAAGGCGAAACATGTTGAGCAAATTGTCATGAGTAATGTATACTATATATTTACTGTAAACTTCGGCCGACTCCGCTGACCGGCACCCTCAGTATTGAGGTATCTGCCGGCAGCTTTTTGTCTGCTTTGAAGTATACTACATTGGATGTATGCATAATACAACTTGTTCTGTACATAACTATTCCTATACTATATGAAGGTCTAGTACCTCATGCAAAATTATATCTGATACTGCTGACCGTGTTCTGGTCTCATGTTCAATGTAGATTTTTTTCATCTGCTTGTATCATTAGATGTTTTTTAAAATGTTTGTTTAATAAAAATCAATTTTATGAAAATTCAAGTGCCCGAAATCCTTGTCTCCCAATCTTTCCATATCCAATAATTCAAATGTAGGATAGGGCCCTCTTCAGATGATATATATAATGACCCAGACTGCTGCTGTCTGGTGAGTCATGTGTTTTTGGAAATTCACAGGATAAAGAAGTAAGTGTCGGCCATTCCGGGGCCCCAAATATTAACCCACATGCGTTTACCTGACAGCTAAGAATGTAGTATTCTGTGGCTGAAGGTACATTAGGCATTCACAGGTAACAGAAGTAAGTGTCGGCCATAAAAGGCACCAAAAATTAGCCCACATGGGTTTACCTGACAGCTAAGAACGTAGTATTCTGTGGCTTAAGGTACATTAGGCATTCACAGGATACAGAAGTAAGTGTCGCCCATTCCAGGGCCCATACATTAGCCCACATGGGTTTACCTGACAGCTAAGTACGTAGTATTCTGTGGCTAAAGGTACATTAGGCATTCACACAGTATACAGAAGTAAGTGTCGGCCTGTATAGGCTGCAAAAATTAGCTCACATGGTTTGAACTGACAGCAAAAAATATCGTTTTTGATGGCTAGAGGTATGATAGGTGTTCACAGTACACAGAACCGTAAGTGTTGGCCTGTATAGGCTCCAAAAATTAGCTCACATGGTTTGAACTGACAGCAAAAAACATATTTTTTGATGGCTAGAGGTACGGTAGGCGTTCACAGTACACAGAACTGTAAGTGTCGGCCTGTATAGGCTCCAAAATTAGCTCACATGGTTTGAACTGACAGCAAAGAACTTAGTATTTGGTGGCTGGACGTACATTAGGCATTCACAGAAAAAATTATTGTCGGCCCTGAAAGGCCCCAAAATGTATGTAGCGAAGCCAAGGACCTGGAATTGTTGTGGGTGGAGGAATTTTGATGAAACCTGGTCTACTGGTCACGTGTTGAATTCCTCAGAGGTCCATGCCTCATTCATTTTTATAAATGTGAGGTAGTCTACACTGTCATGAGCTAGGCGAGTGCGCTTATCGGTCACGATCCCCCCTGCTGCACTGAACGTCCTTTCAGACAGGACACTGGATGGGGGGCAAGCCAACTTTTCCATTGCAAATTGTGCAAGCTCTGACCAGAGGTCAAGCCTGCCCACCCAGTAGTCCAGGGGTTCATCACTCCTCAGAGCGCCCACATCGGCCGTTAACCCGATGTAGTCGGACACCTGTCCGTCTAGGCGTTCCCTCATGCTGGATCGGGAGTACAGCTGTCGATGGTTCGGCTGAAAGAAGGATCTCGTATCTGAAGTGACCAAGACATCTTCCAACCTCCTTCTTCTTGCAGGCGCTGTTGGATTGCTACCCGCAACTGTCTCTCTGTGACTGGAAATTCCTCTGCCAGCGCACAGAAAAGCAGAATGCAGCATTTCCCACAGCAAGGCCTGGAAGGCTGCATTCTGACCGCCCTCTGCGATTGTGGTAAAATTTCCACCATTTTGTGTTTGTATCGGGAGTCTAAGTATGTTGCCACCCAGTACATGGTCCTTGGCCTTCATGCATTTTATACTGGGGTCCCCCTTAAAACACTGCAGCATGTAGGCCCCCATTCCCACTAAACTGGAAGCGGTATAGTGGCCTGCTTCCAGCTCATCCTCCAGGATAATGTCGTCCTCGTTCTCCTCCCCCCATCCACGGATAAAACCAGGGATCCCATAAAGGTTTAAAGCATGCTCTTCTTGCTCCTCCTCATCCCCCCCAGCACCATCCTCCTCCTCCTCTGACTCCTCTTCAGACCCCTGCTGTTGATTTGTCTCAGATGGAGTAGCACCCCCTGGGAATTCATTCAACGTTGCGACTTCCTGATCTTCCTGCTCCTGCTTCTCGGCTTGATCAATGACACGATGCAATGCACGTTCCAGAAAGAAGGCATAAGGTATGATGCCACTTATGGCGCCCTGGCCGTGACTGACCAGTTTGGTGATCTCATCGAATGGCCGCAGAATTCTGCATGCGTTCCGCATGAGCAGCCACGGGCGAGGTGAAAAAAACCCAAGCTCCCCAGAACCTGTCCTGCCGCCGAGTTCGAACAGGTAGTCATTAACTGCACGTTTCTGCTGGAGCAGCTATTGAGCATATGCAACGTTGAGTTCCATCGCGTCGTGCAGTCACAAATAAGACGCCTGAGGGGTAGGTTGTGTCACCGCTGAATGTCAGCAAGGCAAGCCATGGCTGTGTAAGATCTTCAGAAATGGCCCAAGATTTTCCTGGCCTGCCGCAAGATGTCCTGGACCCCAGGGTATTTGGCAACGAATCGCTGCACCACCAAGTTCAGGACATGTGCCATGCATGGCACGTGTGTTATTTTGCCCTATTTCAGCACGCTCAGCAGATTGGCACCGTTGTCGCACACCACTTTACCAACTGACAAATTTAGCGGTGTCAGCCACTGATCTGCCTGTGAACGCAAAGCTGAAAGGAGTGCAGGACCAGTGTGGCTCTTGGCTTCAAGGCATAACAGACACAGCACAGCATGACAGCGTCTCACCTGGCATGTGGAATAGGTTCTGGGGATCTTGAGCAGCGCAGGAGAAGAGACGGTATCAGCGGAAGAGGAGGAGTCAGCCGAGGAGGAGAGGGAGGATGGAGGAGGAGGAGAAGAAGAGGCAGGCCTTGCAATCCATGGCGGTACAACTAAATCTACACGAGTGCCACGGGTTGCATGCTTAACGGCCGTCAGAAGGTTCACCCAATGGGCAGTAAAAGTGATATACCTTCCCTGCCCGTGTTTGCTAAACCATGTGTCTGTGTAGATAACACCCCGTTTCAATCTGTGGTATTGGGGGTCCACAGGTTTATCACACCAGTTCTACAAATAATTGGCCAGTATCTGTTGTCAATGTGTGTAGCACAGTTAACACAGCAAAAGAGGCCAAATTTTTGCAGGACTAAAATACAATCTTAGAAAAGTATACTGTTAAATAACACCCCGCTTCAATATGTGCTATTGGGGGGTCCACTGGTATATCACACCAGTTGTTCAAAAAATTGGCCAGTGAGTTTGGCACTATTTGTATTAGAGTTAACACAGCAAAAGAGGCAATATTGTGGCAGGACACAAATACACTTGTAAAAGTATACTCAGATAACACCCCACTTCAATATGTGGTATTGGGGGGCCACTGGTTTATCACACCAGTTGTTCAAAAAATTGGCCAGTGAGTTTGGCATTGGCACTGTGTGTAGCAGACTTCACTCAGCAAAAGAGGCAATATTGTTGCAGGACACAAATACAAATTATTGGCCAGTAACTGTTGTCACTGTGTGTAGCACTGTTTGCACAGCAAGAGGCCAAATTTTTGCAGGACTAAAATACACTCTTAGAAAATGATACTGTTAAATAACACCCCACTTCAAAATGTGGCATTGGTGTAGCACACCAGTTCAAAAAATTGGCCAGTGAGGCTGGCGCTGTGTGTACCAGACTTCACTCAGCAAACTAGGCAATATTGTTGCATGACACAAATACACTTGAAAAAGTTTACTCAGATAACACCCCACTTCAATATGTGGCATTGGGGGGGGGGGGGCAATTGGTCTATCACACCAGTTATAATACATTATAAGTGCTTTTGTCACTGTGTGTGGTGTTGCTGCAGAAACGCTCAGTCTCACCACCACACCTGTCACAATGCTGCACAGTGCACAATAATAGTACTAATCCACTATAATATGCTTTCTACTATATATTATAGTGTGGATTACCCCCTCCCCCACCCCACCCCCTTTTTAGTGCACTGCACAGCAATACCAAAAAATTTGAACATGACTTTTGTGGACATTAACAGAGCAATTTGTATGTGACTGCAGCAGATCTCTAGCTGCCCCTAATGCAACCACTGGGAACCTGGCCCTATAGTAAAGAGACTATAATAGACCCTATAACAACATTGGAGCATTTTAAATGACTTTTGTGGACATTGACAAAGCGATTTCTGTGTGACTGCAGCCGATCTCTAACTGCCCCTAAAGCAACCACAGGATACCTGGCCCTATAGTAAAGAGACTGTAATAGACCCTAAAACGACATTGGAGCATTTTAAATTACTTTTGTGGACATTGACAAAGCGATTTCTGTGAGACTGCAGCCGATCTCTAACTGCCCCTAAAGCAACCACAGGATACCTGGCCCTATAGTAAAGAGACTGTAATAGACCCTAAAACGACATTGGAGCATTTTAAATGAAGGCGAAGGGGGGATTCATGATCTGTAGTGTAAATAATGACTGGACCTCCATCCCTAGTAATTGTAGGAAAAAGACAGAGGTTGTGGGACTTTGAGTGAGGTCAGTCATTAGCAAATATTAAAAGGTACTAAAATATGTCACAAAAATGAATAAATAATTTATTGCATATTGTATGGAGAGTACAGTAAAAATATCCATATGTCAAGAACTGAACATGAAGTATATAAACCCTTAAAAATATATTTACATAAAAGTCAATCAATGAATACATAAATCCGTCAATACATTATATAAATAAACAACATGTAAACCAGTCTTCAAATAGTATATCTTCATATCTTATAGGCTCTACGTGTTTCGTGGCTCTATGTCCACTCATCAGGAGCAAATTTGAAATTCTGAGTCTGTAAATGTAAATTAACAATATAGTGTGAAATGTATGTAGAAAAAATAACAAAAATAACCATTGCTCCACTGTAAATAAAAACAGCTTCTTACTATGGTAGCCCAAAAGTAAAAAGTTCCAAAAGGGAGGGAGGTCGCCATCGCCAACACACAGCAATCGTCTACCCCGGGGCTGAGGCGGGTAGATTGGCCGAGGCCAGAACATGAGGAGCAAGAGATGGAGGGGAGGCTGAAATGAACCCAAATGTGGAGTGTAGGTAGAAACATCACAGAAATCAGCAGTGGTAGAGAAAAGTATATCCTTGACCAGAAGTTATAATAATAATCTGAAAAAGATTATTGAGGAAATAAAATAATAATTAAGCGGTATATCCATTTTTTTTTGTCATATGTAATATAAGGACAAAATATATTCAAATAAGAAAAAATGATCAAGAATGGAGGATATGTGTCATAATAAGTGTGGTCATGTGTGACCGAATAGATCAAAGAAAGTTGCCGATATTCCCAAGAGTATATATAGATAACCAGAGTGTTTGGGAGTGGAAAGTGAGGTGAATCCAAGATACCAGGGCGTACAAACAATGCAAAGAAAGAAGGAGAAAATGTGAGAAGAAAGAAATAGTAGTGTATCAGGTGATTGATAAGTAAAAAATGTGTTGACCAACTTAAAATAACCCAGCAGGCTAAACTGACAGGAGTTTTACTCCCCCAGGACATATACCCTCTACTTTTCAACTGTTTGAACAAGAACTCTACCTCTTTGTCTCAGTCCAATTGGAAGCTTTTATCCTTACACAAACCTTGGATAGTGACCTGTCTGATGTCGCCCCGTAGGCTGATACTCCGCCATTGGCTTTCGGACTCCGTCCCCACAATCTCAGAACTGTCCACTGCCATGTCCACGCTGAGAACCACGGAATCTGTGGGCATCTCCATCGACCCACGTCAGTCTCATGCGAAGTTTGCCAGCAAATGGAACTGTCTATCCTCCACCTGCCCCACGAGAGCTGAAGGCCACTCGGCTCCCGTTTCTATTTGATCTAAGATCCCACCACTACTGACTCAGTGGACTACAACACACCGGTGAAACGCACTCACCCCAATTGAGTTTCCCCTATTTAGTATGAATATGCCCTAGTCTTTTTCTACTGCCTCAATGTATGTATAAGACTGTTTCGGTGACAACGGGCTCTTCTGAGCTCTCATGACCGGGCTGCTCGACTACGGTAGACAGCCCTGTCCCAGACAACTGGCAACTGCAGATACGATCTCATACCAATACTTGATGTGATGCCTAACTCCTACCCCCCCCCCCTCCCTACTCTCTCTCCTCCCTCCCCTCCCTCCCCTACGTCTTCCCTTGACACCATTCTGTACATCGTACGATTCTCTGCAAAGCCCCCCCCCCCACCCAGAGTTAAACTAAACACCCCTGGCTTTGCGGAAAATTGATCTTGCGATTCTATCCAAGAAATTCTTTGCGACCTGCAATGACACTTGGCAGAGCGCGTTGTCACCAGTATTATGTCGTTTGAATTACTTATTGCTCCACTGCTCACAGTTTTGTTCCCTGTAATGCTTTGAGTTTCAATAAAATATTGTTTAAAAAAAAAAAAATAACCCAGCAGAGAATACAACCAGGTAGAAAAGGGTGAAAGATATGTAAGCAGGCATCTTACCAATAATTTGGTGAAGTAATGGAGACACTTGTTCAAGTGAATAGCAGAGACAGAGAACCCATACAAAACAAGGAGTGTAGCGTCCTAACTCCTCTCGGCTCGAACACCCCTCCGACCAAGGCAAACCTAACCGCCAGCGCCATGTGAGAACGCCATTATATAGGTCGGGAGGTATGATCTCACATCCGGCGCAGGAGCGCCAGAGATGAGGCACACCCACCCGGCCAAGCGTCAGAGTAGAAAACAAAGGGTTGCCCCAGCAACCCGATACTTTTGTGGACATTGACAAAGCGATTACTGTGTGACTGCAGCCGATCTCTAACTGCCCCTAAAGCAACCACAGGATACCTGGCCCTATAGTAAAGAGACTGTAATAGACCCTAAAATGACATTGGAGCATTTTAAATGACTTTGGTGGACATTGACAAAGCGATTTGTGTGTGACTGCAGCGGATCTCTAACTGCCCCTAAAGCAACCACAGGATACCTCTCCCTAAGCTCAAAAGATACTAGACCTATACCGAAATACCAGCCTTCAAAAGGACTTTTGTGGACATTGACGGAGCAATTTGTGACTGCAGCCGATCTCTAACTGCCCCTAAAGCAACCACTGGATACCTATCCCTAAGCGCAAAAGATACTAGTAGACCTATACCGAAAAATACCAGCCCTGGAAAGGATATTTGTGGATCTTCACAACACTATATGTGTCTAGCAAGCTCTCCCTGATGAGCACAGCAGACCTCTCCCTACACTAGCAGAAAGTGGAATGTGAAATGGCCGCCAGATCGGGTCTATTTATAGGGTAGGGGGACTGTCCATGTGCTGGAATGTTTCAATTGGCTGTCCTGTTCCACCTGACGGCTGTGTCACAGGTCAAATTTCTCCCCAATGTAAACAAAAAGGGTCACCGCGAACGACGCCATGTGTTCGCAAATTTGGCGGGTAGCGAACAAGCAAAATTCGCAGCAAACTGACCGCCGGGTGAACTGCAAGGCCTTCTCTACAGAGGACCATCAGGCTGGGCAGCAGTCAGAGGACCATCAGGCTGGGCAGCAGGCAAATGACCATCATTCTGGACAGCGGGCAAAGGAGCATCAGGCTGGCCAGCAGGCGAAGGCACACCAGGCTGGGCAGCAGGCAGAGGATCAGCAAGGTCAGGCGGGTCATCAGGTTCAGGATCTTTAGAGGCTGCCCTAATCCTATTGGCAATCAAAGAGGCAGGTTTGAGCAGATTGGCTGGTGTAGAGGCAGACTGGAGCAGATCGGCTGGTGTGGAGGCAGACTGGAGCAGATCAGCTGGTGTGGAGGCAGACTGGAGCAGATTGGCTGGCGTGGAAGAAGACTGGAGCAGATTGGCTGGCATTGAAGCAGACCGAAGTAGATTTGCTGTCTTGAAGGCAAACTTGGATAGTGGCAGGATTGTGCAATTTGGGAAAAACATCTGTTTCTTTTTGGGTTTAGCCACTTAGATTCGGCATGTGATGGAAGAGAAGAGCTGAGGGATGGTGAAAAAGAGGGAGCAGTTGCTAAGGAGGATTTCTGTGTGATTGTCCTAGGCAGCAGAGAACAGGTAATCTTCAATGGGTTAAAGACTGGGTAGGTGCAGTAAGTGGAAACAGGGTATGCTGGGCTGCAACTGTGGTTGTTGTGGATGATAGCGACAGAGATACTTAAGAAGGCCGATGTCTAGCGGCAGGAATGGGTTGAAGCAAGCTAACTGAGGCTGATGCAATATATCTGACCATGCTTGTAGTAACGGTTGAACAAAATTTGGTTTACACACTGCCTGTCTGACAAGAGACTGCACTGCATTATTAAACTCCACTAGCACCTGTTGGGAACATGCTGAATAGTGCTCAAATAAATAAGCCGAATCATCCTCCAATAACAATACCAGTGTTTCTACCTGAGCCATACTGAAGGGGGGAGAAAAAGTAATCGCTGCCTTTAAGAGTACTGGACAAAGCCAGTTATGCACAAACCTGAATCAATTGCTGAACATCACCAAACAACATCCTGCCCTGATCAACTAGGGAATAGAGATGTCGCGAACATAAAATTTTCCGTTCGCGAACGCGAACTTCCGCAAATGTTCGCAAACGGGCGAACCAGGCGAACCGCCATAGACTTCAATAGGCAGGCGAATTTTAAAACCCACAGGGACTCTTTCTGGCCACAATAGTGATGGAAAAGTTGTTTCAAGGGGACTAACGCCTGGACTGTGGCATGCCGGAGGGGGATCCATGGCAAAACTCCCATGGAAAATTACGTAGTTGAAGCAGAGTCGAGTTTTAATCCATAAAGGGCATAAATCACCCAACTAAATTGTTTGCAATAACGTGCTTTAAAACATCCAGTGTGTGTATACGATCAGGTATGATGTTGTATCGATCAGGTAGTGTAAGGGTTACGCCCGCTTCCCAGTGACAGACCAAACTCTGACAGACCAAACTCCCCGTTTAACAGTCAGTCAGTCCATTTGCACAACCGCAAACTCCCCATTTGCACAAGGTTGGATACCAAGCTAGCCATGTCCCGTTCCTTGTCCTCACTGACGTCATTGAAGGTCTCTTCCTCCACCCAGCCACGTACAACACCAAGGGTCCCCAAAAGGTGACAACAAGCCCCCTGGGACGCCTGCTGTGGTTGGTCTTCCACCTCCTCAAAGCCACCTTCCTCCTCTGACTTCTCTTCTTCAGACTCCTCTCCCTGCATTGCCACAGGTCCAGCAATTGACAACGACAAGGCTGCTTCTGCTGGTGATGGGGACCACAACTCTTCCTCTTCATGCTCATCTACGGCCTGATCCAGCACTCTTCGCAGGGCTCGCTATAGAAAAAACGCATATGGGATGAGGTCGATGATGTTGCCTTGGGTTTGACTGACCAGGTTTGTCACCTCCGCAAAAGGACGCATGAGCCTACAGCCATTGTGCATTAGCATTCAGTAACACAGCCAAAAAATACCCAGCTCCACAGAGGCTGTCCTCTTTTTTTAAATTAAAAAAACCTGTTCTTACCAGTTTAATCTCTGTTTTGTCCCCTATCAGGGGTCGGTTTATGGAATAGATTTTAGGAACCGGGAGATGGAAAAAGATGGTTGTCTGTCCTCTTACTTCCAATTTGGGGCACTGCGCGTGCGCCGTGCAATGTACTGTACCATCCTATACGAGTGGTGTGTTAAGTAATACTATTCTTATCAGTTTAATCCCTGTTACGTCCCCTATCAGGGGCCGGTGTATGGAATAGATTTTAGGAACCGGGAGATGGAAAAAGATGGTTGGTCTGTCCTCTTACTTCCAATTTTGTGGACCATTTTTAGCCCAAGGCATCTCATCAGGCCTTTTTTAGTCAAATGCATCCCCCACTGTCAGACCCTTCGGGATCCATGCCTCATTCATCTTAATAAAGGTGAGGTAATCTAGACTTTTTTGACCTAGGCGACTTCTCTTCTCAGTGACAATACTTTCTGCTGCGCTGAAGGTCCTTTCTGACAGGACACTTGAAGCGGGGCAGGCCAGAAGTTCTATCCCAAATTGGGATCGCTCAGGCCACAGGTCAAGCCTGCACACCCAGTAGTCAAGGGGTTCATCGCTCCTCAGAATGTCGATATCTGCAGTTAAGGCAAGGTAGTTTGCTACCTGTCGGTCGAGTCGTTCTCTGAGGGTGGACCCCGAAGGGCTGTGGCGATGCGTAGGACTTAAAAAGCTCCGCATGTCCTCCATCAACAACACGTCTGTAAAGCGTCCTGTCCTTGCCGGCGTGGTCATGGTAGGAGGAGGATTACTTTCACCTCTTCCCCTGTTACATTCCCGTTGTGCTGTGACATCACCCTTATACGCTGTGTAAAGCATACTTTTTAACTTGTTTTGTAACTGCTGCATACTTTCCGACTGCCGGTAATTCGGTAACATTTCAGACACTTTCTGCTTATACCGGGGGTCTAGTAGCGTGGCCACCCAGTACAGGTCGTTCTCCTTCAGCCTTTTTATACGAGGGTCCCTCAACAGGCATGACAGCATGAAAGACCCCATTTGCACAAGGTTGGATGCCGAGCTACTCATGTCAAATTCCTTGTCCTCACTGATCTCATTGAAGGTCTGTTCTTCCCCCCAGCCACGTACAACACCACGGGTACCAGATAGGTGACAACGAGCACCCTGGGATGCCTGCTGTGGTTGGTGTTCCTCCTCCTCAAAGCCACATTCCTCCTTTCACTCCTCTTCCTCAGACTCCTCTTCCAGCATTGCCGCAAGTCCAGCAAGCGATGATAAGGCTGTTTCTGGTGGTGATGGTGTCCACAACTCTTCCTCTTCCTCTTCACGCTCATCTACGGCCTGATCCAGCACTCTTCGCAGGGCACGCTCCAGGAAGAAAACAAATGGGATGATGTCGCTTATGGTGCCTTCGGTGCGACTGACTAGGTTTGTCACCTCCTCAAAAGGACGCACGAGCCTACAGGCATTGCGCATGAGCGTCCAGTAACGTGGCAAAAAAATACCCAGCTCCCCAGAGGCTGTCCTAGCACCCCGGTCATACAAATACTCGTTGACGGCTTTTTCTTGTTGGAGCATTAGGAGTGTTGAATTCCAACGTGTCGGGCTGTCGCAAATCAAGCGCCTCACTGGCATGTTGTTTCGCCGCTGAATATCGGAAAAGTGCGCCATGGCCGTGTAGGAGCGCCTGAAATGGCCACACACCTTCCTGGCCTGCTTGAGGACGTCCTGTAAGTCTGGGTACTTATGCACAAAGCGTTGTACAATCAGATTCAACACATGTGCCATGCACGGCACATGTGTCAACTTGCCCAAATTCAATGCTGCCAACAAATTGCTTCCGTTGTCACACACCACTTTGCCGATCTCCAGTTGGTGCGGGGTCAGCCACTGATCCACCTGTGTGTTCAGGGCGGACAGGAGTGCTGGTCCGGTGTGACTCTCTGCTTTCAGGCAAGTCAACCCCAAGACGGAGTGACACTGTCGTATCCGGCATGTGGAATAGCCCCTGGGGAGCTGGGGGGGTGCAGTTGGTGTGGAGCAAGATGCAACAGCAGAAGAGGACTCAGCCGAGGAGGTTAGCGAGGAGGATGGAGTAGGAGGAGTATAGTAGGTGGCAGCAGGCCTGCCTGCAAGTCATGGCGGTGTCACCAACTCCTATGCAGAGCCACGCATTCCATGCTTGGCAGCCGCCAGCAGGTTTACCCAATGCACAGTGTAAGTGATATACCTGCCCTGACCGCGCTTTGCAGACCAGGTATCAGTGGTCAGATGGACCCTTGCCCAAACACTGTGTGCCAGACATGACATGACTTCCTTTTCCACAATAGAGTACAGGTTGGGGATTGCCTTTTGTGAAAAAAAATTTCGGCCGGGTACCTCCCACTGCGGTGTCCCAATAGCTACAAATTTTTTGAAGGCCTCAGACTCCACCAGCTTGTATGGTAAAAGCTTGCGGGCTAAGAGTTCCGACAAGCCAGCTGTCAGACGTCAGGCAAGGGGGTGACTCTGTGACATTGGCTTCTTACGCTCAAACATTTTCTTGACAGACACCTGACTGTGGGCAGATGAGCAGGAACTGCTGAAGGTGAGAGGCGGAGTGGCGGGTTGTTGATAGGGGGCAAGGAGGACAGCAGTGGTTGACGTGGCTAAAGATGCTGGACCAGGAGGAGGATAGTGGCTTTGAGTTTGTGTGCTGCTTGTACTCATCATGTGTTGATCCCATAGGCATTTGTGATGTGAGATCATGTGCCTTCGCAAAGCAATTGTTCCTAGGTGGGTGTTGGACTTCCCACGACTCAGTTTCTTTTGGCACAGGTTGCAAATGGCATCGCTGTTTCAGAGGCAGACACACAAAAAAAATGCCACACTGCTGAGCTTTGCAATGACGGCATTCTGGTGGTGGCAACAGCTTGTGTTGATTGGCGTGCTGTCTGGCTGACCCCGGGTGCCGATACATGCTGTCTGACTGTGCCGCTAGCTCCTTGCGATGACCTCCACCTGCTTCCAACTCGTCTCCTCCTCCTCTCTGTCTCCCTATCTGAGCTTTCCCCCTGTTCTTCTTCTCTTCGAGCAGGCACCCAGGTGACATCCACGGACACATCATCATCATCAGCCACTTCACTTGTATTTGACAACTCAGCAAAGGCAGCAGCAGCAGGTACAGCATCATCATCATCATCACAACGTACGTCCATCTGTATAATGCTGCCTGACTGAGACATATCCCCATTATCTACATCCTCTGGCACTAATGGTTGCGCATCACTCATTTCTGCCAACTGATGTGTAAATAACTCCTCTGACAGATCAAGTGAAGCGGCTGTGGTGCTAGTGTTGGTGGTGCCGGCGGGCGGGCGAGTGGTAAATTGAGAGGTGCCCGAAGCTGAGCTGGAGGAGAATGGTGCATCAAGGTTCCGAGCCGAAGCTGTAGAAGATTGGGTGTCCTGTGTAAGCCAGTCAACTATGTCCTCAGAATTTTTCGAGTTCTGGGTACGTGGCCTCTGAACACTGGGTATTATTCTAGGGCCAAAGGAAATCACAGCACCACGACGGCCCCTGCGGGGTGGCCTGCCTCTGCCTGTCATTTTTTTTAGATTAGTGATACTATGCGTGCAAGGTGCTGTGCCACCCTATATGAGTGTTGGGCAGTGGGTACAGTACAGTCTGTGAACCTGACACTCACTGGCAGGCAACTGCAATTATAAAAATTAAATTATTTTTTTATTTGCAAGGTGCTGTGCCACCGTATATGAGTGGTGGGCAGTGGGCACAGTACAATCTGTGGACCTGACACTCACTGGCAGGCAACTGCAATTATAAAAAATAAATTATTTTTTGATTTGCAAGGTGCTGTGCCACCGTATATGAGTGGTGTGCAGTGGGCACAGTACAGTCTGTGGACCTAACACTCACTGGCAGGCAACTGCAATTATAAAAAATAAATTATTTTTTTATTTGCAAGGTGCTGTGCCACCGTATATGAGTGGTGGGCAGTGGGCACAGTACAGTCTGTGGACCTGACACTCACTGGCAGGCAACTGCAATTATAAAAAATAAATAATTTTTTGATTTGCAAGGTGCTGTGCCACCGAATATGAGTGGTGGGCAGTGGGCACAGTACAGTCTGTGGACCTGACACTCACTGGCAGGTAACTGCAATTATAAAAAATACATTATTTTTTGATTTGCAAGGTGCTGTGCCACCGTATATGAGTGGTGGGCAGTGGGCACATTACAGTCTGTGGACCTGACACTCACTGGCAGGCAACTGCAATTATAAAAAATAAATTATTTTTTGATCTGCAAGGTTCTGTGCCACCGTATATGAGTGGTGGGCACTGCAGTGGGCACAGTACAGTCTGTGGACCTGACACTCACTGGCAGGCAACTGCAATTATGAAAAATAAATTATTTTTTGATCTGCAAGGGGCTGTGCCACCGTATATGAGTGGTGGGCAGTGGGCACAGTACAGTCTGTGTACCTGACACTCACTGGCAGGCAACTGCAATTATATGACAGAGGAAAAAATAAATTATTTTTTAACTGCAAGGTTCTGTGCCACCCGATATGAGTGGTGTGCACACAGTACACTGGGTCTGTGGGTCTGTAGCCTCTCACACACGGCGGGCAGGCAACTGCAATATATATATATATATATATATATATATATATATATATATATATATATATATAAAAAAAAGCTGACTGATATACCAGCCCTAAAAAGGGCTTTTTGGGGTGCTGTCAGGACGCTGTCCTTACAGCAGGAGTGGACATAGAACACTGGCTAATGATTTCCCTATTAATTCAATAGGGAACAAGCGATGTTCGCCGGGAACTGTTCGCCGGCGAAGAGTTCGGGACATCTCTACTAGGGAATGAGCAAGATGAGTACATTCTATCAGCTGATCTTTGTCCGACTTCTTTAATATTTGGCGGCAGTATTCTTTTTTCTCTGTAACTAGCAAAGAAAAGTATACAGCTTGCTCAGGATGCATTTTCCCACAAACAACAGCGGAGCCAAAGCGGCTTCAAAGTGCAGCCACTTCTGGTCAGGACTGGCCTTGGTGTTATGTCAGGATCAGGTGTGACAAGAAATGTGTGGCCTGCCACAGAGAATACCAGGCACAAGTACAGTGTGAAATAATATAATTTATGTAACAGATAAGTGAATAATATACAGTATATGTAAATGCACTTCTAACATACTAAACTGTGTAAAAGAAACCAGATAACCAAACAAATAGTGACACACGATGAACAACTGCCTAAACTAAGTATATACAGCATGTAGGGAATGCAAAACTGTAAATGTAGCAGAGCAAGGGTCATACACAGGAGATCAAGCAGAGGAAGCTGGGAGCAAGACAGGACAGGGAAAGGGTAACAGGAGACGGAGAAAGCAGATGGGAAGAGATCAGGCTGCAGGGCAGGGGTCTGGGTCCAGGAACAGGAAACAGGATGCAGGATTGGAGGTCAGGGGCACATAGAGACCAAAACACCAAGGCAACCAGAGCAGAACAAACAGGACTTAAATATATTTCCTGCAATGAGCATCAGGTGATGACTAGTGTTAAGCGAACACGGACTGTATTATTCGGGTCCGTACCGGATAATTGGATTTTTGCTACCCAGACACGGACCCGAAAACTTTACTGTATGTTCGGATTTAAAATCCATGTTCGGTAATTTTATTTCCTGCTTTGTATGTAATGGCGCGCTTTTAATGGCGGGCTTTCAACAGCCAATTAACAAGCGTTTAACTGGTGTGCCGTAAGCCATCCCAGCCATGCTTACTAATGTATTAGTAGCTGTGATTGGCCATCTGAAGCATGTGACCCATGTCTTTATAAGCTCGAGAGACACAGCGCGGTGCGTCAGTCTGCTTTAGTGTAGGGAGAGAGCACACATCATATGTGCTGGCTGCTGCTGATTAGGGACAGACAGGGAAAAACAACATTGTGCCCAAAAAGAATGCAGGGACAGGTCGGAGTGTAGGCAGGGAAAGATATTTGAGCATTTTAGGGACAGGCTGGAGAGATTAGGCAGGGACAGATAGGAGACACAGGACAGAACAATCGTCCGTTAGCGATCTACGTCGATTTTGCTGTGTGGGGGGTGGTGCAGTGAACGATCTTTTTGCCCTCACTTGAGCCCACTGAGGAGGAGGAGGGAGAAAAAAATATATTTTTATCAGTCTGTTGTGTGCAACGTTCAGCTATATTTTACTACAGATTGCTGTTCTAATCTGCTATTTAAAAATTACAAAGTTAAAGGGGATTTTTTTTTCCCTTCATAGCCTGCTGCTGACGGTGACATTAAACATAAGACACTGCTGTGTTCACATGTGCTATTAAAAAATCACCAATTTTATATACTTTTTTCTATTCCACTATTCAATATACACCCTTTTGGGGTAACAAAAATTAAATTGTGGCATAGTCTGTACTAATCTGCTATTTAAAAATTACAAATTTAAAGGGGAATTTTTTTTTTTTTCCCTTCATAGCCTGCTGCTGACCGTGACATAAAACATAAGACACTGCTGTGTTCACATGTGCTATTGAAAAATCACCAATTTTATATGCTTTTTTCTATTCCGCTATTCAATCTATACCCTTTTGGGGGAACAAAAAAATAAATTGCGGCATAGTCTGTATCGGTACGTGTGAGATACACCTTTCCAACTTTTTGGGCGCATCTTACACCGCCGAGGATTGCAGGGTGCTTCAGTTTTCCTCCTGTTCCGAACTCCTCCTACTCCTCATCCTCATCCTGCCTTTAGGGTACAAAAAATTGTAAGCGGGGCCTTGTCTGGGTTTGTACGTGTGAGATACATCTTTTTATATCATATTTTCTATTCCGCTATTCAATCTACACCCTTTTGGGGTAAAAAGAATTAAATTGCGGCATAGTTTGTATCGGTACGTGTGAGATACACCTTTCAAATTTTTGGGCGCATCTTACACCGCCGAGGATTGCAGGGTGCTTCAGTTTTCCTCCTGTTCCGAACTCCTCCTACTCCTCATCCTCATCCTGCCTTTAGGGTACAAAAAATTGTAATCGGGGCCTAGTCTGGGTTTGTACGTGTGAGATACACCGTTTTATATACTTTTTTCTATTCCGCTATTCAATATACACCCTTTTGGGGTAAAAAAATTAAATTGCGGCATAGTCTGTATCGGTACGTGTGAGATACACCTTTTAAATTTGTTTGGCGCATCTCCTTCCACCGCCGAGGATTGCAGGGCGCTTCAGTTTGCCTCCTGTTCCTAACTCCTCCTACTCCTCTTCCTCATCCTCTACCGCCTCCTCATCCGGTCAGCGTAACACCTTCACCACAAACTTCAGCACAGCCAGGGGTAAACGACAGCAGGCAGTTTTAAAACTTGCCTGTTTGGGTGAAAAATCCCACACCGCGCAGGAGTTGTGGAGGAGCATGGAACAGCAGACCAATGAGTTGTTGGTGCCAGCGAGCCTCAAGCCCGGCCTGGTGGTGTGCGATAATGGGCAAAATCTCATAGCAGCTCTGGCCCTAGCTGGTTTGACGCACATCCCTTGCCTGGCGCATGTGCTGAATTTGGTGGTGCAGAGGTTCCTTAAAAATTACCCCGATATGTCAGAGCTGCTGCAGAAAGTGCGGGCCGTCTGTGCGCACTTTCGGCGTTCTCACCCTGCTTCTGCTCGCCTGTCAGCGCTGCAGTGTAACTTCGGCTTTCCCGCTCACCGCCTCATATGTGACGTGCCCACAAGGTGGAACTCCACCCTGCACATGCTGGCAAGACTGTGCGAGCAGCAGCAGGCCATAGCGGAGGTTCAGCTGCAGCACACACACGTGAGTCGCTCTGCAGAACAGCACCACTTCACCAATAACTGGGCTTCCATGCGAGACCTGTGTGCCTTGTTGCGCTGTTTCGAGTACTCCACCAACATGGACAGTGCCTATGGTGCCGTTCTCAGCGTTACTATCCCACTTGTATACCTTTTTGAAAAATTGCTGGGTGATGGATGAGGATGAGGAGGAGGAGGAGGAACCATGTTCACAGCAGGGTGGCACCCAGACCAGCTCGTGGCCATCACTGGTGCGTGGCTGGGGGTATACAGAGGACATAAACGATACACCTTCCACAGAGGGCAGCCTTTCGTTGCCTCTGGGCAGCCTGGCACACATGAGCGATTACATGCTGCAATGTCTGCGCAACAAACGCCAAGTTGCCCACATTCTAACTTGTGCTGATTACTGGTTGGCAAGTCTCCTGACGGGGACATAGGGTTTCCATGATCTGCCTAGCTAGAAGGCCTGGCAGAACCCCGTTCTTCATGGTAGCCGAAGCCACCTCAAATACTAGGTCAGGGGTGCTCTCCCGAAGAGAGATCCCCCACCCCACCCCACTCCCCCCCCCAGGAGGAAGGAATCTGAGGGCCACACATCAAACCTTCCAAGCCCCCATCACTCCAGCAGGTTTCCATAGCCGCCACCCAATCTTGGTCAGGCAGAATGACATGACAGCGCCCCCACTGTATAACTTATAACAACTGATACTACACTTGATCTTAGCCAAAAGGTCGAGAAGCGATGCTGGTGGAATTCCCATATGACAGCAGGGGCACATTGAAAGCACAAGGCAAAGGCAGAAGAGGAGGAGGAGTAGGTCGCCAACGCACCCAGGGCACCGCCGGCACCTTAGATAGCAGGGTTAGCAAGTATGAAATATGGAAAAGGTTTGTCGGCACGCCACAAAAACCAGGACCACCAGCCGATTTTTTTTTTATAAGCCCGTGGTGTGTGAACACACTCAGACTATCACCCGGCGGGTGCATAAAAAAGTACACAGGGTGTACACATGGTCCTTCTCCCGAAAGAGGAAGGACCCTGACCCTGATCCCCCGGGGCGCAAGGCTGCTGACAGGGACTGGTGTACTTACACTGGCAAAGTACTAGGTGGGTGAACCAAGCCAAAAGGCCATATCCATCCCCCCCCCTCAAGACGTTCAGGGACAGTCCCAAGGACCTACACCCTTCTAATCAGATTATGTGTGCAAATAAAGTGTACTGCCACATTACAAAAAGACAAACGTGAAACACACAAACAATAAAGAGTGGGGGAAAGGGAGGTGGAGAAGTGCAAGCCCGAAGATTTAATGAAAGGACAAAAACACACAAGGGAGAGTTGGGGAAGGGGAAATCGCTAGACCTCCTCTTCCTCCATGAGATCCATTAGGTTATAGTCTCTGAGCAGACTATGGACCAGTCTGCGACAGTCCTCAATGGGCATCCTCTCTCGCTGGTAGATAAGGCACTTTTTGGCGCACCATAAAGCGTCCTTAAAGGAACACAGAACCTGCCAGGCATTGTCAATGTCCTCTTGGGAAAAAGTTCCACCAAATAATCCATTTAGCACACCAAAGTGTGTAATGGCAGTCTCTGGTACAAAGTCCTTAAGTTCAGGTTCCAAGGCCCTAAACAGTCTCTGTGCAAAGGGGCACTCCCAGAAAACCTGCAAAGCAGTTTCCTCCTGGATGAACTATTCCTCTTTTCAATATACACCCATGCGGGTGAAAATAATTAAATTGCGGCCTAGTCTGTACGTGTGAGATATACCCTTTTATATACTTTTGTTCTATTCCGCTATTCAATATACACCCATGCAGGTGACAAAAATTAAATTGCGGCATAGTCTGTATGTATACGTGTGAGATACACCCTTTCAATTTGTTTGGCGCATCTCCTTCCACCACGAGGATTGCAGGGCGCTTCAGTTTACATCCTGTTCCTAACTCCTCCTACTCCGCTTCCTCATCCTCTACCGCCTCCTCATCAGGTCAGCGAAACACCTTCACCACCAAATTCAGCAAAGCCAGGGGTAAACGACAGCAGGCAGTTTTAAAACTTGCATGTTTGGGGGAAAAATCCCACACCACGCATGAGCTGTGGAGGAGCATGGAACAGCAGACTGATGAGTTGTTGGTGCAAGCCCGGCATGGTGGTGTGCGATAACGGGCAAAATCTCATAGCAGCTCTGGGCCTAGCCAGTTTGACGCACATCCCTTGCCTGGCGCATGTGCTGAATTTGGTGGTGCAGAGGTTCCTTCAAAATTACCCCGATATGTCAGAGCTGCTGCAGAAAGTGCAGGTCGTCTGTGTGCACTTTCGGCGTTCTCACCCTGCTTCTGCTCGCCTGTCAGCGCTGCAGCGTAACTTCGGCCTTCCCACTCACCGCCTCATATGTGATGTGCCTACAAGGTGGAACTCCACCTTGCACATGCTGGAAAGACTGTGCGAGCAGCAGCAGGCCATAGTGGAGTTTCAGCTGCAGCATGCACGCGTGAGTCGCTCTGCGGAACAGCACCACTTCACCTCCAATAACTGGGCCTCCATGCGAGACCTGTGTGCTTTGTTGCACTGTTTTGAGTACTCCACCAACATGGCCAGTGCCGATGACGCCGTTGTCAGCTTAACTATCCCACTTCTATGCCTCCTTGAAAAAACGCATAGGGCGATGATGGAAGAGGATGTGGCACAGGAGGAGGAGGAAGAGGGATCATTTACATGGCTTTTAGGGCAGTCAGTCACAAGTGGCTCTGAGGGTGGGTTCCTGCACCCACAAACGCCAATTGTCCAGCAGGGGCACAGTTCTGGAGGATGAGGAGCAGGAGGAGGAGGAGGAGGAGGAGATGGAGGAGGAGATGGAGGAGGAGATGGAACCATGTTCACAGCAGTGTGGCACCCAGGCCAGCTCATGGCCATCACTGGTGCGTGGCTGGGGGGGATACAGAAGACACAGACAATACACCTCCCACAAAGGACAGCATTTCGTTGCCTCTGGGCAGCCTGGCACACATGAGCGATTACATGCTGCAGTGTCTCTACAACGAACGCCGAGTTGCCCACATTCTAACTTGTGCTGATTACTGGGTGGCCACGCTGCTGGATCCCCATTACAAGGACAACGTACCGTCCTTAATTCACTCACTGGAGCGTGATCGCAAGATGCGCGAGTACAAGCGCACGCTGGTAGATGCGATGCTGCTGGCATTCCCACCTGACAGCGGGGCCACAGTGGAAGCACAAGGCCAAGGCAGAGGAGGAGGAGGAGGAAGAGGTCGCCAACGCAACCAGGGCACCGCCAGCACCTCAGAAGGCAGGGTTAGCTTGGCCGAAATGTGGAAAAGCTTTGTCAGCACGCCACAACAAACAGCAGCACCAGCAGCTCATATGGAACGTCTTAGCAGGAGGCAGCATTTCACCAACATGGTGGAGCAGTATGTGTGCTCACGCCTACATGTAGTGAATGACGGGTCTGCCCCCTTCAACTTCTGGGTCTCCAAATTGGGCTCATGGCCTGAGCTCGCCCTTTACGCCTTGGAGGTGCTGGCGTGCCCTGCAGCCAGTGGATTATCTGAACGTGTATTTAGCACGGCTGGGGGCGTTATCACAGACAAGCGCAGCCGCCTGTCCAGAGACAATGTGGACAATCTCACGTTCATTAAAATGAACCAGGCATGGATCCCACAGGACTTTTCCGTACCTTGTGCAGAATAGAGATGGATACTGACCTTACCCAGCCAATGTTATATTTTTGATCTTTCTCACTCTTTTGGGGTGTACCCTGATTTAAAATGACTGAAAAAAAGCAGTGTTGGCTACCTCGTCCCCCTCCACCGCCGCTTCCACCTACACCGCCTCGTCCTTCACAGATGAAGAAAATTGTTTTATTTTTCTTTTTTATTTTTTGTTGTTTTAAGTTATTTCCCTATCCACATTTGTTTGCAGAGCACTTGCCATGCTCTTAACTACATTTTGCTGCCATTTGCAGCACTCTAGCCCTTTCCATTGGTTTTTTAGAGCCATTTTAGTGCCTGAAAGTTCTGGTCCCCATTGACTTCAATGGGGTTCGGTGTCCGGGTAAAGGTCGGAAAAAGTCCGGGACACGGACCCAGACTTTTTTTTCAAGCTCGGCCGAACCCGCCGAACACAGACATCCAGGTGTCCGCTCAACTCTAGTGATGACTAATGATATGAGCTACTGGCTGCTAAGAGACACCAGTTGGTGGACGCTGGCCCTGCAGCGTATTGATCTGGTAGCCACAGTGCCACCAGCAGGTGAACCCTTTCCTGACATGTAGTTTTGAGGCTTCTGTTGGTCAAGGGAGGAGCGATGGAGAAGGGGGGGGCGCTTATAATGTTTTTA
Organism: Pelophylax lessonae; assembly: GCF_965119305.1. Classification (NCBI taxonomy): domain Eukaryota; kingdom Metazoa; phylum Chordata; class Amphibia; order Anura; family Ranidae; genus Pelophylax; species Pelophylax lessonae. Next base: position 431,818,440 of record NC_138772.1, on the reverse strand, counting down.
GTGCTCGCCGCCCAGGGTTCTCAGCTTCCACATCCCATCGGCAGCGAATGCGTCATATGGTGGACAGTTATCTAGGGGAAAAAAACAGAGATGCAGAGCATTCCATTTGACGATCCACTGGGTTACTGGGTCATGAGAATAGACCACTGGCCAGAACTTGCCCAGTATGCAATTGAGCTGCTGGGCTGGGCTGCCCTGCATCCAGAGTGCTTTTCAAATGGTCATTTAGTGGTGCTGGCTCCCCAAGCCGTTGTTTACAAAATAAAGAAAGTTTTCAGGGAACCTAGCATTTTTGGGCTTTATAAATGCAATTATTTCTGCAGCAGCTTCTATACCAGTACAGGTGTGCCACTTTACAGGTAGACTAAGGGGACCCCCAAGGCATTATATTAAAAGGAATTTTTCATTTTTATTGTTATTTCTCAACGGGGTTCATTATTTGGTTCCGAACTTCCGAACTTTCATGATGTTTGAAAGTTCTAGGGCGAACCGAACCAATTTCTCCTAAATTTCCTGCACAGAAGGTAATCTGTCAGTAACATCAGGAATTGAAGTTGAAATAGGGAGATCAGGAATAAAAACAGAATGGCACCAAGTGTTTAGGAACCTGGCTTATATTGTCTTCCTAGCACCAGAGCAAGCATATAGGTAAAAGAAAGCTGGCAGCTCTATCTTCTGTAATGAATGAGCTTAATGATCCAGGTGTAGAGTTGAGCGGACACCTGGATGTCCGTGTTCGGCGGGTTCGGCCGAACTTTAAAAAAACGTCCGGGTCCGTGTCCTGGACTTTTGCCAAACTTTTCCCGGACACTGAACCCCATTGAAGTCAATGGGGACCCGAACTTTCAGGCACTAAAATGGCTCTAAAACACCAATGGAAAGGGCTAGACTGCTGCAAATGGCAGCAAAACATAGTTAAGAGCATGGCAAGTGCTCTGCAAACAAATGTGGATAGGGAAATAACTTAAAACAACAAAAAAAAACAGAAAAATAAAACAATGTTCTTCATCTTTGAAGGACGAGGCCCATATGGAGTAGGAGGGAGGTTGAGGTGGTGGTGGATGTGGCGGTGTCATAGACGTGTGCACAGGGTGTGCCGGGTGTACCTGGGCACACCCTAATCACCTAGGGCACATAGCATTATCGCTCTGTTTGCCAGTGAGGAGATGGGAAAGATCTCCCTCGGACCTGCTCTGCTTTATTTCTCTTTGCCAGCAGGGACAGTAATGTATCGGGGCCATGTACATGTAGGCAAACACATGCATGTGTATTTAATATAATATAATGCAATAGGCTGCGCACACCTATGGGCGGTGTAGGTGGAAGCGGCGGTGGAGGAGGACCAGGGCCGGATTAAGAGCATCATGGGCTTGGTGCTGAGGATTTTGAAGGGCCTTAAGGGCCGTGCCTTGGCATGCACCCAGAGGAGGAAGGGTGCAGCCATGCATGCCTAATTCCACATGGGATGCTGTCTCTGAAGCCCATAAACACATCCATGCATCGGCAACTGTCCCTCCTTGTCCGGCCTTCGTGCTGTGTGGGGAGGTTCTGAGAGAGCTGCCTGGGGAAGCGAGCATAGAAGCCAGACTTCTGTGTTTACAAGTGACAGAAGAGCGGTAACAGTAAATATGGCCAACCCGGGGCCTATATAAAGGTAGGGGCCTGGAGCTGCAGCTCCAATAGCCCCTACATTAATCTGGCCCTGAGGAGGACGAGGTAGCCAACACTGCTTCTTTTCACAAATTTTAAAATGAGGGTACACCCCAAAAGAGTGAGAAAGAGCAAAAATGGAACAATGGCTGGGTAAGGTCGGTATCCATCGCTATTCTGCACAAGGTACGGAAAAGTCCCGTGGGATCCATGCCTGGTTCATTTTAATGAACGTGAGCTTGTCCACATTGTCTCTGGACAGGCGGCTGCGCTTGTCTGTGATAACGCCCCCAGCCGTGCTAAATACCCGTTCAGATAATACACTGGCTGCAGGGCACGCCAGCACCTCCAAGGCGTAAAGGGCAAGCTCAGGCCATGTGCCCAACTTGGAGACCCAGAAGTTGAAGGGGGCAGACCTCTCATTCAGTACGTCTAGGAGTGTGCACACATACTGCTCCACCATGTTGGTGAAATGCTGCCTCCTGCTAAGACGTTCCATATGAGCTGCTGGTGCTGCTGTTTGTTGTGGCGTGCTGACAAAGCTTTTCCACATTTCGGCCATGCTAACCCTGCCTTCTGAGGTGCTGGCGGTGCCCTGGTTGCGTTGGCGACCTCTTCCTCCTCCTCCTCCTCTGCCTTGGCCTTGTGCTTCCACTGTGGCCCCGCTGTCAGGTGGGAATGCCAGCAGCATCGCGTCTACCAGCGTGCGCTTGTACTCGCGCATCTTGCGATTTATTAAGGACGGGACGTTGTCCTTGTAATGGGGATCCAGCAGCGTGGCCACCCAGTAATCAGCACAAGTTAGAATGTGGGCAACTCGGCGGTCGTTGTGGAGACACTGCAGCATGTAATCGCTCATGTGTGCCAGGCTGCCCAGAGGCAACGAAAGGCTGTCCTCTGTGGGAGGTGTATCGTCCGTGTCCTCTGTATTCCCCCAGCCACGAACCAGTGATGGCCATGAGCTGGCCTGGGTGCCACCCTGCTGTGAACATGGTTCCATCTCCTCCTCCAGCTCCTCCTCCTCATCCTCCTCATCCTCCAGAACTGTGCCCCTGCTGGACAATTGTGTCCCTGGCATTTGTGTGTGCAGGAACCCACCCTCGGAGCCCCTTGCGAATGACTGCCCTGAAAGCCTTGGAAATGTTACCTCTTCATCCTCCTCCTCCTCCTCCTCCTCATCCTGTGCCACATCCTCTTCCATCATCGCCCGAATTGTTTTTTCAAGGAGGTATAGAAGTGGGATAGTTAAGCTGAGAACGGCGTCATCGGCACTGGCCATGTTGGTGGAGTACTCAAAACAGCGCAACAAGGCACACAGGTCTCGCATGGAGGCCCAGTTATTGGTGGTGAAGTGGTGCTGTTCCGCAGAGCGACTCACACGTGCGTGCTGCAGCTGAAACTCCACTATGGCCTGCTGCTGCTCACACAGTCTTTGCAGCATGTGCAAGGTGGAGTTCCACCTTGTGGGCACGTCACATATGAGGCGGTGAGCGGGAAGGCCGAAGTTACGCTGCAGCGCTGACAGGCGAGCAGAAGCAGGGTGAGAACGCCGAAAGTGCGCACAGACGGCCCGCACTTTCTGCAGCAGCTCTGACATATCGGGGTAGTTTTTAAGGAACCTCTGCACCACCAAATTCAGCACATGCGCCAGGCAAGGGATGTGCGTCAAACCGGCTAGGCCCAGAGCTGCTATGAGATTTCGCCCGTTATCGCACACCACCAGGCCGGGCTTGAGGCTCGCTGGCAGCAACCACTCATTTGTTTGCTCTTCCATGCTCCTCCACAACTCCTATGCGGTGTGTGGTTTGTCCCCCAAACAGGCAAGTTTTAAAACTGCCTGCTGTCGTTTACCCCTGGCCGTGCTGAAGTTGGTGGTGAAGGTGTTACGCTGTCCGGATGAGGAGGCGGTAGAGGATGAGGAAGCGGAGTAGGAGGAGTTAGGAACAGGAGGCAAACTGAAGCGCCCTGCAATCCTCGGTGGTGGAAGGACATGCGCCAAATTGCTATCCGCCTCAGGCCCATCCGCCACTGCATTTACCCAGTGTGCCGTTAGGGAGATATAACGCCCCTGACCGTGCTTACTGGTCCACGTATCGGTAGTTAGGTGGACCTTGGCACAGATGGCGTTGCGCAGTGCACACCTGATTTTTTCCCCCACTTGGTTGTGCAGGGAAGGGATGGCTTGCCTGGAAAAGTAGTGGCGGTTGGGCACGACGTACTGTGGGACAGCCACCGGCATAAGGTTTTTAAAACTGTGCGTCTCCACCAGACGGAATGACAGCATTTCAAAGGCCAAGAATTTTGAAATGCTGGCATCCAGGGCCAGGGATCGTGGGTGGGTAGGGGGGTACTTCCTCTTCCTCTCAAGTGTTTGGGAGATGGAAAGCTGAACGCTTCCACGGGACATTGTGGAGACGGTTGGTGACCCAGGTGGTGGTGTTGCTGATCCTCTGTTTGCGGGGTGGCAGGTGCCGGTATCACTACAGATGTGGCTGGAGCGGCCGAGACTGCAGCAGAAGAGGAAGCAGGATGAACCAGAGACGTTTCTTGGTTTTGAAGGTGTCTACTCCACTGCAGCTCGTGCTTTGCACTTAGATGCCTGATCATGCAGGTTGTGCTCAGGTTGAGAAGGTTTATGCCTCGCTTCAGGCTCTGATTGCACGGGGTGCAAACCACTCGTGTCCTGTCATCAGCACATTTTCTAAAGAACTTCCACGCTCGAGAACTCCTTTGAGCTGACTTTGGTGCGCTCGTTCCCTTGCTGCGTTGGGCAGTAACGGGCGTAGTGTCTAGGGCACGGCCGCTCCGCTTCTGCACCCTGCTCCCTCTTCTGCTGTGCTGGTGGCTCTGTGCGACCACCGCCTCTTTCTCCAAACTACTCAGGTCACCTGCATGACATTCATTCCATGTGGGGTCGAGGACCTCATCGTCCTCCACATCATCTTCCACCCAGTCTTCACCCCTGCACTCCTTGTCGGTCTCCACAATGCTGAACGCCGCAGCAGTTGGCACCTGTGTTTCGTCATCATCGGAGACGTGCTGCGATGGTCCTTGCATGTACTCATCTTGAGAAATAAGTGGTTGAGCATCGCTGCACTCAATCTCTTCCACTTCTGGGGCAGGGCTAGGTGGATGGCCCTGGGAAACCCTGCTGACAGAGTCCTCAAAAAGAACAAGAGACTGCTGTATGGATTGGGGCTCAGACTGCTTGCCTGATTTCCAAGGGGGTGAGGTGAAAGACGGTTGGACATTGGCTTCAGGTGCCAACTCTGACCTTTCTGCAGTAGACTGGGTGGGAGACAATGTGAAGGAACTGGAGGCACTGTCAGCAACCCAATCTACTATCGCCTGTACTTCTTCAGGCCTCATCACGTCTAGAGGCGCATTATGCCCTACCAAATACTGCTGAAGGTTCTGTCGCCTACTCACACTTGTGGAAGGTGTTTCACTTGTGCGTGTAGCTGGCACAGATCGACCACGTCCTCTCCTTGCAACAGGAGCTCTACCAGCAGCACCACGACCCAGGCCACGGCCCCTATTTTGCGGTCTCCTCATATTTCTGTAATTTATGATCTTGCCCTAGAAAGGTGTTTATTGAATAGCGGAACAAAACAACAACAGTATCGCACGGGTGTATCTGACAGTCAAATATGCAAACTATGCCGCAATTTAATGTTTTTTACCCCAAAAGGGTGTATATTGAATAGCGGAATAGGAAAAAGGATAAAAAACGGTGTATCTCACACGTACAAACACAGACTAGGCCCCGACTAAAATTTTTTGTACCCTAAAGGGAGGATGAGGAAGAGGAGTAGGAGGAGTTGGGAACAGGAGGCAAACTGAAGCGCCCTGCAATCCTTGGCGGTGGAAGGAGATGCGCCAAACAAATTTAAAAGGTGTATTTCACACGTACCGATACAGACTATGCCGTAATTTAATTTTCTTACACTCCAAAAGGGTGTAGATTGAATAGCGGAATAGGAAAAATTTTATAATACGGTGTATCTCACACGTACAAACACAGACTAGGCCCTGATTACAATTTTTTGTACCCTAAAGGCAGGATGAGGAAGAGGAGTAGGAGGAGTTGGGAACAGGAGCAAAAACTGAAGCGCCCTGCAATCCTCGGCGGTAGAAGGAGATGCGCCAAACAAATTTAAAAAGGTGTATCTCACATGTACCGGTACAGACTATCCCGCAATTTAATTTTTTACACTCAAACAGGGTGTATATTGAATAGCAGAATAGGAGAAATTTTATAAAACGGTGTATCTAACACGTACAAACAAAATCTAGGCCCGACTACAATTTTTTGTACCCTAAAGGCAGGATGAGGAGTAGGAGGAGTTTGGAACAGGCAGGAGGCAGACTGAAGCACCCTCAAATCCTCGGCAGTATGAGATGCGCCCCAAAAATTGGAAAGGTGTATCTCACACGTACCAACACAGACTATCCCACAATTCAACTGATCCCCAAAGGTTTTTATTGAATAGCGGAATAGGAAATATGATCCAAAAAAGTGTATGTATCTCACACGTACAGAAGCACACTAGGCCCCAATTACTATTGTTTGTACCCCTAAAGGCAGGATGAGGAGTAGGAGGAGTTTGGAACAGGCAGCACCCTCAAATCTTCAGAAGTATGAGATGAACCCCAAAAACTTGGAAAGGTGGATCTCACACGTACCAACACAGACTATCCCGCAATTTAATTGATCCCCAAAGGTTTTTATTGAATAGCGGAATAGGAAATATGATCAAAAAAAGTGTATGTATCTCACACGTACAGAAGCACACTAGGCCCCAATTACTATTGTTTGTACCCCTAAAGGCAGGATGAGGAGTAGCATGAGTTTGGAACAGGCAGCACCCTCAAATCTTCAGAAGTATGAGATGAACCCCAATAACTTGGAAAGGTGGATCTCACACGTACCAACACAGACTATCCCGCAATTTAATTGATCCGCAAAGGTTTTTATTGAATAGCGGAATAGGAAATATGATCCAAAAAAGTGTATGTATCTCACACGTACAAAACCACACTAGGCCCCAATTACTATTGTTTGTACCCCTAAAAGGCTGGATGAGGAGTAGGAGGAGTATGGAACAGGCAGCACCCTCAAATCTTCAGAAGTATGAGATGAACCCCAAAAACTTGGAAAGGTGGATCTCACACGTACCAACACAGACTATCCCGCAATTTAATTGATCCCCAAAGGTTTTTATTGAATAGCGGAATAGGAAATATGATCAACAAAAGTGTATGTATCTCACACGTACAGAAGCACACTAGGCCCCAATTACTATTGTTTGTACCCCTAAAGGCAGGATGAGGAGTAGGAGGAGTTTGGAACAGGCAGCACCCTCAAATCTTCAGAAGTATGAGATGAACCCCAAAAACTTGGAAAGGTGGATCTCACACGTACCAACACAGACTATCCCGCAATTTAATTGATCCCCAAAGGTTTTTATTGAATAGCGGAATAGGAAATATGATCAAAAAAAGTGTATGTATCTCACACGTACAGAATTACTAGGCCCCAATTACTATTGTTTGTACCCCTAAAAGGCTGGATGAGGAGTAGGAGGAGTTTGGAACAGGCAGCACCCTCAAATCTTCAGAAGTATGAGATGAACCCCAAAAACCCCAAATATCATTCTGCTCTGCTGCAGGCCACAATTTAATTTTTTTTAACCCAAGGCTGTATATTGAATAGTGGAATAGAAAAAAAGTGTATGATTTTTGAAACCACTCAATAATAGCACATGTGAACTGAACACAGCAGTGTATGATCAGTCAGCACAGCACAGCTGAAGGAAAAACGCTGCACACATTGCCTGATAGAAAAATACTTTTCTCCCTCCTCCTCAGTGGGCAAAAAAGATTGTGTTCACTGCACCCCAAAAAGATTGTGTTCACTGCACCCCAAAAAGATTGTGTTCACTGCACCCCACACACAGCAAAATGGATGTGGACCACTGACACCTGCCTATCTCCTATCCCACCCCACACAGCAATATCGATTGTAGTTTGTAGAACACACTGACCCTAAAAATCAGCAGACTCTCTCCCTAAAAGGATTGATAAGATCGTAGATCAGTCACTGCAAACCCCACCCCACACAGCAATATCAATTGTAGTTTGTAGAACACACTGACCCTAAAAATCAGCAGACTCTCTCCCTAAAAAGATTGATAAGATCGTAGATCGGGTGACTGCAAACCCCACCCCACACAGCAATATCGATTGTAGTTTGTAGAACACACTGACCCTAAAAATCAGCAGACTCTCTCCCTAAAAGGATTGATAAGATTGTAGATCGGTCACCGCAAACCCCACCCCACACAGCAATATCGATTGTAGTTTGTAGAACACACTGACCCTAAAAATCAGCAGACTCTCTCCCTAAAAGGATTGATAAGATCGTAGATCGGTCACTGCAAACCCCACCCCACACAGCAATATCGATTGTAGTTTGTAGAACACACTGACCCTAAAAATCAGAAGACTCTCTCCCTAAAAGGATTGATAAGATCGTAGATCAGTCACTGCAAACCCCTCCCACACAGCAAAATCAATCGTAGAAAACTGACCCTAAAAATCAGCAGACTCTCTCCCTAAAATGCCTACAACTCGCCCTGCCTAACACACTCCAACCTGTCCCTCAATTCTATCCGGACACAAATGTTTTTTTTTCCTGTCTGTCCCTAATCAGCAGCCAGCACGTTGATGTGTGCTCTTTCCCTGAACTAAACAGCAGAATGACGCCGCAGCGGCGCTGCCTCGAACTTATAAAGACTTGGTCACATGCTTCAGACGGCCAATCACAGCTACTAATACATTTGTAGGCATGGCTGGGATGGCTTAGGCACACCAGTTAAACGCTTGTTGATTGGCTGTTGAAAGCCCGCCATGAAAAGCGCGCCAATGCATGCAAAACCCGGAAATAAAATGACCGAACACGGATTTTTACCCGAACATACAGTAAAGTTTTCGGGTCCGTGTTCGGGTAACAAAAATCCAATTATTCGGTAAGAACACGAATAATACAGTCCGTGTTCGCTCAATCCTATCCAGGTGTAGTACAAAATAATACAGGGCTTATGAACTTCAGCGTGTAGCCTTAAAGTGATTGTAAATGGAAAAGTAGCAATGGAGGCCTTCTTGCATGCTCACTACCAAACCGCCTCTGTAAGAGACGCTCAGTGCGCATGCCCAGGCACACGGGAAGGAATGTGCGAATGCGCATGCGCCAATGCGCGAACGCGCGAACGTGCGTATGCAACGCGCGCACGCAATTGGCGCCAAACGGCCTATTTATACCAAGCGGTGACAGGAGCACATTGCTGAGTGGTCTTTCAGCTTGTGTTCCTGTCTACCTGTGCCCTGACCTGCTTGTGGATTTCCCGTTATACTGACCCGGCTTGCCTTTGACTCTCCTTGGATTCCTGCCTGCCTACCTGTGACCTCAGCCTGTGTTTGACCCTGCCTTGCCTTATGCCTTTGTACCTTGCTGCCAGACTGTGTACCGACTTCGGCCTGTATCCTGACTCAGTTTTTGCCTCACGTTCCTGTACCCGTGCTGTCCGGCTGTTGACAACTCCTTGGCTTGTGTTCCGACTTCGCTCCTGCCTTCTCATCCAGCATCACCGAGTTCCAGTTCCAGGTGTTCATCCGGTGATCCACAGCCATCAGTCTTCTGCCAAGACATCACCTGCTATACCGGCCCTCGTGCCACTCTGTGTCCTACACCGCCTGTCATCTCTATCAGGGGTGTTGGACAGGAGGTGCAAGAGAAGCCCCCTCTACAGCTTGGTCTCCACCAGGTACGTGATAGTACCACTCAGCCAGATGTCGGAGACCGAGAGAGGGGCTTCACCTCTAGAGACATTATGCCAGCAACTTGCTTCACTTACCCAAGCAGTCAAATCCTTGCAAGAGGGCTACTTCCAATTAGAGGGTCGCATCCAATCCATGGCTTCTATCCCGGCAACCCCGGCACCTGGGTCCTCCGTGCCCGAACGGGCTCTATCTACACCTGCAGTGGTTTTGCCACCACCAGAACCTCGGGTACCTGCTCCAGAACGATTTTCGGGTGACCGACACAAATTCCGGGCTTTCAGGAATTCTTGTGAGCTATACTTTGCCCTGCAGCCACGTACTTTCTCACTTGAATCCACCAAGGTGGGGTTCGTGATCTCTCTACTTCTCAGAGAGCCGCAATCCTGGGCCCACCGTCTGCTGGAACAAAATAGTATAGCCCTGTACACCATCTCATCATTCTTCGAAGCAATGGCGCAGCTTTATGACGACCCCCAGCGATCTGTTACAGCCGAAGCAACCCTACATACGTTACAACAAGGCCGCCGCCCTGCTGAGGACTATGTCGCCGAATTCCGCAGATGGGCTTCCGATACAGGCTGGAATGATGCAGCCTTACGGCATCAATTCCGTCTCGGCCTATCAGAGGGCCTTAAGGATGAACTTGCCAGAGTGGGTACGCCTGATTCTCTTGATGACCTTATTAGTCTTACTATCCAGCTTGACCGCAGGCTCAGGGAACGGAGAGTGGAAAGAGCTGGAAGTTCCAGACCTACCTGGATGTTGCCTCAAGTACCGTCACCTCCGGCTTTTCGTCCACCTGTCTCTCTCCCCACAACCTCCAGTGTGGAGCCCATGCAACTCGGACTTTTACGCTCTCCACTAACCACTGAGGAGAGATTGCGAAGACGCCGGAACAACTTATGCCTCTATTGTGGGGAGGCCGGACATTACCTTCAGACCTGCCCGGTGCGGCCTAGTAAGTCTCAGTTTGCTTTCCCTTCTTACCTTGCAAACACTTATAGGAGGGATCTGTCCACTCACATTACCCTACCTCTCTCGCTACAGATTCTCGGAAAGACCATCCAAGTCCCAGTCATTATTGACTCCGGCGCTTGCAGCTGCTTCATGGACAGTGACTTTGCTCAGCGTCATCAAATCCCTCTGCAAGCAAAGACCCGCCAGCTATCTATCCATCTAGCTGACGGATCCCATCTCAAGTCTGGGCCTATAACCCAAGAAACCTGCCCATTACTGGCTATCTCTAATAAAGGCCACCGAGAATACTTATGTTTGGACATTATCCCATCTCCTCTGTTCCCTATCATTCTCGGTATTCCATGGCTACAAGCACACAATCCTCAGATAAACTGGAAGTCAGGAGAAGTGGCATTTCCATCCACCTACTGTCAACAAAACTGCTTCCAGCCCAGTCCTGGGAAACCTGCATCACTTTTGGGCCTGCAACCTGATCCCTCTGCATCCCAACTTGTGCCCGCAGCTTACCATGAGTTCTTGGAAGTCTTTGATAAACAGAAAGCAGACATCCTACCACCTCACCGGCCGTATGACTGCCCAATTGAACTTTTACCAGGTGCTGAGATACCGTTTGGGCGTATCTTCCCCCTCTCTGAACTGGAGCTCGAGGCATTACGCCTTTACATTGATGAAAACCTGAAAAAAGGCTTCATCCGGCCCTCTACGTCCCCCGCGGGGGCTGGTATTTTCTTTGTTGAAAAGAAGGATCATTCTCTACGCCCCTGTGTTGATTATCGGGAGTTGAACAAGGTTACTGTCAAAAACAGATATCCTCTGCCCTTGGTTCCTGAACTATTCCAACGTTTCAGGGCAGCCACGGTATTCACAAAACTTGACCTACGAGGAGCATACAATCTAGTACGGATCCGCGAGGGCGACGAGTGGAAGACCGCCTTTCGCACAAGATTCGGACACTTCGAGTATCTTGTCATGCCCTTTGGATTGTGCAATGCTCCAGCCACTTTTCAGCATTTTGTAAACAACATTTTCAGAGACTTTCTTGATCTATTTATGATTGTCTACCTTGATGACATTCTTATCTTTTCAGATTCCATTCAAGTACACCGTGAACATGTCAAGAAGGTTCTCGGCCGCCTAAAAGACCATGGATTATACGCGAAGGCCGAGAAATGCGAGTTCGAAAAGGAATCAATCCAATTCTTGGGACTCGTCATTTCCACTTCTGGGATCTCCATGGACCCCCAAAAGGTCAAATCGATCCTCGAATGGCCCACTCCCACAGACAGGAAGAGCACACAGAGGTTCATTGGATTCGCTAATTTCTACCGCAAGTTTATCAAGAACTTCTCCGCTATTATCCTTCCGGTCACCCAGCTAACAAGGCAAGGTACCCGTTTCCAATGGACACCAGCAGCACAAGCTGCGTTTGACCAGTTAAAGGTCCTATTTACTACTGCACCTATCTTACAACACCCAAATCCTGCATTACCCTATGTTCTTGAGGTGGATGCTTCAGAAAATGCCGTTGGTGCGATCCTGTCACAGCGTTCAGGTACGAAATCTCTTCTTCACCCTGTTGCCTTCTTTTCCAGGAAGCTCAGCCCAGCAGAAAGGAACTACGATGTTGGAGACCGGGAACTACTGGCCATCAAGGTAGCCTTGGAAGAATGGCGCTACCTGTTAGAAGGAGCATCCCACCCTATCTTGATCTTTACCGATCACAAAAATCTGGAGTACCTCCGAACAGCTAAAAGACTGAAACCACGTCAAGCCAGGTGGGCACTGTTCTTTTCTCGTTTTATCTTCCATATCACCTACAGGCCGGGCTCCAAGAATGGCAAACCTGATGCGCTATCCCGCATGTACCCAGAGGACGAAGAGTGTAGTCAAGTAGACACAATCCTGCCGGCCCAAAGTTTTCTACTGTTGCAAACAGATCTGTTAACACAGCTGAAGCAGGCGTCCACAAGGGATGTTTTACCGTCAGGTATGTGCCTTCAGGAACAAGAGGGACTTTTTTTTTACAACCAAAAAGTGTTCGTACCCCCAAGTCTACGTGCCAAGGTCCTCGGCCTGTGCCATGATCACCCCTTGGCAGGGCACTTTGGAATATCTAAGACGGTTGACCTGGTACAACGGTCCTTTTGGTGGCCTGGTCTGAGGTCTGACTGCCATAATTATGTTAGCACTTGTGGAATCTGCATTCGGAACAAGAATGACAAGGCCAAAGCCTGGGGTCTACTAAGGCCCTTGCCCATTCCCAAGAGGCCTTGGGAGATGATAAATATGGATTTTATAGTTGAGCTTCCTCCTTCTGAAGGATTCACGACCATCTTTGTGGTGGTCGACAGATTAACAAAGATGGCCCACTTTATCCCTATGTCAGGAACTCCCTCAGCAATGGAAACCGCCCAAACTTTTATCAAGGAAGTGGTTCGGCTCCACGGGGTACCTAGCAACATCACCTCAGACCGGGGGGTGCAATTTACTTCCAGATTCTGGAGAGACCTCTGCAGAACTTTGAAAATCGACACGTACTTTTCCTCTGCCTATCATCCACAAACGAACGGGCAAACGGAGCGTACAAACCAGACCCTGGAGCAGTATCTCCGGTGTTTTTCTTCATTCTCACAGGATGACTGGGCATCACTTTTACCCCTGGCAGAGTTTGCATATAATGACGCAGTGCATTCGGCCACGGGTCAAGCCCCGTTTTTTGCAAACTATGGGTACTTCCCAGCTTTTATACCTGATGTGATGCCTGATTCCTCGGTTCCTGCAGTCCAGGAAAGAGCCACATTTTTGCAAACCAACAACAAGCTATTGCAAGACGCCATTGTCAAAGCACAGCAAGACAACAAAAAAATTTTTGATAGGAAAAGAAGTGGAGATCTGAACCTCAGACCGGGAGACAAGGTTTGGTTGTCCACCATTAATTTGAAACTGTCATGTCCATCTAAAAAATTGGGACCTAGATATATCGGTCCATTCTCTATTAAGAGACAGATCAATCCTGCTGCCTACGAACTTTCACTCCCGGAAACATACAAAATTCACCCTGTCTTCCATGTGTCCTTACTGAAGCCTACCAGACCCAATCCATTTCCTGACCGTGAGTCGGATCCACCCCCGCCTGAAATTATTGATGGCAACGAAGAATATGAGGTTGAAGCAATATTGGACTGTAGGAAAAGAGGAGGTACTGTCCAGTACCTGATTAAATGGAAGGGCTATGGCCCGGAAGAAAATTCATGGGAACCAGAAGCCAACCTCCATGCTACGGACCTAATACAAACCTTTTTTCAGTTTCATCCTGAGAAGATGTTGCAGATGGGCATCCGGAGGCTGCCCATTGGGGGGGGGCAATGTAAGAGACGCTCAGTGCGCATGCCCAGGCACACGGGAAGGAATGTGCGAATGCGCATGCGCCAATGCGCGAACGCGCGAAGGTGCGAACGTGCGTACGCAACGTGCGCACGCAATTGGCGCCAAACGGCCTATTTATACCAAGCGGTGACAGGAGCACATTGCTGAGTGGTCTTTCAGCTTGTGTTCCTGTCTACCTGTGCCCTGACCTGCTTGTGGATTTCCCGTTATACTGACCCGGCTTGCCTTTGACTCTCCTTGGATTCCTGCCTGCCTACCTGTGACCTCAGCCTGTGTTTGACCCTGCCTTGCCTTATGCCTTTGTACCTTGCTGCCAGACTGTGTACCGACTTCGGCCTGTATCCTGACTCCGTTTTTGCCTCACGTTCCTGTACCCGTGCTGTCCGGCTGTTGACAACTCCTTGGCTTGTGTTCCGACTTCGCTCCTGCCTTCTCATCCAGCATCACCGAGTTCCAGTTCCAGGTGTTCATCCGGTGATCCACAGCCATCAGTCTTCTGCCAAGACATCACCTGCTATACCGGCCCTCGTGCCACTCTGTGTCCTACACCGCCTGTCATCTCTATCAGGGGTGTTGGACAGGAGGTGCAAGAGAAGCCCCCTCTACAGCTTGGTCTCCACCAGGTACGTGATAGCCTCTCTCTGTCCATAAGACACAGAGAGTGTGGCTCAACTCCCGCCTCTCTGGCTGTGATTGACAGCCATTGGCTCCTGCTGCTCCATCTTAGCCAATCAGGAGGGAGAGACCCAGGAGAGCCTCGGGTCTTGTGTGCATTGCTGGATTGAGATCAGGTTTAGGAAAGAATTAGGGGGGCGGGGGGGACTGCACAATGAAGGTTTTTAAGTTTATGTACAGAATGCATGAAGGTAAAAAACCTTCAGCCTTTACAACCATTTTAATCATAGCCCATATTATAGACTACATTCCGAAATGAGTAAGCTTTGTTTTATTTTTTACTACTCCTCAATTAATAAACACATTTGTTTTAGGGAAAAAGCCTTTGGGAAGTTGATCTATGTTTAGAATTGTTATAAGCAAATTCTGCTGTAGGAAGATAGTTCACCAAGTCATCTTTAAGATAACTGGCAAAACATCAAAGGTACAGCTTAAAAGTTTGATTGGTCCATTCAATCTGACTATTAGACTAAGGAGGAAAAACAGAAAATAACACCTAAAGCTGTAAAAACTCTTTTTCAGAATTTTGAAGTAAACTGTGGAATGTAACCACTTCCTGACTACGTTATAGCCAAAAGACGGCTACAGTATGGTCATCCAGTCACCCCAACCCCACAAACCCCCTGCGGCGTGCATCTGGTGCGTTCTGCGGTTGCTGTGTCCTTCTCTTTGTCAGGAGAGGAGAGCTTGTAACCGGCAAGTGTGACAGGGGATGTTTGCACTGATAATCAGAGCCGTGATCATCAGTGTCCTGTTTATAAGTGCAGTCTCAACAGTGCCAATCAGTGCCACCTATCAGTGCCTCCTCATCAGTGGCACCTATAAGTGCCAATCAGTGCCACCTATCAGTGTCAATCAGTGCAGCATATCAGTGCAGCCTCATCAGTGCTGTCTCATCCGTGTCCATCAGGGCAGCCTTTGAGTGCCCATCAGTGCAGCCTCATCAGTGCACATCAGTGAAGGAGAAAAATTACTTATTTTCATAATTTTAAAGAAAACTTTTTTCCCTTTTTAATTTTTTATCATTTGTTTAGCAAAAAATAAAAAAGTGGTGTTTAAATGGCACCAAAATAAAGATCTATCTGTCTCAAAAAATAATAAACATATAATATAGGTACAGTGTTTTATGACCGTGCAATTGTCATCTAATGTGCAACAGCGCTGAAAGCTGAAAATTGGCCTGGGCAGGAAGGGGGTCAAAGTGCCCAGTATTGACGTGGTTAAAGACTTTCCAAACAATAAGTTCCACAGTTTATTCAGTAGAGGGTACCTCCTTATCTTGTGTAAAATGAGGCATCTCAATATAAAATGAGGTAATCTCAGAATGACCAAGATAGTGGTCATTCCCATCGGGGAGGTAGATCAGCCAAAAAGCTCATAGAAATTGACCCCCATGGTCTTTAATAAACAAGGAGTGGTGGAGGAACACCCAAAGGAGAACACCAGGGTGTCTTACTGCATGAACAAGTCAGACAGTACTTCTTGTAACTGGGCAACCAAAAGGAACGTGTTAAAAGTTCCTCTGTCCTAGAAACCTTGAAATGCCCAGCATGTCTAGTCACGAACCAACCTGAGGGCTTCTACCCAAGCAGATTCAGGTACAGTACATAAAGACAATTCCATTAAGTCCAAAAGTCGTTCTTATAGTCAAAGTCGATATTCCTAGGAGGATGATTAAAAAGTGGGTCATTATTATACCCCTCTTTGAGAAAATTCAAAAATGTCTTAGAACTTGTGGCCCCTAGAAAGTTCTTTGAGGCAGGATTGTACATTCAGGATTATTTTCTTGGAGAGGCCAAGGCAACATCCATAATAAGGGATCAGCTTTTTCATTCCTTGACCAAGGGCAATACAAAATAAAAAACTGAACCTAGAGAAGAATATGGTCTAACATGCTTATCTTAAAGACAATCTTTTGGCAGAATGAATAAATTCTAAATGTTTATGAATGGTAAGGGCAGTTACAAGATGCTTAGCCCCTTCCAGCAGATGCCTCTACTCTGAAAATGCTTCCTTAATTGCCAGCAACTCCTTATTTCCAATGTCACTTTTCTTCTCGATTGAAGACATTGAAGGGGGGGGGCTCAGGATGCCCCCCCCCCCCCCTGAAAATTCATACTAGACCGAGAGAGTTTAGTATAGCCTATTAGGAGGGTCTTTTTTTTTATCTCAAAATCATTACTAGACTCTCATCAAGAATAAGAGTCTGGCATGGATTTAGGTGGGACCCCATTTCGTTTTTTTGCATGCCATATTCAGACTTAAGTACCTTTTCCACAGATTATAGGGACAAGAGCTGCTAAAAGGGTCTGGTATGTATGTTTTTTAAGTACGCAATTTTTTTCATTCTTTCTTTGGAGTGCGCTTCAGCAAAAATTACACAAAGAAAAGAAAATTAAACATCTGTACATCAAAGAGATGCACCCCATCACAGGCAGGAGACACGCACACCCCAATTTTTTTCTTTTTTTGCCAGGGCTCCCCCTCAAAATCCATAGCAGACAATGATAAGGGTCTGGTATAAAGTTTGAGGGGGACTCTATGCCATTTTATTTTTGTTTCTTTGTGAGGGGTCACCCCTCAAAATTAGTACCAGATTTGTATCCTGTGGATTTTGAGGGGGACCCCAAGCCATTCTTTAAACACTGGGAACTATCATGTAGCGGCAATAGTATTTTTTCTTCTAAATGTCAGTTTTGCAGGAGTATATTGTACAGGTGTGCAACAAATTGAGCAGGTTTAGGACACCCCCCAAGCATGTAGTTTCATAGAGTTGCATTATTTTAAACAGGAAGTAAACCCTCCTCTGCAACTTTTACCTATAGGTAAGCCTATGATAAGGCTTACCTATAGGTACTGTAAATATCTCCTAAACATGTACCGTTTAGGAGATATTTACCTTACATGCAGCCAGTGACATCACTGGTGCATGCGCTCTGAAGGAACGCCCGCTGGTGCCGTTCCTTTAGAGCCCCGTGCTGTGAGCGGCGGCTCCCGAGCGCGAGTGACGTCACCGCGGCTCCGGCCAATCAGATGGCCGGATGCCGCGATCCCGAAAGACGGGCGACTGAACGTGTCGCCCGTCATACAGGTAAGCGGGCGGCAAGGCGGGGGCTCGTTCTAAGGTAAGTATTTCATAATGAGCTAGTATGTGATGCATACTAGCTCATTATGTGTTTCTCTTTCAGGTTGAAAAAAAAAAAAAAACTTTTAATGGGTTTACAACCTCTCTAATGGTGCACTTTAAGCAACGTTAGGAGATCTGATCCCTGATGAATGGAAATGTAAAGAAAAAAAAGTGTATAGTTACATGTTCCCCATGACAGTGCCCAGCTCTCTGTGCATTTTTTACCAAAAGCTTACAAACTGGCCTTGAAAAAAAGCTCCAAAAAAATGACAAGATCAAGCTGCCTTAGATTTAAATGGGGTTTGGTCATTATATTTGGGTTCACAGATTAACTGTTGGTTCAGTGAACATGGGGATCCCCTGCAAATTTTTCTTGGAAAAGGGCCAAAAAACAGGCTTCCTGAAGATAAACATCCTTCCCCATTTCCTTTCGTATGTCTGGGGAGGGAGGAGATTGAATAAATCCATATTAACGTAATCTAAAAATAGAGGGGTATTGGGTTCCCAGATCCTGTGAAGTACCAAGCAACAGTCTATCTAACTAGGCTACTAGATTGGTGCTCCAAGAAAGACCAAAAACCCCTCCTCTTAGTCCAATGCTTCCCATCCTGGGATCCTGGGTTTTTTTTTTTCGTTTTGTATTTTTAATAAATTTGCAAAGATTTTTTTACTTTTTGTATATGTGTGTTATTTTTGTTTTGTTTTGAATGTGTGTCTTATGTTTGATTTTATTTTGTATTTTTGTACTGTTTTAGGCCCCGTTCACATTGCAGCGACCCGACTTTGCCGGGCGACCTCACAGGAGCGGCCAGCACGGACTTCATAACATTGAAGTCTATGCAGGTCGCTCCGGGTCGCCCCAAAGAAGCTCCGGACCCTTTTTCTAAGTCGGAGTGACTTGTGTCGCTCCTATTAGAACGGGTCCATAGCTTCTCAATGCAAGGCGACCTACGGCGACCTGTGAGGCGACCAGGTCGCCTCACAGGTCGCCCCAGTGTGAACGGGGGCTCAGTTCCAGTGGGTATTTTTGTTTTGTTTCTGTTTCAGTTTTGTTTTAGTTGTTTAGTTTTGCATGTTTTGTTTTATTTGTTTAGTTCTGTCTTTGTTTTTATTTTGTTCTGTTTGGATTTCATTTTGTTATAGGTGTGATAGCTTCTGTTCTGTTTTCCTTGTTTGTTGCTTTATTATTTTGTTTACTCTTTCTCTGTTTTTGCAGGCAACAACAGATTGTATTATTTTATTATTTTATTCCCCTTTTCTTTCCAAAATTCTTTTGATGTGTAATGTATAAAAATATCTTTGTAAGTGTCTCCAACATACAAGCACATCACTTAGATTGTGCCTATAGTTCTGGGTTGTGACCGCACACTTATATGTGAGTATACAAGTGCATCTCATAAAATTAGAATATCATCAAAAAGCAGATGAGCTGAAAGCCACTATCAACGAAACCCGGGCTTCCATATAACCTCAGCAGTGCCAAAGGCTGATCGCCTCCATGCCACGCCGCATTGATGCAGTAATCATGCAAAAGGAGCCCCAACCAAGTATTGAGTGCATACTATACTGTACATGGACATACTTCTCTGTAAGCCAATATTTCTGTATTAAAAATCCTTTTTTTTATTGGTCTTATATAATATTCCAATTTTCTGAGATACTGAATTTTGGGATTTCACCAGCTGTAAGCCATATTCATCAATATAAAAAAAAAATATATTGAAATAAATCACTCTGTGTGTAACGCATCTATATAAAATATTTGAGTTTTAATTTTTTTAATTGAATTACTGAAATAAATCACCTTTTTGATGATATTCTATTTTTTTGAGATGCACCTGTATATATATTTTCTTGGTATTGCTTGGGGATTTTTCTTGTCATTTTTTTCTATTTCTTTGTTTTTTTACATTTGAGATATACAGCTGGGGCCTTTAGTGTTGAACTTCTCTTGAATTTTATTAAAGAGATTTTGTGTGTGTGCACCCCTTAGGCTGGGGTATCCTCCACTCAGGGTAGACTGCCTGCCCCCACAAACCTGATGTTGGTCTGACACCTTTGTTGGACAGGTATGTGACTTGTTATGTGTAGTGTATGTTTTTTATTTTTATTTTTAATAGTATGGACAGCTTTACCTTCCTGATTACTGTATTTGGTTACTCTTACATTTACAATATACTGTATATAACTAGTATTGTATGTATTGGTTTGGTATACAGTATGTATTGATTTTTTTTTTTGTATATTCATCTTCTAGAGTTGTTTTCTAACATGCGAAGATTGACACCTCTGTCCTGATGAAGCCGTTCCCGCAAAACACTTTGACAGATATACTTTTTGTTTAGCCACTGTCACTTTCATTTTCTGTAGATGTTTATATATATATAATTTTTTTTTTTCATTTCCTCTTTTCTTAATGTTGAGATAATAAAACAGTTAAATGATTTTATATAATTGTGTATGTTTGTGGTCTTTGTTTTCCTGAGGATTACATGTAAAGTCCAATTTTTCTCACATTTTTGTTCACTGAGGCAAAATGACAAATTCCCAGCTGCTAGAATGTAATCAAACAAGCCAAGAATCCTGGTTGATGTCATTGACTAAATATGATAATGACCATATTTTATCAATGACATCACCCAGGATATCCAGCTGCCGGCTTTACACACAAAAGCCTTAACCACTTAAGGACCTGGAAGGTTTTACCCCCTTAATGACCAGGCCATTTTTGCGATAAGGCACTGCGTTAATTTAACTGACAATTGCGCTGTCGTGCAACACTGTACCCAAAAAAAAAAAAATTGATGTCCTTTTTTCCCACAAATAGAGCTTTCTTTTGGTGGTATTTGGTCACCTCTGCATTTTTTTTTTTTTTTTTTTTTTGCGCTATAAACAAAAAAAGAGCAACAATTCTGAAAAAAACAGTATTTTTTACTTTCTGCTATAAAATATTTACAATAAAAAATGTAAAATATTATTTTTTCATCAATTTAGATCAATATGTATTCTGCTACATATTTTTGGTAACAAAAATATCAATAAGTTTATATTGATTGGTTTGTGCAAGCGTTATCGTGTCTACAAACTAGGGGAAAGATTTATGTCATTTTTATTTATTATTTTTTTGCTAGTAATGGTGGCGATCAGCGATTTTTAGTGGGACAGCGACATTGTGGGGGACAGATTGGACACCTAACTGACACTTTTGGGGGGACCAGTGACATTACTACAGTAATCAGTGCTAAAAATATGCACTGTTACTGTGCTAATAACACTGGCAGGGAAGTGGATAACACCAGCGGCAATCAAAGGGTTAAATGTGTGCCTAGGGGGCGCTTTCTAACTGTGTGGGGGATGGACTCACTGGATGAACACAGAGACCTATGTTCCTAAATAGGAGGAACACAGGATCCCTGTTTTCATCACTCACAAAACAGTGGAGTGCCATGTTTACTTCGGTAGACGGGTGCCCGGCGGACATGGCATCCACTGGACCCATTGATTGGCTCCCCCACTAGCCCCCCTCTAGCCAGTGGTGGCTGGTGCTCTATGGGCTGGGGGGGGCGGCAGACGGACCACACCATACCCCCCCGGACCACACCAGGCCGCACACCATACCCCCCCCCCCCGTCGCCGGCTCAATCACCCTGCCTGGACATGTGGAGGGAGGGCAGGCAGCCTCCCTCCTCCTCCATGGCCAGTGACATTGTGTCTCCTTTTCGGCCAATCGGGAAACGGGTTTCAGGACCCACTTCCTCATTGGCCAGGAGGAGGATCCATGTGACAATAGCGACTATTCATTTGCTATTGTCACACAACTGGATGGGCTCGGGGCCCACCCTTTTTTTTAGCCTATTAGAGCCTCTGGCTCTAATCACATGGTTAAAAAAGCCCCATTGAACTCCATGCGTCCGGTGCCCTGCATGTAGATTAGGGGGCCTGACACATTGATAGGGGGGGCGGTGCTCTTGTACCCTTAATGCACCAGCCGCCACTGCCTCTAGCCCGTCCCTACTAACTGCTACATGAAAGGACGTACAGGTACGTCATTTCGTGTAACAGAGCCGACCTGCCACAGTATAACTACGGCGGCTGGTCGATAAGTGGTTAAAGAAGAAAACAAAATAAACCACCATGTCTAAGGACTGGTAAACCTCAATATATATTTTTTTTTCTTTTGGGTTTAGATACTTCTTAATATGTAATTGTTAATTGTGCTTTGATCTTTGCTCTGCCTATAATTACAGTAGGGTTGTTTTACTTATATATTTCCATGTATAGACACACTAACTGGAAAACCTACACAGCAGATATTATAAATAGTTTCATTAGCATATTTGGCTTGACATTTTCTTGCCCAGAAACACATCAGAGAGAAAAGATTTGCTTGACAGTGATTGACATTGAAATCAAATTACAACAAAAATACATCTATTTATCATGTCTTATTGCGGATTAGTTTGTTAGATACTATAATAGGAAATTGAAATGCTAATAAATAGATTTGAACAATGACAGCTATGTCTTTAAATATTCCATCTTCTCAGAGATCTTTTTCTTTTTTATTAAAGAGCAGGGTTGTAAATTGTGTCAAGGAACAAAATATACAGTGTTTGAACCTATATGACGTTCATTTTTGTTCAAGAATTTATTGTTTGGGTTGTACTTTGTCTGTACCATAGGGAACATTATTCTTAAACAACACAAAATCTGACTCTCTTCAGGTATTTTTGCTAACTTGTGACTGCCAAGATCTATGGAGAAACATGGTGGACAGGAGGTACCTCCAGTGCTGACCTATGAGGGGGAGAAAACTTAAATGGACAAAGGGAAAGAATATACTGTGTATATTTATCACATACCTGGTGCTGGAGGGCAATGACCATTTGGCACCAAACTAGGCTGGGGGTGTGCATGATTGTTGGGCAGTGTGCCTGCGTGGTCCGTCGTGCACCTGTTCACATGCAAGCACCTGTTCGCCAGTGCGAATGCGTGTGCGCCAGTGCACATTAGTTATGCATCAGTGCGAATTCCTTGGGCCATGCAACGTACTGGCAGGGATGCCAGGTCTTCGAGCACCTCTGTTGCTGTTGGTGCCCTGACAATATACAGTATGTACACGTGGATTTATACTGTACATCAAGACATCCAATTAAATATACCGTAAATTAACATATAAAATATATCTCAAAATATATAGCCAACTAAGACGTATCAAGAAATCTCCAAATTGAATTCATAATTTCCTTCAAGTTATAAATGTATCTTCTCTCAATTTAAAACACAGCTTTATACTAACTAACTACTCTCTTAACCTGTTCAGCGGTGTTCAACAATTAACAAATAGATGTATTTACAGATTTTCCCATATTTAACTTCACTTTAACACACATGTACTGTATTTGTTCCACTGAATATACTAAGATCAGTTTTATCTGACTGGAAAAATGAATTCTAATTAATTTATTATGAAAAAATTTAAAGCCTAATTTCAAGTTGAATAAAAAAATATGTAACCCATTTTACTCCCACTCCCTGCCCATTGTACAAAGATCAATGTTAATACTCCTCTATTTATCACATTCTCCAATGGTTGCTTACATGACCTCTGACCTCCTATGTCCTGATCCATCAATTAAAAGTCTAGAATTTATAAAGTTTGACTGAGCTGTCAGACAAAAAGGGAGAGGAGAGCTGAAGTTACACTCTGAAGAGCTTAGTGAGAAGCTCAGTAATTGGACCAGGAGGTAGGCACGTGTAAGCGGAAACATGTCCATTTACACCAGCCTGTTCATTGGAATGCATAGACCTTCCAATAAGGTCTGCCTAAAAAGCTGACAGGCAGACCTGATCAGAATGCTTGTATGAAAAGGGCCTTATAGTTTCCATTTAAAAAACATTGCATTATTTGTATTTCCCTAGGTAAACTAGCATCTATAAGAATGTTTTTTTTTTTTGTTTTTTGTTTTTTTTCTTTACGTTGGACTTGATGGGCAAATTTTTTTTTTGTTAACTATTTAAGTGAATTTAATACTTTCTCCAAGAGGATGCCTCTACTGGATTGCATGAATTTGCAAGCATGTATGCGTTTAAGGGCTAATTCACATTATCCGTGTTGACCGGGGGTTTACTGCACTGTCAATGCTAGTCGCTGCTAGAACACACAGAAAATAAATGTTTTCTATGTGTCCGATTCACACTGCAGCCTAGACATGAGCTGCAGCAAGCTGCAATAAAATGCAGACATGCATTTTATCCTAGCACACTGTACAGGATCTCATGTCACTGTTCAGCAGCTCAGAGCACCCCCCCCCCCCCTGCTGTACAGAAACACAAAGTGTCTCTTTTGTGCACTTTAAATAAAGTTTCTACAAAAAAAAGGGAGATGAATTGCACACCTCACCTCCCCCTACTGCAGTGAGAACAGACAGCTGTTGATAAACCAATGCCATTTAACTCCCCAGCTGCTGTCCATTCAGTGTGAATGGGCCCTAAGTGATTCAAATCCTCTTCATTTCAAGGCAATAAACTGAAAATTTTAAATAGGTTACAATATTGCTTTACATGATCTAAAGCATATTTGTAAGAGTTAAGAGTACTAAGAACTCTTGCTTTATCCCAGTGGGGAAAATCAATGTTAGGATTCAGAAACAGTTGTTGAAATTGTTATATGAATATATTTGTGTAACAGCTGCTATACCCATAATTTAACAGTTAGCCCAATGGGACATTTTTGTTGGATTTCCTTGGCCAAATATTTAAGTACATTTAATAGAGTAGACCAGATCAAGCTGCTCTGCCCTTTTATAAGTAAAGGAAAACATATAATAGCGACTAAACAATTAACCCTATTCACATGAAGTCCATAACTTCCAGCTTCCGGCCAAGATATACATTGTTTTATATAAATAACTGTATAGTTCAAACAAAATGTCAAAATGGTAAAAAAAAAAAAAAAAAAACAAGTAACCACCTTTGCAGAAGGATTATGTGTCAACATAGCAAGATGGAACAGAAGGATCAATGTGATCCAGTATGCTCAGGACTAAGCACAAGATCCGCCAGATGATGGTGATATCGGCAGCTCCAGCGGCCACTCTCTATGCACATCCACACAGTACAACTCAGTAAGATTTAAAAACTAGGTTCACTTTTGTAAAAATAAATGCGCATGTTTTTGCAGAAAACAAATGTGTGTATGTGTTTTTTTTTTTTTTTTTTTGTGAGAGCCTGCAAAGCATCACACCAACAATCAGTGGATTGTGGGCGTAATGTCATTCTCCTGCAAACACTTCCTCTAGCTCTCTGCCCATACCTCCATACAGGCTATCAGTTGCAGAGCTGGAAGAAGTGTCAATGGACTATGCATGCTCTGAATACTTCATTTATAGTTCATCGAGAACTACAGGTCTGCCTGCCACGGTGGTGGATGGGACTTGTGATTAATTTATTCACAGAGATGATGTGGCTGCGTGGGCAGAACCCCCCACAGTCACAGCGATTTTGAAAGTGACAGTGGTTGTGGGGGAGAAGGGTGGGAGGGAACGGGAAGACATTTTCACCATATTACATTTTATATCCTTAATACAAGTATAACATCTAACATGATCTTAGATTGTAAGAACAGAACTGAATATTTTAAAAATAAAGGTGGTAAGGTAGGTAATGCAATTTTATGTCAAAAACAACGTACCAGTGCTGGCAGAGACCCAAGTACAGTAGTTACATTATTGTGTCCCTAGAATTTGTTGGGTTGTGTAAGTTGTTGTGTTTGGACCATTTATCACTCAGTCATCAGAAAGTTCTGCAAATAATGAAAGTGGGCCGAGTAGGTGTAGTATAAATGAAAGCACTGTCCTATTTACTTGGAGAACACGGTTTTATGAAGAAATGTTTTATAATACATGAAAAATGTAAATATTTGTTAAAATGTTTTGTATGTTATAGTGCCAGTTCACACTTCAGCGATGTCAGACATTGCATGTGATTGGCACAGCACTGCTCTGCAAATCACATGCAAAGTCTGTGCAGATTGTATGGCTGAATTTGCATCGCATTCGGGCCAAAGTCGCGCAGAATCCTTTTTTTGGTCTGCACCAGAATTGGATCACATGGGTGTTCACACCTATGTGATCCGATTCCTGTCCAAATCGACAGTTCGCACTGCGATATGCGAACGTATCTGGGGGCGTCATTAACTTTGTATTGACACCCCCAGCAGTTCGCATATGGCAGTGTGAACTGCCTGCGAGTTGGGTGTGATGCGGGAACCCGCAGTGGATTTGCAGGGTTCCTGCATCGCACCAATGTGAACTGGCACTTATAGTTCAAAAACACACACCGTGCACATACAAACACACATAAACACAGTCTAAAGAGGTATAACATCTTATTAACCTTTACATGTTCATAGCAAACTCTTGCTTATAAAGGTGGGGATTCTTAGTTTATATATATGTTTTAAAGCTTGCATACAAGGTTTGCCTGAAAAACTTTGATGCAGTTGGCCAGCTTGAACATGTATTGCGATATGCTGTATGCAAACTAAGAATCCCTACTTTTATATGCAACAGTTTGCTATGAACATTTTAGGGTTATAAAGTGGTTACACCGCTTTGTTATCCCATGTACATTTATTAGTATTTAGTATTGTACATATAGAAGTTATTAATGACCTGAACACTAATACTTCCGCTTCTACAGCATGGGGCAAGTCAGTAATTAATAAAAGGCCGAGATGTCTGAAGTTTCTGTATTTTTTGTTGTAGCTACTGTATACAGTAAGTTATGCCTGTTATGCTATTTCCCTCTGGTATTATACAACAAAATGGTGCCTGTCTGCACACTGCCTTAGCAAATACTAAGCTCCTCTTAATAAAAAAATGGCTTCAGCTTGGACTCCTGTATATGGGAGAATTTTCTTTAACATGCTTCACTTAGTAAGGGCCCCAACTATTAAAGGGTAACTCAACTTTCGTGGGGCGGGAAAAATAGCAAATAAAGAAAAAATAGTATAGCTTATACATCTACGACACAAGTCATTTTGTAATTGAATGTTATTAGAAATTACCTTTTCTTTTCAATCTGCAGCTGCTGTAATTTTTTGAAAATGCAATGTAATATGGCTACCTGGAGTTGTTCTGTACACAGAATGTACTGACCACGCCCCAGAAACATCATTTCCTGCTTGTGTGATTGGCTCACCGATTTTCCTGCCTAAGATACAAGTTAGATTTCTGGCATCCCCTGCAACAAAAATTTCATTTTTAGTGAGATAATCCCAATAGGAAAACCTCTAAAGGGATTCAGGCCCAGCAGATTTCCTCATTAGTGTTCTGCAGGTGCCACAACTGATTGATAATTATGAAACCACTCCCATTAGACTCACTTTCCCACATGGTCACAGAGAAACACACAGGGATTTCTTCAGAATAATAAAATGTAGGAATCTGCAACAAATGTTGTTATGATCCTTGCAATGTACAGAGATCACCCAAAGGGGAATGTTTTTTTCTCAACAAAAGTGGAGTTACGGTTTAAGCTCTTACTGGGTGAAACATTCTAGAGGGGGTTTTACCATAGGTAGGAGCAGTGGTGTCTGGTAAAGTTTTAAGATGGTGGGGCGCCAGACCCCACCCTTCATTTTTGACCCATACCACATCTCCTAAGCCCCACCCCTTATAGACTCCACACACTCCGTCCCCTGTATTCTACTTGCTTGAACACATATCACATTAAAAAAGTGGTGTAAAAAAAAAAAAAATTAAGCAACAGCCATTTTAAGTCACTTTTTTTTAAATATAATCTTAATTTAAATCATAACTTAGCTTCTTTTAAAACATATATAACATTATATATGTATACAGTATATATATATATATATATATATATATATATGTATATATATATATATATATATATATATATATATATATATATATATATATATTTATATATAAAATATAGAGCACATAAGAAAAAGAACAGTGCTGTATATTTAAAAGAACACTGCAAGCAACATAACCACTAAAGTTTGCAGTAGTGAGGTGTGTCCTGGCATCACCCTATGGTTAAGTAGTCAAATCATTTTTGTACAGTTTTACAACTTACCTAGAGTCCTCTGACCACGTACACTGCTTCTCTTCTTTATGAAGATCTGGTTAGCACTACAGAGCTAAGCAGGACTAAGCTCATTAGATGAGACTGGAAGCATGGTATGCAACTGTAGGTACCTGGTGGATGCAAGGTAAGCTGTTAAACCATATTAAAATGTTTTTCCTACTTACTTTGGGACGGTGCCAGGGCACTTCTGGCACCATTACCACTATAGCAGACAGTTCCTTAAAAGTGCAATATATAACAAAAATATCCTTTTATTTAAATGTTGTTTAAATTTAAAGTAGAACTGTCACTTCTTTGGAAAATATACCATAGAATAAAGCATTGCAAATGACCTAAAACCTGTGTTAAGTTAATTTAAAATTAAAGATTTAACAAAAGGAATCACAATCCAGTTAGGTGCAGCCACACCAGTAAGGGTGGAGAAATTGTTACACAGTGTACTAAATTACAGTTGTAAATTATTTTTCAGACAGACGGTCTATTGCTAGGCAGATTCTAAAAAAAAGAAAAAATAATCATGATTAGACTTTTTATTTCTAATCATCTAGCCACAGCAGAGAGAGAGAGAGATAAAACAATCAGGGAAGGGAACTGCAGGTCCAGGGATAGCAGGCACAGAACAAACTTTACTACACAAATACACCTGCAACAAAAACTGGTGGGGCGCTGCCCTAGGTGCCCCTATGGACGAGCCTTCACTTTGTAGGAGACCAAGTTAAAGCCATTTTTTTTTTACTAAGAGGAGCTTATTATATGTGGATGGGACCCATTTTGCTGTAGTTCTTGTGTTTGACGTGTGTTTGATGAGTCATCATTCAACACGACCAGCACCTGCAAACATTATGGGCAGTTGGTTGGGATAACAGATTGCAACACACAAGTGGTATTAATTATATATTTATTATTTTGGTGGTTTCTTTGGGGACACACTTGATTGTGTGCATAGATAACAGTTTTTGCCTACTGGTGCTATCCATCCTCCAAAACTTTATATGTGCAGTATATAGTGACAGGGCTGCACTAGGTCATGAGGTAAAATGGCAATTACATATTAGTTTTAAAGGGATAAAGAGAATTTGGTATCACCTATGGATCTTACCCATGCAGGTTGAGAAGTTCCAGTTCCTCCAGGTTTGGTAAAGCCTGGCCAGGGACCTGGAGCTCAGAACCTTTGCAGTATTGGGTGGGGTAAAGTTTCCAGTCGTGGGTCTACATTTTGTTGGTGAGCAGAACCTGATGATTGTGCAACTGTGTTAAGTGGGGGCAGCGGGAAGTGTGCATGTGTGTACACAGTGCTTGTGAAGTTTGTGAAGGAACAGACAGAGGCCCTAAGCCTGAGAGCTAATACCAGGGTTGTCACCTGTCTGGGAATTACCCAGGAAGTCTGGATTATGAATCATTTTGAATCCTGTTTCAGTCTGCCTGAAACCCAGACACATTATTCAAACCTGACTATGGAAGCTGGGGGTTGGGAAAAGGAACAGGACTAGTGATTATCGGGCAGCAGATGGGGGCTGGGGGGGAAGGACAGAACTAGTTCATGTTTATTGAGCAGTGGCGGAATAATCCTTGTGAAACAGTTCTTGACAATTAAAGTTCCAGCCTCCTCATGTATATCAATCCACAGGGCATGTAATTTCCAGGAACCAGAGCACAAGGATTACTTCGCTGGAATTATTTAATGATTTTCAGGGACAGGAGGAGTAATCCATGTGGTTCCCTGCAATTACATGCCCCAGCTGATTAATATAGAAGTAGAAGCCAGAACTCTAATTTATTTTTTAGACTCGCTACACAAGGATTACTTCCTAATAAGCATTAACTTGTAATGGTAAGGTGCCTGAACGTCAGCATCATTTCTTAACTTTGAAACTTTTAGGGAATGTCAGGTCCAACTCCAACTTCTTTCCTGTTTGAGACTGTCCTATTATTCTTAATGTCCACCTCCAGTAATGTGCTGTACATTAGCAATCAAACAGTTCAAGGGAGGTATAACATAACAGCTGACTACATTCACACTGGCGATTAGGGCCAGTGCGAATAGCAGCTGCAGGAATTTGATAGGCAGTGAGTAGGTGTTATATCACCTCCTCACCACATGTTTAAATCCCACAGCAGCGCCTAAATGAATTACACATGGATAAAGGGAATCACCTACTCATTTGAATGGCTGCGTTCAGGCGGCATGTGTACACCTCCTCTGCTGCCTTTAATTTTTACTGCCCCCCAACCACAAGTGTAAACAGAGCTGCAGGACACTCTGATAAGTTATCCATGGTGGATCACTTTTTAGGGGTTTTTGATAGGTGGTAAAGAAGCGTTATGTTGCCTCCTCGCCACCTGTTTTTACCCCTAAAAACTCACACCACTGTGCTGCAGCCATGTACAGTTGAATGTGTGGAGTTAAGCGAGCAGTAGTTAGGGTTGCCACCTGTCTGGGATTCACTTGGACAATCCAGGTTTTGAATCATGTATCCACTCCCCTACTGACACTGTCCACTCCCCTACTGACATTGTCCACTCCCCTACTGACACCGTCCACTGCTCTACTAAAACCATCCACTGCTCTACTGACACCCTCCACTGCTCTACTGGCACGGTCCTATGCTCTACTGATTCCATCCACTGCCCTACTGACACCATCTATTGCTCTACTGATTAACACTATCAACTTTTAAGGTAGACCAAATTCATATATTTACAGTGACAATTGTTTTTTAATCTAATCATATTTTATGAATGCAAGAATGCTTTTGTTTTATTTAACCATGTCCCTTTAAGCCTTTCTCACTGTTTACACAATTTGGCCATGCCCACTGTTCACCACACAATGCATTATTACTCTTAATGGGGCAACCAAAAGATGCCCCGGGTCTTTTAAAATCCAATAGTGTATACTACAAACAAAATTGCCACGCACCACTAAAGTGTTTGGATATGGCTTGAAGAAAAGGTGGCAACCCTTACTAGAATGGTGGAGCTGCCAGACTAAGCTAGGAGACTGAAGGAAGCATCTGTGTTGTTTTGTAGCACTGAAAGTGCAATGCTGGAAACCCTGTGTGTGACATTTTTGTGTCAGAACTTAATTTTCTTTGAATAAAAGTAGGCAAGGTGTCCCTAAAAAGGACACATTGTGGTTTATTTACTAAATAAACCCCATTGTGTCCTTAATGCTCTACTATTTAAAGCCGATCTTACCATACTTTATTAATATTCCCAGTAAAAATACTAAGAAATAATTGCGAAAGTTCAATATTCTCCTTAGGGGACTTAAGTAAGATGAAGAAAATGGATCCATGAGGGTCTGGAAATCCCTACAACAAGTTTATTTAATAAAGCTGTACAGACATGTTTTTTAATATTGTTGAAGTTTAAGACATTGCCACCAAGAGGGATGAGCTGAATGTATAAAAGTTCAGTGTGACGCAGGTTTGGTAAATATTACCGCAGCTCTAATCCCAAGTCTGAACCCCACTGAAGTCAATTAGAGTGGAATATTTGAAACCATTATTTGCTATTGTCTTGATTAACAGGCAAAGAATTGTCAAACAAAGGGCATGGGGAACTGGGCAGTTGTCAGGGGGATATGTACCAATAAAAAAAAAATTAAATGTATCCTTCAGAGTGAGTAAGTAAATAACAAATTGTGTCTTGACAGACTTGGCAAACCTGTATGGACAGACTGCACTAGTTGAGTGACTGAGTGAGCATATTGCATATGAAAATTAAAAACGAGTGTCTTGCTTCAGAGACTGGAAAAACAAAATTACAATTTAGCACCAACGATTACCACAATTTGCATCTGAAAAGAAAGAAAATGCATCTATTTGCTTAAAACACAATGGACATTTTTGCAGCACAGGTCAGGCTGCAATTTCTGAGTGCCCTACTTCAGAGACTGAGGATAACAAAAAAAGTGTGCACATAAGTACCATAGCTGTTAAGCCTTTTTAGACAGGCCACAATTTCTTAGTGCCAGAGTAGGCATATTGCATCTGGAAAAAAAAAAGAAAAGAATAAATTGTACAGATTTGCAGCAACCCTTTTTAAGCTTTTCTTGGATTGGCCACAACTTCTGAGGGAGAGAGCAAACACATAGAATCTGAAAATAATAAATTATTATTTTCTTTGGCGATCAAAGATGGGTACATATTACATATCTGCACAACAGTTATTAAGCCTGTATGAACATTCTTCAATGTCAGAGTGATATTTCTTATGGAAAAAAAGTGTTTTGATTCAGACTGACAATGTGAAAGGTTTAGCAGCACAGATATTAAGCCTAATATGGACTGGCTGCAATTTCTGAGTGACTTGAGTGGGCATAATGCATCGGGAAATATAAAAAAGTATAGTCTTGATTCGGAGAGTAAAGAGGAAAAAGAGGGGAAAAAAAAGTGCAGTGTAGTATCACAGCTGTTAAACCTTTTTGGACAGGCCACAATTTCTTATGGATTGAACAGGCATTTTGCGTCTGTCCCTCTATTTATTTCAAATGTAATAAAAAAAAATGATATACTAAACCAAGTGGACTCTGCGCTCATGAGACTATTTGTGTCAATTAGAAAAAAATATATTTTTTCTGAACAGCTGCTCACACAAAGATAACAAGCAGATATCTATACAGATCTATACAGATTATATACTATACATGTAAAGTACTATACATGTAATGTACTTGCAAAAAATGATATAACTATTATATTTGCTTTGGATTTAAATTGATAGCGCTTTACACAAATGGAATACAAATAGAAAATAATTGCACATATTTACAGCACATATTTAAACCTTTCTTGGATAGGCAACAATTTCTGAGGGAGAGAGCAAGCACATTGCATCTGAAAATAAAAAAAAAAAATGTATTTTTTAGAAGACCGAAGAAAGAAAAATGTTACAAATTTGAAGCAAATAGATTATATCTGTAGGGATTGTCTTCAGTTTTAGAGAGACTGATCTGGCATATTACATATGGAAATAAAATAGAATGTCTTTATTCAGAGACTGACAAGGCCAAAATTTTATAATTTAGCACCACAGATATTAACCCTATATGGATGGATGACAATTTCTGAGTGACTGAGCAGTCATATTGCATCTGGAAAAAAACAGAACAGGGCACAATTTATTAAGGATTGAGCAGGTAAATTGCATCTCAAAAAAAGAAAACAATGTCAATCTGTTTCAAATGTAAAAGGAAAAAGGCACGTATCTGCTCTGCAGCACAAATCTTAATACTGTATGGGCAGGCTGCAATTTCTGAGCATTTGAGTGGGCATAATGCATTCGTAAATAAAAAAACAAGGGTTTTATTTGTTAGACTGAGGAGGGTAAACTTTCACAATTTAGCCCCACAGTTATTGAGTCTATTTCAACAGGCAACAATGTCTTAGGAATTGAGCAGGCATAATGCATCTAAAAAGAAGCAATTAGTATATATTTGTTTAAAGTTTGAAAGGAAAAATTCACAGATCTGCAGCTCACTTTTGAACCCAATAAAACCTGTGTCTTCTTGTGTTAAATTGGAAAAAAAACATGAACCAATTTTCCCCACACCTTTAAAGTCTTTATTACATAGGTCACAATTTCTGAGAGAATAATAAGAACATTGCATCTAGAAAAAAAAACAAAAGGGGGTGATTTAGGAAACTGAACATGGGTAAAGGTTAGAGATTTGCATCACAGGTATCAAGCTTGTATGGGCAGGCTGCCATTTTTGAGCAATTGAGCCTGCATATTAAATCTGGAACAAAAAGTTGATTATTTTGTATAAAATTGAAAATATAAAAATTGAACAGCATTGCACCACACTTTCAAGCCTTCTTTGGAATACAGTATGCCCCGATTTTTGCGGAAAAGAGTAAGCAGACTGCATCTTTTTCACAGACTTAATTAATAAAAGTTAACACCACAGCTTTTTAAACCTATTTTGACAGCATACTATATGTATGTTTCAGAAGCAGAGAAAAGTAATATGTCAGCCAGACTTTTTTTTTTTTTGGAATAAACTATTTTATAATGGAACTGATGTGCTGGACTGAATCTTTTCTTTTTTAATAGGATTAATTATTCTTAATACAGCCATAACAAAAAATGCACAATAATGTATTTTTAGAGACAGATTAAAAATCATAATGATTTCATGCACATCATATCATCTTTATAGATAGGAATATAGGAATACATGTTGGAAGCAGAGAGAAATCAGCCCAAAATATTCAATTGCACTGTTTGTTTGTTTTTTTCAGATACATAATGTATAGATTATATAGATCAGTTGGACACAATCTAAGTATGTCCCATAGGAGATTTTTTTATTTTATTTTTTTTTATAAGAATTGTTCATTTTATGGCAATAGGAGAAAAAAGGAGTACAAATTAGCTGCCAAAATGTGAAGTATATTATTTGACCACAACAGTTAAAATTAGGGAATACGAATGGGTGGTTTCTACCTAAAGAATCACTGTTAGGTCACACTACTTTAAAATGTGTTTATCCAAAATAATTCTTGATCTTGTCAGTGTACTCAAGTAGGGTCGAAAGATTGATACAAACAGCCTGATATATCCTGCCTGAAAGCAAAAAAAAAAGAAAAAAATCCAGACTAAGGGGAATGATGAGGAAACAAAGTATTGTCAATTTTGAATGACAATACACAATAAGGAAATGCAAACATTGATAACCAACACAGTAGCTACCTAGCTAAAAAATATGTAAAAAAATGTATCTTTGAGAATCTACTGCCTAAAATATAGTTTGAGTATTAATGATGCCAGCAAACCATAAACCAACACAAATAAGTGGAGAATATGACTTGCAAAACAAATAAAATATTATTTGTTTAACAGCTGTGGGAAAAAAATACAAACACTTTTCTGTGGTGTAAAACACAGTAACCCTACAGAAATGATCTTAAAGAGCACAACTTTGTTTTTTCAAATTTAATTCTTTGAAATGGTGAAATGGCTGCACAAAAATGGATTTGGTGTTATCAGTGCTAAAAGGCCATAACGCTGAAGAAATATTCATACAGATCACAGAATGTTACCTGCCAAAAACATTTTATAAATAATGTAGGCTATGTGGGACTTTAAGTGAGACACCAACAGGTAATGCCCAGCGTCTCCATCCCTGTATCAAAAACAACGAAAGTTGAAAAGGATTAAAAGAGGTGCATAGAAGCCAGCCAGCCCTCAGTCTGATGAAATAACCCTCCAGTCTGCCATCAAACAAGTAGACCTGTTTCATGATATAAATAAAGAACAGGGGTTTAGTTGACACACATTTGCAAACGCATGTGTAAGCTGCAGGGCCACTACACGACACCCTGTGTTTCCTGCAGTCCTAACACTTTCTAATTTGAGTGTCTACACAATGGAAGCACATGGCTGCTAATGGATGGATGGGATAATATATATTCTTTTTTTTTCAGATTCTCAGAGAGTTCTTTGCCATGAGGTGCCATGTTGAACTTCCAGTGACCAGTATGAGAGAGTAAGAGCAATAACACCAAATTTAACACACCTGCTCCCCATTCACACCTGAGACCTTGTGACACTAACAAATCGCATGACACCGGGAGGGCTAATTGGGCCAAATTTTCACTTAGGGGTGTACTCACTTTTGTTGCCAGCGGTTTAGACATTAATGGCTGTGTATTGACTTATTTTGAGGGTACAGCAAATGTACACTGTTATACAAGCTGTACACTCACTACTTTACATTGTAGCAAAGTGTCATTTCTTCAGTGTTGTCACATAAATAGATATAATAAAATATTTACAAAAATGTGAGGGGTGTACTCACTTTTGTGAGATACTGTATGAGATGACATCATCATGCACGCGCACATGTCATCACATCACAACAGAAATTACATCATCGTCCACTGCAAATGTCGGTGCTTAGCATTTGCACAACAATTTTAATACATTTCTCACTTCCAACACTCTCCACACTGCCACCTCGTGGCTGAATACTCAAATAGAGTATATACATGTATTTACAATTTTATTTAATACAAAATGAAAATCCATCCAATAATTTTTCCACTTTCATCAGCAACTACCACATTGGTTTTACAGTCCTTGTTATGTTTACTGCCATTTCTCAGGAGATTCATATATTCATTCTTTTTTTTTTTTTTTATTTCAGTCATATAAATGGGAGCTAAGTGAAACCTTCATTAAGGCCATTAGGGCTCATTGAATTATGTGAAAAAATCCATCTAGCTTTCATACGCAGTAATATTGCATCTAAGTTTCTTTTCTTTGACCCAGTTTGACTAGCTTTAGTCCTCAAAATCAGAGGCCTTCCACCTTATCACCATGCTTATCTCACATACACTATATTTTCAAAAGCATTGCGATGCTTGCCTTTACATGCACATGAACTTTAATGGCATCCCTTTCTTAGTCCGTAGGGTTCAATATTGCATTGGCCCACTCTTTGCAACTATAACAGCTTCAACTCTTCTGGGAAGGCGGTCCACAAGGTTTAGGAGTGTGTTTATGGGAATGTTTGACCATTAGAAACTTATTTGTGAGGTCAGGCACTGATGTTGGAGACAAGGCCTGGCTCGCAGTCTCTGCTGTAATTCATCCCAAAGATGTTCTATCGGGTTGAGATCAGGACTCTTTGCAGGCCAGTCAAGTTCCTGCATCCCAAACTCACTCATCCATGTCTTTATGGACCTTCCTTTGTGCACTTGTCCAAATAATTTGGTGGAGGGGGGATTATGGTGTGGGGTTGTTTTTTAGGGGTCAGGCTTGGCCCCTTAGTTCTTGTGAAGGAAACTCTTAAGGCATCAGCATACCAAGACATTTTGGATAATTTCATGCTCCCAACTTTGTGGGAACAGTTTGGAGTTGGCCCCTTCCTGTTCTGCATGACTGTGCACCAGTTTGGGGGGACTGAGATGTTTTAGTCTTGTTTGAAGTATTTGACAAGGGACAGTTTTAAAGTAACCTTTTAATTTGGATGGTAAAGAGCCTTTTGTCTGAGGAAGATAGCAATCCTTAAAGGGGCATTGTTGGAAGGCAATATGTTTTAATATCATATATTTCTGGATTTTTACTGCATGGTTAGTAAAGTGCCTAATTGGCCAAAGGCCAACTGTTGCTGGAGTGCTGACCTGGGTCAAGATATAGCAGTGCCACCTAGTGGAGACCACAGCATGCTTCCTGGAACAAGTTTATACTTCCCGTCATCTAAGAAAGGCAAGAAAGCGAGAATGGCGAATGTGGTATGCATGCTATGAAGAATGAAGGAGATTGTGGAGCACAAAGAGATGCTATGGTATACTGAAAGAGCACTATTAATGGATAAGTTAGAAAGGATAGGTACAACTATATTAACAATAGCTGCAAAGGCAGATGTTTGTTATCAGATAGAACAATTGGTAACTGAGAAATGTGTAAACTAAGAGAAAGTTGTATTGCCTCTTTAAAAGAAAGAGAGGCTAAGAATAAGCGTATTATAATACTGCTTAGGAGGGAGTTACAGGAGGCCCAGGCTGCCATAGCAAAGTTAACCTCCAAACATGTAGAGGTTGAGCAGTCTCAATGTTCAGCACAGATAGAGGCTCTAGAACAACAGTTAGGGAAGTTGAATGCTCTTGTTGCTGCAAGTGATGTTGCTTTGGTTGAAATCAATGTTGGTGATGTGGATGGGGAGTATTCAAACAAAAGTATTGTAACTGCTCTTGAAATTGATTCAGGAGTTGAAATGAAGAATGCACCTGATCTTTTGGAGAACAGTAACACTCTAACAATGGAGACTTTTGATGAGTCAATTGCTAGTGACTACTCCTTAGACAGTATAAGTGTAAAGTCTGTTGATTCCAATCATAGTAATGTTATGCAGCAATGTGAGTCTCCATTACCATATGCTCACAGAAGGCCCTTTGCAGGGAGGCAAGCTCCCAAGTGTTTTGTCTGTAAAAAGTGGGGTCAAATTGCCAGATATTGTTTGGTGGCTAATAATAATATACAAAGAAGACCTCAGTACCCAAAAACTACACAGAGGCATTATAAAGTTTATTCTGTGAGATAGGATAGGAATCCAAGGAATAGAGTCCATAGTAATCAAACCTGGGTCCCTTTTAAAACCCAATTGCTGAGATTACAAACTGAAAATAGTCGGAAAGGGCAGGAAAGGCATCTATATAAAGAACAATTGAATAAACTCAAAATGGAGGTAGCCTCATTTTCAATAAAGTATAGCACTGGGGAAAAAAATCTTTTGTTAGCAGTCCTTAGTGAGTTGCATGATGGTATTTTCTGTTTAATGTTTCTTTGCTAAGGAATAAGGTTAAGATGCAGGTCTCAAAGAGTTTACCTCAGGTTTTGGAATCTTATGGAGGACCTTGATGTATTTTTAGAATTTTCAAGAAAAAAGCCTTTGGATTTTTTCCCTTATTTTTTTTACTTATTATTGATTTTTATTGACACATCAATGGGGTGAAAATTTCCTTGTGGGGGTGGTGTTTCAATCTTAGCAGTCCTATAGAGAGGTTATCGGTTACAGGACATGTGGGACACCAGAGCTGGACATAGGGGAGATACGCCTGGCTGATGTTTTACCTGAGCAGTTGGAACCCTGCACAGGTGATGCCAGTGACTACTCACAAAAACATGCTCCATTAGAGAAAGGGAAACCACTCCAAATAGATCTAAGCTCTTCCCAAACATTGGCTATAAGGGTACAATATGCTTTCATTGGGTAAAAATGTATCATGGGCTCTGGCGTGCATGCAGGGGCAGTCAGAATAATCAACCAACATCAAGCTGATTGTGCAGTCTCTGTATGAGGGGCAGTGGCATTGTGAGCTAGCATCCCAGCTCAGTATGATTTTAACTAAACATATCACTTTCACTAATCCAAAGTGGTGGTTGAGTGCCTGGTGGGCTGCGCAAGTTTGGATTATAAAAGTTGTTATGCTTCCTTGTTGATCCCATATGCAGAAGTGAAGACTCGGTCTATATATTTGGTGGTATCAATGGGCTTACTGACTGAGGATTCTACCTGCATCCAAGGCTAAATTACCCACATGAAATGTAAAGTAAGGTGCTGTTATGACTAGAGTTGAGAGGACACCTGGATGTTCAGGTTCGACGGGTTCGGCCGAACTTCACAAAAAAGTTTGAGTTCGGGACCCGATTTTGACCCGAACTTGACCCCAAACCCAAACCCCATTAAAGTCAATGGGGACCCGAACTTTTGAGCACTAAAATGGCTCTAAAATAAGTAATGGAAAGGGCTAGAAGGCTGCAAATGGCAGCAAAATGTTGTTAAGATCGTGGTAAGTGTTCTGCAAACAAATGTGGATAGGAAAATAACTTAAAATAACATAAAATACATAAAAATAAAAAATAATAATCTTGATGTAGGAGGACGAGGTCCATATGGAGTAGGAGGTTGAGATGGCGGTGGATGTGGCGGTGTAGGTGGAAGCGGCGGCGGTGGAGGAGGACGAGGTAGCCAACACTGGTTTTGGTTTAATTTTATTTTTTTTTTAAATTAGGGTACACCTCAAAAGAGTGAGAAAGATAAAAAATACAACAATGGCTGGGTAAGGCTGGTATACATCTCTATTCTGCACGGACAAGTCCTGTGGGATCCATGCCTGGTTCATTTTAATGAACGTGAGCTTGTCCACATTTGCTCTGGACAGGCGGCTGCGCTTGTCTGTGATAACGCCCCCTGCCGTGCTAAATACATGTTCAGATAATACACTGGTTGCAGGGCGGGCCAGCACCTCCAAGGCGTAAAGGGCAAGCTCAGGCCATATGCCAAATTTGAAGACCCAGAAGTTGAAGGGGGCAGACCTGTCATTCAGTACTTCTAGGCGTGTGCACACATACTGCACCACCATGTTGGTGAAATGCTGCCTCCTGCTAAGACGTTCCATATCAGCTGGTGGTGCTGGTTGTTGCAGCGTGTTGACAAAGCTTTTCCACATTTCGGCCATCCTAACCCTGCCTTCTGAGGTGCTGGCGGTGCCCCGGCTGCGTTGGCTACCTCTTTCTCCTCCTCTGCCTTCGCCTTGTGCTTTCCCTGTGTCCCCACTGTCAGGTGGGAATGCCACCAGCAGCACGTCTACCAGCGTGCGCTTGTGCTCACGCATCTTACGATTACGCTCCAGTGAGGGAATTAAGGACGGTACATTGTCCTTGTAACGGGGATCCATCAGCGTGGCCACCCAGTAATCAGCAAGTTATAATGTGGGAAACTCGGTGGTTGTTGTGCAGACACTGCAGCATGTATTCTCTCATGTGTTCCAGGCTGCCCAGAGGCAACGAAAAGCTGTCCTCTGTGGGAGGTGTATCGTCTGTGTCCTCTGTATCCCCCCAGCCACGCACCAGTGATGGCCATGAGCTGGTCTGGGTGCCACCCTGCTGTGAACATGGTTCCTCCTCCTCCATCTCCTCCTCCTTATCCTCCACCTTGGCATCCTCCAGAACTGTGCCCTTGCTGGACAATTGTGTACCTGACGTTTGTGGGTGCAGGAACCCACACTTGGAGCCACTTGTGAATGACTGCCCTGAAAGCCTTGGAAATTATCCCTCTTCCTCCTCCTCCTTCTCCTGTGCCACATCCTCTTCCATCATCGCCCAAATCATTTTTTCAAGGGGGCATAGAAGTGGGATAGTAATGCTGAGAACGGCGTCATCAGCACTGGCCATGTTGGTGGAGTACTCGAAATAGCGCAACAAGGCACAGAGGTCTCGCATGGAGGCCCAGTTATTGGTGGTGAAGTGGTGCTGTTCCGCAGAGTGACTCACGCGTGCATGCTGCAGCTGAAACTCCACTATCGCCTGCTGCTGCTCGCACAGTCTGGCCAGCATCTGCAAGGTGGAGTTCCACCTTGTGGGCACGTCACATATGAGGCGGTGAGCGGGAAGGCCGAAGATATGCTGCAGCCCTGACAGGCGAGCAGCAGCAGGGTGAGAACGCCGAAAGTGTGCACAGACAGGCCGCACTTTCTGTTTTTGACTAACATAGTAGGACAGCAGCTTGAATTCTACACGTAAAGATGCAGCAAGCAAGGGCTATAAAATTGTGGATTTTAGCCCAAAAAGGGTGTTTTTTGACTAACACAGTAGGACAGCAGCTTGAATTCTACATGTACAGATGCAGCAAGCAAGGGCTATAAAATTGTGGATTTTAGCCCAAAAAGGGTGTTTTTAAAAAAATGATATGTTATGTGTTATTAAAAATTATAGCTATATATAGATTTAAATGCGTACTGAATATGCTGGTGCACTGAGCTTGCATAAAATACTCCCCTCCCCCCCGCCGCCCGCCTAACTAACAGATTGATAAAAGTATTTTTTTTTGTCCCAGGGTAAAAAGATTGTGCACTGCACCCACACAACAAAATCTATGTAGATGATTTGAAGTTCTGATTAAAGAATAATATTAATGATTCTGTCCTCCTTCTATATTCTCTCTCTCTCTCCCTCAAAGCAGCAGCGCCCTAGTACACAACAAAATCTATGTAGATTCATTAGAATGATCAAAGATTCTGTCCTACTCCTATGCTTTCCCCGCAAAGCAGCAGCCGCAGGCAGCCTTTCCCTACACTAGATAGAGGAGAGTGACGTGCGGGGCTATGTAACTCCAGTTTATATAGGGGCTGAGTCACATGCTGCACTGGCCAATCACAGCCATGCCATTAGTAGGCATGGCTGTGATGGCTTCTAAGGGCAGACCAGTTAAACGCTTTTGGATTGGCTGCCCTGCATCTTTTTTTACGCGCAATTAAATTGAAGGACACCGAACTAGATAACGAATATACAGTACGATGTCCGGGTTTGGGTCCGGTACACGAAAACCCTAAATAATAGTAGACAATATTATCCGCGCTATGGAGAAAAAATATACTAAAAAGGCTGCTGCCTACCCCTAAATATAGACTGTGAAGTCAATATTAAAAATGTAAAAAGTGATGAGGTAATTGGCGCTGCCTAAAAGATGTGTATAAGACTAGGGTAAAATCAATAGCTTATGTACAGAAAGTCATCGCATATACATAAAATTGATACAAACATAAAGTGCAATAGTGCAATAGCAGTGCATACACAAACCAATATATATATATATATATATATATATATATATATATATATATATATCTTCTTGTAAAAAATAAAATGCAATGGTGCAATAACAGTGCGCACACTAACAAATGTGTATATATCTCCTATATATATATATACAAAAGTGGTTATAGTGAGGGTAGCCAACTAAAAAAGATCTGGCCCGGGAAGATCAAATGATAGGAAAAGTGGCTCAATAATAATACTCCCACTAGAATGATATAACAGTTTTATCATGCAATAAAGAACAGTGAATAAAAAGTGCTAGTGCTGTGATGAAGTCTGAAATAAAGTGTGAAAGTGTGATACGGTCCTAAAAAGGGACCAAAAATGGTGTATTTGGTCCTAAAAATGTATCTATAATTAATGATAAATGAGTGATAATAATGTGCTACTAGTGCAGATGATCCAGATTAAGGGTGTCAATCCTAGGACCCGTGCTACTAAGGAATGGAGAAATAATTTATATATAACTGATCTGTAGCAATGATCTAAAATCGATCAATCAAATGGATGAGAAAAATGTCCATAAAGTTCATAGAAAGGTGAGCTATAGCAATAATTAACTCCGTAGGTGCTTCTTGAGGTGCTCCAGGTATTTTAGTGCCGGGTGTGGAGACAGTGATCCCCCCTTCCAATCTCCCCCGCATCTCCAGAAATCAGCACCCATGCAAGGGTAACCAGTGTGTAAAACACAGATGTACTATCCGGTCAGGTGGTAATCCTATAAGCTGATCCCTCTGGTAATATAGTCCTGAAGCCTTTTATGCCATATAGATTATGTACCAATCGTACTCAAAGGAAATATGTCCAGGGTACCATAGAGAGAAAAGAGCCTCATATAGTGATGTACCGTTTGTAAAACAAGTCTTTATTAGTACATACAAGTAACATACTCACATTTAGGTAGAATAAAATCAGGCGACGGGTAGTGTAGGGACCGCAAGACCCTCTTTAGCGGTGGCTTCCGGGACGCTGTCTTAGCCAACCACCGGATCTGCGTTCCAACAATGCAAGAGGTGACGTAGTTACGCTTGACGCGTTTCGTCATCAATGACGTATTCAGACCGAATACATAATAAACAAGAAACAAATTGGGGGATCAAAACCTGAACATGTATATCTAAAGCCGGTGCAGCTATGAACCAAGCGACATGTATATTAAAAAAGAATAGCGCACACATGCAAAAGAAATGACTATCAAATATGGAGACAATCCATAAATAAAAATGGGGATTTGGTCCCACCATATGGCCATATCGTGCTCAAGCCCACCACTACGTCAAAGTACCCCATTATCAGTGGGTCCTACACTATCCATAAAAAAGGGGTGACATATTTCCTTTGAGTACGATTGGTACATAATCTATATGGCATAAAAGGCTTCAGGACTATATTACCAGAGGGATCAGCTTATAGGATTACCACCTGACCAGATAGTACATCTGTGTTTTACACGCTGGTTACCGCTGCAGGGGTGCTGAGTTCTGGTGAGTGTGGGGGAGATTGGAAGGGGGGATCACTGTCTCCACACCCGGCACTAAAATACCTGGAGCACCTCAAGAAGCACCTACGGAGTTAATTATTGCTATAGCTCACCTTTCTATGAACTTTATGGACATTTTTCTCATCCATTTGATTGATCGATTTTAGATCATTGCTACAGATTAGTTATATATAAATTATTTCTCCATTCCTTAGTAGCACGGGTCCTAGGATTGATACCCATAATCTGGACCATCTGCACTAGTAGCACTCATTAATTATAGATACATTTTTAGGACCAAATACACCATTTTTGGTCCCTTTTTAGGACCGTATCACACTTTCACACTTTATTTCAGACTTCATCACAGCACTAGCACTTTTTATTCACTGTTCTTTATTGCATGATAAAACTGTTATATCATTCTAGTGGGAGTATTATTATTGAGCCACTTTTCCTATCATTTGATGTTCACGGGCCAGATCTTTTTTAGTTGGCTACCCTCACTATAACCACTTTTGTATATATATATATAGGAGATATATACACATTTGTTAGTGTGCGCACTGTTATTGCACCATCGCACTTTATTTTTTACAAGAAGATATATATATATATATATATATATATATATATATATATATTGGTTTGTGTATGCACTGCTATTGCACTATTGCACTTTATGTTTGTATCAATTTTATGTATATGCGATGACTTTCTGTACATAAGCTATTGATTTTACCCTAGTCTTATACATATCTTTTAGGCAGCGCCAATTACCTCATCACTTTTTACACGAAAACGCTAAAGTCCAGTTAGAACCCAAACTTTACAGTTTGGGTTCGCTCAACCCTAGTTATGACATAACTTGTATTTCTCAGT
This sequence comes from Pelophylax lessonae, assembly GCF_965119305.1. Taxonomy (NCBI): domain Eukaryota; kingdom Metazoa; phylum Chordata; class Amphibia; order Anura; family Ranidae; genus Pelophylax; species Pelophylax lessonae. Next base: position 431,774,188 of record NC_138772.1, on the reverse strand, counting down.
GTACATATATAACAGGTGAGTATACATCAACTCCCCATAAATACCTTGAAGTGCAAGTAAAAAACGGAATAATAAATGCAAAATGTTAGCACCTAATAACCAAATATATATTCATAATGGTGACAGTCCACTATAAAATATTTGCCTTTCATGTGGCGGAGCACTTTATTCAAGGAAGAAGAGCATATTTATTTACTGGTTGTGATCACAGTGATTGGAGATATTCACAGATTATTGGCAGTTTCTTTTATAGTTTATTTACAGGGAGTTGATTTATACTAACCTGTTTGTTATTGTTATATATGTACACTGGAAAATACAAGTTATGTTATAACAGCACCTTACTTTAGTAGAGATTTCATGTTATAAGTGTGTTTCACATTTAAAGGGGCGCCAGTTATTTGGTAGTTTTTTCACTTACACTGGGTTGGCGCCTTCAATGGGTTTTTAAATTAAATTACCCACATGTAAAAAAGAGGAAGGAAGCTGGAGGCAGGTTGATATTTCCCACTGTCGGAGGCATGACCTTGATGTCCTTTGTATGCCAAGTCAGTGCGCAATGGTGAACGAGAAATGTTGGGAAGATGGTTCACTCTGTGTTCTGGATTGGGAGATCATTTCTGGGAGGGAAGCACCTGTGTATTATTTGGAACATAGAAGAGTTTGTTTCTTTGTCCTAAAGGATACTAATGTGACATTAGTCATGGAGCCAGGGTATTCTTTGAACCTAACAATGGCTAGAGGTACATGGTGTACCCTGGGCAATGCCACTGAAATCCAGGCACAGGGATGGAGTTATGTGGTTTGTCATTGTTTCAGCTTTAGATGTGTTATTTAACCCGACAATGATATAAAAGATCTCAAATCTGTCTATGGGATGAATTGACTGTAAGGTCTCTTCATACAAAGTAAAGGTTTTGCTGCCACTTAGGTATTCTGAAGTACCTCTGACATGCAAAATAACCTTAGAGAAGGCCATATTAAGCAAACCTATCCAATCCCGGCCCACATATATAATGAAGGGTTATAGAAGATTAAGAGTGGGATTCTTAATTTGGTGGGTCGCATATTTATGTATATATTATTGTAACATGTTGATTTGTGTGCGATTTTAGTTTGGCGTACATTTATTAGGTTAGTAATATGGTTGAGTAAGGCCCTCTTCAAGGTTCTGTATCTTAAAGCTTACCAGATTTACTGTTTGAAGGCTGAAGAGTGGGACATTTGAGTGGAGAGTGATAAACAGTTTTGCTTTTGACTGCTGGTGACTTTTTGCATTTTAAGGGGCTCTTTCCTTGCAGTTTTTTTTGGCGTTTGTTTCCCCCTTTTTGTTACTCTTTTTTTCTGTCACTTTTTAAAATAGCCTTTTTCTTTCTTTCTTTCTTTCTTTCTTTCTTTCTTTCTTTCTTTCTTTCTTTCTTTCTTTCTTTCTTTCTTTCTTTCTTTCTTTCTTTCTTTCTTTCTTTCCTTCCGACTACTAATTAAGGTTAATTGGTCACAGGTGCTTCAGATGCTATAAATTTCTGCTGGACTCCATTCTGAGCTTACTAGATCTGCTGTTTGGATGCTGAAGAGTAGGACATTTGAGTGGAGAGAGGTAAACAGTTTTGCTTTTGACTGCTGGTGACTGTTTGCATTTTAATGAGCTCTTTCCTTGCAGTTTTTGGGGGGTTTTCCCCCCCTTTTTTGTTACTCTTTTTTTCTGTCACTTTTTTAAATAGCCTTTTTTTTTCTTTCTTTCCTTCCTTCAGACTACTAATTAAGGGGAGTGGTTAATTGGTCACAGGTGCTTCAGGTGCTATTTAAATTTCTGATGGACTAATTTGAGCTTGCCATCTTTTTGCTTGCTGGAACTCTGAGCAAGTGGAACTTCACTAAGTGGTGAGTTAAAAATAGGAGATTTGAACAGGAGTCTTCAGACCTGTAAGTAACATCTGAAATTTTCTGTTAGTTTTATTATTGTTGTAACTGGGAAAATGTGTGCTAGCAAGATTGTTTCGAAGGTTTTGTGAAGAAGGTTTTGTGCAGTGCACAGTGTGCCGCATGTATACAATAACGGAGAAACTGCTCCAGGATGGATACCGCTGCAACAGTTGTAAGCAGGTTGTCCTTCTGGAAGCTCACATTAGAGATCTGGAGGAGCAAATTGCAACACTGGGCAGAACTGACAACCTTGAAAGGGGTCCTCTGCTCGCTGAGCAGGTGGATAGTGGGGATAATGGGGAGGGTGGAGGGGTAAGTCAGGTTTATCAGGTAGGAAGATGGGTTAATACAGTTAGAGGGAGTGGTAGGGGCTAACAGAAAAGGAAGGCCAGACCTGGGTTTGAGCACCCTAACAGATTTGCCCTCTTGGGTGAAGATGTGGGGGTGGCAAGCTCAGAGGTGGCAGCCCTAGATGTCACTGCTATCCCTAATAGGGATGATCGAACGGTTCGGGTCGACCATCGGTTTGACCCGAACACTGACTGTTCGAAATTCGGCCGAATTCTGAACTTTTTGCTGAAAAAGTTCAGAATTCGGCAACCAGAACCGACCAAAATGCAGTGGGACAGGAACTGGGCTTTAAAAGCCCGTGATTGGACCAGTACCATCAGTAAAAGCCAATTGAGGGGGGCAGGAGAATGCTAGGAATGTGATTGGAGTGACTAGGGGGTCCAGAGGCCAATTATTAGTGAATACGCCCCCCAGTATATAAGATAGCCCCGCCAAATCTCTAGCATTTTAATTAGCAATTATTAGTGTGAGGAAAGGGATATCTAGTGTAGTTAGGGTACTATTTTCCACTATAGTTAGATTTAATAATCTTGTTTCTGTAGGGAAAGTGTTAAGTGCCAGGGTGACCGTAGTGTAGTGTAAGGTTAACTGACTTTGACTGCTATGGAAGGGTGACAAAACCCTTCCATGTCAGGGTGACCACTATAGAGAAAAGTTTGTTTCTCTTAGAACACTTACAGAACAGGATGGTGGCTTCTCCCCTGTCACCCTGCTTTTTGTTGCAGGCGTTTATAGGGCTTTTTTGAGGACATGTTTGGAGTCAGGCATGACATCTGAACTTCTGTGTAGGGGTATATATATACACACACACATGTATGTATATATACACATACACATATATAGGTGTGAAAATAGCAGAAACCTATGCTTGCGCTAATGAAATAATTAACAGGCATATGTCTCCGCTCCTATAACACCTATATTTGTGTATGTGTATAAATACATATAAGTGTGTGTGTATATATACCCCTATACAGAATTTCAGATGTTTTGCCTGCCTCCAAAGACCCCCAAAAATGCCCAAAAAAAACGCCTGCTGCAAAAACACACCTGGGCGTTTTTGTAGATGGCGTTTTTTGGGCATTTTTTGGGCGTCTTTGGAGGCAGGCATAACATCAGAACTTCTGTGTAGGGGTATATATACACACACACACATGTATGTATATATATACATACACATATAGAGGTGTGAAAGTAGCAGAAACCTATGCTTGCGCTAATGAAATAATTAACAGGCATATGGCTTCTCTGCTATAACACCTATATATGTGTATGTGTATAAATACATATAAGTGTGTGAGTATATATACCCCTATACAGAAGTTCAGATGTTATGCCTGCCTCCAAAGACCCCCAAAAAATGCCCAAAAAAAACCGCCTGCAACAACACACCTGAGCGGTTTTTTGGCGTAGGCGTTTTTTTGGGCATTTTTTGGGCGTCTTTGGAGGCAGGCATAACATCTGAACTTCTGTATAGGGGTATATATACACACACACTTATATGTATTTATACATATGCCTGTTAATTATTTCATTAGCGCAAGCATAGGTTTCTGCTACTTTCACACCTATTTATGTGTATGTGTATATATACACACATGTGTGTGTGTATATATACCTCTACACAGAAGTTCTGATGTCATGCCTGACTCCAAACATGTCCTCAAAAAAGCCCAATAAAACGCCTGCAACAAAAAGCCGAGTGTAAAAGTAGCGAAGCTACTAACCTGTTCTATATTAATTCTAATACAAACAAACTTTTTTTTTCTGTTTCTGGACATGCTACAGAGCTGAAACTTCACAGGTACACTTTTTAGACCCCCCAGACAATAATTTTTTCAATAATTGGCTCTCTATCAAAAATGACAATTTTTAAGAACTTTTTTTTGTGTGATTAATAGTCCCTGGGGCATGACCCAGAACCCTATGCACTTTTTAGGGGCATTTATTGGGTTTTAGGGCTTCAAAATGGTGTTTTTTGATTAATGAAGTTCGGGTCCCATTGATTTCAATGGGGTTCTGAAATCCGGGCCGAACTTTCAGGAAGTTCGGGTGTTCTGGTCAAACCGAACTTTTGAAAAGTTTGATCATCCCTAATCCCTAACAGCCGGGAGTCACTCAGTCTAGTAGAGGGGGTGAGGGGACTGTAGGTAGGCCTAGACAGTTGGTGGTAATTGGGGATTCTATAATCAGGACTAATATAATTTGTCGCCAGGATCACCTCAACCGAATGGTTTGCTGTCTCCCTGGTGCCAGGGTTCGGCATGTGGTTGATAAATGACTGGGAGGGGCTGGGCATGACCCAGCTGTCTTGGTCCATATTGGAACCAATGACAGAATATATGGAAGGTGGAGGCTCCTTAAGAACCAATTTAATGAACTAGGCTGCAAGTTGAAGGGAAGGACCTCCATGGTGATATTCTCTGAAATATTGCCTGTGCCATGGAACACAGGAAAGGCAGGGGGAGATTAGTGAGCTGAATGCATGGCTAAAGACCTGGTTTAAGAAGGAGGGGAGAAGCTGGGGGGCGTGTCCGACAGCCAGCGGGATCAGACGTGAGAAGAGAGAGCTCCGCCAGCGACATCTGCAATCGGCTTCCATCCGCCTAATATTCGAGTTCCCGGAGCACCATTTAATCCCTGAGAGGCTCCCCTAACCATCAGGGCTCGATACCATCCATTGCCGAGGAAATCGGAGCCCGTTTTGAGGAGCGACGGTTTGAGGCCTAACACCCGGGTGAAGCCGCGGGCTTTCCTGCCAGGGAGCACAATAGCGCCTACAGAGCTCCGGTAAGACGAACGGCGCCGCTATCATCCAGGCTCACTCCGGACACCCCCTTATAGACAAGTGTTCCTCCCATCCCCAGGAGGGATATCGATCTATCGATTTTGATTGTTGTTTTTTTTTTTTTTGGAGCCTGACCGGGTCACTGTGTATAATGCAAGCCTAGTTATCTCGCACTGATCCACCACGGTCCTCCCAGCTCTCATAAAGGGTGACAACAACACCATGATGGAGAAGTCTGACCACACTGCATCCCCACCCCGCTCTAGATCCCCAAGAGACCCCTCAGTACAAAACTCCTACACCATTCCTGAAATGTTCAGGTCCAAATCCCATGAGGGGATTTCGCCTCCACAGGCCGCAAGCAGATCCAGGGCAGTGAGTAGAAGTCCTAATCGACATACTGATGATTATTTACACCAACCTCACCAATCTCAGAACCCCAGACCTCTGTGTATGGACGATCTGAAAATAATCGCAGCTGACATTAAAGACACATTGTCGGCAGCTATCTCAGACCTTAAATTAGAAGTGCAGTCGCTCACTACAAGAATTGACAAAGTGGAAGAGGTTTCAGAGCAACAAGAGGTAGCTATACAAGATAACTCTCATGCCATAGACTCACATACCATACAACTGAGAGAAATGCATAGAGCCCTTGAAGACCTTGACAACCGAGGACGCCGTCATAATATCCGAATCAGGGGGCTCCCTGAATCGATTGACAATCCTAACCTCACTCAAGCGACTCTTTCTATATTTAATGACCTCTTGGGGAGGCCTCTAGACACTCCAATCGATATAGAATGCTTGCATCGCGCTCTTCGCCCTAGGGGCAGAGAGAATGACCCCCCACGAGACGTAATTGGTTGCCTGGTCAATTTCAGAATGAAAGAAGACATATTGAGACAAGCTAGGCTTAGGAGGCGAATTCTATACCAAGGCACAGAAATTAAATTATTTCAGGATCTCTCGCAAACGACCTTACAAAAACGGAAAGCCCTGAAGCCCCTTCTTGACGTATTGAAAGAACGCGAAATACCTTACAGATGGAAATTTCCATTTTGCCTCTCTGCTGGCACTGCAGGCCATACTGCAACCCTGAGATTTCCTGAAGATTCCTCCTCCTTTTGTGCTACTTTAAATATTCCTTTTGTGGAAATCCCTGATTGGCACACACACAATAACTTTTCATCCCATCGCTTGATTGAACATATGGACGCTCAACCGTCAGGAGAAGCATCACGAAGATATCGAAGATCTCTTTACCGCTCCTCTACTCCTCCTGCTAACAGACGCCCCTCAGGAGGAGACAGCGTTCCTGCTTCACCCGCTCATAGGAGGGCAAGAAGAAAATAGACACAATAATTAACGAAACTTGCTTTCTGGAACTGACCTCTTTAAGCTACACATTTGCCAGGTATTCATACTTAATCTGGGCTTAGCTAGACAATAGCGGCCACTCCTGACGTCTATGATACCACATTAGACAAGCTCGTGCTTTCTAGAAGTTAGGATTCAACACAAGCATAATACTACTACTACCTATAATGTTATTATACAATGTTAGCCATTTTATGCCAGGGTTACCCCTCCGTCGCCGGTGCAGCGGCCCCTTCACTCTCATTGGATTGACTTCATAGAGGTCTGGTTTAGCAAAGTTTGCTAGTTAAATTGTTAATTGATGAGCTTCGGGGGGACCGCTGTACGATGGTGGGATCCCATTGTTTCAAAAGTTATGAATGGTTTAACGCAATAACTCCTTTGTTTAATGTTTTTTTTGGTTATTGTGTGACACACATTATCTTGCCAGTGAACACTTTCTCTGACACGTGCACAGACTCAAGGTAAAATCCATGTTGCCCTCATTTATTATCCTTTTATGCTTTTTTGCATTTGTATTAACCTTACATCCATAACCACACCGTTGCTTCACAATGGGGTTCTGAAATACTCTACCTACTATATTTCCCTGTACTATATTAAACACTATATTCACTCACCCTTTAAGCAGCCCTTATAATATTGCTCTCTAATGGAGGACCGTTGGAGGATTGGTCACATTGACTCCTCCACTCTTTATTGTATACAGCAGTCCTATCAGGCTCTAACACAGCACGGCCTATTTTCCCGTGCTGAACTCATCCAACACACCACTCATCTGAGCCAAATAGCTGGTCTATTTTGGCAGTTGGATTATATCCTTACCCGCATCCTTGAACTACCCTTATACCCACCCTTTCCCCTCCTTCCTACTCAAACAATCTTCTGACAAACACGCTCTTTTCAGACAAAAGTAGTGCAAATAACGACTTAAGACGCAATGACACAATCAAGACACACATCCAAACTGAATTCTCTTAAATGCATCTCCTTGAATTCTAAAGGCTTAAACATTCCGGAGAAGAGATCTCAGCTCCTCCTCTATCTTAGAAAACTTCAAGCTGATGTCGTCCTATTACAAGAGACACATTTCAGATCAGATAATATCCCTAAATTAACGAACAACCAATACCCAACAGTGTATCATGCAACAAACTCACAGGCAAAAACGAAAGGTGTTACTATATTAATCTCTAAGCGACTACCCTTATCTATTTCTGACACCCTTATAGACAAAGACGGTAGATACTTATTTATCAAAGGCACAGTTTGGAACAAACCAATAACTATAGCTAACATCTATGCGCCTAATTCCGCACAAGTGAGTTTTTTCCGGGAAATATCTACATCTTTGTCAGCCTTTAAAACGGGAATACTACTCTTGGGAGGTGATTTTAATGTCCCTCTCAACCCGCTACTAGATACCTCCACAGGTACATCCTCTCTTCCATACAAAGCCCTCCGCCAAATTAAAACCCAATTACATGATTTACTTCTTCATGATACTTGGAGAACTCTGCATCCAAATACAAAAGACTACACCTTCTTTTCTCCTCCACACCGTCGCTACTCCAGGATCGATTACATATTTCTTTCCCAAAAGGATCTATCCTACCTTGATCAAGCATCCATTGAACCCTTGGTTTTATCCGACCACCACCCAATTTCTGCCACATGTAATCATGTAACTTTCCCTGAACAAACTAATTTTTCAAAAACTTGGCGCTTGGATGCGTCTTTACTTACAGACCCTTCTAACTTAGCCGCCCTCACACAAAGCATATCTGATTACTTTACATATAATGACACGCCAGATACAGACCCAATTACTCAGTGGGAAGCACACAAATGTGTGATTAGAGGTATTCTGTTAAAATTTTCTGCTCAACGTAAAAGAGCTAAACAACTTCACATGAACTCCCTCCTTAATAAAATTAAAACACTGGAAAGATTACATAAAATGACAATGGCACAAACCCACCAATTGGAATTGGAACATACACGAGACTTATTAAAAGAAGAACTGGGGAAAAAGTCCAGAAGAAACTTCGCCCTATCTCAAAAACTCTTTTATCAACATAGTAACAAGAGCGGAAGACTACTAGCTAGAGCCCTGCAAGCCAAAAAGGCTAACAATACTATACGCACGATACGCTCGACTTCGGGTCAGCAATGGTCCAAATCTGAAGACATTGCTGAACACTTTGCCCAATTCTACACCAATCTATACAACTTACCCCAGGAACCAAAACCCCCAGGTGCTAACAGCCCACGTCAAACTATCATAGATGATTTCCTAAAATCGTATTGTCCCAAACCCCTAACCTTATCACAAACCAAATCAATTGATGGCCCACTCAATGCAGAGGAATTTAAAACTTCCATTTCTCAGATGAAATCGGGTAAAAGTCCTGGCCCCGATGGATTCTCAATGGCCTACTACAAAACCTTCTCTGATCCCCTAGTAAAACCATTTCTAAAAGCATTCAACCAACTCGCAAACTCGGACACCCCACCAAACAATCTCTTAGAAGCCTATATATCGGTTATACCAAAACCTGGAAAAGATCAGGAAATAGCATCTAATTACAGACCCATCTCACTTCTCAATAATGATATAAAAATTTTTGCAAAAATACTTGCAAACAGAATATTACCCTTCCTCAACAATTTGATATCGACAGACCAAGTTGGATTCGTCCCTGGCAGGGAGTCCAGAGATAATACGATAAAGGCCCTGAACATCCACCACTGGCTCTCTAATAACAAAGTTCCTGGATTTTTTTTATCATTAGATGCTGAAAAGGCATTTGATAGGCTGGCCTGGGACTATTTACTTTCTGTTCTACGCTTCCTAGGAATAGGTGAGCGTCTTCTACAATTCATTATGTCCTTGTATGGACGTCCTACCGCTCGAATACGAGTTAACGGCCTCCTATCAAATGCTTTTTCCATAAAAAACGGAACCAGACAAGGGTGTCCTTTATACCCAATCCTTTTTGTCCTCACTCTAGAACCACTACTTAACCGCCTACGCGACAATACCAATATTAAAGGAATCCATATAGCCAACAAAAACTATAAACTCGCTGCCTTCGCAGATGACATCCTCCTATTTCTGTCCGACCCACACACTACCATACCTAACCTCCTAAAGGATTTCAAACTTTTCCAATACATCTCCAATTTTAAGATTAATTTTGAGAAATCACATGCCCTCAACATATCGCTTTCCCCCGATCAAGTCGACTCCTGCGCACAAAACTTCCCATTTTCCTGGCAATCTCAGTCGCTAACTTACTTAGGGATCCGCCTACCATCAAAACTTGAGAATCTTTATAACACCAATTTTAAACCACTTATTGCTAATATAACCTCCGATCTTGATAATTGGAACAAATCGCATTTTTCATGGTTTGGGAGAATAGCAATTCTCAAAATGAATGTCTTACCCCGCATCCTGTATGTTCTCCAAACCATTCCTATTAAATTACCGAACTCATTCTTTCTCTCACTTACTAAATTGTTCAGATCTTTCATTTGGAATCATAAACGTCCCAGAATACAATTCAAGCAACTTACTAAACCTAAAAGTAAGGGGGGTATTGGCCTCCCCAATCCCCTACACTATTACTGGGCATGTCATCTGCAGAGGATAGTAGAATGGCACACACATTCACATCTTAAAGACTGGATCTCATTAGAGAATTCCTTTGCATCCCCTCATATCAGCACCATCCCGTGATTAAAACGCACACATACTCCCACTGACCTACTATCACACCCCACCATAGGCCCCACTTTAGAATGTGCATTCAAAGTTCTTCCAAAACTTAAATTGACATCTTCCCCAAGCTTACTTGCTCCGTTGCTGTCTAACCCTGATTTTCTACCAGGCATGACTCACCACCCTCTATCATCCAAGCAACCCTCGACGGGTCTTCGTTTACATCATCTACTTAGGTGCGGTAAATTTAAATCACAAATGGAAATAAATGAACAATGGGCGGAACCACATTTAAATTTCCTACAATTCCAACAAATTAAACATTACACCACCAGCATACTTCGCACCTCAGATTCATCCAATTTATCCTCTTCTTCGACTCCATTTGAAAAACTGTGTATTTCAGAGACACCCCAAAGACATCTCATATCTCTAATCCATAATATGTTATGGCACAACACCAAACCTGCTGAAGGGAAAGCTTGCTCAGGCTGATCCCGTGATCTCCAAATCCACTTAACCGATGAACAATGGGAAAGGATCTATAAACATATACTTAAAGGATCGATCAATGTTTCCATACAGGAAAACAATTATAAAGTTCTATCTCGATGGTACCGCACTCCTCATATTGTACACAAATATAATCACACAATCTCTGACCATTGTTGGAGATGCAATCAACCTAAAGCAGATCTTTTGCATATTTGGTGGACGTGTCCTATTATACAAACCTTCTGGAACAAAGTTCATGACCTAATACAGAAAATCACCTCAAGTATTCTACCTTTTACTCCTGCACAATTTTTGCTCCATCATTGTCCCTCCTATAATCCACTCTATTTCAAATCACTTACTATGATTTTAATTAACGCAGCCAAGATGTGCATACCTAAACTCTGGGGAACAACAAGAACCCCTTCTACACGAGAATGGTTCACCCGCATAAATAAAATCGCTGAAATGGAAGAACTCATATCCATTTCATCAGACAACCCCAAAAGATTTACTACCGTATGGTCCTGTTGGACTCACTTCAAATCCTCCCCTGAATATCTAACGACCTACGAATCCTGATATCCAAAGCACTTTTTTCTACTATTGCCCGCTTCCTAAATTATTCACTTTATCAACTGATAAATTTATCATTAGATGTGTCTCTTACCACCAGTATATACACTCAGCTATATCGACTCTGATTGTGTCAACTTTATCATCATTAGACTGACTCCTATCCCCAACACCTCCCTTTGTTTCCCTGTCCCCTCCCTTACATATCCCTACTTCTTGCATTTAGATGTCCAATCTGATACAAGGCTGGAAGTGCCCAGGTATTGGTGCTGGTCACCGACACCCTTTCATTCAAACGCTCTAACAATATGATACTTCATAATATTCATCTCTAAAGTAATTCCTCCTTAATGCAATATACAATCTGCTCGAGTTAGTTTACAGTTATGGGCTATATAATCTTCATATGCCAACTTCTTCCAGATTTGTTGAAAAGCCCTTTGTTTATTCTAGTATTATGTTACAACTGACAATTTGCTTCCATATCCTTTTTTCTTTTTTGTTTCCTTTATTCCTTTACAAGTATTTTGAACTGTTTAACATGACAATATGTAATTGTCTTACCTGAAATTGTAATTTCAGAATTGTTGCCAAACCTTGTACTCTTTGATTTGCTAATTGAAATAAACTTGTTTGAAAAAAAAAAAAAAAGAAGGAGGGATTTGGGGTTTTAGAGCACTGGGCTCACTTTTCATTGGGGTGCAACCTATATGCTAAAGATGGTTTGCACCTAAATGGAAGGAGTTTTTTTGTGCTAGGGGAGAGTTTTATGGGAAGGCTGGAGGAGTTTTTAAACTAGGATTGAGGGGGGAGGGTGAATTTGATTATGGGGCAGACATGTCATATAAGGGTCAGCCCCTATTGGTGGGTGGATTGGGGAAAGATGGGGGGAGAGTTATGGCAGAGGATAGGAAGGTTCCCATGTTACAAACAACCATTGGAAATGGTACTATTTGTACCAAAACTAAAAATATGCAAAATAAGTGTGCAAAAAGTGACAATGATTTAAAGTGTTTGTTTACAAATGCCAGAAGTCTGCCAAGCAAAATAGGTGAGCTGGAAGCTCTGGTGCACGAGGAGAACTATGACTTAATTAGTATTGCTGAATCTTGGCTTCATTCTTCATATGACTGGGCTATTAATATTCCTGGCTATGCTCTCTTTCGGAAACACAGGGTAAATCGGAGGGGTGGTGGTGTCTGTCTCTGTGTGAGAAGTTATCTCAAAGTGAGTGTGAAAGAGGACCTAGTTGATGGAGAGTGTGCTGAGTTTGAAGCAGTATGGGTGGAAATGTACATACGTGTGCGTAATACAAGGATTATCAATGGAGTTTGTTATAGACCTCCCAGTATTAATGAGGAGGTGGAGACTCAGCTCCTGGCAAAGAAAGAAAGGGCTGCAAGGGCTGGGGCAGTGTTAATAATGGGGGATTTTACCTACCCAGACATTGACTGGAGTAATGGCACTGCTGGAACAGTTAAAGGGCAAACATTTATAAAGCTATAACGAGACAATTATATGGTGCTGTTTATTGAGGCCCCCACTAGAAATGGTGCTCTGTTGGATTTGGTAATCTCAAACCATGCAGAGCTTATTAATAATGTTCATATAAAAGAACATCTGGGTAGAAGTGACCATAATATGATTTATTTTAATGTTAGCTGTAAGCAAAAAACGCATACAGGAAATACAAAAACACTTTTTCCAAGGATGAGGGCTGCTCTCCAGGATTTAGACTGGGGGGGGGGGGGATATTGGCATCGATGAGCACAGAATAGGAATGGGAAATTTTCAAAAAGACTTTATGCAAACTGACTGTAAAGTAAATTCCCTTGAGTAATAAATTTAAAAGGCTAAAATTAAAACCTATGTGGCTCACGGCCAAAGTTAAAAAAGCTATAGATAAAAAGAAAAGAGCTTTTAAAAACTATAAAAATGAAGGAACACTATCATTGTTTAATTGTTACAAAGAATGTAACAGAATATGTAAAAAGGAAATCAAGGACGCAAAAATTCAAAATGAATGACAGATTGCAAAAGATAGTAGGACAAACCCCAAACAATTCTTCAAATATATTAACAGTAAAAAGGTTAGCTCTGAGCATGTAGGCCCTTTACAAAATAATCAGGAGTGGGTTACTGGGGACAAAAAGAAGGCAAATGTATTAAATACTTTCTTCAGCTCTGTATATACAAAGGAGCATGGGGGAGCTCATGACCATAATGAGGATGGTATTGACACAGCCCCAAATGATACACAATGGCTCAAAATTGATATGGTCCAGAAATATTTAGACAGAATAAGGGTGGATAAACCGCCTGGACCAGATGGCATCCACCCACGCATCCTAAAAGAATTGAGCGCTGTAATTTCAAAGCCTTTGTTTCTAATTTTTAGGGACTCGTTAAGGACTGGAATAGTACCACTGGATTGGCATAGGGCCAATGTGGTGCCTATATTTAAAAAGGGATCAAAGTCTTTGCCAAGTAACTATTAAACTGTTAGTTTAACTTCTATAGTCAGGAAGATACTGGAGAGTTTAATAAAAGACCACATAGATGAGTTCTTGAAAAAAATATTTTAAACGACAGACAGCATGGATTCATGAAAGACAGAAGTTGTCAAACAAACCTGATTTCTTTTTATGAGGAGGTAAGTAAAACCTTGGACAGAGGGGTTACTGTGGACGTAGTATACTTGGATTTTGCAAAAGCATTTGACACAGTTCCCCACACACGGCTAATGTGTAAGGTAAAGTCTACTGGCTTGGAAAGATCGGTTTGTAATTGGATAGAAAATTGGCTAAAAGATAGAATTCAGAGAGTAGTGGTAATGATTCTTACTCTGAATGGTCTAAGGTTATCAGTGGTGTACCCCAAGGTTCAGTGTTGGGACCCTTACTTTTTAATATCTTTATAAATGATATAGGGTCTGGGATTAAAAGTACCATTTCAGTCTTTGCAGATGACACCATGCTTTGAAGCGGAATAACTTCCTTGCAGGATGTCTCCAACTTACAAGCTGATCTCAATGCACTATTTCATTGGGCAACTATGTGGCAAATGAGGTTTAATGTTGATAAATGTAAAGTTATGCACTTGGGGGCTAAGAATATGCATGCATCATACATATTAGGTGGAGTAGAACTGGGGGAATCCATACCGGAAAAGGATCTGGTTGTTCTAGTAGATCATAAGCTTAATAATAGTTTCCAAAGCAAGCAAAGTCATTTCTTGTAATAACAGAGGCATGGACTACAGAGAGCGAGATATCATTTTGCCCCTGTACAAATCATTCGAAGGACCTCATCTGGAATATGCAGTTCAGTTTTGGGCACCAGTTCTCAAAAAGGATATTGGGGAACTGGAGAAAGTGCAGAGAAGGGCAACCAAACTGATACGAGACATGGAGGACCTCAGCTATGAGAAAAGATAAGAGGAAATGAATTTATTAAGGGGATTAAGGGGGGATATGATCAACATGTATAAATACATAAGGGGTCCACATAGTGAACTTGGTGTTGAGTTGTTCACTTTAAGGTCAACACAGAGGACAAGGGGGCACTCTTTACATCTAGAGGAAAACAGATTTCGTCTCCAAATACGGAAAGGTTTCTTCACCTTAAGAGCTGTGAAAATGTGGAATAGACTCCCACCAGAGGTGGTTCTGGCTAACTCACTAGATTGCTTTAACTACCTCCCACCCGGCCATAGTACATATACGGCCGGGCGGGAGTCTCGTCCTTCTGAATGGACGTTCCGGAACGTCCTTCAGAAGGAGAGAGATCGCGCCGCTGCGGGCACGCGCAGCGGAGCGATCTCGATGTGCCTGTGTCCCTCGGACACACGGCAACAACTTTCGGCAGGAGGGCCCTGTAATTGGCCCTCCTGATCACATGACGGCTGTGTCCAATCACAGCCGTCATGTAATGTAAATAGAGCCATTGTAACGGCTTCGATCTCTTCTCCTCCTGACAGATCCTGTCAGTGAGGAGAAGAAGAGAGGATCGGTGCTGCTGCGGGGGTGATCAGTGAGTATTTCTAATTACTCACTGATCACAGGGGGGGTCTGTGCTGGTAATCAGAACATTGATTACCAGTGCAGCCCTGAGGGGGAGGGGTGCCACTAAGCCACCAGGGATGCCCACCCATGACCACCAGGAATGCCCACTATGGCCACCAGGGATGGCAAGCAGGGCTCAGAGAGCCCCCCAGTGCCCTCCCTATCAGTGTTGCCCACCAATGCCATCTATCAGTGCTGCCCACCAGTGCCATTATTGCCATCTATCAGTGCTGCCCACCAGTGCCCATTATTGCCCACCAGTGCTGCCTATCAGTGCCCATCAGTGCCCCCCATCAGTGCCGATCAGTGCCACCCATCAGTGCCGATCAGTGCCGATCATTGCCGCCCAACAGTGCCACCTATCAGTGCCCATCAGTGCCCATCAGTGCCGCCAATCAGTGCCCATCAGTGCTGCCTATCAGTGCCCATCAGCGCTGCCTATCAGTGCCCACCAATGCTGCATATCAGTGCTATCTATCAGTGCCACATATCAGTGCCCATCAGTGCTGCATATCAGTGCTACCTATCAGTGCACATCAGTGCTGCATATCAGTGCCACCCCATCAGTGCCACCTCATCAGTGTCTCCTCATGAGTGCCTGTCAGTGCGGCATCATCAGTGCTCATCAGTGCAGGAAAAAACATATCTATTTACAAAATTTTATAACCTAAACAAAAAAACTTTTTTTTTTTTTTCAAACTTTTCAGTCTTTTTTTTATTTGTGCACCAAAAAAGAAAAAACCTGACGGTGATCAAATACCACCAAAAGAAAGCTCTATTTGTGGGGAAAAAATTTGGTTTAGGTACAGCGTTGCATGACCGCGCAATTGTCATTCAAATTGCAACAGCGCTAAAAGCTGAAAATTGGTCTGGGAAGGAAGGGGGTTTAAGTGCCCTGTATTGAGGTGGTTAAAAAAGGTCTGGATTCTTTCCTGGGTGTACTTAATATACAGTAAGTGGGTACTAAATTTTTTTTATGTAAAGTTGTTTCAGGGAATATCCAATTGCCTCTCGGGGGATCAGGAAGGAATTTGTTTCCCCTGCTGTAGCAAATTGGATCATGCTTTGCTGTTTTTTTTTTTTTCACCTTCCTCTGGATCAACTGTGGGTATAGGATTGTGTATATGGGATTGTATGCTTGGGTTTTCAATACTGTTTTTTTTTTCTTTTTGTTGGTTGAACCAGATGGACTTTTTTCAACCTGACTAACTATGTAACTATGTAACTATGATATGTGGTTCTGAGTGTATGTTAGTGAATGGACACCCCTTGCCTGTAGTACAGCCTATCATGAGGATACCAATAAGCAGAAGACACAGAATGGTGTTATTGAGACTGTTGTGCAAGAATAATGGTGGTGTGTCATTTAGGGGCAAAGCGGCACATGTTGGAAAGCACAACATGTCTTAAGGTCAGACATTTAGGGACTGTTCCATAGAGGCTGTCTCTGAAGAAGGGGGATGTATGCAATTCAGTCACAAAGCGGCATATGATGGAAGGCAACATGTTTTAATATCATATATTTCTGGATTTTTACTGCCTAGTTAGTAAAGCCATTTGACCTGATTACACCTTGCCTGAAATGCCAGCAGCGCAAGATTACCCAGCAGGTTGGAGTGTAACTGAAGAATGCATATCAGAACCTTCATCTGGAAAAAAGGATTCACACATACCCCCTGGTGGTGGGGTATGGGGACAGATGAGCTTTGATTTGGACCACCTGGTGATGGGAAGATTAAAGTGCCTAATTGCCTGGCCTGTGTCCAGGACATCAAAGGTCAACTGTTGCTGGAGTGCTGACCTGGGTCAAGATATAGCAGTGCCACCTAGGAAGGATGGCCTCTTATGAAGACTCATTGGACAGAGGACTACTCAGGCAGGCAGAGGGTGTTTGTGTGAGTTGTGTTTGAAAATGCTTTAAGAGGTAATGGCCAGCTAGGGTTCTTCCTATTTTTACTGGAGCCCAGCCAGCATACAGAGCCTAAAAGGAAGGACTTATGGTATTGTATCACCCCTTTTTGTTTCATATGCTCCAAAACAATATTTTAGTGTTTTTATGTTAGTTTTCTACTTTCTTTGAAAATAGTCCAGGCCTTTGCTTCTTTGAGCATTTGAGTTTAATTTTATAGCTAACATTGTTATTATATCACCACCATTAACCTTATCAGAGCTTTGATAGACTAGCGAACTTTAGGAATAGATAAGATAAGACATTTTTATAATAAATAGGGTAAATCCAAAATCATCCCATATATATTTCAGGTGTAGTACTCTGTTGAACATTTTGTAGATGAAGGCAAACTCTCTATAGCTGTAAAATTATGATAGATAAAGTGGTAGGCTATAAGACAGTGTCTTCAGTTCTGTAATCCACTTTTCAAAATGGAAACATTGTAGTACAATGTAGAAGTGAGCAAAGTTTTAAACATAATCCACACACCTATTTTTTACTAAAATAAAATTGATTTAACTTCAGCAGAAAGCAAGATCTGCATAGGGGTCGATTTGGGCGGTCCTGTATGCAAAATGCTTATTGAATTATTAGGGGTGCACTGAAATGAAAATTCTG
This sequence comes from Pelophylax lessonae, assembly GCF_965119305.1. Lineage (NCBI taxonomy): Eukaryota > Metazoa > Chordata > Amphibia > Anura > Ranidae > Pelophylax > Pelophylax lessonae. The sequence continues at coordinate 431,756,316 of NC_138772.1, read as the reverse complement.
GTGCCAAAACCGAAAATTCAGGATGCACTTGGTCAAAACCGAAACCTAAATTGACAGTTTTTAAAAAATGAATACATTTTTATGAATAATTGTATTATATTCAACGTTTTAATTAAAGTGAATGTAAAGTCTTGTTTAAAAAAAATAAATAAATAACAAACATGCTATACTTACCTCTTCTGTGCAGTTGGTTTTGCACAGGGCAACCCAGATTCTCCTCTTCTCAGATCCATCGTTCCTGATACTGGCCCTTCCCTTATATTTAGTGCCCCCACAGCTAGCAGCTTGCTATGGGGGCACCTGAGCTGAGCTGCAGCTCCATGTGTCCATTCAGACACAGATATGTCATCCGGCTCCACCCCCTCTCTCTCCTGATTGGCTCACTGACTTTGATTGACAGCTGTGGGAGCCAATAGCGCCATGGCTGTATCTCAGGCAATCAGGAGAGAGAGTCCCAGGATGGCCGAGGAACTCTTGGACATTGCTGGACAGAGAGGGGGCACAGATAAGTATTAGGGGTGCTGGGGAGGCTGCTATATCCAGAAGGCTTTTTTAAAATAATGAATAGAATGCATTAAAATAAAAAAAAAACCTTCCTGACTTTACAACTCCTTGAATATCATGAATTTAAATGAATATGAATTTATTGTCGGCCATTATCAGCACAGTGCTAAAATCCTGCTTGCTGCATTTTTTGTGCATATTTGGTCAGTCAAAAAAACTGCACCAAAAATGCACCTCCCCATTGAAATGCATTAAAAACACAGCAAGAACGCATCAAAAATGCACCCGTGTTGGGCTTTTGATGCATTTTTTGAGTCACATGACCTATTAAAAACACTATAAGCACTGTAAAATCCGGACAAAATCACAAAAAAATCACGGTAAAAGCGCAGGCGTTTTCGGCAGCCATTATTAGCCCCTTTTTTCTTTCGGCACAAAGCTGAAAAACGTATTTTCGGCCGATAGTTTTCGGCGAGCGAAGTTCCGGTGCATCACTATAAATGATCAATATCCTTAGGTATAGAGTCTTATGAGAGGTTGATTAATTTTGAAATTTTGATTGGGTATGCAGGCAGATGGAGATTTCGCTAAATTTCCCCCAGTCACACATTGTCTGGGTATGACTGTTGGCTGGGTATGAAATAGTCACAAACTCTTATGACCTGCCTCAGAATATCCTGTATGTCTGGGTGCCTATCCAGGAAGCACTGCATCACCAGGTTGAGGACTTGTGCCAGACAAGGCATGTGTGTGCCTGCCAAGGATTGGACAGCAGATTAGTGCCATTGTCACACATGAGCTTTTCCCGGCACAAGATGGTGTGGGTTAAGCACCTGTTAGGAACGCTTCCTGAGCACACTGATGTGTGTCATGATGTGCTGTCTGCAACCTAAAGGGTTAATCCAGAGCAGACGATTTGCAATAATTGTCAAACAGGCTGCCTTATTTAAACACCTCAACAGCACTGCACATTGCTGTGTTGTCTTCAGCTTCCTGTGTTCTGAACCTGCTTCCTGTTGATTTCCTGTCTGATACCTGTTGGCCTTTGGCTCGTCCCTGACTTCACTTGTTTGCTGCCTGTCCTGATCCCGGCTCGTTTTGAATACTCTTCTGGATTCTCCTTGTCGGCTCATCCACCTTCGGACCTTGACCGTTTACCCCCTGGTGGGGCGACCCTGGGGACCGCGACCTGGTATCCACCTGCAGCCAAATCCATCCTCACCTTCAGAGGCCCTGGTGAAGACCGGTGGATGCTTAGACCCCGCACCTCAGGTTAGCCTGTGCTACTCACCTCGGGTTTCCAACCAAGCTCCGCCCACCGGCAACGGTAAGCCTTCTCTGCACGACAGGCTTCCACCTGCCTCATAACAGTACAACACAGCCATGTCGGAGCCTGCAAGAGAGGCCTCACCGTTGGAGGAAATTTGCCAGCACCTCGCAGCCCTGTCACAAGCCGTGAAGACCCTCCAGGATGGTTACACACAGCTAGAGGGACGATTACAATCCGCCACTCTCCCGGGGAACCCTCCAGTGTTATCAGCTCCGTCCACCTCTGCAGCATCCACAGGATCTGCTCCTAGTCCCACGGTAGTGATGTTGCCACCGGAACCCCGTGTTCCGAACCCCGAAAAATTCTCCGGAGACCGGGGTAAATTCCGAGCCTTCCGTAATGCCTGTCTATTGTACTTCTCCTTGCAGCCTCGGACCTTTTCCCTGGAGGTCACCAAGGTGGGGTTTGTCGTTTCTTTGCTCCTAGGCGAGCCTCAATCCTGGGCTCATCAGCTTTTAGAGGAGAGCAGTCCCCATCTGGACTCATTATCATCATTTTTTACGGCCATGGCTCAACTTTATGATGATCCGCAGCGGTCCTCCACCGCAGAAGCTGCACTTCACGTTCTCCAGCAGGGTCGCAGGCCCGTCGAGGACTACGTCACCGACTTCCCGCCGCCTGAGTTCCGATACCTCCTGGAACGAGGCGGCACTGCGCTACCAGTTCCGCCTGGGCTTATCTGAAGGACTGAAGGATGAACTAGCCCGAGTGGGTATACCTGACACCCTGGAAGATCTGATTTCCCAGGTCATTCGGATGGACCGCCGGCTCCGGGAGCGTCGGGCAGAGCGGCCTCCACAACAGTTTCGGCCAACCTGGATGCTGCCACGGGTGACTACTCCCGCACGTTTTTCCCCGACTGGACCAGTCCCTGTCTGTCCTGCTCCTACCGGTGCCACTCCAGATATGCCTGAACCCATGCAACTCGGGATCATGCGACCAGCCCTGTCTCTAGAAGAGAGGTGTCGTCGGCAAATGGGTAACCTCTGTCTCTATTGTGGAGAAGCCGGACATTATGTGCGTTCCTGCCCTGCAAAACTCTGCAAGTTTCGTTCTGTTCCTCCACCCAGTTGTGTGTTATCTGTTACCAATACCTCTCACCTAGCTTTCCCTGTGTCATTGCAGCTCTCGGAAGGTCCCGTCCCGGTTACAGCGATCATTGATTCAGGAGCCTGCAGCTGCTTTATTGATCGCACATTCGCTGCTCAACACGGCATACCTCTCCAGCCGAAGGCCCAAGGCCTCACGATCTTTCTGGCTGACGGATCCCACATTAAATCCGGACCTGTGACCCAGGAAACCCCTCCTCTTCCCATGGTCTCCTCGTCTGGCCACAAGGAGATGATAAGTCTGGACATTATTGCATCTCCCTTATTTCCCGTTATCCTGGGGTTGCCATGGTTGCAGGCCCACAACCCGCAGATCGATTGGACCACAGGAGCCATCCAATTCCCGTCATCATATTGCAGAAACTCCTGCCTACCCATGCCGCTCCAAGCTTCCAAAGCCCTACTCTGTCTCAAGTCTGAGCCTGACCTACGCTCTGTCGTGCCCCAGGCCTACCACGACTTTCTGGACGTGTTCAGTAAACGGGGCGCCGAGACCTTGCCCCCGCATCGTCCATATGACTGTCCCATCGAATTGCTGCCTGGGGCTGCGATTCCGTTCGGCCAGATCTATCCCTTATCTGAACGGGAACTGGACTTGCTGAAGGATTATGTGGACGAAAACCTAAAGAAAGGGTTCATCCGCCCATCCACTTCTCCGGCGGGAGCAGGTATTTTCTTTGTGGAAAAAAAAGATCACTCTCTCCGACCTTGTATTGACTACAGGGATCTAAACAAGATCACTATTAAGAACCGCTACCCCCTTCCTCTGGTTCCCGAGCTTTTTCAGAGACTCAGGTCCGCTGCCCTGTTCACAAAATTGGACCTTCGTGGGGCCTATAACCTAGTCCGCATCCGAGAGGGGGACGAGTGGAAGACGGCTTTCCGCACCCGGTTTTGGACATTTTGAGTATCTAGTGATGCCATTCGGCCTCTGTAATGCTCCGGCTATGTTCCAACATTTCGTGAACGACATCTTCAGGGATTGGTTGGACATCTTTGTCATTGTATACCTGGATGACATTTTGATCTTTTCCGCACTTCCCTGGAACAACACCGCGAGCATGTCCGAAATGTTCTCAGCCGCCTCTGCCAGCATGGTCTATATGCCAAGGCTGAAAAATGCGACTTCGAGCAAAGCAGCATTTCATTTTTGGGGCTAATAATTTCCACGGAAGGAATAAAGATGGACCCCCAGAAAGTTTCTGCTATTCTGGATTGGCCTCCGCCATCTGATAAGAAAGGAGTGCAGCGCTTTGTCGGCTTTGCCAATTTTTATAGGAAGTTCATAAGGGGATTCTCCAACATCATCTCCCCTATCACCCAGCTCACCAAGAAAGATGTCCGTTATTCTTGGACTCCTGAGGCCCAGTCCGCTTTCATGATTTTAAAGAAGCTCTTTACATCTGCTCCCATCCTGAGCCATCCAGATCCCACCTTACCCTACCTCCTTGAGGTAGATGCCTCAGAAGTTGCTATTGGGGCAGTCATCTCCCAAAGACAGGGGGTCAAGGACCTGATGCACCCAATAGCTTTCTTTTCCCGAAAACTCTCCACGGCGGAGAGGAATTATGATGTGGGAGACCGGGAACTTTTGGCTATTAAAGCCGCCCTGGAAGAATGGCGATATCTGTTTGAGGGTGTGGCACACCCTATTCTCATTTTCACGGACCATAAAAACCTTGAGTACCTGAGATCTGCCGAACGTCTGCGACCCCGTCAGGCACGATGGGCACTGTTCTTCTCTAGGTATTCGTTCCACATCACCTACTGACCTGGATCCAAAAATGTCAAACCAGACGCCCTGTCTCGGATGTTTGACAACCCTAAAGAGGTCCCAGTACCTGACACCATTCTGTCTGAAAAGAACTTTCTGCTTCTTCTCACAGGTCTGAGGTCCCGTCTCGAACAAGCCTCGGCTAAAATTTCTGACCCACCGGGAACTCTCCTGTCACGGAGGGATGGCTTGTTATGGGCCGGGGACAAGATTTTTGTTCCAGAGGACGTCCGAGTGGCAGTTCTGGGTGCCTGTCATGATCATCTTCTAGCTGGTCATTTTGGCATCCAAAGAACTCTTGACCTTCTGCAGCGCACCTTTTGGTGGTCCGAGATGGAAGAGAACTGCAGACACTATGTCCTTTCCTGCACCACTTGCTCCCGGAGTAAGACCGCAAGAAGCAAGGCTTGGGGGCTCCTCAGACCACTCCCAGTTCCTGACCGGCCCTGGCAGACAATCGCCATGGACTTCATCGTGGAACTGCCTCTTTCAGCAGGGTGCTCTGACATCTTTGTGGTCGTAGACCGGCTTTCCAAGATGGCCCACTTTTTACCCCTCAAGGGTACTCCCACCGCGAAAGAGACCGCAGACATCTTTCTCAAGGAGGTAGTAAGACTACATGGTGTACCTACCAGTATCATCTCTGACAGAGGGGTGCAATTCACGTCCCGTTTCTGGAAGGCATTATGTGGGCTCCTAAGATCGACCTGGCTATGTCCTCATCCTACCATCCACAAACCAACGGTCAAACCGAGAGGACTAACCAGACCCTGGAGCAATACCTCCGTTGCTTCACTACCTTTGTCCAGGATGACTGGGTAACCTTATTGTCATTTGCGGAATTCGCATATAATAATTCCAAACATTCCATCACCGGGCAATCCCCCTTCTTCGACAATTACGGGTTCCATCCCTCCTTCCTGCCTGACATCTCCTCTGAATCTGGATTCCCGCAGTCCAGGACATTTTCAACTTTGTCACCAGCAATAACAAACTTCTGCGGGAAACGTTGACCAAGGCTCAGGCAGCGTCCAAGAAAACCTTTGACGAGAAAAAGAGGGAAGAGTTAATCCTCCAGCCCGGTGATCGGGTTTTGCTGTCCACAGCTAACCTCCGCTTGGCCTGCCCGTCCAAGAAGTTGGCTCCCAAATTTATCGGTCCATTTTCAGTTAAAAGGAGACTCAATGCCGTTGCTTACGAACTATCCTTACCTGATACCCTGCGGATCCATCCTGTATTCCATGTCACCCTCTTAAAGCCCTTGGTTCCTGATGCCTTCCCTGGCAGAAATTCTGGACCTCCCGAACCTGTGATTATTGATGGAGACGTGGAGTATGAAGTGGAGGCCATACTTGACTGTCGGAAGAGAGGTAACCAGCTCCAGTACCTGATCATGTGGAAAGGCTATGGGCTGGAAGAAAATTCCTGGGAACCGGAGCGGAACATCCATGCTGCAGATTTAATCCAGGCATTTTTTCTTGCCCATCCTCAGAAAAGCAGTTTGTTGGGCACCCGGAGGTTGCCCTTAAGGGGAGGGCAATGTTAGGAATGCTTCCTGAGCACACTGATGTGTGTCATGATGTGCTGTCTGCAACCTAAAGGGTTAATCCAGAGCAGACTAATTGCAATAATTGGCAAACAGGCTGCCTTATTTAAACAGCTCAACAGCACTGCACATTGCTGTGTTGTCTTCAGCTTCCTGTGTTCTGAACCTGCTTCCTGTTGATTTCCTGTCTGATACGTGTTGGCCTTTGGCTCATCCCTGACTTCGCTTGTTTGCTGCCTGTCCTGATCCCTGGTCGTTTTGACGTACTCTTCTGGATTCTCCTTGTCGGCTCATCCACCTTCAGACCTTGACCGTTTACCCCCTGGTGGGGCGACCCTGGGGACCGCGACCTGGTATCCACCTGCAGCCAAATCCATCCTCACCTTCAGAGGCCCTGGTGAAGACCGGTGGATGCTTAGACCCCGCACCTCAGGTTAGCCTGTGCTACTCACCTCGGGTTTCCAACCAAGCTCCGCCCACCGGCAACGGTAAGCCTTCTCTGCACGACAGGCTTCCACCTGCCTCATAACAGCACCGCTTGGCCTAGACCAGTGCTATATTCAAGATATAAAAGTATGTAAATAAAATAAAAAATGGGTGAAAATTGTCATAAAATGGGTGAAAATTGGCAAAAAAATAGCAAAGAATCTAAACATGTTGAAGAAAAAACTTGGGACATTTGATCTATCCAAAACTAGAAACAAACTTCTATATAGCACAAAAGCCAGGGAATATAGAAATCCAGTGAGAATGTTTACCAAATTTTCAAACCAACACCAACAAGTCAGGAAAATTGTACAAAAATCCTGGCATATGCTCACAATAGACCCTGTCATAAGTCAATTTGTTCTCTCCTCTAGGCATGTCAGCTGCAACCCTGCATGGCATTGTTTTGCCTACGCTGTGTCAAAGTTGTTGCATAGCTTATTGGGAAACTGTGCTTTCACCATCATCAGCTGTAAGGATGTAGAGTGCCAAAAGTACTATAGCTCCAAAGGTGTGCCCCATCCTACATCCTTTCTGATCCCCAGCAGAGTCGTCCAGTGGGCCATGAATGCTATATAATGTTCCTGCCCATACTTGGTGGACCCTGTGTCTGTGGTCAGGTGGAGCCTCCTGCTGACTTTGTGGTCTAGCAACATGGAAACATTACTTTCCACATGATGGTGGAGGGCAGGGATGACCTTATGGGAGAAGAAACGCAGCTGGGAACCTGCTACTGCAGTACAGCACAGGCTGCAATTTGATAATTGGGGACTGATACCACCATCTGGAAACGCAGGAGCTGTAAAGCCAGACATTTTGCCAAGTTGAAATTGAGCCACTGGATATGGGGGTGGCTCGGAGCATACTGCTTCCTCTGTTCCAGCAGCTTGGGCAGACAAATCTTCCAGCTGAATGCTACAGTGAATGAACTACACTCTCCCTAGCAACACAAACTGAAATGTACTGCAAAGTATCATTGGGAGTGTTCAACACTGAATATAGTGGTGTATATAGTGTTGTATAGTAACACTCTACGCTGGCAACCCTCTGTCCCTGGAATACTGTCACCTTTTCCTCACACTAGACTTTCACAGACTGACATAGGGCTGCTCAGACAGTAGCCTTTTGAAGTGTGTTGGCTGCAACTTTGTACAAACACATTACTGGACAAAGTCTTGCAAATGATCATAGGTCAGATGCAAGATCATGGCCATTGACAGTTGTTTGCAATGCATTATAGGAAGTCCAGCAGAGCCATTTCTGCCAAATGTCCAGAAAGTTTGGGTTTTGTCCAAATATCCTAACAGTTTAAAATTGGTCTGAGCTCATGTTTGGATCAAACCCTCAGCTCATTCCTAGCCACCAGGTATAGTGCAATATTACAAATTGCCCATATTGAGGCTGATTTAATAAAAGAATAGAGCATGTTTATTTTGCAAAATACATTTTCCCTTTTAAAAATGAGCGTTCACTAAGCTCAGTAAATGAGGTGAAGCTAAGTGAAAGCAGAATAATAAGGGAAAATAAAAAAAAAACAAATTTTTGATTGCATGTGATTGGATGAATGAAGTCTGCACAGCTTCACCTCATTCACAAAGCTGGATGAAAATTATTTTTCCAAAGGGAACAAGCTTTCATCTTGTAGTAAATCAACCCTATTGATTAAAAGATAAGTTCACCTTTTGTAACATGTTACACCATTTTCAGGGTGTAACATATCACAATTACACTGGCCCCCACACCCCTTCCCCACCTTGAATCCCTGTTTTAACAGCAAGCAGGAGATCTCCCCCTACACTTGCTGCCAATATATAGAGAAAACACTCTGCCGCCCAACAACGTCATCCATTCACAGTGTTCTGTGAATTGGAAAACTGCAAGTCCCAACAGGTGAACTACCATGGCACTGTTAAACAATGTGGTAGTTCATTCTGGCTTCCTATCAGTGTGTGTCTGCCTGCCTGTACGAGATACAAGCAGACAGATACACTGACAAGTTTGCAGGAGTCCTGCATGGCACCCACAATTTGCTGATCGTGGGTGCAATGCTTTACAAGCTCCAAGTAAAAAAATGATAAATGCACATTTTTTTTACCTGCAAAAATATGTGCATTTATTACTGTTATTAAAAAGGTAACTGTATCCTTTGAACCATGTCCGTGGGGTGTCAGGATACAATGATTGGGACTCCAGGTATAATCTGGATAACATTTTTTAACTCAATTATATTATAAACATATTAATTATCCACTTGTGTATTCTAAATCTAAAATATGACAGTTTTATCTAAATCTTGTTCCCTTGTCCTCATATGTGTAAGCTTGGCTAATGTCTCCTTAAATTGTGTGTATAATGAAGATTAGTGATGTCGCAAACATAAAATTCGCTGTTCGCGAACGGCGAACGCGAACATCGGCGAATGTTCGCGAACCGGCGAACATTGCGAACCGCCATAGACTTTAATAGGCAAGCGAATTTTAAAACCCACAGGGACTCTTTCTGGCCACAATAGTAATGGAAAAGTTGTTTCAAGGGGACAAACACCTGGATTGTGGCATGCCGGAGAGGGATCACACAAAAAAAAGTTCTTAAAAATTGTAATTTTTTGATAGGGAGCCAATTATTGGAAAAATTTAAAAAAAAATAAAAATAAAAAATTTCTTTGGATTTAGCATCTGGGGGGTCTAAAAAGTGTACCTGTGAAGTTTCAGCTCTGTAGCATGTCCGGAACAAGAAAAAAATACGAATTAGGGTTAGGGTTAGGGCTAGGGTTAGGGTTAGGGTTATTTTTATGGCTAGGCTTAGAGGGTTAGGGTTAAGGATAGAGGGTTAGGGTTAGGTTTAGTGTTAGGGGCTAGGGTTAGGGTTACGGTGAGATACTTAGGGTTAGAGTTAGTAGCCCTACCCCTACCCCTCTAACCCTAAGCATTAAAAATAACCCTAACCTTAGCCCTGACCCTAACCCTAGCCCTAACCTTAACCCTAACCCTAGCCCTAACCCTAATTCTATTTTTTTCTGGTTCTGGACATGCTACAGAGCTGAAACTTCACATGTACACTTTTTAGACCCCCCAGACAATAAATCCAAAGAAATTTTTTTTTTTTAAGTTTTCCAATAATTGGCTCTCTATCAAAAATGACAATTTTTAAGAACTTTTTTTGTGTGATTTAGTGTCTAGGGGGTCTAAAAAGTGTACCTGTGAAGTTTCAGCTCTGTAGCATGTCCAGAACCAGAAAAAAAAGATCATTTTTCAGTAGAGCAGGGATGGTGGGAACCCCTTTTACACCTATATGATCTTTTTTTCTGGTTCTGGACATGCTACATATATATATATATATATATATATATATATATATATATATATATTAAAAAAATACTCAAATACCAGCCCTCAAAGGGGCTTTTGGGGACAATATATATATATATATATATATATATATATCACAGAACAAAAAAAATTACACAAATACCAGCCCTCAAAAGGGCTTTTGGGGACAATAGATATATATATATATATATATATATATATATATATATATATATATATATATATATCACAGAACAAAAAAAATTACACAAATACCAGCCCTCAAAAGGGCTTTTGGGGACAATAGATATATATATATATATATATATATATATATATATATATATATATATCACAGAACAAAAAAATTACACAAATACCAGCCCTCAAAAGGGCTTTTGGGGACAATAGATATATATATATATATATATATATCCAAAAAAAAACTCAAATACCAGCCCTAGGAAGGGCTTTTTGGGGTGCTGTCCTTACAGCAGGAGTGTACCAAGAACACTGGCTAACAAGACCGGGAACTGTCCCCAGCTATAACAGCAGCAGCAGCACCAGCACTTTCCCTGCTCTCAGTAACACAGAAATGATCTAAAATGGATGCTGCCCTTGCTTATTTATAGGAGGTGGGAGGGTGTGGGAGGGAGGTATGCTGATTGGCCTGGAATGTGTCTGCTGACTGTGATGTTCAGGGTCAAAGTTTGCCTCAATGATGATGTATAGGAGGCGGACCGAACATCGCATATGTTCGCCCGCAGCGGCGAACGCGAACGTTCGAAGTTCGCCGGGAACCGTTCGCCAGCGAACCGTTCGGTACATCTCTAATGAAGATATGCCCTCTTGATCCAGAGTAGCATTTACACCACTTTTAAAACCAGTTTATGAAGTAATATCCTTTGTTGCTTTTGTGAGACCACCTTTATTTGACATAAAACACAAATCAGGCTTTCTGTTCTATAATTTTCTGGTTCTAGTTCCAGGTCCAGAACTACTAAAGTCACTAAACTGCCATTTTGAGGCAACAGCAGGCCTGCTTAGATATTTTCTGGTAGTTTCCCTGTGCCACCATGAAGACCTGCTTTGGGTAGGAGGCTTTCTGACTTACTCTTGATGTGTCTGTACTTAGAGATGCTTATGTTAATCATATGAGGAAAACAATGCTACAATATTTTTCCAAATAATGTCCTGCATGTTTTACAAATTATCTTGTTAAGATGGTAGCAAAACTAATAAAGTAATACAATTATTGTAAATATAAGTATAAGTACCCCTTCTTTTTATGTTATCCTTATTCAGCCACAATAGTATTGCCTAACAAGCATCTCCTACTCTGCATATGAAAGTGTCATTTCCTTTACAGTTTCTCCCTGTGCCTCAATAAGCCTGAGTATGCATGCAATGTTCCAGTTTGACCTTCTCAAGACCTTGATCAAATAATTACTTTGTAAAGTCTATGGGGCAATAATTCATCTTGACAGCATTGTATTGTGCTGCCATGCACATAATACAAATATTATAGAAACCTGAACATTAGTGAAAGCATGCAGTATAGTGGTAAGAAAGCACCATAAATATATTCAACAGATTAATAAAAATTCCCCGAATTTAGCATTGCTGCACATAATAATTTTTTACAAATTCATAACCATACATATATAAACTTTTTTAGGATTTACATGTACTTTGTAGATACTTGTTGATTTGATATTCTTGCAGTAATCTAAATTACCATAACAAAATAAAGTTAAATATTTACATTATGCATAAATATTTTAATCATATTCCGATCTGAGAGAGAATGTTGATTAAAGGTAAATCTATACAAGTTTACACATTTGGTTGATGAAATATGAATCTTTGCAAATAGGATCTTGATTAGTTTAACATAATAAAGTTGAGGTATGCTTGCAATAACTATATGATCTATAATGCAAACAAACCCAAATGAATGCATTTGGTAAAAAAAAATAAAAATCTTTATTAGAATGAAACAGTACTTCAGAGTAAAAGTACATTATGAACTATTTTAAATATTAACATAAATATGTAAAACCTTATGTCTCGCTATTTTACCAGCTGCTTCTACTTATGTTGTGTTTACATAATGATTTTAAAAATGACATAATTATTTCACTTAAGTCTATACAGGCAAGGCAAGCTTATAATAACAAACAATACATTGCTTGCTTATAACATTCATTATTTTATAAAAGAAATCTACATTTTGAAATGATGTCAAAGGCTTTTTATTCCCACCAAATTAAATATTCATTTTAGAAATCAATAAGCAGGACATGAAAAACTGAATGTTTTGTTGCAGCTGATGGAAAATACTTGTTGTACTCTGAGACATCGTATTGGTCTTATTTCAGTTCATTTTATTTCATTATATAGAACTAACATATGCTACAGGAGATAGATCACATCTAAGCAGTTCACAGCAGTCAGCTACTGCAGGGAAATTGAAGCAAACATAGAATCATGATACATATCGATCAGGTCAATTTATATTGCTGCGCTTCAGGAGAGTCTGTTACAAAAATGCATCCTTCATGAATTCTACTGCATTTCTGTGTGTTTTCTATGCATGCAGAGAAATGCAAAAAAAAAGTGCACTGACTTGAGTTAAAAATACATGTCAGCGGGCAACAAACAGGCCACATGTTAAAAATAACAGAATGAGATTGATAGATTGCAAAGCATACATCTATTTTAACCATTTACATCAGTCCTATTCAGTGAATCGAATGTCCATACCACAGAGTGAATCTAATGTCCTTACCACAGTCATAAAAAAAGCACACTTGTACCAATTAAAGCATACCTAGAAGCCAATCAACCTACCAGTTTGAGAAATGTTGCATTTGCTGGGTGAGTAAGTGAGAAGGCATACAGAGAAATAAAAACAGCAGAAGGAAATCTTATTAGAATAGCAATTGTATAGAAAAAGTTGAATAAAAAAATGAGAAAATGAAGGTAATGGAGAACTCACATCTAGTGAGATCGCTAATGACCACCTGTGTGGTGTGCACAACCTAGGGTGATTCGCTTGTGAATAATACTTATATATCCATGCAGTAGTGTAACAATTAGACAGAAGCCATTCAACCTACCAGTTTGTTTTTAGACTATTACAGAAAATCAGAGTGCAAAAGGACATACATCAAACTCCAAACAGATGGTTGACTGTAGTACTGAAAATCTAGTGGGAACTGAGCTTAGAGCCCTTGCACTACAAAATTGCCCTCTACACACTATTGCCGTTCCATTGCTAAGAGTAAAATAATCCAAACAGCGCAATTTGAAAAATGCTAATGCAGTTTCACTGCTTATTTCAGCATGTTTTCATGTGCTAACTTTTTTCATTTAATCCTGAGACCATTTTGTATGTATGCTTAATGTGCCTAAAAACAAGCTACATTTGCTCATCAACACAAGCCCCAACTATGTGCTATACTTCAGATGGGCAATATTATCAATAAGAAAGATTTTGTTTTTTCTCATACAGTCAGGACAACATTTTTCCTGATACTGTGAGAATGACATATTTTGGACCACACTGAAGTGCCATTGTTAGTAGTTAGTTTATTTTCTGGGCATGGCTGCAAAATGAGAATGATAATACTTCACTGTATGATTGATAATATTGGAAACCTATTGAGCATTTGCTGCTTTTTATTTGCAGTTGTGGCTCACATTTGATAAATTGGTGTTAATTTAATATTCTTTTTATCTTCTATTTTTACATGCATTCACTATTCTTTATTTGTTTGTCGTTATTTTCCTGAGTAACTTACTTATTTCCTTTTAAGTTTAACATGTTTTTTGAGGAAGGAACCAAATGTGCACTTAAGTATTGTTTTTTTGAGGTGTCAATATGTTTCATTCAAAGCAGTACAGGATAGTTCTTCTAAAACCAAATTTTTTTTATTTATAATATTTATTTAAAAACATCATCATCACATAAAAGATTTTCAATCAGGGTATAAATCAGCGACAACACTCCATCCATCTGATAATATTTTGTCTTGGGAGATATACCCACTATGTATCACAGACTGCATCAAAGATTTCGGCTATAAATGGTGGACAGTGCTGAAGTATATTTTACAGACAAACCCTGCTTCTTCAGACAGAAATGGGAATGGTTACCTACAATGATATACGCCTATGATAAAAGATAATTATTACAAAAATAAAAAATACTTTTTGTACTTTGCTTTTATAAGTCAAGGCATTGGTCTTGAAGGGTTTTTAGCAATATACAACATAGAAAATGGTGGGAGGTACACACACCTGCGCTGCCACAGTCCTGTGAGAGGATGTGCTAGCATTACTCATGTTCCCTGCCCCATCAGTGTTAAGTTGAGAAAAATATTTTTGTCATCATTTTTGTCAGATGCATGTTTTCAGTGATGAAAACTAAACAAGAATAAAATTCAGATTAGGTCAACTATTCCAATTTTTTTAATCAAACAAAAACAGAATCAAAATGTGAGAGGGAGCGACATTTACCCACTTGAACTTCCACTTTCCCCAGAGCTCTGTCTGTCTGTTAAAGCCCCAGCCCCCTGACAAGCTGTATTGGCTGAGAGATGCTGCCTGGAAGCTCTGGAACAATGCCTTGCAAACCACATGGTGAGCTTTTCCCCTACCAGCAAGGTAGCAGTGCTTAGCACTGTGTAAAATAACAGCCTCCCTAGACCAGTTCTCTGCCCTCCCCATCCTTACTACATGTTATTAGATTTTTACTTCAAGTATACATATATAATGAGTTTGGAAATTTTACAGAAATGCTTAAAAAATGCTTCACAATTTAATTAAACCCATTAGGTTGTTTGGACAAAAATGTACTGGAGATTTTAGTCAACTAAAGTTCGACTAAAACTAAAATTGCATTTTAGTCAAAAGACTATGATTAAAACTAAATCAAAATCAAAATTACCACTGCTCCCTATTACTGTAGTTATTAGCATATATATATATATATATATATATATATATTATATATAGAAATATATCTATATATATATATATATACACATACAGTATCTCACAAAAGTGAGTACACCCCTCACATTTTTGTAAATATATTATTATATCTTTTCATGTGACAACACTGAAGAAATTACACTTTGCTACAATGTAAAGTAGTGAGTATACAGCTTGTATAACAGTGGAGTACACCCCTAGGTGAACATTTTAGAACTGGGCCCAATTAGTTATTTTCCCTCGCCAGTGTCATATGACACGTTAGTTTTACAAGGTCTCAGGTGTGAATGGAGTGCAGGTGTGTTAAATTATCACTCTCACCTTCTCATACTGGTCACTGGAAGTTCAACATGGCAGCTCATGGCAAAGAATTCTCTAAAGATATGAAAAAGAGAATTGTTGCTCTACATAAATATGGCCTAGGCTATAAGAAGATTGCCAAGACCCTGAAACTGAGCTGCAGCATGGTGGCCAAGACCATGCAGCGGTTTACCAGGACAGGTTCCACTCAGAACGGGCCTCGCCATGGTCGACCAAAGAAGTTGCGTGCACGTGCTCAGCGTCATATCCAGAGGTTGTCTTTGGGAACTAGACGTATGAATACTGCCAGCATTGCTGCAGAGGTTGAAGGGGTGGGGAGTAAGCCAATTTATCCATTTGCGCCGTATATGTAGTGAAGAAGTAGACTTTGAAAGAGGATCGGATGCACTCTTTATGAGGTTTAGACAGAGAGGATATCCTGTCTGAATGCTCAAGCGTGCCCTTAATATTGCCAAAAGTAAGAATAGGGGGGAGCTCCTCTCCAAACAACATAGATGTCAAAATGGACGGATTGAGAAACCTACACTAGTTACTACCTATAGTCAGGATTCTCATCAGGTCAGAGATATAATTAATAAATACCTACCGGTTTTGTTTGAGGATGAGCTTCTAATGAAAATTTTGGAGAGTGGTATAAATTTTATACCTAGACGGGCACATTCTTTGGGCACCTTACTTTCGCCCAGTCTTTTTTGTTCAACCCCTAAACAGCAAGCCACATGGTTACATTTTGTGGGTAACTATAGATGTGGAACTAAAGATTGTTCCTGTTGCCCACATATACTTGGGGGTCAGACTTTGACCTCTACTTCTAATGGCAAAATGTTCCATTTAAAACAATTTTTTAATTGTAACACCAGTAATTTAGTATATATCATCACCTGTAAATTATGCGGTATGCAGTATGTGAATGTACCACCCGCAAATTGCGTGAGCGGTTCCACGAACATCTGAGTGCCATTAGGACCAATAAATCTACCAATATAGCAAGACATTTCAATTGCTTACATAATGGGGACATCAGTTTATTACAGGTTCAGATAGTGGAGAAAGTCAGACTTCCCGTCAGGGAAGGCGATCTATTCAGACTTCTATGTAAGAGAGAAGTCTATTGGATATTCCATTTAGACACTCAAATTCCCCAAGGTATGAACTATGAGTGGGATGTGTCCCACTATTTTGAATTAAATTACATTGACTACTCCTATATTGTTTCAGTCCATCCTCTGCCACAATAATCTTTATATGTGCTTATATACTATTTATCTATTCATATATATATATATATATATATATATATATATATATATATACAGTGGGTACGGAAAGTATTCAGACCCCCTTAAATTTTTCACTCTTTGTTATATTGCAGCCATTTGCTAAAATCATTTAAGTTCATTCTTCTTCCTCATGAATGTACACATAGCACCCCATACTGACAGAAAAACACAGAATTGTTGACATTGTTGCAGATTTATTAAAAAAGAAAAACTGAAATATCACATGGTCCTAAGTATTCAGACCCTTTGCTGTGACACTCATATATTTAACTCAGGTGCTTTCCATTTCTTCTCATCATCCTTGAGATGGTTCTACACCTTCATTTGAGTCCAGCTGTGTTTGATTATACTGATTGGACTTGATTAGGAAAGCCACACACCTGTCTATATAAGACCTTCCAGATCACAATGCATGTCAGAGCAAATGAGAATCATGAGGTCAAAGGAACTGCCTGAAGAGCTCAGAGACAGAATTGTGGCAAGGCACAGATCTGGCCAAGGTTACAAAAAGATTTCTGCTGCACTTAAGGTTCCTAAGAGCACAGTGGCCTCCATAATCCTCAAATGGAAGACGTTTGGGACGACCAGAACCCTTCCTAGAGCTGGCCGTCCGGCCAAACTGAGCTATCGGGGGAGAAGAGCCTTGGTGAGAGAGGTAAAGAAGAACCCAAAGATCACTGTGGCTGAGCTCCAGAGATGCAGTCAGGAGATGGGAGAAAGTTGTAGAAAGTCAACCATCACTGCAGCCCTCCACCAGTCGGGGCTTTATGGCAGAGTGGCCCGACGGAAGCCTCTCCTCAGTGTAAGACACATGAAAGCCCGCATGGAGTTTGCTAAAAAACACCTGAAGGACTCCAAGATGGTGAGAAATAAGATTCTCTGGTCTGATGAGACCAAAATAGAACTTTTTGGCCTTAATTCTAAGCGGTATGTGTGGAGAAAACCAGGCACTGCTCATCACCTGTCCAATACAGTCCCAACAGTGAAGCATGGTGGTGGCAGCATCATGCTGTGGGGGTGTTTTTCAGCTGCAGGGACAGGACGACTGGTTGCAATCAAGGGAAAGATGAATGCGGTCAAGTACAGGGATATCCTGGACAAAAACCTTCTCCAGAGTGCCCTGGACCTCAGACTGGGCCGAAGGTTTACCTTCCAACAAGACAATGACCCTAAGCACACAGCTAAAATAACGAAGGAGTGGCTTCACAACAACTCTGTGACTGTTCTTGAATGGCCCAGCCAGAGCCCTGACTTAAACCCAATTGAGCATCTCTGGAGAGACCTAAA
Source organism: Pelophylax lessonae (assembly GCF_965119305.1). Classification (NCBI taxonomy): domain Eukaryota; kingdom Metazoa; phylum Chordata; class Amphibia; order Anura; family Ranidae; genus Pelophylax; species Pelophylax lessonae. Next base: position 431,738,370 of record NC_138772.1, on the reverse strand, counting down.
AATGGCTGTCCACCAACGTTTACCATCCAACCTGACAGAACTGGAGAGGATCTGCAAGGAGGAATGGCAAAGGATCCCCAAATCCAGGTGTGAAAGACTTGTTGCATCTTTCCCAAAAAGACTCCTGGCTGTATTAGATCAAAAGGGGGCTTCTACTAAATACTGAGCAAAGGGTCTGAATACTTAGGACCATGTGATATTTCAGTTTTTCTTTTTTAATAAATCTGCAACAATGTCAACAATTCTGTGTTTTTCTGTCAGTATGGGGTGCTATGTGTACATTCATGAGGAAGAAGAATGAACCTAAATGATTTTAGCAAATGGCTGCAATATAACAAAGAGTGAAAAATTTAAGGGGGTCTGAATACTTTCCGTACCCACTGTATATATATATATATATATATATACAGTACATTTTTCAACAATTTTCTAACTTTCATCTTTATGGGTATGTATCTGATTTGTTATATTCCATGCTTATTATATAGTTATGGTTGCCTTAGGGGTACAAAGATATTGGTGCACTATGATCTAATCTTCTGTATTTCATATTTAATGATTGTATATGTAACCAACAACAGACTCTTGTATTTGCAGGCATAGTTTGGGTCCTTTTTATTAATATTATTGAGTACCATCATATTTATAATACATTTAGTGGTTTTTGATGGTGAACCAAGGCATTTGCTTTGCATTTACATATATATATATATATATATATATATATATATATATATATATTTATGATGTTTTGTTGTTTCTTTAAATATCACAATATGTGTTCAGCTGTCTATGTGTGTTTTTTTTTTTTTTTTTCTTGTTCAAGTAGTTTATTGAAAAAACAGAAGTAAATACAGCGCAACATGTACAATCAGAGCAGGAGAGGTTACATTTGCACAACAGGTAACAACAGTAAACTGGAGATAGTAACAAAGCAAACCAGGTTAACTGACATGTTCAGGAGCCAAGCGGGCGACGACCCCAGAAGGGAGATCCATCCAGCACAGCCAACACCCGGGCACCCCTAAAAGGGAGCTTGCTGTGCCCGCGCGCGACTGCGCCTTCAGTGGGTCATATAGTTTGCATGTAAGTATCGTTTTCAGGGGTCGCAACACACGGCTCAGAGGAAGGAAGGAAGCCTGGTTAGGTCAGGAGTCTTTGGCATTAGGTCAAACAAGATGTAGACTGTAGCAGAATGGTGGAACAATTTGTGTAAGGAATGTGGAGAGAAGTAACCACTGTGGGGGAGAGTAATAGACAGAGTATTGTACATATGGCGGGATATAGTCATAAGAGGGGTAAGAACAGGGAGGAGGGGGGGGGACGGGGGGACAAAACAAGGGGGGGGGAAGAAGAAAGGAATGGGGGGAAAGGAGGAGGGTGGAGGGGTGAAAGTGGGGGGGGAGGAAGGGGGTCGCCGGGGGGGAGCAGGGTAACCACAGATAGATATAGGCAGCGCAAATATGCCGTTCAGGGCAATAAGAGAGTGCTATCAAAGTTCGGAGGGAGAAAGTGGTCTACCCATGGTTGCCATAACTTGTCAAACTTGTCGACCCTGTCCAGCAGGACCGCTTCAATTTTCGCATGAATCATGGCATTAGTGATTCTGTTTTTCACTTCAGGAATAGGTAGGTGAGGGGTTTTCCAAGCTTTAGCTATTGTTTGTTTAGCCGCAGTCGTGACTTGTAGGAACAATTTGTGCTGCCGTTTGGAAACGACATCTGATTTCATGTTCAAGAGGGCGAGACAGGGGTCAGGGTTGATGTGTGTGTCCATGAGGGTGGAGAGAATGCAAAAGATAGCCTTCCAAAATCGTTGGACCACAGGGCAGGACCACCAGATATGTACATGAGTGCCCGCATTCCGACAGCCTCGGAAACAGTCCTGAGAGTATGAGGGATGGAATTTAGCAATACGAGCTGGCACAAGGTACCAACGCATAAGCACCTTATAGTTAGTTTCGGAAGCCACGATATTTTGGGAGGCTGTCTTCATCGTCTGCCAGATCTTGGACCAGTCTGCAGGCTCAAGTGTAATGCCCAAGTCCCGTTCCCATTTGGACGCATATGCTGGGAGAGCTCGGGTTAGGGGTTCAGAAAGTTTAGAGTATAGGAGGGAAATTAGACCTCGGGTGTGCGGGTCGTGGAGACAAACGTGTTCAAATGAGGTCAAGGTGGGTAAAGACGTGTCTGTATGCATGCAGTGGGATAAGAAGTGTTTAATTTGTAGGTAGTGGAAGATCTCAGAATTGGGGAGCTGGTGTGAGTCTTGGAGAGTCGGGAAGGACTTAAATGCATTGAAAACGATCAAGGAGTGGGCCCGGAGGAGGCCAGCTGCCGACCAACGTTGAAAAGAGGATGGGGATTCCCAAGCTGGGGGGAAGGACGGGTTGTGGAGGTAGGAGAGAAGCGGGTTATGGGGCGACTGAAGCTTGTACTTGAACTTTAGGGTGTCCCAAAGGTGCAGGGAATGGCGTAGAATGGGGTTGGCAATCGATCTGCGTTCAGAGGATTTTAACCACAGTAGGTTGGCCACCGAGAAAGGATCACATTCGACCGCCTCAAGGGCCACCCATAGGGGAATTTCCTGAGTAGCATGCCATTTGGTCAGTTGGGCTAGTTGGGCTGCCTGGTAATATTTGGCGAAGTGGGGGAGGCCCAGCCCACCCTGCAGTTTGTGGAGGTGAAGAATCTGTCTGGATACCCTGGGTCTAATTTTACCCCAGACGTAGGAGAAGGTCCGGCTTTGGAGCTGACGCAGGTAGTAGGAGGGGACATGTAAGGGCAGAACCCGAAACAGGTACAATATTTTGGGCAGCAAGGCCATTTTAACAACCGTGATGCGACCCATCCAAGCTAAGGGAAGTGAGGACCAAGTTTGCATAAGCTTAGTTAGGTGTTGTAGCATTGGAGGATAGTTAGCTGCATAGAGGTCAAGAGGGTCAGCCGTGAGCTTTACTCCTAGATAGGGAATGTGGTGAGTGGCCCAGGAGAAGGGGAGCACCGATTTTAGTTGTGTGAGGAGGGGCGCAGGCAGGGAAATATTGAGTGCTTTGGATTTGTGGGTGTTGACAACCAAGCCAGAGACATGGGCAAATTGTTGCAAAACAGCCAGGAGATTGGGAGTAGAGGTGAGTGGGGAGGTGAGGAATAGAAGGATGTCGTCTGCGAATAAGCATAATTTATGATGGTGACCACCTAGTTCAATTCCTTTTATATTCTGATTGGAACGGATCTTATGGGCAAGCGGCTCAATTGCAAGTGCAAAAAGGAGAGGGGATAAGGGGCAGCCCTGTCTAGTGCCACAGCCTACGGAGAAGGTAGAGGACTGGAAGCCTGCATAGCGAATAAAGGCAGAGGGGGTAGAATATAAAGATGAGATCCAGGATAGGAAATGGGGGCCGAAACCCCAGATTCGTAGTACCGATTGTAGGTAGGTCCATGATAAAGTGTCAAAGGCTTTCCGAATATCAAGGGAGACAAAGCATGCAGGGATGTGGCGACGGCGGGCCTGGTAGGCAAGATGAATAGCCCTGCGTACGTTGTCTCCCGTTTGACGACAAGGGATGAAACCAGTCTGGTCTCTATGGATCAAGGAGCCTATGACAAGATTAAGACGGGCTGACAGTATTTTGGCCATAATCTTTATGTCTATGTTAAGGAGGGAGATCGGGCGGTAGTTAGTCCAAGAGGAGTCTTCAGTTTGTGGTTTGGGTATCATGGAGATAGCTGCTTTCAATGAGTCGGGACTGAGAGAGTGGCCTGTAAGCAAGGAGTTATAGGCTTTAGAAAGCATGGGGGTCAGGAGGTCAGAAAAGTGTTTGTAGTAAGAGGCCGTGAAGCCGTCGGGCCCGGGTCTCTTGTTGAGTTTGAGAGACTTGATGGCAAAGCGGATTTCGAGGTCAGATATGGGTCTATCCAGATCTTCTCGTTGAGAGGCAGACAATGAAGGCAAGGTGAGGTCAGAAAAGAAGTCAGTGATCTGGGAGTCAGACGGAGGTGGTGGAGAGGAATAAAGTTTCGAGAGGTGTAAACGGAAGGTCTCCAGAATCTTAAGTGGGTTACTAGTGTAAGTTGCGGTGGATGTTTTTAGTCGAATCGGTTTCCGAACAACATTGGCGTTGCGGAGCGAGAGTGCTAAGAAGGTGTCGGGTTTATTAGCTTTAGTGTAGAACTGGTGTTGGGAACGCCGGAGCTGCTTTTCAGCGGATTCTGTGAGAAAAAGGTCCAGTTCCAGTGTTGCTTTGTCAAGGGCAATCCTATTAGCTGGGGTTGGGTCTGCTTGGAAGCGTTCGTGAGCTAAAGCGAAGGTGGAATTAAGGGTACGGTAAAGAAGCTGGCGCTCTTTCTTGCGACGAGAGGCCAGACTAATGAGGGTGCCACGAAGCACCGGTTTATGGGCTTCCCACAATGTGAGAGGAGTGACGTCAGTTGTATCGTTGTGAGAAATATATTCTTTAATGGCTGCTGCCACTTCGACTCTATGAGAGGGATGGGCCAGGAGGGAGTTGTTTAAGCACCAAGAGAAGGTGTGTTGCTTGGGGACCAGGGAGTCAAAGGTGGAGATCACTGCGTTATGATCGGACCATGGAATTGGTAGAATAGAAGAGGACAGGAGAGCAGGTGAGGAGGCCACAGAGGTGAAGATATGGTCTATGCGTGAGGATACTTTGTGTGGATGAGAGTAATAGGTGTACTGACGCTTACTCGGGTTAAGTTCACGCCAGGTGTCTACTAGAGAATGTGTTTGGAGAAGGTGTTGGAAGGAAAGCCTCTGCGTAGGCTGAGAAAGAGAGACCGGGGACTTGTCTAGAAAAGGATATAAGACCTGATTAGAGTCACCACAAAGGACGACTGTTCCCTTTTTATATTGTTCAACTATCTGCAGAAAGTGGGAGAAGAAGGAGAGGGGTTTCGAGTTAGGTGCGTAGTAGGATGCTAGTGTGACTTCCGTGTCTAACAATGAGCCAGTGAGGATCAAGTACCTGCCCTCAGGGTCTGCTACAGAGGAGTGGAGTATGAATGGAGCCTTACGGTGGAACGCTATGAGAACCCCCCTTTTCTTTACAGAAGCCGAGGCTGTGAAAAACTGAGGGTAAGAGGCCGTTAGATATTTAGGCGTATGCAAGGTGGAAAAATGGGTTTCCTGGAGGCACGCAACATGTACGTCAAGTGAGGCTAGGGAACGAAAGGCTTTGCGGCGTTTTAGCGGGGAGTTAAGGCCTTGAACATTCAGGGACAAGATATTTAAGGAGGCCATTGTAAGGCTAGGGGGGAGGAGCAAAAAATGGCAATCCTGTGTACATCAACTGTGCCCCCCCGGCGAGTAGGGGGGAGGGGGAAGGAAAGGAGGGAGGGCAGGGGGGAGGAGGACAGTGAAGGGAGAAAGAAGGGGGGTGGAGGGGACATTGAAATGCATTGAGATAGCAATAAAATCGTGAGATCAAACAGTAGACCGTCTGAGGAGAGGGAGTCCATCCGCTCAGAGGGAATGGAGTCACCCCGGGAAGTCTCCAAAAGGAGGGTTCCGGAGGCGAAAAGGAGGCAGCAGTGACTGCCGACTATGTGTGTTTTTATATGCATTTGTTATGCACAATTTTCTTCTTGGGATACATGGTTTTTCCATTTTTTTTTCATTTTTCTAATGTTTATTCATTTTTTTATTCATTTATTTTTTTCAAGTATCATGTACACCAAATTGACACATGTACATATACGTTTTGCCTATTTCAATAACATTTATATGAACGTATTTGTTTGTCTATTTGTATTTAGCTTTTTTAGGCATGTATATGTTAGTGTCATGTACAGGTGTGAGTGGTTTCCCTAATGGATCTGTTTGGGGGTTTTTTGGACCATACTGATTGGTTTGTAATGGAATTCATCAATTGACCCCGGTCCATAAGAGTACTCACACCTAATGATAATCAGCAATGATTAAGCACTTCGTGTGAAACGCGTCTGCTGAGTAGTGTGTTGTCCTGTATGTCGGGTGTTGGACCTATGATTTTTCAATAAACATTTCGTTTTCCTCATCGCAGGAGGTGCCGCCTTTCTCTTTTTTGCTACGTGGGGGGTGAGCCTGTCAGTGCTCAGACCATACACCGCACACTGCATCAAATTAGTCTACATGGCTGTCATTCCAGAAGTAAGCCTATTCTAAAGATGATGCACAAGAAAGCCTGCAAACAGTTTGCTGTAGACCAGCAAATTAAGGACATGGATTACTGGAACCATGCCCTGTGGTCTGGTGAGACCAAGATAAACCTTTTTGGTTAAAATGGTGTCAAGTATGTGTGGCGGCAACCAGTTGAGGTGTACAAAGACAAGTGTATCTTGCCTACAGTCAAGAATGGTGGTGGGAGTGTCATAATCTGGGACTGCATGAGTGCTGCCATCACTGGGGAACTACAGTTCATTGAGGGAACCATGAATGCCAACATGCACTGTGGCATATTGAAGCAGAGCATGATCCCCTCCCTTCAGAGACTGGGCCACAGGGCAGTATTCCAACATGATAACGACCCAAAACACACCTTCAAGATGACCACGGCCTTGCTAAAGAAGCTGAGGGTAAAGGTTATAAACTGGCCAAGCATGTCTCCAGACCTAAACCCTATTAAGCATCTGTGGGGCATCCTCAAATGGAAGGTAGAGGAGAGCAAGGTCTCTAATATCCACCAGCTCCGTGATGTCATCATAGAGGAGTGGAAGAAGACTCCAGTGGCAACTTGTGAAGCTCTGGTGAACTCCATGGCCAAGAGGGTTAAGGCAGTGCTGGAAAATAATAGTGGCCACACAAAATATTGACACTTTGGGCCCAATTGGGACATTTTCACTTAGGGTGTACTCACTTTTGTTTCCAGCGGTGTAGACATTAATGGCTGTGTGTTGACTTATTCTGAGGGAACAGCAAATTTAAACGGTTATACAAGCTGTACACTCACTACTTTACATTGTAGCAAAGTATAGTTTCTTTTAATGTCTTTGTTAATTTAAAATTGTATGAACATTAGTATAATAATGTGGGTCATAATGAATATTGCACAATATTATAAAAACAATACATGACATTGCAGCAGTACTTTAGTTTTAAAAATGGATCCAGGCAATTATTATTCATGATTCTCTGTAGAATGAAACATTTAGGCAAAAAACTTAACTCATTTATAATAACATTCACTTAATGTAAATTTAGTTACAAATGTATGCAGAACCCCTTTTTTATATTGGGATGACATTTATCTCACAAGTTGGTGAATTTATAACCCCAAACATTTAAATCAATATTCTTTATGGACATTGGCAAAGATTGTTTGAGGAAGAAAATGTGAGTTCCAATGTGCAGTATTAATTATAACTTTTCCTCGTATTCAACATTAAATTTCACTCTATCAGGAAAACAAAGATCAAAAACGGTTTCACTCACATTTTTCAGTTTATTTAGTTTCTTCCTTCTCTGATTGCAGCTCAATATGTACAATGGCTATGGTTATCTTCTCAATATCTTTAAGCTGTTTACTGACTGTCAGAACATTCTGATTTCAGACTGTATATGAAAACTGCTGTACATCTATCGCAAATGAAAATAACCATCACTGTTTTTTGCCATAGCTAGTCTTATCACATTGATTATATTGACGTTGGTCCCTGTGCAAAACATATCCACAAAAGAATATCAGTCCTTTTACAGTAGACATCAAATTTTCCCCAAAAACTATGGGCACTCTTTTACTGGAAACATCAATGTTAAAGCTTAGGTTTAGAATGTTCAAAGCTAAATATGTCTCATGTTATGCGGGCACCTGGATCCTGAAAATAGCTTCACTGCAGGGATGCATGTTCTCTTCCTGGCTCTGAACTTCTGGTGCTTCAAAGGTAAACAGCTTCATGTCTTCAAACAGTAAGTTGATCCAACTAGGAACTGCCTTCTCCTCCCTCCTCCTCTGTTGAGAAAAGGTCTTTCATTGATTTCACTGCCTGTAACATGTTCTATGAATAGGCGAGAGTCTGATGAGTCTAGGGGTGAACCTGAACATTTTTTTTTACTGGGAACAAAGATTTTGTTTGATGCCTCCCCCCCTCCCCCCAAGAGGATGGCATCAGTAGGGCAGAGATTGGTGTCAGTAGTTTTTTATTTTATTGGTTCAAAAGGGGAGATAGGTGGGACTTTAAATGAGGCAATGACTGGATAGAGTCAAATGCCACCATCCTTGGTACAGATAAAGGTGGAGGGAGGTTTGGGACTTCAAATGAAGCAAACGGCTATAAAGTAATGAAAAATTAATATGTAATATCATGTTTATTTGTATATATACATATTGAGTTGTTGCAAAATACAATGAATAAATAGTATTGCTCATTAATAACACATAGTACATCAATATGCTCAGACATATCGCCGTACCATCGTGGTGTGAGTGGTGTTAATTGGTGACCTAGACCTCTCTATAAAGATACAATGATGGATGATGATTGTAAAAGCAAGCAATAGATCATATGGTAGTAATGGCGTAGCATCAAAAAGGGCTCTATGAAGTTCAATGTTAAATACAACCCCCCCCCCCCCCCCCCCCGGTTACTCACAGGTCAGCTAAAGGTTCCAAGTGAGCTGCTGGAAATCGAAGACCTGATGGGGGACATCTCCGGGAGTTTTAAAAAGTGGCCAGCGGCATGAAAACAACACAGGCAATGGTGGATGGACTACCATGGGAGTGGGGTCCCTATTGGAAATCAAAAATAGTGCTATACGTGTCTCAAATGACACTCTGTGGAGAGTAATAAAATATATATCAATGTAAATAGTACACGTCTGATGATATAGTGAGTACTGAAGCCCAAAAGCATGGTGTCAGTAAGAGTAGACCCAGGTGAGATGTGGAAGTAGATAATGACATGAAATGGAAACATGTAGCTCTCACCAAAAGAGTGAATGTTATGAGAAAAGCACCAAGAGAGAACAGTGAAAACAAAACAGCCAGGGTGAACAATGTAATCAAGTTATAACTGAATCCTAGGTGAGAGAGCATGATCCAAACAGGTGTGTGGTACAACAGAAAGCAAGAAACAGGAAGTGATATTTGTAGTGAGGTCACGCCACTAAACCACTCCCAAATGCCATGCTATTGGTGTGCTCAGCAAGAGTGGGCGGCATCAGAGCCCAAGCGCTCTTATTTGCTCAGCACCAAGGAGCCCCCCGCCCCACACAACACAGCACGCAGATGTCAAACAACACGACGGCGCCACTGGTGACACCATGCGCACAGAGCAAAGGCGTGGCTTCGATGCACATCGAGAGCCCACCAGTCCCCCCGCGCAAAGGTGTGGTAGAGGTGGAAAGGAAGGCCCCAGGTGGGCATCACAGTAGTTTTTTATTTTAATATTTTTTACAATTTTATTATTTAGTTTTTATACAGTTTTTTACAAAGTTCTTCAGTCCCTTTCTCTGCAGCCTCAGCTGCACTGCACAGTGAATGAACAGGAAGTGCTAGTGCTATGTGCTGAGTTGTTGGCTTCTTGTTCATTAATAAACTGAAGCACAGTAAACACAGTTTACTATGGTTCCGTTATGAATGAACACAGTGAGTGATTGGTACCAAGGGGCACTGGTGCTCAGTGGGGGGCAAGGGGAGCACTGGTGCTCAGTGGGGGGAGAAGGGGCACTGTGCTCAGTGGGGGGACAAAGAGAGCATTGAAGCTTAGGGGGGGAGACAAGGGGTACTGTTGCTCAGTGGGGGGAACATGGGGGGCACTGATGCTCAGTGGGGGAGATGGGGGTACTGGTGCTCAGTGGGGGGAACAAAAGGGGGCATTGGTTATCAGTGGGGGGAAATGAGCATCACTTGTGCTTAGTGGGGATAAAGGGGGACCCTGGTGTTCAGTCAGGGGACAAGGGGGCAGTAATGCTTTGTAGGGAGAAGCTGGGGCTCCTCTGGAGAATGCTGGGGATGCCAGTGCAGTGAAAGTTTAGACGACCACTGCTGTAAACAAGGAGCAAAGAGTAAAAGAAGACTTCCAATACCCACTTCTCTGCTGGGCTCTGACTGATTACATCATCTAATGCATAGCCCAGCAGAGGAAGCCAATGATGGAAGTTTTATTTTGCAGCCACTCTTTGTTTACTTGATTGAGCTGTCACTGCACTGGCGTCATCCAGAATAGAAAGCAACTCTCCTCCGCTCAGATGTTATGCTCAAGGAAAGAAAGTGTGTCTCAATCTTTATTGACAGCACATAGAGTCTTGCTGCCCTCTCAGGGCCATGGGTATCCACAAGTGCTAGAAAACAACAAAAACAAGAGAGGGGCACACCGACCCAGTGCAATTCCATTAAAAACGTTTATTAAAGAATAAAACTTGACACACATTATACTCACAAACACATATAGTAAATATGCATGTCAAAACGCAATGTAGACAAGTCACCTCAAAGACAACTGGACGTCTTCAACAGTGCAAGGAGACCAGATGGTGTCTGTGATGGCTAGGCTGGCGCATTTCAAGGGAGAACCTTCTTTTTCAGAGCCACTCAGTGGTAACAGTTTCGTTATCATCCAGATTCCAGATGCCACTGTAACTACTCTTGCCAGCGGTAGTGCCCCCCTCAATGCTTCGCCCGGGACACATGCCCCCCTTCATTAGTTTCAGCACTGGATGAGTCACATTATTCTCCCTTCCATTTACAGATTGTGTTACAGGCAGTGTAATTAATGAAGAACTTTTCCCAATAGAAGATGGAGGAGAGAGTGGATCATCTTTATTGCTGTTCTGCATGAAGGCACAAAGCTTTTAATCAATGCAATGACATCTAAAAGCAGGAAGAGGGTGGGCATCCCTACAGTAAATATTTCGCCAGAATCCAGCTGCTTGCATAACATGTGACATACTTCATTACAGGTAAGTGATGTGACTAAAGTTAAAATGTTTTTTTTCCTTAAAGCTAAACTTCAGCTTTAATGGCAGGCTGAGGGGATTTAGCATTTAGATACACGATGTTTGAAATACCATCCTTTTTAAAAAAATAAACATAATAACCAGTTAATGATAAAATAAGAAACCAAACACAAACTCCTCTGAAAGAGGAAGAGAAAAAAATATTTGACAATGATATATAACGAAATATGAGCAGAACATTTTACATTTCAGAGTAATGAAGTAAACAGGAATACAGACTGCAAATCTAAGCAACAGAAAGTAAAAGAAAATAACGAAAGGGAGATTTTAAGCTACTCTCATCACAGCATTCATTATTACCTTTTATAATAATTTTGGCTTGAACTTTGTTCACCTTTTCAATCCTAACTCCATATTAAAATAAGTATAGTATCCTTTAGTTTGAGTTTAGGTATTCATGGCTACATTTTACAATTGTGTTTAAGTTTGTGTCAATAGAAAAAAAAAACATGCATTGTTTTTTAAAAGTCTACTACATTTAAAGAACTATACCTATTTTTTGGCAAAATGATAAAACATGAGCTACATAAATACAGAGATGAAAGAAGGCAAAGGAGCAAGGTAGTCCAAGACCTAGATTTAGGTAGAAAATTGTACCCCCAGAGTGACACAGAAAAATTCCAAACACAAACAAGTCAGAATAAAGTACAAGATGAAGGAATACAGAAATACAGGCAAGAATGAGAAAAAGGCTGAAAGAGCCTTTGCCTACTTTTAAGCCTAAAGCCCCGTACACACACGCAGATCGTCGTCATACAAATGTTCGTCTTTTCTCCCCGGGATGTCGGTGTCTGTTGAAAAGTGCAAAGACAGCACAAGGACAGCACAAGAATTTTGTCCGCAGACTTTAGCTGACTGCAGAAGTGATGTCATGTAATGGTTAACTTTCCCTGTGTTTTTTATTTTCTGAGCATGCCCAGTCTTGCAAATCTGCGGTCTGTCGGCTGATTTCTGTACTGACAGGCGAACAATCGTCCGTTCTGGTGTCTGCAGACAAAAATGTTCATGTTTGCAAGAAAGACTCTTGTCCGCGGATTGTGTGCAGACATCTGTCGGAGGCACCATACTAACACGCATACAATCGGCAGATCTTTCGTCCGCCGACGTTTGTATGACGACGATCTGCGTGTGTGTAATGCCCCATACACACGTGCAGATTATCTGCAGACTTTTGTCTGCAGACTTACCTTTTCTATGTAGTGCAAGGGCCTGCCGGATTGCATACAAATTGAAAGTGTTTAGGTTTGACCTCATATTATATGGTTTTGGTAAGTCTGCAGACAAAAGTCTGCAGATAATCTGCACGTGTGTATGGGGCATAAGGGGCTTTAGTCTTTCACATACATTTTTTGCACATTTTTCGCAAGTGTGTCACACTTCAAGAGTTTATTTCTTGGCCTGAGCAAGGGGAAAGAACAGTTCTAGAAGTGGAGAGGAGTTCTTCAGGCATTATTACATGCCTAAAAACACATAAAAACATGCATATTGCATGTTTACAAGAGGTCTCATTGAAGTCTATGGGCAAACTTATTGACATCTATGGACCAAAACACCTACATAAACAAAAAAAAGCAAATTTAAGTTTTTGATTATAGGGGGTACAGCTTGGAGCAACTGAGCATACAAGTGTGAACAGGGACAATTAGAAAGAATGGTATTCTGTGTAGTCAGGTGTAGTTAGGTATAGTAAGGCATAGGGAAAGAAGTAGAAAAAGGCTCAATATGTGCTAATACAGAGACTAAGATGTGAGCTCATGATTGCATTTATTGTGTATATTTGTCAAGGCAGTTAGTTTTGACTATTTTTTGAATTAGTTAAAATATGCTTTGTTGATGATTTGCACAATCCATTTAAATAGCTTTATTGTATGTTTTTTACAGCATTAAAATGTGTTTCAGAGTATTAGCAAGGTATCCCCTTAGAAAAAAAGGAAAATCATTATGTTCTTTCTCTAACTCCATCACTCAGTCTAACCACTACTATGAGCTCTTAAGACTCAAATTCCCATCTGCTTCCTAAATTCTAACCTTAACCTTACCATAACACAAATTAAGCACTTCAGCTCTTGCGACTGTATACCTCTTATAGATTATTCTTAAATTTCTACCATGAACTGTGTTCGGCATTTTTTTGGTGATATCGTCTTGTTTTTTTATATTCTATGCAATTCATAAAAAGACATGTTAAAATATTCATTTATTTCTACTTTAAGCAGTGGAACTGTAGATATAAAGAGTATTCTATACTTTAGAGGGAAGATATATCTGTGATCAAATTCCAATAGCTTGTACATGTATTTAAACTATCAGGTGCTAAAGGGGTGTGATCACATGCTAACACTATAAATTCTGGATGGACCCTCAGCACACTGCTATATACCCTTTCCAGCAAACTATGCAATTAAAAACAGGGATATTTAGTTCACATATATTGCAATACATGCCTAACGCGGCCAACTGTGTCAAAGTAATCCCTCTTATGATCAGTCCTACACTGCTTTGCCACTGCAAATGTTATGGTGGACACCATATCAACCTGGGGCATAGAGACCCCCTTAGCACCTAAAAAATTAAATGCATGTACAAGCTACTTGAATTTAAGCACAGGTATATCTTTTCTCTGTTGTAACAGAAGTCAGTGACAAGACCTGAACCTAGTCACTCTCCCCCACCTTGTGTCTCTTTGCCCCAGTTTGGCATGGTGTCCACCGTAGCATTTGCAGTGACAAAGCAGTGTAGGACTGGAAATAAGAGGGATTACTTTGACACAGTTGACAGGCTTAAGCATGTATTGCAGTATATATGTGAACTAAGTATTCCTATTTTTCATTGCAAAGGGTCTATAGCAATGTGCAGAGGGTCCATCCAGAATTTGTAGTATTCTATACCTCATTCTTTTTATAATGGCACTTACATTATCATTTTAGTACAAAGCATTGCAACGTTATTTAAAAAATGAACTAAAGGCATTTTCGTTTTCAGTATTGTGGGTTTTTTTTAATGCAACATTTAAAAAATTCCTATAACACAGATGTGACACCATTCTAGGCACTCAGATTGTTCCAAACTTCTTACCATTCAGGTGAAGGTATCAAAGAGCTCACTGGTGCTTTATTTACATTACCTTCTGCACCAGCGACATACCCTTATGCCACTGGACTTTGGGTGGCTATACCAGAATGATACCCGCAGCTGCAGGTATCACCCAATTACTGTTTTTTAGAGCTGGCGGTTGGCTCTCTTATAAAAGCAATCCTAGCAGCTAACTAGCGGCTGAACTGCTTTTACAACCAGCAGGAAGGGACATCCTCCCCTCCGGCAGCCTTCCATGGCTTTCTTTGGCTTTCCTATCCCACCAGCCTGAGCAACCATCCAGTGTGTCTGCCAGCTGGTTGGAAAGCTGAACAAAGCTGGGATCAGCTTTAATCTGCTCTCGGCTATGTTAACCCGGAAGCAACCAGACATCACTTCCGGTTTATGTGGATGTCAACTGCACAATTTTGTGCAGATTTCTTCAAAAAATCTGCCTGTTACATGCCTATTGCTGTCACAAGGATATTTACATGCTTTGTGACAGCAATAAAAGTAAAAATAAATTAAATAAATTAATAATAAAAAAAAAATGTAAGTGCCCTCACTACCCCGTGCTTGCATGCAAAGGCGAATATGCATGTCGGTCCTGCACGCGCACAAACAGCGATCGTCCCACACATGTAAGGTACCACTGTGAATGTCAAATCATGGGCAGTAGTACTGGCATCAGACTTTCTTCATAAATCTAAAGTGGTAACCTGTAAAGGCTTTTAAAGAGTTGCCTATGGATATTAAATACATTTACGCCATTTGTTGCCGCTGCACAGGCATGTGCAGATTTAAAGCGTCACATGTTTGGTATCTATTTAGACCCCGTTCACACTGGGGCGACTTGTCAGGCGACCTGGTCGCCCGACAAGTCGCCGTGGGGCGCCTGCCATAGAGTAGCACATGACCCATTCTAATAGGAGTGACACAAGTCGCTCCGACTTAGAAAAAGGGTCCTGAGCTTCTTTGGGGCGACCTGGAGAGACCTGCATTGACTTCAATGATATGAAATCCGTGCCGGCCGCTCCGAGGTCGCGGTGCGAGCTGCGCACCGCGACTTCACAGGTCGCCCCGGCAAGTCGGGTCGCTCACATGTGAACCGGCTCTTACTCCGTGTAACATCATCTTTTATATTTTGCAAAATAAATTGGGTTATGCATTGTACTTGGGATATATTATAGACTTCACAATAATGTTTATTCACCTATTTTAATTGGAACTACTTATATGTATTTGTATACTCACTGTAGTGATGTTTAATTTATGATTTGTTTATAGGAGTGCAGTTATTTTGGTTTTATTTATATTTCACGTGTATTACACTTTACTACTCCTCACTGTATCTTATTTTATATTGATGTAGCAGAATTCCCAGCCATTTTGCTGGATGTGGGTCCGCCAGGGTTACCGCTAGCAACAACAGCACATTTAAGCATGTTCTCCACGTGTGAGCACTGATACAGGAAACAGTCCAGCATCTTTGGGTTTTGTATTTATTTAGGAACTTGGATGGGAGAAGGGAATGAGTGGGATACTCCTCTGGCTCAACTATACACAAAGTAATGGGACGACTGAGAAAAATGCCTCTTGACGCTGACTTGATGCCGGCTGAATGCTGGTAAACGCTGGTTGGAGCTTGTTAACGCTGACTTGCTGACTGTTAACACTTAACTGACTTTGACACTCCCCGGTGACACAAAGTTCTTTGTACTGCTCCCTTTAGCCCTCCTGGCTGAGGTAGCTACATGTAAATACTGCTGCAACTCTTAACTCTTCAGGGCCCACACTGGCACCCTCTTTACAGACTTCTCTTCAGGGCTAAGACTCTAGCACCCCCTTTTTTAAGCCACCTCTACTGGCTACCTGGCTCCTGGATCCCTCTGACCTTACGGAGTGGTCATCTATCCTAGGCAGACCCCTGGGCAGTTGACAGTACTCACGACACTGCTTTCCTGGAAACGTCCGCCCCCAACAACTCCACTTGGTCCTCAGCACACTAGATCCCTTTCTGCAGCTCAGCTCAACCTGTTGTCCTCTAGGCCGAACACCAAGGACACCTTCTCCACGCTGACAGGAGGAGAGACAGCCATTACCCTCCTCCTGGGACTCTGCTTCCCGCCAAAGATGCTCTGTCATGTACTGCCCTTAGACTTATACCCCATCCCAGGATGCATTGCGGCATATTCTGCCCTCTGGGATAGATACAAGCCCTGGTGTGCTATTGGTCAGGTTTCCTCCACTGTCCAATGAGAGCCCCCATTGGACACAGTGGGTAGACTCCCCAAGCTCAACAGACATACCTGGGAACACATGACAGCCTAGCTGAACAATCAAGGCCCATCTGATAATCAGACAAAGCCCCCCTTTATAGTTTGCCTAGCACCTACCTGGGAGGGTGCTACATTAGGATTTGTTTATTGCATTTGTGTTGGTCTGGGACCTCTATTGGTTCCTTTATCTTTTCAAAGTATCAGAATACTCTGAGATTTCATGAGATCTCACAGCTCAGATCTGGGATCTCCCTGAAGGCACTTCTACATAGAAAAAGCTAGGTGTTTTAAAGTGCCAGAATTTCTAACAGATACCAATGAGACCCAAGACCATAGTAGAAGTCTGAATCTTATTAGTGATGGATCATGTAGAAAAAAAGAGTTACACAGCAGAGATTCAAGTGAAAAGAACCACCCAAAAGACATTTAAAGAGCTGTTTGTAATCCTGCCTCAGTGGATTGGTTAGACCTCGCTTTAGGGAAATATATGGGACCTTTGGGTCCTAGCACACTTATACATTTAGAATTAAAATGTGTGTCCAGCCAAAACATGTTTTATTACTTTTGGATAGCGTGGGAAAGAGATTGAACCCCTGTCAAGTTTTTTATTGCTATCCAGGGCTCTGTTAGATTTACCATCATTTGTTTTCCTGCTGACAACATTTTACTAGACAGGAAGTGAGGGAATTCTCCAACAGCGACACAAACAGAAAAAAGTAAGGGAAGGCTACAACTCCTGTCATATTTTTATTTCTGTCTGTGTTTCTGTGTAAGATTTTCCCTTATTTCCCACCTTGTCAAACATTTCTCAGCAGGACAAGTAGTGAACAAAAAAGCTTCTAAAATTTTTCTTAAAGTATATGTAATCCCAGTCACTAAAAAAGTCATTTTTAGTTTGTTTTTTGTTTTTTCAAATCTGCAGTTTTCATAAAAATAATAGCAATGTCCTAAATGCATGAAATGAGGGGAGGACACACAGCAATCACCTACAAAACACCATCCCTAAAAAGGTAAGAACTTCATACAGCTACCTGCAGGACACACCAGCTGAATGAAGCATCCTCTGCTACACGAACATCCACTTGATACAACTTAGTAAAAGGTATGAATGAGCCCAGGCAAAAGCTCTACAAACCTGTGTTACCAAAGCCTGGTGATGAAAAGCCCAGGAAGTCCCAACACTCATAGCAGAAAGGGCTTTTACTGGTAAAGGGGAAATCTCATTCTTTAAGTTTGAGAAATACATTTTCAGATCCATCAAGAAATGGAAGACTTAAAAGCTGCATGGCCCTTCTTCCCTCGGGAAGCAAAAGAGGGAATTGGACTGCCAAATAGCAGTAGAGTCCAGGTAACACCTGATGGCATGAACCACATCCAAAGTGTGCAAAACATTGTCCACCATTGTCTGAGGATTCGGAAAGAAGGATGGTAGCACAATATCCTGGTTCAGGTGAAATGAAGAAACCATCCTAGGCAAAAATTATGGCTATGGCTGTAAAACCACTTTATCTTGGTGGAGTATCAGGAATGGCTTCCTATAGGAAATAGCAGCCAATTCCAAAGTTTGCAGCTAGATTCTCAAAGGTTCCAACTGGGATTAGGATACTGACATTATCTGGTTCCCTATTCTATGTTTTTTGCCATGCTCAGAGTACCCTGACCCTTCACTGGACACATGCATGTAATGTTGCTGGTTGGCATGGGACCATAGTCATGATAATCACCTAATTATGAATCTGAAGATTATATGTGTCCTGGGATGTCCTGGGATAAAAAAGAAAGGCACATTTTTCAGGGTGTAGCACAATTAACATCCCTCAGTCTTACTGTAAGGCTTTACTTTTTGAGCTCAGGTCCACTTTAAGTGCTTTATATTCAGCTTAATAAAAGCAATTATTTTCCATGTACAACCACAAAATGAACAGAACTGCAATATTTTTGTATCAGTGTGAAATATGCTTTACCCTTTTCCTGCCTCTCTTATGTATTTCTTTCCTACAGGGTCTCATTGTTTCTATTCATGCAAACTGCATTAATGAAACATGAAAAATTCAAATAAATATCCAGTCTTCATAATATAGATGTTGTCTTTCTTAAAGAAGGCTTAATTACAGTCTCAATAGGTCAGTGTGTATGGCTGATATTTCTTCAGTTTCCTTTGACCTTTATATAATAATGCTTCATTTCACTGAGGGGGAAGGGATATTTTCACTCCAGAAATATGAACTAATCTTTAGTGAATGTTCTGAATAAATCTGAAATGGATGAATGCTTTTTGTCCTCCATAATACAAATAATATTAATATATTACATTTAATCAGACCGGGTTGATTTCATGATACTTAACAGTGTTCACTTTTCTTTAGCTACTTAAAAAATTGAATTAAATCTGTAAATATTTTAACATTTGTTCAATGAGATTTGCTTAACATGAGCTACAAATTAACACTTGCTAAATGTAGTGCTTTTGAATTGTAAAATGGATGTTAAAGTGATAAACTTACTATAGACAAAGTAATAGCAATGATTCTCTTTATTAAAAAAAAAAACATCTCTATGGTTTCTCTCACTATTGTATATCTTATTATGATTGACTGTGACAGCTGTGTTAAAAAAGGCAAACAGGGGGCAAAAGACAAGTCATCAATATCACCTGTAGTCTCCTTGCAGCTGATCTTTTCTCCTTTGCTTACTTGTCATGCCTTGTTTTACACTGTGACTGGCACCCATCTTGGTAAATGCAGAGCTTTGTTTCCTTTGTCAAAGTTACCCCCCTGAAATAACTAGTGATCTCACCAGGGAACATTCAGTAAGCAGCAGGAGAGTTTGGGAAAATACAGATCTACAGAATAAATGAAGCAGAATCAGGGAAATGCTTGTATGCTCCAGCAAGGAAAACAGTGGGCAGCACTGTTATGAAATCCCTCCAACTTTGGTGAGACTAAAGGTCAGAGACACAGTGCCTTAGATGATCTCACACTGCAGATATATATCTGTAAGGCTCAGTGGCATTTTGTAGGAGGAATTGAATACTAATGTACATTTCTCAGAGTACTGTTTAGGGAGAATTACAGATTTAAAACAGCAAGTTTCTTTAGTTTAGGTTCATTGTTTGGTGTGACAGGACTGTTCAATAAAATTGGATGAGGTGGAGTGCATGAATGAGTTGATGATAGCGGACCTGGTCTGAGAGTCTCCACTTCCCTGCAATACCACCACCTTACATACAGTTAATCTCTTTGTTCCAAACCAGTACCTAACATTTGCTGACATTCTCAATAGGCTGCTCCAGCAACTGATAGCCATTTATCCCAATAGAGTGAACAGTTTTCTGTGATCTGGCCTGAAGAAAATGTGGCAATGGCAGCCTTATCCTCTTCTCAGCAGCCCACTACACAGACTCCTTTGCCTTTGAGAGATAAAGATGAAAAAGGAAAGGCAGCTTCTATTGCAAGAAACGATTACTCTCAGTTATACAAGAATATATATATATGTGACTGATCCTGCCCATGCTGCCCCTCTGTTGAACCTGCATTGTAAGGTGAGTTCTCTTATCCGCTATTGACAGCATAGATGCCATCTCAAGCCTTGGCTGAATCGACGGGTCCATATCTGCTTCAACATAACTACTGTAAATAAACAAATGGCTTGAGTGTTTGCTCTTCCCAGACAAGATGGTATTCCATCAAACATCAAATATTAGGCCTCACCCCTTTATAAAAAGGAAGCTTTTCTGAGACTATCGTTGGAAAAACTCTCAACTTTTAATCAAATGAAGTTCAGGTCTTTGTGGCTATTTCTGTTATCACAGTACAAAAAAATGTAGGCTTTAAAACCAATTGTTTGCAAACAGGTGTCTCCAAAAATATAAAGTACTGTTGAGCATCTCCATTTCACCTTTTTGTATACAAAGGTAGGACTCCCTGGAGCTAGGGACAGCCAATGACAGGCATAGAGAGGCTTTGCTGCACAATAAATAAAACTTACATCCATATATACTCCACCCAGATCCTTATATCCTTTTAACATACTGTAAATATACAGAATACTATGTTGTGCCCAGATAACATATATACATTGTGTTTTGCGTATGTCTTTTAAGGTTTAGTTTGCAGTATAAGCCAAGAAAACAATTATAAATCTGTAGTGTATTAATATTTGCTTTACATACCAGAATGGCTGCACATACCACTACAGGAAAAATAATTCATAGCATACAAAGTATTACAAAATATGCCTTCAATTAACACAAGCTAACTATCCTTTCTAACAAATAAGCATGTACAATTTATGTGAAGAACTGCTTCTTCCTCTGTCTCTACAACAACCACTGCTTCTATGTTTCTGATCACATGGTTTGTTCAAAGCCCTTTCCCCCTCCCATCACTTCCTGTACATCATTTCCTGTCCTAAGTTCCATAAACCAGACCAACATGTTCATTTGAGTATCAATAGGGGAGGCCTAGCTTCTAAAAACAGCATATGTAACTAATTCAGTTGTATCTATGCTTTAAATCACTAAAGAATAGCTATAGAAACACACATTGATGCTACAGAGATTTTATTGCCCCCCTCCCCAATCAATTATGTTAGTGGACCACCTGCGTTAATCTATATAAGTATACAGAAATTATACTGATATGTGAAGCAGAAAAGACAAGCTTGCTCTCAGTAATGAAGTGGCTCTGTTGTGTTCTGCCTATGTTTAACCCCCTGGAGTTTGCCTGGGCATTGTATTTTACTAAATTAAATTGGTATATTCCCTATACTTCTGAGGAAGAAGATTTGTCTGGGAAATGCGTCAAGAAAATGACCATTCTCCTATCTTTTGACCGTCAGCATAGGTATATATCTTATCTGAATACTGTACAGAATAGTGGAAGTGCTGTTGTTTTTTAGTCTGTGATTTTACTAAATAAACTGAAATTCTTTTATATATGATTATGATATTTGTGACACTTTTAAAATGTTGCATTGTGGTGGTATACTAAAAATAGGGCATGGTGTTGCCAGTTACTTTCAGTGACCCTACTAGTTAAGGTTATACTGTATTTCTTACATAAAAAAGTGAGAACAATTCGCTTGTTACTTTTCAACAGGGTGAAAAACCTATTACATACAGTACCTTACCCTTTATTTTGTGTTCTCCAGAACGATGCAGGCCCTTAGAGGCATCACCTAGACTAATCTTTCTGTTATAGTACAGATTACCCAGGTTTGCTGCTTTGGTTCTTCAAATAATTACTATGCTCTGTTGTTCTTCAAAACACCCACACAGCCAAAGTTCAGTCCAAATCTGTGTTTGGCATCCATACGCTGGATCATTTTAAGTCAAAACACCAATTTCCCACCATATACTGTAATACTATAGATCCTGGATGTGCCCAATTTGGTTCCCTCAATGTGAGGCTTTGTGTAGTAATATTTCTGTTCTTGTGGTCACATTACAAATATACATAGTATATTACTTCTGAACCCTCTGAAGTTGCCATATACGAGAAATCGCTTTAGATATAGAGCTTTACCTTCTGGCATGGAAGGTCAAAGCAAAAACTATCTCAACAATATTGACTAAACCTATGGTAGATGTAATTTAGTTCCTAGGTAGGCTAAAATTTGCTAAATTGCTAAATTTGCAGGGTACAATTATGCATATAGGGTGGACTTGTCCAAAAATCAAAAGATTTTTGATACACATATGTAAACTGATCATTATGCTAACCCAGATTAGTCTGAAAAAAGCCACCTCTTAATGCTTTATTGTGTACCTTATTTTCAGGTATGCTGAAAGGAACTAGTAGACTAATCCCATAGTTATTTTTAGCAGGCACAATAGCTATAGCTCATGGTTGGCAGAAATCTACAGTCCCCCTAAACTCACACAATGCACAAAACAATTCTGATCTAACTTGGAGCCCATGGATACTATTGGTTAGTTCCCTTTGCTAGAGTTCTGCCACAGAGATCTCTGCCTTTTTTCAGTTTTTCTCTCTTACTTCTCTTTTCTTCCTCCTTTTCTTGAGGTGCTGACAGCTAGGCCACCTTAGGCTGGGTGGGTTGTGCCTCTTGCCTGCCTCTGCTGGAGGTATTTTAAATTCTAGACTTGTGTTGGGGATAGCATTTAGTAAATTCTTCATTCTCCTGAGCAGGTGTTGGTTCCTGAATCACTTTCACATGAAAGCCCATCACCCAGCAAGTGGCTTATCTGAAGAAGAGTGACTGCCCAGGAAACCAAACATTTAAAAACATCTGTTTTTTGGATTGAGGCAAGCATGTTACTACCCCCTCCCCCAAATTATTTTCAAGACATGTTGTCTTAAATTGTAATGGTGTTTTCTTATATGCCTCTTTTCCTGGATAGATCTTAGTATGGGCAAACATCTAGTACAAGCTTGAAGGTATAAAATAGTAACAAAGATAAAAAATACAAATCAATTACAAAAATCTTTAATTGGCTTGGCTTAGCTGAAGGCTTCATGATAAAGGTATGATTGAGAAGAAAGATATTTTGACACATTTAACTGAAAGCAGTCCAGCAATCCTTTAAAGGAAGATGCAGTCAACCTCTCAACAGACTATCAGCAATCTAAAACAGCAGATAAAATATATTGCACTCAGTTATCCATTAAATGGTAATGTTAAGGTAAATATATAAAATTCTTCAAAAGTAAAGAGCAATCATTTTCTGCATGTTTTAAATGTTGTTCCGAATCCTCACTTGCATCTGCAACTCCACATTTATGTGAAAGAAAACCCCTACACAACCACAGCATATTGAAAAATACATACTGTAATGATCATTATCATTTGCAAAAAAATCTGTATTATCAAAAACATATTAATCCAGGGCAACTACTGGAGACCACCCCCCCCCCCTCCCATTCCAATTCAATTGCTAGATAGGCTGTCAGGCAGAGAAGGATATCATTTTTGAAAACTTAAATGATAAGTTCATCTTTCTCAACATGTTGCATGTTACAACTGTATTTAGGGTGTAACATGTTCAACAAGCTCTTTGCGCACCACTAATCCCCCCCTTATTGTGGCTGTCACAATTTGAAAACAGCCTGGCCATGCTGGGCTCTGCCAATACAGCCACATCATTAATTTGTAGAGTTCAGTGAATGAATTAATTACATGCCATTGTGGTAAGCAGTCTGCAGTTCTCAATGAACTGCAAGGGCATTGATAAGCGTTCTCATAGTTTGTCGATTTTTTCTGCTCTCTAGTAACTGTCTGCCCATACAGGATATACAAGCAGGCAGCTTTACTGAGAGTCTGCAGGGGCCTGCCACTGCACCCATGATCTGCTGAATTGGAGAGTAATGCTCTCCATGCTCTTATGAAAAAAAAAATAAATACACATTTTTTTCCTGCAGAAAAATATACATTTATCATTTTTTTTTAAAAAAAAGTGAACTTATGCTTTATTGCACGTCAATAGATTGATAGTGGAATGAGAATCATTGCTCATCAACAAATGCCACATGCTAGTCCTGTCACAGAGATCAGAGAATCCACTTGCTGATCACAATACGTATATATACGTTGTGACTTGCAAGTGGTTTACCAGGGTTTTAGCTACAACTGTTGGCATTAACCACGGATTTTTTTTTCAGCCAGCGATTGGCTTTCTCGTGAAAGCAGTCCGAGTGGCTAATTAGCTGCTGGATCATTTTCAGAAGCAGCGGGAGGGGTTGTTCCTGCCCTCCCGCTGCTCGCTGGTGTTTCTCAGGCTTACCA
Source organism: Pelophylax lessonae (assembly GCF_965119305.1). Classification (NCBI taxonomy): domain Eukaryota; kingdom Metazoa; phylum Chordata; class Amphibia; order Anura; family Ranidae; genus Pelophylax; species Pelophylax lessonae. The sequence continues at coordinate 431,714,326 of NC_138772.1, read as the reverse complement.
GCACACCCGAGAAGCGATCTGATGGTCCACGTGGAGGACCATAGAGGTTACCAGCGACAAGGTCATCTCTGATCGCCTCTATGGTCTTGGAGGACTGGAGCAATGTCATGACGTCGCTTCCGGTCTAAGGAGGAAGTAAGCATTTTATTTTTTTTTTAAGCAAAATATACATTTCTTTATCATTTGCTTTTAAAGGTAGAGGAGAGATTTGGGGTCTTATTGTCCCCAGATCTCACCGTAAAGAGGACCTGTCATCTCTTCTTTCTTTTACAAAGAATGTTTACATTTCTTGTAATAGGAATAAAAGTGATAAAAAAAATAAAAGGGAAAGCATAAAGATGTAGCTGGGATGGAATTACTGTGCCCTTATATTTGAATTGCAGTCTGGACCAAGTCGGGACGCTCCTTTAAGAGTTTCATAAGTAGAATTGGTTTCTCCCTAGGGGTGGTCGAACTGGACTATGGGGGATGTAGTTTGAAGAAGGACATAAACCATGAGATGGATGATTGACTAACCACACTCCCAGGGAGCTTTGGGACTAGCAGAGGATCATGGGAAAGGGTGTATCCTGGGGGGCGTGGCTGGGTACGCGCTCTCTTTCTTCGGGAACTCATGGAGTGGGAATGAGAGGAGGAGAGCTGTGGAAAGAATGACCGAGATGGAGGCCTGAGAGTGTGGCCTATCGTGAGGAGAGCCCATCCTTAGTGGAGTGGATGACAGAAGTCACGGGGAAGTGACTGGTCCAGAGTGAGAGCTGAAGGGACAGCAATCGGCACTGAAAGAGCGGCCTGGTACTGTGAATGCTGAGAGTCTCCCTGTGACGCAGCATCAGAAGGAGCAGTCTGGTTGGTGGACAAGAGAGTTACTCTTGGACGCTGACGTTATATAAAGTGCCTGGTGACCTTTGGAACCGCAAGTATTACAAATATCACGTGAGGAGTGATAAAGAGCTCCAACTGCCAGTGAAGAAGTGCAAGGCCTTGCTAGCATAGAGACTACAATCTCTTTAGTTCCTTAAGGGGGCTCCCAGTTATAGATTATAATTCTGACAGTTGATTTAGACTGATTATTAAGCTAAATAGGAAGAAGTAGATTGCAGTTTGAGGTTATTATATCTGAGTCATAGAAACAGTTACAATTACAATACTATACAGTCACTCTCACTTAATATAAATGTATATTGCCTGAGCATTAAATTCTTTATTTCTTTGAGCAGTATATATATATATATATATATATATATATATATATATATATATATATATATATATATATATATATATATATATATATATATAGCACCCTCCTAGGTGCTAGGTAAAGTATAGTTTGCTTCATCTGCTTATCAGGGGAGCCTGATTCGGTAGTTCTGCCTGTTACATGTCTCCATGTGTGATTCACTTGGTCTGAGGGAGTGTCCCCACTGTGTCCAATATGGGAGCCTGTTGGACAGTGGAGGAAACCCGTCCAGTGACACACAGGCTTTTGTGGCTGTCCCAGTGGGTGGACACAACAGCAGTGCATCCTGGGATATGTCATAAAAGCCAGGGACACATGTGACAGGGTGTCTTTGGGCGGGAAGCCAGGTCCCTGAAGAGGAATTCATTGAAGAACATATCTTCTATTTCACTTCAGTGGCAATGTGAAGTAGCGGCCTTTCTGCACACACTACAGTCAGTTGTCCTCCCATTCCAAGTTCTAAAATAAAACACAAAAACCAAATCCCCTGGACCGTTCATTGTCTGAGCCAAGTGATAAAGTGATAAGTATTACAGGCTGAAGCTATGGGTAACCCAGATGAATTCAATGTCAGCAGCTCCCTAGGGGCAGTGCTATATATATATATATATATATATATATATATATATATATATATATATATATATAAATACTGTATATATACAGTGGGTACGGAAAGTATTCAGACCCCCTTAAATTTTTCACTCTTTGTTATATTGCAACCATTTGCTAAAATCATTTAAGTTCATTCTTCTTCCTCATGAATGTACACATAGCACCCCATACTGACAGAAAAACACAGAATTGTTGACATTGTTGCAGATTTATTAAAAAAGAAAAACTGAAATATCACATGGTCCTAAGTATTCAGACCCTTTGCTGTGACACTCATATATTTAACTCAGGTGCTTTCCATTTCTTCTCATCATCCTTGAGATGGTTCTACACCTTCATTTGAGTCCAGCAGTGTTTGATTATACTGATTGGACTTGATTAGGAAAGCCACACACCTGTCTATATAAGACCTTCCAGATCACAATGCATGTCAGAGCAAATGAGAATCATGAGGTCAAAGGAACTGCCTGAAGAGCTCAGAGACAGAATTGTGGCAAGGCACAGATCTGGCCAAGGTTACAAAAAGATTTCTGCTTCACTTAAGGTTCCTAAGAGCACAGTGGCCTCCATAATCCTCAAATGGAAGACGTTTGGGACGACCAGAACCCTTCCTAGAGCTGGCCGTCCGGCCAAACTGAGCTATCGGGGGAGAAGAGCCTTGTTGAGAGAGGTAAAGAAGAACCCAAAGATCATTGTGGCTGAGCTCCAGAGATGCAGTCAGGAGATGGGAGAAAGTTGTAGAAAGTCAACCATCACTGCAGCCCTCCACCAGTCGGGGCTTTATGGCAGAGTGGCCCGACGGAAGCCTCTCCTCAGTGTAAGACACATGAAAGCCCGCATGGAGTTTGCTAAAAATCACCTGAAGGACTCCAAGATGGTGAGAAATAAGATTCTCTGGTCTGATGAGACCAAAATAGAACTTTTTGGCCTTAATTCTAAGCGGTATGTGTGGAGAAAACCAGGCACTGCTCATCACCTGTCCAATACAGTCCCAACAGTGAAGCATGGTGGTGGCAGCATCATGCTGTGGGGGTGTTTTTCAGCTGCAGGGACAGGACGACTGTTGCAATCGAGGGAAAGATGAATGCGGCCAAGTACAGGGATATCCTGGACAAAAACCTTCTCCAGAGTGCTCTGGACCTCAGACTGGGCAGAAGGTTTACCTTCCAACAAGACAATGACCCTAAGCACACAGCTAAAATAATGAAGGAGTGGCTTCACAACAACTCTGTGACTGTTCTTGAATGGCCCAGCCAGAGCCCTGACTTAAACCCAATTGAGCATCTCTGGAGAGACCTAAAAATGGCTGTCCACCAACGTTTACCATCCAACCTGACAGAACTGGAGAGGATCTGCAAGGAGGAATGGCAGAGGATCCCCAAATCCAGGTGTGAAAGACTTGTTGCATCTTTCCCAAAAAGACTCCTGGCTGTATTAGATCAAAAGGGGGCTTCTACTAAACACTGAGCAAAGGGTCTGAATACTTAGGACCATGTGATATTTCAGTTTTTCTTTTTTAATAAATCTGCAACAATGTCAACAATTCTGTGTTTTTCTGTCAGTATGGGGTGCTATGTGTACATTCATGAGGAAGAAGAATGAACTTAAATGATTTTAGCAAATGGATGCAATATAACAAAGAGTGAAAAATTTAAGGGGGTCTGAATACTTTCCGTACCCACTGTATATATATATATATATATATATATATATATATATATATTATTCACAGCGCTTCACTTTTTCCACTTTTTGTTATGTTACAGCCTTATTCCAAAATCGATTGAATTCATTATTTTCCTCAAAATAATGCAAATAATACCCCATAATTACAATGTGAAAGAAGTTTGTTTGAATTCTTTAATACAAATAAAAAACTAAAAAAATCACATGTATATAAGTATTCACAGCCTTTGCTCAGTGCTTTGCTGAAGCTCCTTTGCCACCAATTACAGCCTCAAGTCTTTTTGAGTAATGCTACAAGCTATTTTTGGGCAGTTTTTCCCATTCTGTGCAGGACTTCTCAAGCTCCATCAGGTTGGATGGGAAGCGTCATAGGACAGCCATTTTCAGATCTCTCTAGAGATGTTTAATCGGGTTCAAGTCTGGGCTCTGGCTGGACCACTCAAGGACATTCACAGAGTTGTCCCGTAGTCACTCCTTTGTTATCTTTGCTGTGTGCTTTGGGTCGTTGTCCTGTTGGAAGATGAAACTTTGCCCCAGTCTGAGGTCCAGAGCACCCTTCAGCAAGTTTTCATCAAAGAATTCCCTGTACATTGCTGCATTCATCTTTCCCTCCATCCTGACTAGTCTCCCAGTTCCTGGGGGGGGGGGGGTGCTGCCACCACCATGCTTCACTCTAGGGGTGGTATTGGCCAGGTGATGAGCAGTGCCTGGTTTCCTCCAGACTTGACTCCTGCCGATCAGACCAAAGTTTTCAATGTTTGTTTCATCAGACCAGAGAATTTTGTTTCTCATGGTCTGAGAGTCCTTCAGGTGCCTTTTGGCAAACTCCAGGTGGGCTGCCATGTGCCTTTTACTGAGGAGTGGCTTCTGTCTGGCCACTCTACCACACAGGCCTGATTGGTGGAGTGCTGTAGAGATGGTTGTTCTTCTGGAAGGTTCTTCTCTCTCCACAGAAAAATGCTTGAGCTCTGTCAGAGTGGCCATCAGGTTCTGTTAACTGTAGGACCTTTTATAGACAAGTGTGTGCCTTTCCAAATCATGTCCAATCATTTGAATTTACCAAAGGTGGACTCCAATCAAGTTGTAGAAACATCTCAAGGATGATCAGTGGAAACAGGATGCATCTGAGCTCAATTTTGAGTGTCATGGCAAAGGCTGTGAATACTTATGTACATGTGATTTTGTCCATTTTTTATTTTTAATACATTTGCAAAGATTTCAAACAAACTTCCATTAGAAGGGCTGTGTGTGCCTGGGCGCACACCCTGCTAGTCCTTCACAAAACCCATACATTGGGTTAGAGATTCCATCCCTCCCAAGACACTATGAAATCTCCAAACTACAGAGCCCCATTCAGGTATACCAAAACCTGGAGAAAGCAGCAAGAGCAGTTTTCTCCACTCAACATCTACACACTGTAGTCCTCAACTGAGTTAATGTGCACACCCTGTGTCCTTTAAATTACCAATTTCACAGTGACAGTGTCTTGTACCATCACAATCATGGAGATTATACATAAACTCCTCATAAGGCAACACCATGAATTTCAGATTGAGAGCATTAATCATAGGGCCCAAATAATGATTAATTCTAAACTGATAACCTTAAAAGGCTTTTAAAGTGTCTACTGTGGGTAGTTTTAGGTACTATAGGTTTGTTGCCATTTCTTGGGCATGTGCAATTTTTAATTTTGACATGTTTGGCATCTGTTTACCGGACATACCTTTATTGTTTATATTTTCCAAAACATTGGGTATTATATTGTGTTTGTGTGAACTAAAATTAATTTATGTGTGTTTTTTTCCTGAAAATTTGTGTTTGAGAACAAATATCTTATGACATAAAAAGATGCAATAGCCATTTTATTTTCCAGGGCCTCTGCTTTCAGAAAATATATAATTTTCCAGCAAAAAAAAGCTGATTCTAACATGTATGTGAAAAAGTTAGAAAATTGTCCCAGGCAGCTATTGGTTAAATATGATGTAATATAGCCATGTATCCATATTAGGTCAATATTGCCACGAGCATACACACACCTTTATGTATGTCAATGACAGCTCATTGGCCCAGCAATAACAGTTAACTTCCAAGTTTAGACGAACTTGGTTTTGAACAGAACCCAAGCTCATCACTAATACACTGCTCAAAAAATCAAAGGAACACTTTGAAAACACATCAAATCTCAATAGGGAAAAATATCATGCTGGATATCTATACTGATATGGGCTGGGTAATGTGTTAGGAACGAAAGGATGCCACATCGTTTGATGGAAATGAAAATTATCAACCTACAGAGGGCTAAATTCAAAAAAAACTTCGAAAATCAAAGTGAAAAAATTATGCAGAAGCTTGTCCATTTTGCTGAAATTTCATTGCAGCAACTCAAAGTTTGTTTGACCCCCACGTGCTTGTATACACGACTGAAAATGTTGGGACATGCTCCTAATGAGACGACGGATGGTGTCCTGGTGTATTTCCTCCCAGATCTGGACCAGGGCATCACTGAGCTCCTAAACCAACTGAGGTGCAGCCTGGGTGGCATTGGATGAACCGAAAACATAATGTCCTAGAGTTGTTCTATTGGATTTAGGTCAGTCGAGTGTGGGGGGGTATTCAATGGTATCAATTCATTCATCCTTCAGGAACTGTTTGCAACTCACGTCACATGAGGATGGGAATTGTCCTGCATCTGGAGGAACACAGGACCCACTGCACCAGCATAGGGTCTGACAATTGGTCCAAGGATTTAGCCCAATACCTAATGGCAGTCAGGGTACCATTGTCTAGCTTGTAGATATGCCTCTCCAGACCATCACTGACCCACCATCAAACTGGTCATGCCGAACAATGTTACAAGCAGCATAATGTTCTCCACGGCTTCTCCAGACCATTTCACACATGTGCTCCGGGTAAACCTGCACTCATCTATGAAAAGCACAGGGCGCCAGTGCCAGACCTGCTAATTCTGGTGCTCAATGGCAAATGCCAATTGAGCTCCACGGTGCCAGACAGTGAGCACAGGGCCCACTAGAGCACATTTGGTCCTTTAGGCCACCTTCATGAAGTCTACTTCTGATTGTTTGGTCAGCAACATTCACACCAGTGGCCTGCTAGAGGTTGTTTTGTAGGGCTCTGGCAGTGCTCATCCTGCTCCTTCTTGCACAAAGGAGCATAAACTCGTTCTGCTGATAGGTTAAGGACCTTCTAAAGCCCTGTCCAGCTCTCCTAGAGTAACTCTCCTTAAGACCCCGTTCACACTGGGGCGATCCAACTTGGGGGGGCGACCTCCGAGGTCGCGGTGCGAGCAGCGTGCCGCGACCTCGGAGCGGCCGGCACGGACTTCATAACATTGAAGTCTATGACGGTCGCTCCGGGTCGCCCCAAAGAAGCTCCGGACCCTTTTTCTAAATCGGAGCGACTTGTGTCGCTCCTATTAGAACGGGTCCGCAGCTTCCCTATGGAAGGCGACCTACGGCGACCTGTGAGGCGACCAGGTCGCCTCACAGGTCGCCTTAGTGTGAACGGGGACATAATCACCTCCATGCTCTTGAGACACAGCAAACCCTCTGGCAAAATAAACACAGCAGGGGTGATCAAATACCACCAAAAGAAATCTCTATTTGTAGGAAAAAAAGGATACAGATTTTAATTGGGTACATTGTCGCATGACTGTGCAATTGTCAGTTAAAGTAACGCAGTGCCATTCCGCAAGAAATTAACTGGTCATGAAGGGGGGTAAATCTTCCGGAGGTCAGGTGGTTATAGTATAACTAAAGGCAAAACTGTTTTTTTTTTGTTAGCTTTGGATAGAGTAGAGAGGAATTCGAATGCTTGCCAGTTTTTATTGCTGTCTGTGTCCCCATTAACCACTTCAGCCCTGGAAGTTTTTACCCCCTTAATGACCAGGCCATTTTTTGCAATTCAGCACTGCGGCACTACTTTAATTGACAATTGCGCGGTCGTGTGACGCTTTACCCAAATAAAATTGATGTCTTTTTTTCCCACAAATATAGCTTTCTTTTGGTGGTATTTGATCACCTCTGCGATTTTTATTTTTTGTTCTATAAACAAAAAAGAGCGACAATTTAAAAAAAAAAAACAGCATTTTTTACTTTCTGCTGTATAACATTCCCCATAAAAAAAAAATTTAAAAATAAATGTTTTCATCATTTTAGGCCAATTTGTATTCTGCCACATATTTTTGGTAAAAAGAAAATTACAATAAGTGTATATTGATTGGTTTGCACAAAAATGATCGCGTCTTCAATCTAGGGGAAAGATTTATGTAATTTTTATTTAATTTTTTTTTTTACTAGTAATGGCGGCGATCAGCGATTTTTAGCATGACTGCAACATTGTAGCAGACAGATTGGACACCTTACTGACATTTTTGACACTTTTGGGGGGGGGGGGCCAGTGACATTACTACAGTAATCAGTGATAAAAATATGCACTGTTACTGTACTAATGACACTGGCAGGGAAAGGGGTTAACACCAGGGGCGATCAAAGGGGTAAATGTATGCCTAGGGGAGTGTGTTCTAACTGTGAAGGGGATGGGCTTATGGAATCAACACAGGGACCTGTGTTCCTAAATTGGAGGAACACAGGAGGCTTGTGTTGATTGCTGACAGAACAACGATCTGCCGTGTTTATAACGGCAGACCGCTGTTCCTTCTCCCCTTGGAGTGATCGTGGGTGCCCGGCTGCAATCGCAGCCGCCGGCCCCGCAGATCAGCTTCCCCTCCCGCGAATCACCGCATGCGCCTACATGGAACAAGATTTGGCATTGCTGGAAGACTGGATCAAAGCAGTGGAAACCACAGTTCAATGTTTCTAAATGTCAAATAAAAAAATTAATGCACTTAGGGAAAGACTGCACCTGTTGTTAGACAGCACTACAGATAAAAAAGATTTGGGAATACGTATTTCAGATGATTGCAAAATGGCAATTTATGGGGTTATTTACTAAAACTAGAAAGTGCAAAATCTAGTGCAGCTCTGCATAGAAACCAAACAGCTTCTAGGTTTTATAGTCAGTATAGTTATAGATAGACAGTAAGTTTAATTGAACAAGCTGAAGTTGGAAGCTGATTGGCTACCATGCACAGCTGCACCAGATTCTGAGTACTCCAGTTTTAGTAAATCTACCCCAGTGGGACCAGGAAGTGGGAAAAGCAAAAAGAATTCTAGGATGCATCACTAGAGGGATCACCAGCAGGAGGAAGGAGGTCCTGATTCCGCTATATAGATCTTCCGTGAGAAAATACTATGTCCAGTTCTGGAGACCTCACTTACAAAAAGATATTAAAAAGACAGAGCGATTCCAGAGACGGGTAACAAAAATGGTGAAAGGTCTGGGGGATAAAACATATCGAGAGCGACTTCAGGAGCATGATATGTACAGTCTCCAGGAAAGAAGGGAAAGGGGACTGAAACCTTTAAATACATCTAGGGGGTGAATAAGGTTCAGGAGGGCAGTTTTTTCAATATGAAACCAAAATCAAGAACTCAGAGTCAAGAAATGGGTAACAAAATGTTGAAAGGTCTGGGGGATAAAACATATCGAGAGCGTCTTCAGAAACGTAATATGTACAGTCAGGAGGAAAGAAGGGAAAGGGGCCCAAACCAAAATCAAGAACACGCGGACATAACCTCAAACTAATTGGAGGAAAGTTCAAAACTAATCTTAGAAAATACTGTATTATTTTACTGAAAGGGTAGTTGATGCTTGGAAAAAACTTCCAGCAGAGGTAGTGAGACCGTCACTATGCCACAAATGGTTTCAAACATGATTGGGAAAAAAATGGATCTATACAAAAAAGTTAATGAGAAAACAAACAAACAAACAAAAAAAAAAATGGGCAGATCCGATGGACTATTCTGTCTTTTTTCTGCCGTCACTTTTCTATGTTTTTATGTTTCATTACTAATAATATAAGAGGACTGCTCCTTCAAAATAACAAATGTACAACTTTAACCACTTGCCGTCTGAGTACCGTAGTACTACTGCGGCAAAGTGGCTCGTTATCGTCTGACGATGTAGTACTACGTCGTCAGACACTCCCCTTTCTCGGTGGCGCGCGCACGCCGCCGGAGGCTCGCCCCCGCTGTATTCAGTCACAGCGGGAGTCGGGCCAGGGGAGGAGCGGCGGCGATTGCCGCCGCTCTTCCCCAATCGTCGGGGATCTAGTGTGGAGATCCGCCTGCTTGTGTAAACACAAGCGAGCGGATCTCCCAAGTGACAGGCAGGGTCAGATTGCAGAGTTCAGCATAGCTGAACCCTGGATCTGTCCTTGTGTCACTCAGTCACCTCCCCCCACACACGTCAGTAAGCACCAGGCATACATTAACCCCTCCCTCTCCAATAAAATTAACCCCTTCCCTGCCAGTGTCATTTTTACAGTAACAGTGCATATATATAGCACTGATTACTGCAGTAATGTCACTGGTACCCCCAAAAGTGTCAAAAATGTCAGTCAAGGGTCCGATCTGTCCGCCACAATGTCGCAGTCCCGCAAAAAAAATCGCAGATCGCCGCCATTACGCGTTAAAAAAAACACCAAAAATTACATAAATCTTTCCCTTTGTTAGTAAACGCAATAACTTTTGCGCAAACCAATCAAAATACGCTTATTGTCAATTTTTTTACCAAACATAGGTAGCAGAAAACAAATTGGCCAAAATTTTTTAAAAATTTTGATTTTTAAATTTTTTGGGGGGAATTTCATATAAAAAAATGTGAAAAATATTGTTGTTTTTTCAAAATGTACACACTTTTTTTGTTTATAGCGCAAAAAGTAAAAATCGCACAGGTGATCAAATACCACCAAAAGAAAGCTCTGTTTGTAGGAAAAAAAGAACATAAATTTAGTTTTGGTATGGCGTCGCATGACCGCGCAATTGTCAGTTAAAGTCGCACAGCGCCGAATCGCAAAAAGTGGCCCAGACGTAAGACAGCAAATTGCTCTAGTGGTAAAGTGGTTAAACGGCATTTTTCTCAGGAACAGGGATGCTGATCTCTATACTGTTTATTTTCAGACTGTATGCAAAGACTGATATCCTACGCTGGCTTCTTTATAAGGGCTTTAATATAATATGGTCACATCACTAAATCCTGAGAGCATACCCTTTTTTTTATTTTCCCATATGTTAATGGGGTTTTAAACAATAATGATGTAATACATTTTCTCATTAAAATCCTTTTTATTATGGTTTATATCGGCATTATTTGTTATGTAAAGAAATTTAAAAAAAAATTGTTATTTTATGCAAATTGTTGTATGTTGGTAACTTTAAAGTCTGATTCCTTTTTTGTTGGATGTTTTTAACAACAGAAAACAGTAGGACCAGCAGACCTGTCAACAAGGATAACCAAATCACTAGATCCTGACAGAGAAGCACCTGCAAGATTTTTCTGATTCGGGACATGGGAATACAAGTCTTCTAACTTGCTATAATTCAGCAAGTAGCCAAACCTTACAGAGTCCAGAAAAACTGACCCTTTTCAAGGGAGCTTACCCAAGAGTCCAAAAATGGAAATGGCAAACAAAATGCACTAGGGTGGACATAGAGTCCAGTCCACAACCACATGTGGACTGCAAGGACACTGAAGGTTCATGACCCTGTTTGAGGAAGTTAGAGCAGTGAAAACTGGCCCCAACTTGCTCAATAATTCAGAAAGTCACTGTGGGAAAGGGGAATACTGAGGATCAACATTATCTAAGGATACAGAATTTCCCGGAGGAGGAGGAGAGAGAAAAATACATATGCAGGGTAGAATTCCCAGCTATTTTATACTGGGATCTAAGGGGAGATTTCAACTTCCTTAGTTCCCAAAGGTAATTATACTTTTGACTTTTCTAGTAGCATCTCTGTTAACGTGGATCACTGAAGTATCAAATTTGGCCATGGACTATCTATTAGTTAAACCCTTCTGAAAAGGAAAATGCTCTGGCACAGCCTCGGGGGCCTATGATATTTAAGGGTGTTTCCAGCCTGCATAGAGGAAGTACTCAAATAGTTGGTGTAACAGAAAGCTATTTGAGCTGCAAGAGCTCTAAAAGACCCAAGATCTAGAAAAGCAGCCTGATCCTCCCAATGAAGGAGAACACAGTGATCCAAAAACAGCCCCACCCCACTGTTGAGACTCTGAATCGGAAATTACAACAGAGGCTGCAGACCTGGTTTGGTTTACAGTCAATTGAGGGTCTAAGACTCCCTCAGGGAAGGAGCTTAGAACCCCTATGGACCAGATAATCCATTAGCTGGGCAAAAACAGCTATAAAGTTCCTAGTGGACTTGGGGAAGGCCTCATCCTTCCAAAGGAGCTGAAATAGACGGGGCAAATGACAAAAATGATAGGGTTCACAGGTTACAGGCAAGCATGCATGCACAGCACTCCACCTCGAGGATAACATCAGTGCTCAATCCTTTAGTCCTAACTGATACCGCGGTAAGCTGGCAGTGGCAGGAATTTTAAAATGGCTCCCAATAATATTTGTGTACTGAGTATCTTTTTTTTTAAAAAACAAAATGCAAAAATTATAAAAAGGGTAATGTAATCATAATTAGACTTTTTCTCAGTAGAGCTAAGGGAAAGGTGTCCAACCTCTTAGCACTAGCTAGCAAAAAACTGAGGCATGATAGTTCACTGCAGGATTATATTAAGGCTGGCCTTAATGTTTTTTTTCTGTTTGTCAGTGTCCAAACTTCCTGTAAGCAACAGCATATGACTCTGCTAATTCAAAATTCCTGAATTACTGTGTCCATCACTAAATTATATAGAAAAATGATTTTATTTCTCAAATCACAGGTTTCTAAAGTGGATTTTACATCTCAAAGCTTGTGGAAAGACACAATGGACTAGAATATCTTCTTGCAAGATTTGGTCTGTTCTGAATTTTCCAGCAACCTCCCCAGGAGGAGATGCATAAGACAGGATAACACAACAAATTGATGGGTTTTTAAGCGCTCCCCAAAATAATGACAGGTGGGCACTGAGGTCACAGATAAAAACTCATGATGAATGATCACAATTGATAAATGTCACATTTATTAAAATTGGTGAAAGAACTGTTGAGCAGGGTGCATCCAAACAGTGAGGCAGTACCTGTTGTGGGAGCCAGGGGGATGGATGGAAACGTCTCTCCAGCTTCTCAGATGGTGAAGGAGCCTCAGGGGCAGCTGCACAAGAGAAATAACGGAGAGAGGGAGATGAGACCTGAGGGTAGGGAAGGGGGGGGAGAAGCACAACCCCCCGTAAACTGAACCGGCCGCAGGTCCGCAGTACACCGGCGTCTCCTCGTTCAGATGTCCTGAGCGGCGCTGACGGATGACGTCATCGGCAGATGACGATTGGCTCCCGAGAGTCCGTTCTAGGCAGCAATACCGATGGTAACGGCAGCCTCACCGTACAGGACGTGGCACGCCCCACAACAGCGATCACTTCCTAGTGATGGGGGGAAGATGAAAGCCACAAGAATGGAGATTACATGTTTCGGGCCAAGCCCTTCGTCAGATCGACGAAGGGCTTGGCCCGAAACATGTAATCTCCATTCTTGTGGCTTTTATCTTCTCCCCATCACTAGGAATTGATCGCTGTTGTGGGGCGTGCCACGTCCTGTACGGTGAGGCTGCCGTTACCATCGGTATTGCTGCCTAGAACGGACTCAGCAGTCGGGACTCTGCCACACACGATGACTCCCCGCTGAGAGAGAAGGACGGTTAGCTATTGTATACACATCTGACCGTTCTTCTCTCTGGAATGATCACAGAGCGCCTGTGGTCCTTCTATATAGGATCACAGGTCTCTGTGATCATTTCAAAAGCCCATCCCCCCACAGTTAGAAACACTCCCCTAGGCTTACATTTAACCCCTTTATCACCCACTGTGTTAACCCCTTCCCTGCCAGTGTCATTAGTACAGTAACAGTGCATATTTTTAGCACTGATTACTGTAGTAATGTCACTGGTCCCCCCAAAAGTGTCAGAAATGTCAGTTAGGGGTCTGTCCGCCACAATGTTGCAGTCCCGCTAAAAATTGGAGATTGCTGCCATTACTAGTAAAAAAAAAAAAACAATAAAAATCACATAGATATTTCCCGTACTTTTGTGCAAACCAATCAAAATAAGCTTATTGCAATTTTTTTTTACCAAAAATATGTAGCAGAAAACAAATTGGCTGAAAATGTTAAAAAAAAATTGATTTAAATTTTTTTGGGGAATGTTATATAGCAGAATGTGAAAAATATTTTTTTTTGTTTTTCTTTCCATAATTGTCCCTCTTTTTTTGTTTATAGCGCAAAAAAGTGATCAAATACCACCAAAAGAAAGCTCTATTTGTGGGAAAAAAAGGACATACATTTTATTTAGGTAAAGCATCGCACGGCCGCACAATTGTCCGTTAAAATAACGCAGTGCTGAATCTCAAAAAATGGCCTGGTCATTAAGAGGGCAAATTCTTCCAGTCCAGAACTGGTTAAGACAAGAGAAAATACTTTAGGGGTTCGAAGATTTAATATAAATTCTTATCTAATAAAAGATTGCAGATGTTGCATTCTCCTAGGTACAGTAAGTTGCTAGGATGATAGGTTAATTTAGGTTTTTTTTTGGCTCCTCTGTAATAATTGGAGCAGCTATTGGATCCTTTGGGATGTTCTGGATCTCACAGACTGCAGGTTTTATTGCTTCCCCCCTGCCTTCTAGAGGCTTCTAGAACATAGGCGGTAGGGAGAGTCAAATTAGCCAGCTTGAATAGTTATTGTACTGCAGCCAATCCCTGGGGGGGGGGGGTGCCCAGTAAATGGCTAGAGAGGAGCAAAAATAGGCTGGGGTCTAGGGTCTGGGGCAGGGCTGCCCTGTTCTTGTATTGCTGGTTCTACAGCTGGGAGTTTTTGCTGAAGTTTGCTCATGCTCCTCGATATCATAGCTGTGGGAGAACTTTCCTAATCATCTTTGAAGCTAACTAAGCAGTCTCTTCTAAGAATCTGGTCTGGAGGACTCACTGAAGAGTGCTTGGTGAAAGCTGGAATGTCTCTAGCTGTCCTGTGGCCCTGTGAGTAATAACCCTTCCCTCAGTGAAGGGTGTCTGGTGGAAAGTAGGAACTGAGCAGTTATCCTGAGACATAGGTTTGTCTGGAGGAAACTGGACTGGAGGAGTCCAGCTGTCCTAGGGAGACATTGTGAGCACTGACTTGAGCCTAGGATCCTAGTGACTGTGTGTCATTCTACTTTTGGGGTGCCAGCAGTAGCTCTCTCTCATAGGGTCTCAGATACTGGCCATTCCCCTGTCCTCAGCAGGATTTTGGACTGTGATCTTTGTGAAAAGTGCTTTCCTGTACTGTGCAGTGTTCCTAAAGTTGTACTGGTTACCTACAGATGTGCACTTGTGCAGGGCAACCAGGTGCCAAAGAGATTTGCCTCATGGTCCCCATCTGTGAGGCTTTAAGACTATTCAGAAGGATACCCCATGGTCCCCAGCTGTGAGGGTTTAGACTCTCGATGATGTAGCTAAACATTTTGTAGTATACCATACCACTCCAACCCCTCTCCTATTAAAGTTCTTCAAGCAATACATTTTAAAAAGACATGCCTTAGACTGTTTAACCCCTTGGTGCTGGCCACACGGACTCTCTGCACGTGGAATTTGGTGCCTGCAGACCGCATATTTGCGTGAATTGTGATCAATAGCACTGTGCCGAGAGAGCGTGGCCTATGCGCTCACAACACATTGACCGGCGTCTAACCGAAAACTTTCGGATCACGTGACTGTGGTGGCACCCAATCATGGCAGTCACTTGATCTTAAGCCACATCCTGCCTCCCGGCATCTTAAACCTCTTAAAGAGCCGGGAGGCATGAAGAGATTATTGGAGCCAGAGTTGCCTGTGTGATTGGTAGCATCTGCACTGTTTGAGAAAGAACCAGTTAAATCAGCATCTCCTATACGGGTAGCACTACACATACATAGCATACAACCATGTGACTGTCCATGTAAGTTCGTTTCAATTGAAAGAAACCTTAAAACTGCAGCTTGTATAATTTTTATTTTCTACTTAATAGAAAAATGATATTTAAATATATTTAATACATTTACAAATTGAATATGTCCTCTCTTTTGCTTTCCTTTGTACTGCTTTTTTTGCATGAAGCAATAATGTCACTCATAAATAAATGTCTGTTTTATGTGCTTCCATAAATAAGCATCTGTAGTCCATGCTCTCACTCATTGGACTTTGACAGTTTTCTTGAGCAATGTCAAGTGAAGCTGGATTACTAGTGCTATGTGTGAATTATTGATTGAGGTCATATTGCTTGATGATAGCTGCACTATGACTAATACCAGAAGAAAAATATTTCATTCTCACTTTACAAACAAAAATAGATTAGATATATTTCCAGAATGTCAGGCAAGAAAGTCACAGCAGTAAAAAACGGGTATTATTGTATAAAAAAATTAATTTAAATATTTCAGAAATATTCTTTGACACTACTAATACTACTCAAGGTGACCCCTTTATTTGTTATGGCTGTTTTCAAAAATACTCACTTACCATTGGATTTACTAAAACTGAACTCTGAACAATGACTTTTTTTTTAAATTTTCAAATTTATTTTCCAACTTTAATTCTTATCCTGCCACCATCACATAATACTGCAAAAAAAAAAATAATGCAGCAATAATTTTGTGGGGGTGCACTTTACAGTAACATTTCAGTAATGTATGTTTCATTTATGTATGTAAAGAGAAAATTTGCAATTGTTATTTTTACTTTTCAATATGCTCAGACACAATTTCCAAGAGTGATGTACACTCTCCTATACAATGTTTGTATAAACACATTTTAAAATGTCCATATGAAAATCAAAATGTGACTTTATCTTATTGGATAAAATAATGATTTCTTGTACACATTCTTGTTGTGGGTCTAGTTGATGCTGTTCCAAAGTGATGCTTGTTAACCCAGCCATTGTCAAGTACCTGTTTGCATCTCTTGTATTTCTGGTTTTGTTTCCTAGCTCATCTGACACCTGGTTTTAAATAGCTCTCAGTCTTTCTAGCCATTGTAACCTTTCTACTCCCAATCTTTCTAAACTTGCTTTCCCAATAGAATTTTTTGTCTCTGTTCTGACCTAGTAAATGCTAGCACTACCTCAAGAAAATGGAGAGATCTTGCATTTGGGAAGGGTGTGGAACAAGTTTTGTTTTTTTTTTTTTTTAAAGCCCGTGGTGTGTGAAAAAAATTGCACACACAAAAAGTGAGGATGAAAAAGTACAAATGGTGTGCGAATGGTCCACCTCTGAAGAGAAAGGACCCTGATCCCCCAGGGCGCAAGGCTCCTGACAGGGACTGAGGTACTTACTGGTCTACCTGGCCGAAACCAGGCAGACCCGGTTCTCTGGGAGGACTGTCAAAACAGCCCTCCCCAAGTACTAGGTGGGATTCCCCCAAAGGGAGACCCCAGGAGAGAGAATGAACCAAGCCAGAAGGCCATATCCACACCCTCCCAAGACTTTCAGGGTAGGCCCAAGGACCCACACCCTACTAATCACTGTGAGCAAAGTGCACATGTGCAAGTGACAAACATACAAAAAAAAATAAAAGGACACAAATAAAAGTGGGTATAGGGAAGCGGAGAAGTGCATAAAGTGCCATGGCGCAGTACTGTGGCAGGCCCTTCATCCAGGAATCAGAAATTCCTCTGATCTTGGCCAAAAGGCCCAGCCCTAGAGGCAGGCGTGAAAAAAATGTGTAGGTGCAGTGACCACAGTGCCAAAAATCTCCAGATGAGTTGCCCTACCTGTGAGAATTAAGGCACCCCTGGCCGAGCTATACCAGGGACACATGCACCACAAGCTTCTCTCACAGCCCGGGGTTTGACCAGACCAGTGCCTCTCCTCCATTCCACAGGAAGGCATCAGAAGGAAGGCATCAGAAATTAGGGAGCTTATGGAAAGCCTTGCCTACAACTGGGGACAAGCACAAGGCCAGATTCAACCCATCTTTGCTTTAAATATTGCCACTCTATAAAGAAATAATAAAGACTGCTGTTTATAAAGATGTGTTTATTAGCAGCTGGACTTTATATCCCATAGTTATATATTATGAAAAATTACATGTTTCTGTTTGAATTAAGCACCTTATTTATTATTTTTATACAGATGGCATTTGATAATATAGGTTGATGGTTTGCTATAATACAGTTTAGAGTTTACTTTGGCAGTGTTTTTATATATTTATGACTTAAACATAATTAATCGGGTTAAAAAAGATACGAGACTATTTAGTGCAAACAATAGAAAAAAAATTACCAGATTGAATAAATAAATAGAAAACCTCCATGTACAGACTCCTATAACCACAGTTGATCCAGTAGACAAGAAAAAACCCTATAAGGATATGACCAACTTTTCTCCAGTGGGAGAAGGCAGATTCCCTTGAATATATGTTTATATAAAGATCCACAGGTGAGGCAAACAGCACTGCAGTAATCTTCTAGTGTATGCAAGCAGGCCCTCCCAAAGGCCACATATAAAAAATAGCTCCAGGATTGCTGTACTTGGAATGTATTAAAAAAAGAAATATAGAAATTATACAAATAAATCTTAAAGTTAATTGTTCCATTTACAACAGTTTATGGGGATAGGATGAATGTCATAAAAATGTGAAGTTTTAAAAAAGTTGGCAGCAGGTGAGAAACTTTTGCAGTAGCATTGAAGAAGTGCCACTTCCAAAGTTGTTACAAAATGTACATATAAAATCTGATCCAAGCAGCTGACACTGTAGACTTATGGTTAAAGTTATTGTAAAGGATTTATTTAAAATAACACACATTATACTTACCTGTTCTGTGCAGGTACCTGACACTCCTGGCTCCCCCTCTTCTCGGTGTGTCAGCATAGGAAGCCACTTTGTATCCTGGAACACCTGTGGGCTCAATCTTAAGCCACGCTGCCTGCATCCAAAGACATAGACAACATGGTCAAGCCCTGACCCCTTGTTTCATAACAGTATTTGACTTACATCAGCAGGAGCCAAGGCTCTCACTGTCTCAGCAAAGCTTGGGACAGAAGATAGAGCAGCTGCAGATAGGTACAGTGCTGAATCAAGAATAGAAAAGCTCAGCAGGAGAAATCCCTAAATCACATATCTTTTCTTTTTTTTTTTACACCCTATATTTTTACTGTAATTAAAGTTGAAATGAAATATGGTCTGTTATGCTCAATTAGCTTAAACTGATCTTAAAGCTTTAATTTTGTAATTAAAATAATAAACATATCATGCTTACCTGCTCAGTACAAGGGTTTTGTACAGAGCGGCCCTGATTCTCTTCTTCAAGGGTCCCCAGCTGGTGCCCCTTGCTTCTCCCCTTTAGCGAATGCCCCCATAGAAATCTGCTTTCTATAGGGGCACTCATGCAGGCTTGTTCCCACCCTGCCCTATCTGCATCTATAGACACAGACAGAGCGGCTTAACCCCACCCCCGATCTCTTATCACATAATTTGATTGACAGCAGTGGAACCAATGGCTTATTTCAGTTTGCTCTGTGAGGAGGGAGAGAGCAGAGAGAGCTGCTGATCTCAGGCACAATTCTGGATAAAAATTGGGCTTAGGTAAGTATAAGGGGGATGAGAGGGATCCTGTAGCACAGAAGGTTTTTTACATAGAATACATTAAGGTATAAAAAACCTAAAGAAACCTACAAGCAAAAAATGTTTTCATTTCAAATAGAGTAAGGAAGGGTTTTAACCCCTGTCAGTTTTTTTCCCCATATGTGTCCCATTGAGGATATTTACCTTACCACTTCCTGTCCCAGCCAAAACACAAAGTGAGAGGAAATCCCTGCAAATTATGGGAATCCATTGGGCCCCTCAGGTCACCAGAACTGGTGTTCCCATTGGAAGATATCCCCTCTATTACTGTTTTGGGACAGCCCAAAATGTGTTACTTTCACTTTCATTGATAATGGTAGCCAGAACAAACAGAGAGCATAAATTCCCCCCAACAGTGCCACAGACAGCGAAAAAAAACCTGACAGGTTTCCTGAACCCTCTACACTCTATCCAAAACGAAAAAAAAAGTTTTGCCTTTAGTTATATTTTAAGGCTTCTGGACCACTTTAACTCTTTCCAGCAGCAAGGGTGTAATCTCTCTACTCTTTATCTTCCTCCAGCTTCCTATTATTGTCAGTCATGCATCATAGAGTACTTCGGCCAAAATGTTGGAGCCACAGTAGATTGAAGCTTGTTCATCCCTGATATATTATGTAAAAAAAAATAATTCTTTGACCATACTATACCTGTGTAGTGTCCTGACTAAGTACTGTTCGCAGCCAGTATAGATAAACATGTGACCATTTGGTTCGATCCCCGTATTGGCCACCAAAAAAAAAAAAACAAACATGTGACCATTCTACAACAATACAAAAATATTACTATGAAATGGCCAAGAAAACAGACAGCGATCTCAGTCCAAGTCCACTTTTGGCACACTTTCAGGAGTTTCAGCCTCCCAACCAACAATTTCATATGTTTGTTGGCTTCAGTTTAACCTCCCTGGCGGTATGATTATGTCAGGAATTACATACCAAAAGCGGTACAATTGTTTTCATGGAAATTTGGCGTTATGTATTATAGGCCTACAATTCTTAGTAATTACTGACTTAAACCTGACCAAAACAAGACTCTAGTAGACATCCCAGATGTGATAAATTTGAAACACAAACGCATGAATTATAATCGAATCAATAATATTATTTTATTATTTAATATATAATATATATAATAAAATTATATTATTGATTAGATTATAATTCATGCATTATATATTATATATAGATATATGTGTGTATATATATATATATATATATATATATAATATATAACGCATTAATTATAATTGAATCAATAATATAATTTTATATATATATATATGTGTGTGTGTGCATATATATATATATATATATATATATATATATGCATATATATATATATACCGGTATATATATATATATATATATATATATATATATATATATATATATGCGCATATATATATATATATATATATATATATATATATACATATATATATATATATATATATATATATACATATATATATATGCATATATATATATATAAAATGTGTTTTGTGTTTTGTGCAACGTTTTTTTTTTTTTTTTAATTTCCCTCCCTAGTTCCGCTCCCATGCAGCATTGCTGCTGCAGGGAACGGAACTAGGAAGTGATCAGACCGACGGAGGGACGGAGGAGCGGCGGGACTCTCGGCTGGCGATCTCAGCAATGAGAGATCATCGCTGGATCGCCAGGATAAGGTAAGAGAACACCGCTGCGCTCTCTGCAATCCACCCCGAGCGTGACTCGGGGTTACCGATCCTGCAATGAAAAATCAACCCCGAGTCACGCTCGGGATTACCGCCTAGGAGGTTAACATGGAAACTTCCGTTGGTGACTCTAGCATCACAATGCTTTTCTTGGCTGTGGCTGCCAAGCCAGGTACAAGTTGAGGGACTATCAGGAAATCACCAACACTATCCTTGAACAGACTTCAAATGTATAATGAAATAGAAGTCTACTTCCTCTATCCCTGCATGCATTCCTGGAGTGCGCAAAAAAAATGCTCATGGCGCTTGCAGTGCTATTAATTGTCTATTTTGATGCAATAAAAACTCTTGAATTTTGCTGCATGGAAATGCATGTCAAGCAGAAATCCCATTATTTGCTATGTGGCTGATTCACATCTATGCATTGCAGTTTAGAATGAACAACAAAGGGAAACTCTATGGGCCCATTTAAACCTACAAAAAGTGCACATGCAACAGTGTCCAACTATTCTTAATGTCTGTCTCCCTCTAGAGCCTTTTTTCTGCAAAGATGCCAATGTAATATACACCTTTTACATGACTTAAAATGGACCACTGGCCTGATCTAAAATAGTTATACATCAATGTGATCTACTACCTACTCTTCAGGGCCTTTTATGAAAGATAAGGGACCATCACAGCCAAACAGTAATAACTGTATATCCTAGGCTTTGATAGGTTGACTTTCAAAAGAACGGAAAAAAAAAAAAAAGAATTCAGGTCTGTATAATTAACTCCCAAATTACCACCAACATAATTTAACAAATTGTTCCTGATACTAGTACGTACATTTGACATATCATACAATATGGGGATTTTACTGTAAGTATGTTATTGGTATTGATAGGTTTTCTTTTTCTAATGTAGAAAAAAAATGTAATCATAGCTTAAAAATCCTATGTACAATGTGAATTCCCATATAATCTTACCTTTTACTATCTTTTGTACATCTCATTCCTATACTTAGTTACATTACTGAGTCATTTTATCCTGCCTCACTTGTTCATTAATGGTCCTTTGAAGCCCTATCATTTTGCTAGAGGATTGATGTAAGCCTTTTGCAGTTAAAATAATTACGAGCTTCATTATCTTGTAATTGAATTTTGAGTATTAAGTTATTTAGTACACAAATTAGAGGAAATTAAAGATTCTATGTTGTTAGTGTCATTTCTTCAAACACTATATTTGAACATTTTAATATTATTTGTTTTCTGAAAAAATTATGATACTTCCATACCAGCAAGAATTTGTGCATTTACTTTAAAATCCCCAAAAAATAAGTAAAGAATAATTGAAGGAATTCTAAATGTATTAGGTAAGGGAACTAATTTACAGAACCGTGGTCATTTTAAAGTCAATTCGTTAATAAATATATATATTTTTAAAAAATAGAATTTATTCTCATAAGTAAGAACCATCCCTGTCTTTACATTTGCCATTTTCTACCCTGTTCTTGTTTACTTTTTCATTTTATTCGAACCAACCAAACATTTAACAAACCTTTTGGGACTTTTTAGGTAAAAAGCTTACTAACAACATAACAAAACGGTAAAATCTGTTTGCCTTAATAAAATCTTTAAAAAAAAGATTTATAAACAATGTATACAGTATGTTTAATGTTCAGTTGCATACATACATCCTCTGGTATATATTTTCCTAACCATAAAACCTAGTTTGCATACAGCTGAACATTATCAAAATGTGATTACTTTGTATCTTATCGAAGTGGTTGATGGAGGAACTTCTCAACATGTTTCCCAGGCCAATGGCCTACTTCTTTAGGAGGAAGACAGATGAAAATATCTGTAATGTAAATCATTGTTTGAGAATATTATTTATTATATCACTTCATATTTTTACACTCGTATCATATCATATCATATCATATCCTAACAAATACTATCATCATCAACATATCATTCAGTATATCAAACAAGCCCCTCCCCACCAGGAAATAAACCAAAAAAGGTCCCAGGAGAAATAGAACTTGTGTAGCATCCTGTAAAGTGTTGAATATATTATACAATTATTTATATCAAACACATTATAATAAAGAGGAGAAGAAAGCTTGTAGACACATTGTTTATACATTTTTCTTTAACAGAATTATTTACTAGGGATAGTAGGGAACCAGATACTTTTGAATCTCTTTTTGTGCAAGACTCTACACCTGATCATGTCCTTTCAGTGGTATGTAAGGTCCTCCTTATGAAACTTCCTCTAGATTTTCTGGAATACACAGTCAATTGGGCATTAGATTTTAGGACACAAATTACAACAGAGGATTGAGTAAAAGCGTTTGTTATTTCATCGGAAAAATCCAGACAGCTCAGGATACATGCTGGTGCTGTCATTCTACCAAGGGCTCCCTCTTGCATATTGTGGTAGGAATGTCCACCTATTTATGACTTTTGGGATTTGATTTAGCAGTTTTATACTACTGTTACTGGGGCGACTATTGCTAACATGCCACAAATGACTATGTTATCTATTTACCCAGTTCTTTCAAATGCATCAAAAAAGGCCTCCATAGACATTGGCTGAAGCAGCAAGATCGGTTATACTGCGCCATTGGTGAACGGCACATGCTCCTCTTTTAATGAGTGGGTTGTAGAGATGGAAAACATTGAGAGGATAGAGTTCCTTTTGGCACGTGAATTTGAAACATGAACAAGGTCATTAAACATGGCTCTCTGTTCAGGGAGTCATCAGAAATGAAACATTTTCTTGCTGGACAACTGTGCGACCTGAACTTGGTCCATGATTTTGTTGGATAAGGCAGCGTCTGGTAGTCCACTCCTGGCTGCTTTTATTTCATTTTCCTCTTATTCTCTATTTATTTTCATTTTATTTTATTTATTCCTTTTATGTACTATTTATTATTTATTGTTATTTTTTTTCTGCCTTTTTCTTTTTCTGTTTGTTGTTGTTTTTCCTTGTTGCGGATGTAGACCTACAGGTCGAGGCCACTGTAGATCTGCTGATAGTTTCCCTGGGTCTATAGAAAACCAGCAGTAGAAATAACATAACCCAGAAATTTAACCTGTTCATGATGGATCTCGTACTTCTCCAACTTACAAAACAGGTTATTATCTCTCAACCTCTGTAGCACATGGGAGACATCTGTGTGGTAGCTCTCTAGGTATGTTGAATATATGAGAATATCTTTGAGATAAACCACCACACATTGCTGCTGTCCGGTCCTGGTATTAAATGCAGTTTTCCATTCATCACCCTCCTTGATCCTGATAAGATTCTATGCCCCTCTCAAATCGAGTTTAGTGAAAACTGTGGCTCCATTGAGGCGGTCAAATAATCCCGTAATCAATGGAACCGGATTAGCGTTCTTAATCGTGATGCGACTGAGACCCCTATAAACGATACAAGGTCTCAGTTCACTACTCTTTTTCACAAAAAAGAAGCCAGCATTGGTGGAAGACGAGGACTTGCAGATGAATCCTAGAGAAAGTGAATCGGCAACATAGTCCTTAGGCTTTATCCTCCGAGACAGACAAAGTGTAGACCCGGCCACGAGGGGGCATTACACCAGGTTGAAGGTCAATTGCGCAATCATACATCCAGTGTGGAGGCAAACTACTGGCTTGACCTTTGCCAAAGACATCGCTAAATTTGCGGTACTCCTCTGACAAGAAGGAGAGTGAAGTGGTGCACAAGACCTTGACCACTTTCTGAAAATATGTCTTACTGCATTGTGGCGACCAGGAAAGAACCTCAGTACGATGCCAATCAAAAGAGGGGCTGTGCCTCTGTAACCAAGGATAACCAATGACCACCGGGTAATGATTATCACATGGAGCAGAGCCCCTACAGCCATGGTCAATGAAGCAGTATAATGAGTCACATGGGCAGACTCTAAAGGCCTTCCATCAATGGCAAGTGGAGTGGCACAAAGCTGCAGCGGAATCAAGTGCTTAGACACAAAGGCACTATCTATGAACAGGCTTGCAGCCCCAGAATCGATTAGAGCCTGTGTATCAATGGATGACACAGACCATCTCAAAGTATATTCCAACCTATTTGAGAAACCCTCTGCATTTAACTGGATCGCCCCCAAAACACTGGGGAAGCGGGGCGGAACCAGACATACCTCTTACAGAGGTAATATTCAAGGCAGGTGCCTGCACAGAGACTGGAGCAACAGCAGGGATGGTCTGCAACACTGGTTATACTGGAAGAGCCACAATGGTAGGAACCAGGTGAGCATTACAAATCACGAACGTCTGTAACGCTATGGCAAACTGATTCATGTGGTGGTCCTGCTCATCCAATCTTAAAAAAATATTACCACAAGGTGGATTGCCTGCATCTTCTAAATTATATGGCCTTTGCCCACTGTCAGGAACCATGAATCAGATTGAGACAGAAAATGCAGTAAAATCACACCTTTAATGTAATGGTAAAAAATGGTACAGAACAGTAAACATAGTCAAAACATAAGCCAGGCACCGGAAGCCAAAACAGGAAGTCAAACGAGCCAGTGATCAGGAAACCAGAAATCAGTGTAGTCGGAGGCAGAGGAACAGGATCAGGAACCAGAAGGGACGTCAGCCGGGCAAAGTCTTTCACTGGAACACTGCTGAGAAACTCCACATATGGCAAGGTAGCTTAAATAGCCAGAAGGTGGTGGCTGTAGGCGGGACTGATGAGCATATAATGATAACCAAGTGAGCCACTGAAGAAACAATCAGTGCTGACAATTAACTGACAACTGAGCAGCCTGAGCAAAGAGAATAGAGCTGCTGCAAGAGCAGCCCTGACATTCACTCAGCTCACTGAGGCAACTAAAGGGTTTTAGGTGTGGTTGTTAGTTATAGATTTGAGGACTGTGACTTTTTATGTACTCTTACCCTATGACTGTTCTCTTGTACGGAGTAAAATGTGTTAGGGCTGTCTTGGCACCAGGTGTAATGTCTGTGCATTGTTTGACTCATTGTCTGATCATTTAAAAGTTATCAAGAGTTTGGTTGATAGCACCAACAGTTTGCGCAGTGCTTTACAACATGAGGGCAGACAGTACAGTTACGTTATAATTCAATACAGGAGGAATCAGAAGGTCCTGCCCATTAGAGCCTACAATCGAGGAGGGTCAAGAGATACAAAAAGTAATAGCTGTGGGGGAGGAGCTGATAGGGACAGTTGTTAGGTGAAGGTAAGATAGGCTTCTCTGAAGAGGGGGGTTTTCAGGGATTGTTTATAAGCAAACATAGTAGGAGAGATTGAGGTAGAGAGTTCCATACGATGGGAAAGACTTGGGAAAAGTCCTGGAGGCGCGAATGGGAGGAGGTGGCAAGGGAGCTTGAGAGCAGGAGGTCTTGGGAGGAATGAAGAGAACGATTAGGTTGCTATTTTGAGACTAGGTTAGTGATGTAACTGGGAGCAGAGTTGTGGATGGCTTTGTGCTAAGTTGCATAGTTGTGCATAGTGCACACTATTTGTATAATACGAATTGAAAGGTTCCAGTACATTTTCTCTGTCACATTCTGTGATAGACATAGCAATCCAACACCTATAAACACTCCAACCTATAACTGCAAACAACAAATGTAAAGCGTAACTCCTCCTCCCCCACCACCATTTCTAGCCTCCAGCCCCCAACAGACATACACTCTGTGGTGCCACACTTTACAGCATTTTTCTATGAGCCCGAGGTGCTTAATTTCCTGGTAAGCATAAATTCAAATAGAGAAATGGAGTCCAATAACAATACTTCACAATGCTTTATTTGGTAAAAGTTATGACTAAGGCTTCAGCTGAAACAAGTTAGCACTGTGCTGGGTTTGTTTGGATGTCCCAGATCACCTATCTCTAACCAAAAAAAAATGATTATGAAGGATTATTACCAGATTGCAGTTCTATCTTATAATTTATGCTTATGAGATGTACAGGAACCTCAGTTGTTGAGGCTGACATCCCTGGTGTATATACTGATGTGGAGGTAAGATACACTTTTTATTATTATTATTAATATTATTATTATTATATATGATTTATATAGCGCCAATTGTTTGGGCAGCACTTTACAACATGAGGGCAGACAATACAGTTACAATACAATTCAATACAAGAGGAATCAGAGGGCCCTCCTTGTTACAGCTTCAAATCTAGAAGGGAGGGTGAAGTGAAACAAAAGGTAATAACTGGAGTGGGGGGGGGGAGCTGATGGATAAAATGAAAATACAGTTGTTAGGTGTGGGTAGAATAGGCTTCTCCAAAGAGGAGGGTTTTCAGGGATCATCTAAAAGCTATTAGAGTAGGGGACAGTCGGACAGATTGCGGTAAGGAGTTCCATAGGATTGGAGAGGCTCTAGAAAAATCCTGGAGGCGAGCATGTGAGGAGGTGATGAGGGAGCTAGAGAGCAGGAGGTCTTGAGAGGAACGAAGAGAATGATTAGGTTGGTATTTTGAGACTAGGCTAGTGATAAAGCTGGGGGCTAAGTTGTGTATGGCTTTGTAAATTGTTGTTAGTATTTTGAATTCAATTTGTGGGATGAGCGGAAGCCAGTGGAGGGATTGACAGAGAGGAATAGTGGACACTGAGCGATTGGTAAGGTGGATGAGTCTGGCAGCAGCATTCATGATGGATTGAAGGGGGGGGGTAGCCTATGTAAACGTAAGCCAATGAGAAGTTGCAGTAGTCGATGCGAGAGATGACCAGGGAGTGAATTAAGAGCTTTGTTGTGTCATTGGTTAGAAAGGGGCCTAATTAATAGATGTTGCGGAGGGGGGGGGGGGCAAGATTTGGACAGTGATTGGGCATGGAGCTTAAATGAGAGTTCAGAGTCCAGGACTACACCTAGGACCTTGGCATGCGGTGTTGTGCCATCGATTTTGACAGAGAGATCTGGGGAAGGGGCACGTGGTGGAGGAAAAACGATAAGTTCGGTTTTGAATGGATTGAGTGATGTGACATCCAGACTGATATATCTTCTAGTAAATTAGTGATACGTGAGGAGACTGAGGGAGTAAGCTGAGGGATAAAGAAATAGATTTAGGTGTCATCAGCATAGAGATGGTATTGGAAGCTATCATGGGAGGCTATCAGTTGACCGAGAGAGGACATGTAGATTGAAAATAGGAGAGGTCCAAGAAAAGAACCTTGGGGGACCCCAACAGAGAAGGGTAGAGAAGAGGAGGTAGTAGAATTGTAAGTAACACTAAAGGTGCAGTTGGATAAGTAGGAAGAGAACCAACGATTAGTACAGTCACGGAGACCAAAGGCATGGAGTTTTTTAAAGAGAAGTGGGTGGTCAACCGTATCAAAGACAGCAGAAAGGTCCAGGAATAGGAGTACAGAATAGTGTCTATTGGATTTGGCCATTAGTAGATAGTTTGTTAGGTTTAGGAGAGCAGTTTCTGTGAAGTGTTGAGGACAAAATGCAGACTGAAGGGGATCATGAAGCCTATTCTTGGCAAAGTGGTCGCTCAGTCGGTTGTAGACCAGACGATCAAGGAGTTTGGATAAAACGGGGAGCAAGGAAATGGGGCGTAGGTTGTTAAGATTGGTTGGATCCAGTGAGGGTTTTTTAAGTATGGGGCTGACTAGTGCATGTTTTAGAGAGTTGGGAAAGATGCCAGAAGAGAGAGAGAGATTGAAGATGTGGGTTAGAGAGTGTAGAATAGAGACAGAGGGTGAACGTAGCATTAGCGAAGGAATAGAATCCAGAGGGCAAATGCTTAGCTGGACATTAGCAAGTAATTTAGCAGCCTCCTCTATAGTGGTGGGGTTGAATGAGGAAATTAACGACTGTACCTGTGGGCATGAAGTGTAAAGCATGGAGGGTATCTGAACAGCAGCGATCTCCTCACAAATTGTATCAATCTTCTGTTTGAAGTGATTGGCGATCTCCTGGGTAGTGAGTGAGTTAGTGGGTAGAGGCAGTGGAGGACGAAGTACAGAGTTGAAGGTAGAGAAGAGTTTACGGGGATGGGATGATAAATTGTTAATAAGAGTGATAAAAATAGATCTGCTTGGCAGTGCAGAGGCTGAAATTGTATTTTTGGAGGCCAGATTTATATTGATTAAAATCTTTCTGAGACCTAGTCTTACACCACAGGTGTTCAAGAGCACGGCTATGCTTTTTCAGACTTCTAGTGTTCTTGTGTCTAGTGTCCCTTCAGTGTGTCCAGGGAGGCTAACAGTGAAACGTTGTAGACAAAAGTGGCTAGGTCGATGCAGGACAAGGGTGAGATTTTGTCATAGAGGTGGTCGTTAGCAGAGTAGAGAAGGGTTGAGATGGTGTAGGTTTCTACGGGTAACTGTTAGGCGGTTGGAAGGAGAGTTTGGTTGATAGCACCAACAGTTTGCGCAGTGCTTTACAACATGAGGGCAGACAGTACAGTTACGTTATAATTCAATACAGGAGGAATCAGAAGGTCCTGCCCATTAGAGCCTACAATCGAGGAGGGTCAAGAGATACAAAAAGTAATAGCTGTGGGGGAGGAGCTGATAGGGACAGTTGTTAGGTGAAGGTAAGATAGGCTTCTCTGAAGAGGGGGGTTTTCAGGGATTGTTTATAAGCAAACATAGTAGGAGATAATTGGACAGATTGAGGTAGAGAGTTCCATACGATGGGAAAGACTTGGGAAAAGTCCTGGAGGCGCGTGATTAAAAAATGACAAAAATAAAGTTATTACTTAAACTATATATTGCTCATACGTGCCATGGGTATATGTGGAATTACACTCCAAAATACATTCTGCCGCTTTTTCTGAGTATATATGGATACCACATGTGTGAGACTTTTTGGGAGCCTACCCGCATACAGGACCCCGAAAATCAATCACCGCCTTTAGAATTTCAAAGGGTGTAAATTGCTCATTTCACTTCTGCACTACTTATCACAGTTTAGGAGGCCATAAATGCCAAGATAGCACAAACCCCCCCCCCCCCAAATTACCCTTTTAGGAAAGTTGACACTCCAAGCTATTTGCTGAGAGGCATGTTGAGTCCATGGAATATTTTGCATTTTGCCACAAGTTTAGTGAAATGACAAAAAAAAAAAAAAATATATATATATATATATATATATATATATATATATATATATATATATATATATATATATATATATATATATATATATATATATATATATTTTTTTTTTTTTTTTTTAATCAAAGTTGTCATGTAAATGATATATTACTCACACATGCCATGGGTATATGTGAAATTACACCCCAAAATACATTCTGCTGCTTCTTCTGAATATAGGGATACCTTATGTTTGAGACTTTTTGGAAGTCTAGCCGACTACAGGACCCAAAAAACCAATCACTGCCTTCAGGCTTTCTAAGGGTGTAAATTGTTGGTTTCACTCTACACTACCTGTCACAGTTTGGGAGATGCCAATATAGCACAACCCCTCCCAAATGACCCCTTTATGGAAAGTAGAAAACTCCAAGCTATTTGCTGAGAGGCATGTTGAGTATTTTACAGATCTCACTTTTTGTCACAAAGTTTTGAAAATTTAAAAAAGAAAAAAATATATATTTTCCTTTCCTTTCTTCATTTTCAAAAACAAATGAGAGCTGCAAAATACTCACCATGCCTCTTAGCAAATACCTTGGAGTGTCTACTTTCCAAAAAGGGGTAATTTGGTGGAGTTTTGTGTTATCTTGGCATTTCATGGCCTCCAAAACTGCATATTTTTGGTTGAAGTGGTTTATGAGGGGCTGAATTTTGTGGAGCCGGTCAAATTCAGGGTCACCCCGAGGACAACAGAGTTCATTGTCATTAAATTGCATGAACCGCAATATTTGTTCGTATCTAGACCTGGCAATGGCAGCAGAGAACACGTGATATGATGAATTGGGTCAGTGGACCAATATGACTGCAACTCACTCTTTTTAGTAATGCCCATGTTGAGGGATAGGCCCAGAAAGGTTTTAACCGGTTGCTGACCGCCGCACGACTATTTACTGCAGCGGTCAGCCCCGGCCAGACAAAGTGATGTATATATACGTCACTAGCCTGGGAGCCAATAGCGGGCGGGCGCGCTCCCGCCTCGGCTCGTTCACGGACACCTTCGTGTATGTGACCGGCGGACCCGATGTACGCCGGTCACTCGCGATCGTCCGCTGTGAAGGGAGAAAGGCAGGCGGCTAATGTAAACAAAGCCGCCAGTCATTCTTCCCTGTGTAAAAGCACTGATCTAACGGTCCTGCCATGTAGGACCATTGATCTGTGCTGTTACACACACAGCCACATCCCTGCACAGTAAGAAGCACGCCCCTAGGGACACACATAGTCACTGCATCTCTAATAAAGTTAACCCCTTCCCTGCCAGTGTCATTTTTACAGTAACAGTGCATATGTATAGCACTGATTACTGTAGTAATGTCACTGGTACCCCCAAAAGTGTCAAAAATGTCAGTCAATGGTCCGATCTGTCCGCCGCAATGTCGCAGTACCGCAAAAAAAAATCGCAGATCGCCGCCATTACTCGTTAAAAAAAAAAACAACAAAAATGACAAAAATCTTTCCCTTAGTTAGTAAACGCAATAACTTTTGCGCAAACTAATAAAAATACGCTTATTGTGAATTTTTTTACCAAACATAGGTAGCAGAAAACAAATTGGCCAAAAATTTAAAAAAATTTTGATTTTTAAATTTTTTGGGGGGAATTTCATATAAAAAATGTGAAAAATATTGTTATTTTTGAAAAATTGACGCTCTTTTTTTTATTATAGCGCAGGATCAAAAAATCGCACAGGTGATCAAATACCACCAAAAGAAAGCTCTATTTGTGGGAAAAAAAGGACGTCAAATTTGTTTAGGTACAGCATTGCACAACCGCGCAATTGTCCGTTAAAGTCACGCAGTGCCGAATCGCAAAATACCCCCTGGTCAGGAAGGGGGTAAAATCTTCCGAAGCTTAACCCTCCTCTTATGTTAGCTTTCTGTTACTATCCATGATGTTAACGGGTCGGTTTTGACCCGTGTCTTAAATCAGCCATAAAATTCCCTCGGAACAATTATTTATCATCCAATTTGTTTCTTACCTCTCTGTTACCTTGTTAGGCTTCTTTATCCTTGAAAAGATTGGTTTTAATATTTTTCGTGTGACCCCTTAGACCTTTCTTTTGATAGCATACCTCTCATTTTAAAAATAAAGTCAGCAACTCTGAAATGTATTGGTCCTATGTTTCTTTACTTTATTTAGAGAAGCAGACAAGCAGGCAAAGAGATAGGCCCCTCCCTAACTACAGCTCACAGGGTTGAGAGGTGATTGGCTGTCAGTGTTACTAAGCAGAGAGAGTGTTTATGATTTTAGTTTTGGCACTTATTAGTGTCCTAAAATCCTATATTATAACTGGGTCAGAATTGACCCTAACACCATAAACGTCTTAATTTTCACCACAGTATTTTATAATTTAGTGAAAAGGATTTTTTTTCTATTACATTGTTTAAATAGAGGTTCCTGACAAAGTAAAAAAATCTTGATGCAATAAACAAATTTATGTGATACTTATAGACATTTCTAAAATGAAAACGGGTCGGTTCTGACCCTAACATAAGAGGAGGGTTAAGTGGCTAAATTTGGGAACGTTATAGGTTTCCAGCCAAATTATCTGGCAAGTGTCAAATTTGGGTTTGCGGCGATAAATTGATTAGCATACAAATTGCTTTGGTCCACAATAGACCTGTACAGATCTCCCATGAAAAACAGTTAAAAAAATCAAGGGGAGTCAAATTGACTGTTTCCACCTGAATTCCAGGTTGGCCAGTGAATGGGGGAAGTACGGGCGCTGCAGAATCTGTGGGCTGCCAATCAGGATTTACAAGTGCATCAGGAAGGGCACTATGGCCTCTATGGGCCTGCATTCAAATTCTTGGTGTCTGCAGGCCACTACTTGTGCTAGCCACTGCACCAGCTTGAACTGCACTTATGGGACTCGCCGCATCACCAAGTGATACTGCAGTGCTGGTTTGTCTAGGACCAGGGTGTACTAAGCCGCCGGTGCTCATCAGTTCACCAGAAGGTTGAGCGGCACAAGTACCGATACTCTGCAGCATATGAGAATCATGCAGTTGTTGCACCTCAGCAACAGAAGAATGGGGTTGGGTATGCCTGACCTTAGCAGGGACCATACTCCATCATCAGAGCTATCTGTCAGGGTGCTGCTGCTCTCTACAAGACTGTATACTAATTCTGACAGTGAGGACTCCTCATCACTCTCATCTGTCATGCTCAATATCTTGTAGGTCTCTGCACTAGTGTACCTTTCGTTTGACATTTTGGCCACTAAATTTACAGGTACCTACAGTAGTTTGACTCACAGGTAAAAAAGCACCTGTTTGTGGAGGATTGTTTGAACTGCTACGAAAAAAAATAACTGCTAGTACTAGCAGAGATCAGGCCTTACTCTGCTAACGCCGCGTTTTTGGGAACACTAAACTATTGGGGACGCTAGTATGGTTCTGATCAGGTCAAAGCTATTGATCCGTTCAGACACTATACTAGTAATGGAGGTATATAGTGTGTCCGTGTGTGTTAGTGTTACTGGTAATCAAAGGGTTTAAATCTGATGCTGTATGGGATTAACCCTAACTGACACTGATGCTGACGCTAACTTGTGTCACCTATGACACTAATACAGTAATCAGAAAAAAAGATCTGTACACTTTACTAGTGACACTGAGACAGGGAGTGAAAGGGTTAACTGGGGGGCGATCAGGGAGTTAAAACTTTTTTAAAAATATGTGGCGGGACCCTGATGCTATACTAAGACTGACACTGATGCTACCTAGCGTCACCCGTGATACTGATAGAGTGATCAGTAACTTATCTGTACACTGTATATAGTGACACTGATAGGGCAGTGAAGGCGTTAACTGGGGGTGATCAAGGGGTTATCCACCTTTATTAGGGGATATATGGTGGGTACCCTAAACCTATCTGGGACTGACGATAACTACCGTTAACTTCTGCTGGTGCTAACTGGCGTCACTGGTGACACTAATACAGTGATCAGTAAATTATCTGTATACTGTATATAGCGAAACCGTGACAGGGAGTGAAAGGGTTAACTGGGGGTGATCAGGGGGTTAAATATGTGCCTATGTGTACTGGTGTCAGTGTAGTGCTTGTGTACTCAGTGTAATGCTTTCTCCTCTCACCCTGGAACCGAAAAGAGCTCCAGGAGAGGACATTGCATAATTTCCTGTGCCTGAGTTTACATTACACAGGCACAGGACGTTCTGCAATTGGTCAAAACCGATCATCAGGTCCAGGTCATAAATCATTGGCCTGGACCTGATAACTGATTGGTTCTGAACCAAATCAGATCACCACAGGAATGGCGGGGGCGTATGCGCACCCCCTGCCGCAGGCATGCATCACTTACCTGTACAGTATATATGCAGTGGTTAATCCGCAACTGGTTAAGCAAAAAAAAAAAAAAAAACAAAACATACCAGCATTATACACAAACATAAGCAAAGCAGATTGCAGTGTTTCAGTTTTGGGTGGAATTGTAGCAGCAAGACATACCAGCATTATACACAAACAAATGTAAAGAAAATTGCAGTGTTTCAGTTTTGGGTTTGAATTGTAGCAGCAAGACATACCTGTGGAGGGACAGAGAAGAAATTTTCAGTTGAGACATTCAGATGATGAGTGCAAAGTCAGAAGTGCTCCCACTTATAGAAATATCCTAACTTTGAGAAAGAACCCGGCGCAGCAAATGATATCTCTTGTGATATATCTATACTTAATGCTCTGGGCTCAAATAAAGTTAGTGGAGGCTTGGTCCAGGAGCTGTGAGTCTGAAGGGGGCAGTATTGGAGAGAATTTAAAGCGGAGTTCCACCCTGGGAATACTTTTTTTAATAAAAATACCCCCGGGACAGTCAGGGCTAGTACATTCCACAATGGCTAGCCTCTGATCTGTCCTGGGTTGCACTTACCTTTTAGGAGATATACTTACCTTGAAAAAGTATTATCCAGCGCTGCCATCTCAAGTGTGGGCAGCTTGAAGCCAGCGCGATCCTCTTCTGCGTCCTCTTCAGTCTTCTTCGGTCCCACGATGCACTGCACCGGCCCCGCCGTCACTTCCGGTGCACGCGCGTCATCCCTCCACAGCTTCTGGGCATGCCCAGAAGCTGTTTAGAAGGGAATGACGCGCGCACCGGAACTGACGTCGGGGCCGGTGCAGGCGCATTGATTCCTGGGAGCGATGACGTTCAGCTCCCAGGAATCATTGCAAAGCCAGGAAGTGACGACGGGCCGTGGCCGCCGAGGGGAGGAAGAAGGAAGTAAGGTAAGTATATTTTCTTCTATACGAGGTAAGTAAAAAAAAAAAATTGCGATTATCCATTTGTTTTTCAGGTGACCCGGAGCGAGAAGATGGAGGTAAGTATAAATTTAGGGTGGAACTCCACTTTAACCCCTATACAGGCATTATTTTTTTAATATTAAAGACAACAAGAATTAGGCTTTCAAGTGAACTTGTGGTTACCCTTACAGGGAACAGCAACAGGTTCACGTTAATTTCAGTCCCTGCTGAAGCTATTATTCACTTTCTATTCTCTCTCCCCTTACTCAGTTAGGCTGGTGGGAGGAAAAAAAATATATCCTGTAATTGTGCTGATGCTTAATAATTATTCACTCAGACAGCCAAGGCGTTGGTATGAGGGTGGAGCGTGTATAGCCCTTTGAAAGTTTAAAGTCATGACTTAGAGCATATACACTTTTTATCCTCACTCTGTATGCAAACAGAAGAGGAGGGGGATGAAAGAAAGACTAGTACAAGCTGATGTGAGGGCTAGCATGAAAGTTAACCCGTTGTTTTACCCTCCATGACGGACAGCATGTTTCCAACAATTTGGCAGACATTCAACTACCCAGTATTCTACATTACATCACAGATAACATATGTATATATTTGTAATGTACTGTGTGTAAATTATCTAAAATTTCAACAGTAAATTAGTAAATTCTTATATAAACACCTAATTACTTGGACTTCAAAATTACACAAATCAAGTAAAGAAAAATAAACTGAAATCAAATAACATTCTATGCCTTTCTGTTTATAGAACAGAAGCCTTCCCTGTTTGCTAGTTCATAAAAAAATAATCCATTAGTCTCAACACTCTACCAGCCATAATCAAAAACATAAAATTGCCAGCAGGCATGGTTTATTTTAAAATACTTTCACTGTTTTCAAGATCTTCTCTGTTTTCATTATAATTCTTCAGTCCACTTTCAATTTATAT
This sequence comes from Pelophylax lessonae, assembly GCF_965119305.1. Taxonomy (NCBI): domain Eukaryota; kingdom Metazoa; phylum Chordata; class Amphibia; order Anura; family Ranidae; genus Pelophylax; species Pelophylax lessonae. The sequence goes on along the minus strand of NC_138772.1, from coordinate 431,678,159 downwards.
TTCAATTAACTTGAGTAGGAATGCACGGGTAAGGCATTGCTTATGAGAAATCAATGAGGTTAAAACTGCAGCTGAAAAATGCTCTTTGATAATGGCTTAGAAACCTGGGTATTATTAAAGGCACTGGTAAAATTATAGCAAGGCTTGATTTTTTCTAAACCACAAACAAGTATACATATGTTCAGCTAATGCCGAATATTGCCTCTGAAGGGCATAATCCATCAATGTAATTTTACAAGTCAAATACTGCAATTGTTTTTAAATGTCTGTATTGGTTTGACCCAATTTTTACTTCATTTGTAATGGAACGTAAATATCAGGAAAAAGGGGTTTTATACGAAAACAGCATTAAATATATGGGGGTTGATTTACTAAAGGCAAATAGGCTGATCACTTTTTAAGGGAATTTTAAACAGAGCTTAGTAAATGAGTTGAAGCTCTGCTGACTTCCATCATCCAATCAAGTACAAGCAAGCATGCAGTTTTTTTTTATTCCTTCATGTGGGTGTTCTTTGCAATGTGAAATTGCACCACATTTACTAAACTCTGGGAAACTTCCTATGCAAATTGAACAGGTTACTTGCCTTTAGTAAATCAACCCCTATGCATCTAAATTATATTTTCAAATACACTGAGCTACAGTATCCATGAGTGTAAGTAGTGATTTATAAGCCATTTTATTTAAAAAATATATTATCCAGAAATGTCGGACCTAAAAAGACAATAAAATTAGGCACATGTCAGACAGTCAATTTGATTGCAGCAATCTTCTTCTTTTTTTTTTTAGGTGATTTTGTATTAAAGTGCTTATAACCTAAAAAAAAAATATGATTCTGTCCCTTGAGGGCACGAGATAGAGCATAGTGCTTTTGTCATTTCAATTGTCCTTTTCTATTTTGTTCAATATCTTGTTGATCTTGCCTGTTCTTGTGTTCCCCTTTTTAAACTCATTCTGTTTAAACTGACCACGCTTATCATGGTTGCTGATTCATTATAGCATAGTCAGGTTACGTCCCTCCATCATCCAGCTCTCTCCTCAGCATCTGTGCATCTCCCCCTCTCTCTCCCTGTCATTTCCTTAGTCTGTGTGTGAAGAAGCCCCCCCCCTCCCCGCCTCTCTCCTCCCCTCTCCTTCTGCCTTCATTGAGTAATACTTTTCCATGGCAGCTGCTCCTCCCTCTCCTCTATGATGCTGAAGAGAAGAAACTAAAACCAGTTCTCACAAGGTCAGAGTGAGAGAGGAATAACAACTACTCCCACTGGAGTCCCTCTGCTCGGGAGTGAGAGCAGACTGAACCATGTGACAGCACAGAAGAGCTCCTATGTAAATTGTAAATATTTGTTTTCCCCCCAAAAAAAAACACACTCCCATTACTAGTGCCACAAAATATAGATAATGGGAGTGTGTTTATGAGACTTTACAACCACTTTAAGAGAATCACATGTATTTTCCATGGAATCGCTGTTTTACTAATTTTACAATGAATTGTAGGTCATTGACTCAGTAATTGGGTTTGAGCAGTGTTTAATGCCAGTGGCCAGCTCCTCTACATCAATCACTCTGCTTTCATCTCCATAGCTTAAATACACATCTCTGAAGGAGAGTGATATGTAGCAAAGCATGCTGACCTAATGATGTAACATTAGTTTAACCATTAACAGTAACAGTAACAAATCATGTCATAGTGAAAAAATCACCACTGACTTTATTGATTAAATTGCTGAGAGCAAATACTGGCATTATAAAGCAAGGAACACCCCACTAATAAATAAAAAATATATATGTGAAACCCCTATTCTGCTTTAAGTACAGGTGCTTTAACAAACCAACAAAAGGTTACAATTGAAACAAAACAAGTGAAAACAGTGCTCACACCAAAGGGTATACAGTACATAAAAAGTCTGTAAAAGTCTAAATAAAATATCCAAAATTAAATATAGTACTCTATTTTTCTCACATGTATGACAAACGTGTACCAATAGGTTATCCACTTCAACACGTGCCAATATATACCACACTCACCAGAAAAAAATGTATTCCTTGTTTGCACAAGAAAGCCAAAAAGCGTCTTTTAGGTATATATATCTAAGAGTAGAACCAGTACCACTGTGGTACAGGAACCACCAACTTTGCTTGTCTCCAAAGTCCTCCAAGAACCACCCAGTATTGACAAGAGAAAAACATCAAAGAGGAAATGGGAAGCCTCCCATAGTGAAATACCGTTTATTAAAGGCTTAGAATAAGATAAAATTGCACTTATAATGAGTTAAAATTTATTGGGCATTTACAGTATATGGGTGTACCTGGAAGGGCTGCTGGCATTCCAGCACGCGGGCCACCAGACCAGAAATGGCATAACCAGAGGTCCTGCCAAACACGGGAATTGTAAGTGAGTGTAACCAAGTCTATATGTCTTTTAAATAACGTGGAATTGCACTATGGGTCTATCTCTTTACATGTGAGGGATACCAAGTGTTTTATCTAACACTGCCTTTAGGAACAGAGGAAGGCGGAGAGGAGCAGAGGAGAGCACATCAGTAAAGTTTATATGAGCCTGAGAATACCTGCATCACAAGTGTGTTAGAATCATAATGCTTTTTGCTTACAGTCCACATTTTTGGGTGAAAGTACTTAAAAAGAAGTAATTTACTGGCACAAGAGACTGCACCTGCATTTGTGCAGGGAATTAATATTGCTGGAACAACATTGGACAATTGTTTATTATTTCATTTGATTGTTTGCACAGCATATGTAATTTGCAGTTTGATATTTGCTTAGAGATACTGGTGGTGAATTTAAAGGAACAAGACTGTGAAATTTGCGATATTGTTGTATGGCGACATCAGTGTTGTAATAGTTCCATAATATAAGTACACATATTTGTATAGAGATACTGGTCAGTTGCAGACCAGGCCTGCACAATGAGCCTCTTAATGAATGTGGTAAAGCTTCACTTTGAAAAAAATACCCAATCACATGCAAGAATAAAAAATAAAAAAAAAAAATGAATTTTTGCTTCCAAATGATTGGATGATGGAAGTCAGCAAAGATTATCTCATTCACTAAGCTCTGAGGATAATTCCCCATGTAGAGATCAACTTCACTTGCAATGTGAACAGTCAATATACCTTTAGATCAACTCCAAAGCTTTTACAAGAAGTGCACGGGGCAAGTTGACAACACAGGAGCACAAACGGGAGGCAGGGACATAGCGTTGTAACCCTATAAAAGGAATATCTAAGCAATAATCTTTGTGGCAGGATTACTAGATATTTTTTTAATGGAATATTTATTTTTATGAAAGATATAGATTTAAAAGGACTGAATTTTTTTTTTAAATTGCATTACCATGTAAAAAAGATTATAGGAGATTTTAGTGATGAATAAAGTAAATATACTTTCAACGATCATATTTGGAGATGGTTCCAAGACATTGTAGAATACATCAAATGTAATGTTCATTTATTTTAAAGCCCAACACCACCTTGATACTGTAAGACATAAATAGCTTTTTAGAAATATTTATAACCTGTCGTGTTCCCTTATAGCTGTACACTTGAATTATTTATATTATCTAATGAAAAAAAAATTTTTACTTGTTGCCGAAGGAGAACTATACATGTGAAGTAGTATGTCAAAGCAAGCATTGTGTAGAATACACTGATGGGTCTATAGTTTCTTTATTGCATTGAGAAAAAGTAATGGCTTGCTTCACCTAGCTTATTTATTTCATATAAAAATCATCCACATTCCCAATTTGCATGGATTGCTTTTACGGTTAGGTATAAACATAAAAAAGTAATGCAGCCTTCCACTTACTGACCTCCCAGATTTAATAGTCTCTGGCTGCTGACAAGCTTAACAAGTACGCTGAGCTTTATAGTCCCACAACACTTCTAAAGCATAAAAAAAAAAGAAATCAGGAAATATCCATTACAATTTACCTCCAAATAAAGGCCTAATTTATCTTGAAAAAAGGGATAATTTACTTGGATATTCCACATATTTTTATTGCTATGTACAAATTTACAAATGCATGCCAAAGTTCAAACTTGTGTTCAGGCATTAAAGTGATACTAAACACACTGTTTAATCTAAATGTCCCCTTCTCTTTCTGTATATGGATGATGGTACTGAAAATATTTCAATTTATAAAAGCATATACTGTAAGAACCTTTTTGCTAATCGATATCCTGCTGTCATATGACCCAGCTCTTTCTCAGCCTGTCTGCAGGGAAAAATAAGCAGGAGGAGCTTCTAGTCCTCTGCTGCTGATAACATATTCAAATAAAAAAAAACAGCCTTTGGATTACAGAGGCAAAATAAATTAATATCAAAAAACTTTTTAAAATTGTTATACAAATATATTTTTGAAATCAAATATTTATTATTTTTTTGGCAATAACATGGTGTAGGCGGATTTCTTCCAGTCACATGCTGCATCAAGCCCCTCCAGCCTATGTCTTAGAGTAAGAGGGAGGTAAAGCCTCCATTAATCTACATGTAATAACCCACTCTCATTGCGTTTATCTGGTTAGAGGGCGTGGAAGAGGAGGTAGGGAGTGGGCTGTCATTTACCACTTTGTACATGCCCACATGTCTGACTCTATAGTCACATGGGCTGCTCAGATTTAATAGGGAGGAAATGCTCAGCATACAAACTCACTGGAAACGGAGCATGTGCAGAGCTGCCAACCACTGCTCTGCAAAATCCCTAGCTGGTCTGGGGACTTGGACAGAAGGTGAAGTTAGAGAACAGCAGGATCAAGCAAGTTTTTTGCAGAATACAGAAAATGAATCTCATAGTTACTGAGTATTAACAGCAGGTAATACACCATTTATTCATAGTTTTTTTATGATGTGGGCTTAGTGATACTTAAAGATTTGTTTTACACTCAGAAAATAAGGAGTTAAACTATGGCTGAATTATTATATTTAGTATTCACATTTTTTCTGCACATGAGGAACAAGGGGTACCATATTCTACTTTACTCATTCCATAGGGCTTTTCAGATTTTAATAACCCACCCTCCCCCTGGCAACCCCCGCATCCACTCAATCCAATGATGTAGATTCAATGTCAATAACACTGAATAATGCTCCAATGTCTCAACAATATGACATCCTCGCAGTACTCCAACTGCTACTCCTGTTGCAAATAAAGTTCCCTAGAGGGGTGTTATGTCCACATTTGTCAATGCTGTCACACAAAATCCCTCAACTGATTTGCTGACACTTACCAGAAAAGCCAGGGAGCTGCCAATTGCAATTTGAGCCTAGGCTGGGGAATATTGTTGTGGTTTGGGCTGTCATGTTGGCAGGTCAATGGGGTGTCATTGACAGCCAGGTGATTGCCAGACCATTATTCCTGATCTGTAAGGATAGTCTACAGACGGGTATGGTGCCAGCTGATTGGAAAAAAGCCAACGTGGTACCAATATTTAAAAAAGGGCCGAGATATATCCTGGGTAACTATAGGCCGGTCAGCCTAACATCAGTAGTCTGCAAGATTTTGGAGGGGATGTTAAGGGACCATATACAAGACTTTATGAAATGAAAATGAAAAGGTATTATTAGTAGTAATCAGCATGGATCAGCATGGATTCATGAAAAATCATTCTTTCAAAACCAATCTATTAACCTTCTACGATGAAGTGAGCTGCCACCTAGATAAAGGGAAGCCTGTGGATGTGGTGTATCTGGACTTTGCAAAGGCCTTTGACACCGTTCCCCACAAACGTTTACTGTACAAACTAAGGAATGTAGGTATGGACCATAGGGTGAGTACCTGGATAGAGAACTGGCTCCAGGGGAGAGTCCAGAGGGTGGTGATAAATGGGGAGTACTCGGATTGGGCGGGTGTGGAAAGTGGGGTCCCCCAAGGTTCTGTCCTGAGACCAATCTTGTTTAATTTATTCATAAATGATCTAGAGGAGGGGATATCTAGCACATTCTCGGTATTTGCGCATGATACTAAACTAAGCATGCCAATATCTTCTGTGCAGGATGTGGAAATCTTACAAGAGGACCTGTACAAAATAATGTGGTGGGCAACTACACGGCAGATGAGGTTTAATGTTGAAAAATGTAAAGTAATGCACTTGGGTGTCAGAAACACGAAAGCAAGCTACACACTAAGGGGGAAACCTCTGGGTGAATCTAAGATGGAAAAGGACCTGGGGGTCCTAGTGGACAACAGGCTTAGCAGTGGCATGCAATGCCAAGCCACTGCAAGCAAAGCCAACAGAATACTGGCATGTATAAAAAAGGGGATTCACTCCAGAAATAAAGAGATTATTCTCCCACTGTACAAGACTCTGGTCCGGCCACATCTGGAGTATGCTGTCCAGTTCTGGGCACCTGTCCTCAGAAAGGATGTGCTGGAACTGGAGAGAGTCCAGAGAAGGGCAACAAAAATAATTAGGGGAATGGAGGGCATCGGCTATGAGGAAAGACTACATGCATTGAACTTATTCTCTCTGGAGAAGAGACGCTTGAGGAGGGATATGATATCAACGTACAAATACTGTACTGGTGGGGACCCTAGCATAAGGAACAAACTTTTTAGAGAAAGGTACATATACACAACGTTCGACCTGCGCCAGTGAAAGAGTCAAGTACATTCGATCTTATGAAAAAAGTTTAAACTGTGGGTGTAGGTAGTCTTTTTAGGAGGTATGCAGGATAGTTCAATCCCTGGGATTAGTGGAGATGGATGGTGGAGGTGGCTGCAGGCTTCATACAGAGCTAGAGGGACTCTGCAACAGACAAAAAGGGGTAGGAGAAGAAAAGCAGCGCCACCTCAGTGTAGATTAAAAGGTTATTTATTACATACATTGTATATATCGCATCTCCACAGCAACAAGCTCCCGCCCCCTGAGTCCCTCAGCTATAAAACTTCCAGTCTGACACACAAATCAGCATCGCCTGAAGAAGGAGCATGCATGCTCCGAACGCGAGCACCCCCTGCCACTACTGGATGTAAGCCTGGATACTGAACGCTGCCAGAAACACAGGAAGTGTCGGACTCCACCGGCACAGCCAGGACCACGGCCACCACAGTGTACTTCCCTAACATCCCTGCAGTGTTGCAGATGAACCATCACCATTTTCTGATCAACTATTTCCTTTGTGTGAGTTAGTACGTTGTTTTTATGTAATAAATAACCTTTTAATCTACACTGAGGTGGCGCTACTTTTCTTCTCCTACCCCTTTTTAGAGAAAGGGGATTAAATAAGACATGTGGCCACTCACTAAAACTAGAGGAAAAATGGTTTAACCTCCTTAGCGGTGATCCCGAGCGTGACTCGGGGTTGATTTTTCATATCAGGATCAGTAACCCCGAGTCACGCTCGGGGTGGATTGCAGAGAGTGCAGCGGTGTTCTCTTACCTTATCCTGGCGATCCAGCGATGATCTCTCATTGCTGAGATCACCAGCCGAGAGTCCCGCCGCTCCTCCGTCCCTCCGTCGTTCTGATCACTTCCTAGTTCCGTTCCCTGCAGCAGCAATGCTGCATGGGAGCGGAACTAGGGAGGGAAATTCAAAAAAAAAAAAAAAACAACGTTGCACAAAACACAAAACACATTTTATATTGTATATATATATATATATATGCATGCATATATATATGCATATATATATATATATATATATATATATATACATATATGCATGCATATATATATATATGCATATATATATATATATATATATATATATATATATATATATATATATGCACACACACATATATCTATATATAATATATAATGCATGAATTATAATCTAATCAATATAATTGTATTATATATATTATGTATTAAATAATAAAATAATATTATTGATTCGATTATAATTCATGCGTTTTTGTTTCAAATTTATCACATCTGGGATGTCTACTAGAGTCTTATTTTGGTCAGGTTTAAGTCAGTAATTACTAAGAATTGTAGGCCTATAATACATAACGCCAAATTTCCATGAAAAGAATTGTACCGCTTTTGGTATGTAATTCCTGACATAATCATACCGCCAGGGAGGTTAAGCTTAAAATACGTAAGGGGTTCTTCACTGTCAGAGCAGTAAGGATGTGGAATTCGCTTCCACAAGTATCAGCAGGGAGCATCGATAGTTTCAAAAAACTATTAGATGGGCACCTTAAAGACCACAACATACAGGGGTATACAATGTACTAACACACACACACACATCATAGGTTGAACTGGATGGACTGATGTCTTTTTTCAACCTCACAAACTATGTAATTGTGATTGAAATTGGATCTAAATTGCTAGGCAATGTGATAGATGTTGGATTTACATCTGGGGACAATGTTTATTTATTTATGTATTTATTGATTTAGTTATAAAGGAGTTTTTCCTTGTATGGTTCTCAATGAGATGCAACAAAAGATGAAAACAGGTATTTTAAAAAAAATTGTAAATGTAATATAATTTGGTTACAGTTTACACCTGCTTTAGGTTAACAACTCCCGAGTACATCCTTTGTGCTATGTGGGGGATAGTTGTAAATGATTAGTTGTTTTTATTGTTTTGTTTCCCCTAAAAAACTCTCTGATATACCTTGTGAGAGGGCACCACAATCCCTGCTATTTATTGCATACATTAAAATTTGAATACTGTATGTGGGATTCCATGAAAAGCATAAAGAAAACATAATCCCATCACAATACATGCTATGGTTAACCCATAAAGGAAAGTGTGATAGAAAGATGTGGGTTAAACTTTGATTCTGAATATGATTTTGCCTATCAATATATATATTATTTGTTTCACTTTTGTAATAAGAATGCATGTTTTTTAAGCTGATTCGATACTCTAGACCTGTACTTTTGCCATTTAACAAAAATTACAGTTTGGGAAAGCACAATGGAATGGTTTATTATTTACATAGTTGTATTTTTAATTTTATTTTGAAATGTGTTCATAGAAAAATATAGAGTTTGCCTTTGCTAATTTGCATAAGCTGTTAGTTGCATGGCTGTAATGCTGGTTCAGTTTAAAATACCAAACTAAAGAAGGCAGATCAGCAGTTCTAACCTCAATATGACTTTACTTGCGGTATGTACTGTATATTTTGGGTTAATGACCCAGAAAGCACTGGAGCTAGAGACCACCAGACTGCCAACATTTGTACAAAGAGATTAGCAAAAGCAACTTACATGTTTCTCTTAGCACACATTTTATTTAAAATGTCACTATAGTAAACTTTTCCAGATAAGCTATACCTGTAAAATAACAGTGTAAATAATCACACATCTAGAGATGAGCCACTGGTTCAGTTCAAATCTAGCTTGAGACCAAACTCTGGTTTTTCAGGCATTCATCTGAATGCCCAGACTCTTGCCTGTTCAGTTCCTTGCTTTTTAATTCTTTTGAAATGAGGCTTCCTCCTAAAAAAACATACCAAATCAAAGGGATCCTAATCATTTTTGTTTGTGTGGGGTCCCCCCCATGACATTCATACCAGACCCTCATCAAGGACAAGGGTCTGATATTTATTTTTGAGAGAACCTTGTGCACTTTTTTAGTGTGCGGTCCGCCATTGACATCTATTCCAGACTCTTATCTAGGATAAAGGTCTGGCATAGATGAAAATAATCCTTAGATTATTGTTTACAAACAGAGCAAATTATTCAGGACCTGTAATTTACCAGCAATTGTAACAGGATTTTTTTCTAAACATCAGTTAAACTGTGATAGTTTATATACAATGTACAGATGTGCCCCTCACAGGCAGGTTAAAGGAATCCCCAAGCGTGTTTAGTTAAAAGAATTGTGCATTTTTGCATTTCCCATAAAGCATTCTAAAACAATTACTAATCACCATCAAATGGAATAAAAAATTGTTTTTTTCTTTAGAGCCTAGTCCCCAAGGCAATGCTCAACAACACCCCCACCCCCAATGTCATTTGTTTTTTAACCTCTTGCATGTCAGACCTGAAAATTGGCAGAAATGATTTTGGATGTTTGGTTCCCATTGACTTCTGTGGGATTTGGATTACCATTCAGAACTTAGTAGCAGTTAAATAAATCACCCGAGAACTGAACCTGGATATCTTTGGCTCATCCTGCCATGTACCTCATGGATGAGCCTGATATGCAGAGGAGGGCCTCTCTTACAGCTCTGACTTGGGGCCCCTGATAAAGTTCACAGGTAGCACACAAGTGCAGAGTGGCATGAGTGTCTAATGGTCTTGCAAGCTGCTGGGCTGAACGGGATCTTTCCGAAGGACGTCAGCAGGCTGGGATGCCAGATGACAGTGGATGACCTCTGAACTGGAACAGGCTGGTACTTGGATGCAGCAGACAGAAGAACAGGCTCCAGTGGTTAACGGACAGATGGTTGCAGCTAGGAAGTTCCGTAAGGACTGGCACACAGACAGGATCAAACAGGCGGGCAGATCACTTACAGATGCTAAGGCAGGAGCGGAGTCACAGTACAGGCCAGGGTCGATGCAGGCGGAGAGCAGCAGTAGTCAGAATAAGCCAGGTCAATAACTGGAAACAGATACATAAGAACAGGTAACAGGACAATTACGGGATTGCTGTAGACAAGACAGAACTGATCCTGGGCACTGACCCATTTTAAATATTCCATTTGATGCCATCATATGTCATGGGATGCGTGTGCATGCTCACATCAATGCGTGCAAGTGCATATCCCTTTGCATTTATTTGCGTGCGCGGATGCGCTCGCCTGTTACTACGCGCCCATGCACCTTTCCTATATGCAATATGGAGAACAGAAAACTGCCTGAGGGAGCCATCTTGTCTGCTGGCAAGCCCTTCCTGACACATTCCTATTTACAACTCCTAGAAGCCTAGAAAAGTAAAAGTATATATTTCAGAATTGCTCACATTAATAGAAGTGGGCTAAAAATAATTGAAATACAACATGGAAATAAATTAATCATTTTAAAATTTAATCATAGATACACTCTGATCACTAAGCAATTTATGAAATACTGTATAACTTGGTATAACAGCTATCACTCTCATCACACTACTACAGCAAGGATGGGTTTCTACATACCTTGCCAAATGTGGCCTACTGAAATAAAAGCTACAGCCTGTGAGATTATAAATACATCAATTACTCAATTACACCTGTGAATACTCAAATAAATACACATTTTTGCAGCTCCTGCAAACTAGGTATCTTACCCCTATTTACAACTCATAGAAGCCTAGAAAATATCCATTAGAGCTTTTAAGTTTCTTCTCCCATTGGGTTTGGGGTTTACATTTATCACCAGAACTTTAGTAATGTTTAGCTAACCCTTCTTGAACAAAACCCAGGTACATTCAGTTAATTACTACTCCTGAGGTTACGGAAGCTCCTTCCAACTATCCTGCACTTGTTATTTAACTAAACAATGGCTCCTCAATGGCCTTTCTATTTTATGGGGTTTTAACAGAAAGCAAAAAAAGACAGTGAAAAGTAGAGAAAAATATATAAAAAAGTACACAAATATTGATCAAATACACAAAAAAAACAATCAAAATAAAGAAAAGTAAATGAAATAAACTAAAATCAGAAATAAATGAAGAAAAACAAGTTTGAAAAAAAACATTCTACAATGTCACTGTATAATAAAGGGAATGGTTTTAGCTTTAGTTCAACTTTCTGCCCTGGTTTTGACAGAAAGTCCTAAACTTTACAAATATTAATAATTTCTAAAAGAATATAAAATCAATTAAAGCTGCAGTGCACACATTCTGCTAATTAGATCTTTGATGCATTCTAAATATAACAGTAACACTTTTTATTTTTATTTTTCCTATCCTCTCAGAACCTGCAGAAAAGAACAGACTATTACCTAATATACAATATCTGTTAGTTCTCCCTAGGAGTCAGTCTTATGAATTTCATACCATCACATGGTCAGATCATGTTTATTGATATTATTCACAAATGTTCTGCCTGACTTCTAACAATTTCTGTTGCAGACTGAATGAATCACTCACAGAATACCCTACACTGCAGTCAGAAATCTAAATTGCTTTTGTTACCAGATGCAGAAAAACCATTATTGTTTTTCAAACCAATTGTTTGACAAGAGAGTTAAGAAGGTGCATATGCATGTAAGCAAGAACCTGACACGTACTAAAGAGAGTGGAACTGTTTCTTTTTTGCAAATCCCTCAGGGTCAGCAACCTATAACCCTAATTTAAAGGAGTTATTTGGTCACAGCATACAATTTCACTTTATACCATTTATTGCAAAAGCAATAAAAACAATAGTTATTTTGATGATCCAATATAAGGTTCAAATCAACGCTCTCAGCCAATAACTGCAAGTGCTGACTGGTGTGTTCAGGTGGGGGGGGGGTGCACTTTCTGATGTTAGTACAGTGATCTCCCCTCTGAGCTATTGTGTTCTGACAGGGGGACTGCCTCTGCACCAGATCACACCAGTCAGCTCCTCCTGATATTGTGTACCTAGCATTACTTGAACAATCTACTGGACATTTCTTCCACAACTTCCTGGACGACTTTCCATGACTTTCCACAACCTGGATTTTCTGAATACTTTGTAGCTTCTCCTCTGTGTACTTCTGATTTCTAAGTGCTAGATATCCCATTACACCTTACTGCTTGTACTGATTTCTGTACAGTTACTGTACAGGTTCATGTACTGACTCCTGAAACTCCTCCTCTTAGTACCTCTTTAGTTAGAAAGGCAGGCTCTGTGAATTTTTGTGATACAGCAGTTCCTTCTTACTCTCAGGAAACTAGCCGGAGGAGAGTTGCCATAGGCCTGGCACAATGGGCAATTTTCAATATGGCCGCACCCATTTGTGCAGAAATGTGCACACACGTATTGGAGGAGAACATGCGCATACACCTGCACCATGGTGCACACCTGTGCATGCCTGCACACTCAATGCGAGGCAGATTCTGGTGCCCACTGGCCTTTAAAAGATTGACTTGCACATGGAAATTGCTGACTGGTCTTCAGCTTCTTGCTTCCTGTTCCCCTGTTTTGCTTATGCTTCTGAATTACCCATTACTGACCCGGCTTGGCTTTGGATTCCTCTTGTCTCTCTCCCGACTCTAACCACTCTAACCTTGGCTTATCTATGGATCTGCTCTTGTCTTCCATCCTGTGTATGACGTCGGCTTGTCTAACCACATCTCTGATCTTCTGCCTACTGGCCACCTGCTCATGTCCTTTGTTTTTTCTCCTTGACTACACCTCCTGTTTTGCACTGTCTGCTGTGATCCGCCTAGGTGCCTACCTGCTGTACCCAGCTTGCTGTACCTACCTGCAGTACTTACCTGTTGCTCCAGCTTTTGGTACTTACCTGCTGTTTTCAGCCTGCTCCACTTCACTGCAACCTACTTCCTGCTGTGTGCAGTCCGCACAACCATCAGCTCTCCTGGGTCCTGCTGCTCACCTCATCTGGTATCCACCTGCAGAGATCTCCACATCTACATCTCTCATCTGAGGCACTGACCGTACAAAAATATTCGGCCTCTCGGTGAATGGGCTTTAGCACTAAGAGGCTGCATATTTGTGTACCAATTTGTAGACACAGCTGTGCCGAAAGCCTGCCCTTGCTGCTTGTAATCGGGAGCTTTCTGATTATGTGACAGCAGTGACAACCAATCACAGCAGTCACGTAATCAAAAACCCCACCTCCTGGCATCTGAAACCCCTTAAAGGGCCAAGAGGCGCCGGAGCAAAAAGGTTAACAACCATTGACAATGGGAAGCTGTCATGTATAATAGCAATAGGAATATCTCTATTATATGTGACATTTGCCTCTTGCCAAATGAGTATATGGCCAAACGCTTGAACAGCCAAAGTTTTGTGTGAACTTGTGTTTGGACCAAATTTTTAGCTCATACCAAATAGGGGACTACACATATTCAGTAAATATATAGGTATAAGATTTACAAACACAGAAACCTTTCTCCTAAATGTTCCCATTACTATTAAAAACTATGTGGATATATAAATGGCAGAAAAAAAAGTGAAAATAGCTTGGAATTTGCTCAAGGCCCTTTTATTTCACCACATTAAAACAAAACTACACGGGGGGGGGGGGGTTGGGCATGGCGACCGCTGACAGGAATGGCCGCATAAGCAGAGATCTCTGGCGTTTTCTGATGTTAGTACAGTGATCTCCCCTCTGAGCTATTGTGTTCTGACAGGGGGACTGCCTCTGCACCAGATCACACCAGTCAGCTCCTCCTGATATTGTGTACCTAGCCTTACTTGAACAATCTACTCGACATTTCTTCCACAACTTCCTGGACGACTTTCCATGACTTTCCACAACCTGGATTTTCTGAATACTTTGTAGCTTCTCCTCTGTGTACTTCTGATTTCTAAGTGCTAGATATCCCATTACACCTTACTGCTTGTACTGATTTCTGTACAGTTACTGTACTGGTTCATGTACTGACTCCTGAAACTACTCCTCTTAGTACCTCTTTAGTTAGAAAGGCAGGCTCTGTGAATTTTTGTGATACAGCAGTTCCTTCTTACTCTCAGGAAACTAGCCGGAGGAGAGTTGCCATAGGCCTGGCACAATGGGCAATTTCCAATATGGCCGCACCCATTTGTGCAGAAATGTGCACACACGTATTGGAGGAGAACATGCGCATACACCTGCACCATGGTGCTCACCTGTGCATGCCTGCACACTCAATGCGAGGCAGATTCTGGTGCCCACTGGCCTTTAAAAGATTGACTTGCACATGGAAATTGCTGACTGGTCTTCAGCTTCTTGCTTCCTGTTCCCCTGTTTTGCTTATGCTTCTGAATTACCCATTACTGACCCGGCTTGGCTTTGGATTCCTCTTGTCTCTCTCCCGACTCTAACCACTCTAACCTTGGCTTATCTATGGATCTGCTCTTGTCTTCCATCCTGTGTATGACGTCGGCTTGTCTAACCACATCTCTGATCTTCTGCCTACTGGCCACCTGCTCATGTCCTTTGTTTTTTCTCCTTGACTACACCTCCTGTTTTGCACTGTCTGCTGTGATCCGCCTAGGTGCCTACCTGCTGTACCCAGCTTGCTGTACCTACCTGCAGTACTTACCTGTTGCTCCAGCTTTTGGTACTTACCTGCTGTTTTCAGCCTGCTCCACTTCACTGCAACCTACTTCCTGCTGTGTGCAGTCCGCACAACCATCAGCTCTCCTGGGTCCTGCTGCTCACCTCATCTGGTATCCACCTGCAGAGATCTCCACATCTACATCTCTCATCTGAGGCACTGACCGTACAAAAATATTCGGCCTCTCGGTGAATGGGCTTTAGCACTAAGAGGCTGCATATTTGTGTACCAATTTGCGTACCAATTTGTAGACACAGCTGTGCCGAGAGCCTGCCCTTGCTGCTTGTAATCGGGAGCTTTCTGATTATGTGACAGCAGTGACAACCAATCACAGCAGTCACGTAATCAAAAACCTGTAATGTTCCGGTACCTTTGGTACCCTAAATTACTCTTTTCACATGTGTATGCGCCCCACCATTCTCTTTTGGAAAGGTGCGCATACACCTTTAAGACTGAAGCTGTCATCACTCAGCGCCGGACAAGATGGCTATTTAAATCGCCGGTTCTCACTCACATGTGTTCGTTCAAACACCCTTACCTGGATGCTAACTTGGCTTGAAGCTTTCGTGCTTGCAAGCATACCTCGCTGACGGAACCTCGCTGCGCTGATCCCTGCATCCCGCTTCCGGATCATCCGCTCCTCCTGAACCAACCTTCGGCTGTATTGCTATTAGTGCTAAGTACCCCGCAGGGGAACCCTCTATAAACTTATACTAAGCTTACACTATCTAGCTCTGCATAGTAAAGACTATTTATCACATCTGCATATCTAGATTGCTAGCTCTTAAGACTACTGCTACTTATTCCTGCACTGGGTTGATCTCTCTTGTACAGTGGGTACGGAAAGTATTCAGACCCCCTTAAATTTTTCACTCTTTGTTATATTGCAGCCATTTGCTAAAATCATTTAAGTTCATTCTTCTTCCTCATGAATGTACACATAGCACCCCATACTGACAGAAAAACACAGAATTGTTGACATTGTTGCAGATTTATTAAAAAAGAAAAACTGAAATATCACATGGTCCTAAGTATTCAGACCCTTTGCTCAGTATTTAGTAGAAGCCCCCTTTTGATCTAATACAGCCAGGAGTCTTTTTGGGAAAGATGCAACAAGTCTTTCACACCTGGATTTGGGCATCCTCTGCCATTCCTCCTTGCAGATCCTCTCCAGTTCTGTCAGGTTGGATGGTAAACGTTGGTGGACAGCCATTTTTAGGTCTCTCCAGAGATGCTCAATTGGGTTTAAGTCAGGGCTCTGGCTGGGCCATTCAAGAACAGTCACGGAGTTGTTGTGAAGCCACTCCTTCGTTATTTTAGCTGTGTGCTTAGGGTCATTGTCTTGTTGGAAGGTAAACCTTCGGCCCAGTCTGAGGTCCAGAGCACTCTGGAGAAGGTTTTTGTCCAGGATATCCCTGTACTTGGCCGCATTCATCTTTCCCTCGATTGCAACCAGTCGTCCTGTCCCTGCAGCTGAAAAACACCCCCACAGCATGATGCTGCCACCACCATGCTTCACTGTTGGGACTGTATTGGACAGGTGATGAGCAGTGCCTGGTTTTCTCCACACATACCGCTTAGAATTAAGGCCAAAAAGTTCTATTTTGGTCTCATCAGACCAGAGAATCTTATTTCTCACCATCTTGGAGTCCTTCAGGTGTTTTTTTTAGCAAACTCCATGCAGGCTTTCATGTGTCTTACACTGAGGAGAGGCTTCCGTCAGGCCACTCTGCCATAAAGCCCCGACTGGTGGAGGGTTGCAGTGATGGTTGACTTTCTACAACTTTCTCCCATCTCCTGACTGCATCTCTGGAGCTCAGCCACAGTGATCTTTGGGTTCTTCTTTACCTCTCTCACCAAGGCTCTTCTCCCCCGATAGCTCAGTTTGGCCGGACGGCCAGCTCTAGGAAGGGTTCTGGTTGTCCCAAACGTCTTCCATTTGAGGATTATGGAGGCCACTGTGCTCTTAGGAACCTTAAGTGCAGCAGAAATCTTTTTGTAACCTTGGCCAGATCTGTGCCTTGCCACAATTCTGTCTCTGAGCTCTTCAGGCAGTTCCTTTGACCTCATGATTCTCATTTGCTCTGACATGCATTGTGATCTGGAAGGTCTTATATAGACAGGTGTGTGGCTTTCCTAATCAAGTCCAATCAGTATAATCAAACACAGCTGGACTCAAATGAAGGTGTAGAACCATCTCAAGGATGATGAGAAGAAATGGAAAGCACCTGAGTTAAATATATGAGTGTCACAGCAAAGGGTCTGAATACTTAGGACCATGTGATATTTCAGTTTTTCTTTTTTAATAAATCTGCAACAATGTCAACAATTCTGTGTTTTTCTGTCAGTATGGGGTGCTATGTGTACATTCATGAGGAAGAAGAATGAACTTAAATGATTTTAGCAAATGGCTGCAATAAAACAAAGAGTGAAAAATTTAAGGGGGTCTGAATACTTTCCGTACCCACTGTATGTCCACCTGCTACTCTGTCATCTGCTACCATACATGATTGCTAAACCTACCTGCATCCATCTGCTACTGTCTTACCTTCAAGTGTCTGTCACCTACCACCTCCACTCAACCTGTCTCTTAAATCTTCATCACTGTGTTACTACATACATAAAGTCACTCTAGGAACCAGCTTGTTGAGTGTGTGTATTTACTAGCTGAATTAAGACCTTCCACACATAATGAGTCATTGAGGTTGGGAATGGTATCTCAGCATCTCTCTTACATGACTACTGAAGTGAAATATTTCTGCAGCTGAAAATCCACACCATACATGAAACGCAGGAGCATTACAGATTGAACGAACCTACAAATGGATTCAGCAGAAATAACCACTCAGGTGACACAATTAAAACAGCAAGTAACTGCGTTAATACACGCACTTGCTGAATTAAAAGAAGACAATCAGGCTCTGTCGCAGCAGGTAATTAGACTGACACAACTTACCTCTGCTCAGTCCCCTGAACCCAAGATAAATCCCCCTTTGGTATTTACAGGCGATCGCAAAAAATTTCGCGAATTTAAAAACGCATGTGAGTTACTTTTTTTGCTAAAACCTCGTACCTACCTTACTGATCACATTAAGGTTTGTACTATTATTTCTTACCTAACAGGCGATCCTCGAGCCTGGGCAGACTCTCTTTTTGAGAAAAACTACCAGCTTCTCAACTCCTATGCCTTGTTCCTAGCAGAACTCACTAGCCTATATGATGACCCCAATAGGCAGAGTACTGCCGATCTTCAATTAAGATCCTTGAAACAAGAAAGGAGGCCTGTAGAAGACTTTGTCGCGGAATTCAAGAGATGGACCCTTGATTCAGAATGGAATGATGCATCTCCGAAAACCCAATTTAGGCTTGGCCTATCAGAAGCCGTTAAGGACGAGCTCGCCCGAGCGGATCTACCAAAAACCCTGGATGCATTAATACAACTCAGTATTACCATAGATAGAAGACTACGAGAAAGAAAGGCTGAGAAAATGGGAATGCCATTATCCGTTTCCTCTCGGATTCCGGCCGTTAACCCCGTTCCTATGGAGGTAGGAACCATACGCCCACCGCTATCAACTATGGAAAAAGCCAAAAGACGATATGAAAATCTCTGCTTGTACTGTGCATCCCCGGATCACAAGATAAATGTCTGTCCCCTAGTCAACAAAAAGAAGGGTGAGTGTTCACATGTCCTCCTAGGGGGATTGACAACTTCATTCACTAACCCTTACATTTTTGTTTGTTTGACATTACAGTGGGACCAGAACAGGATTACTACTAAGGCCATGATTGACACAGGATCTTGTGGCAATTATATTGATATATGTTTTGCTGCTTCAAATAAAATTCCTATTATTTCTAAACTTAAACCTGTCTCAGTAAGTCTTATTACCGGTGTTCCGTTATCCTCTGGTCCGATCACCGATCAGACACAAGCACTTCTAGTCACTATTAACGAGTCTCATAGGGAGACTACTACCTTCCATTTAATACCTTCACCCCACTTTCCCATTGTGTTGGGACTTCCCTTGTTACACACACACCAACCAACCATAGATTGGAAGGAACGGTCCTTGGCCTTCCTCTCTTGTTATTGCCAGGATACGTGTAACCTCCCGTCTTCCGGGAAGATTCTGTCTATGGTGACAGATGAGATTGCACCACTATGTTATCAGGATCTTTCTGAGGTTTTTCTTGAGAAAAATGCTCAAGAATTACCTCCTCATCGAGACTATGATTGTAGCATTGATCTACTCCCAAATAGCAAATTGCCGTTCGGTCATGTTTATCCTCTTTCACAGGATGAACTTTTCCATCTCAAAACCTATTTGGATGAGAATTTGGAAAAAGGTTTTATTAGACCTTCCACTTCTTCCACAGCAGCAGGACTCTTTTTTGTCCGCAATAAGGACTCAAGTCTCAGACCTATCATCGACTACAGGAAATTGAATGCTATCACAATAAAAGATCGCTATCCTCTACCGCTTATCCCTGAGCTCATTGAGCAGGTGCGTGGAGCTACCTATTTTTCAAAATTGGACCTGAAAGGAGCATACAATCTCATTAGAATCCGTGATGGACACGAGTGGAAGACTGCATTCAGAACCAGATACGGATTGTTCGAATATCTTGTGATGCCATTCGGGCTATGCAACGCCCCTGCAGTTTTCCAACGATTTATAAACGATATTTTTAAAGACTTACTAGTAGGGATGATCGAACGGTTCGGGTCGACCATCGGTTCGACCCGAACATTGGATGTTCGATATTCGGCCGAATACCGAACTTTTTGCGGCAAAAGTTCGGTATTCGGCCACCAGAACCGCCCAAAATGCACTGGGACAGGAACTGGGCTTTAAAAGCCCGTGATTGGCCCAGAAACGTCTGCAAAAGCCAATGAGGGGGCAGGAGTCTCCTAGGAACGTGATTGGAGTGACTACGGGGACCAGAGGCCAATCAGGAGTGAATACGCCCCACACTATATAAGATGGCCCCGCCTAACCCCTAGCACAGTTATCCAGAGCCTGTTGAAGAGAGTTGAAGCAGTTCTGTCTGACTCCTGCTTGCTACACTACATTTCCTACATATCGAGTGGTTCTAAAGCTCCATATAGCAGAATTGTATTTAGCTTACAGCCAGTGTAGTTAGATACAGCGATTGTGCTGGTTCTTAGAGTTAAAAAAAAAAAAAAAAAAAAAACTTAAGGGACAGTGTCAGTCTTCTGCTGTATGGAGCTTTCTATTTAGTGGAAAGGGATATCTAGTGTAGTTAGGGAACTTTGTACTACATTAGTTAGATTTGAAAATTTAGTTTCTGTAGGGAAAGTGTGAGGGTTCTGTTTAGTGAGCACGTGGCACAGTGCTGCTGTATCACAGCAGGTATACGTGCTTGCTAGGCAGCAAAATACAGTGACAACTTAACGCCTGTTGTTCAAAGCGTTAGGTGCACTGTACAAAAGCCTTTGCAACTGTGCGTGACACGCAACTGCTGTGCTGTATCCAGCGACAACTGTGGGTCGCATAGCAGTGTGCGTTTTTCACCGCACACAGTTGCCAACGCATCAGTGACAACCTAACGCCTGTTGTTCAAAGCGTTAGGTCCACTGTGCAAAAGGCTTTGCTACTGTGCGTGAACCGCAACTGCTGTGCTGTATCCAGCGACAACTGTGGGTCGCATAGCAGTGTGCGTTTTTCACCGCACACAGTTGCCAACGCATCAGTGACAACTTAACGCCTGTTGTTCAAAGCGTTAGGTGCACTGTACAAAAGCCTTTGCAACTGTGCGTGACACGCAACTGCTGTGCTGTATCCAGCAACAACTGTGGGTCGCATAGCAGTGTGCGTTTTTCACCGCACACAGTTGCCAACGCATCAGTGACAACCTAACGCCTGTTGTTCAAAGCGTTAGGTCCACTGTGCAAAAGGCTTTGTTACTGTGCATGAACCGCAACTGCTGTGCTGTATCCAGCGACAACTGTGGGTCGCATAGCAGTGTGCGTTTTTCACCGCACACAGTTGCCAACGCATCAGTGACAACCTAACGCCTGTTGTTCAAAGCGTTAGGTCCACTGTGCAAAAGGCTTTGCTACTGTGCGTGAACCGCAACTGCTGTGCTGTATCCAGCGACAACTGTGGGTCGCATAGCAGTGTGCGTTTTTCACCGCACACAGTTGCCAACGCATCAGTGACAACTTAACGCCTGTTGTTCAAAGCGTTAGGTGCACTGTACAAAAGCCTTTGCAACTGTGCGTGACACGCAACTGCTGTGCTGTATCCAGCGACAACTGTGGGTCGCATAGCAGTGTGCGTTTTTCACCGCACACAGTTGCCAACGCATCAGTGACAACCTAACGCCTGTTGTTCAAAGCGTTAGGTCCACTGTGCAAAAGGCTTTGCTACTGTGCGTGAACCGCAACTGCTGTGCTGTATCCAGCGACAACTGTGGGTCGCATAGCAGTGTGCGTTTTTCACCGCACACAGTTGCCAACGCATCAGTGACAAATATGCCTGGTAGACCAAGAAAAGGCATACGTGGCCCTGCTGCGGAAAGGGGCACAGCTTCTAGGGTGTCTAGAGGCAGGGGTGGACGTGGTGGTCAGTCCTCAGCCAGGCCACCATTTGGATTGTTCTCCGGCAGTGGCCAAGCTATACGTCCACAGTATGTACAGGAGGTGGTGGACTATATGAACAAACCCTCATCATCGGCATCATCTGCAACTACAGTGACCCAGGCAGAGAAAAGTGGTCAGTCTTCTGCAGTTGTCAGAACAAATACAGATGAGTCCATGTCCACCTCATGTCCTCCCTTAGACCCAATTTCAGACATGGCAGAGGAGTCAGCTGAGCTGTTTGACCACAGTGTCGGCCATCTACTCCAGCCTGATGCTCAGTCCTTTATGGAGTCTGATGTTGGGTCTGAGTTTGAGGAGGAGGCAGAGCAAACAAGAGGGGAGAGCAGACGGCCCGCTCCATCTAAGGCCGCACCTGTTGTCTCCCAGGCCAGGCCTGATGCTCAGTCTTTGATAGAATCAGATGTTGGGTCTGAGGTTGAGGAGGAGGCAGAGCAAACAAGAGGGGAGAGCAGACGGCCCGCTCCATCTAAGGCCGCACCTGTTGTCTCCCAGGCCAGGCCTGATGCTCAGTCTTTGATGGAGTCAGATGTTGGGTCTGAGGTTGAGGAGGAGGCAGAGCAAGCAAGAGGGGAGAGCAGACGGCCTACTCCATCTAAGGCCGCACCTGTTGTCTCCCGGGCCACTATACACACCTCATCTTGCTGGGCCTTTTTTGAGACATCCCATGCAGATAAAACAGTTGCGATCTGCAAGATTTGTAAGAAGGGTATAAAACGTGGCAAAAATGTCAACCACCTGGGTACAAGCTGCCTAAACAGGCATTTGACAACCCACCACTCGGCCCGTTGGCAGGAGCATTTAAAGAACCCACAAAAGGGCCAAAGATTGGTCAGTCGGCCTCCTAGTTCTCCTCGCGCTCCTCCTCATGCTCCATCTGCTCCACCTGCTCCACCTGCACATCAGTCTGTTCCTGGCCCTGCTATAGTCACTCGTCACCTGTTGGCAGCCTCCACTGGCAGGGATGATGATATAGCAGGCAGTGTCGCATCTACCTCCAGCACACCACCAGCTGTATCATCTAGACGCCAAATTTCGATTCCACACATGCTGGAACGAAAAAAAATGTATACTCCCCGCCACCCACATGCCCAGCGTCTAAACAGTAGTTTGGCTAAACTACTGGCTCTGCAACTATTACCATTTAACCTGGTAGAGTCTGCTCCCTTCCGTGACTTCGCAAAATGTGCAGTTCCACAGTGGCAGGTGCCAAGTCGGCATTACTTTTCCCGTAAGGCCCTGCCATCCCTATACCAACATGTGGAAGGCAATGTAGTGTCATCCCTGGCCAAGTCAGTCAGCCGTAAGATACACTTGACGGCTGACACTTGGTCAAGCAAACATGGGCAGGGACGGTACATTTCTGTCACTGCTCACTGGGTGACACTGCTTGCCAGTGGAAGGGATTGTAGCCAGGGCTCGGTGCTGCAGCCAGTGTTGCCCCCACGTCTGCAAACAGCTGGTGGTGTCGCTGATCCGGGTAGATCGATCACTTCTACCCCCTCCTGCTCCTCCTCCTCTACCTCCTCCATGCCCTCCTCTGCAGAATGGTCCTTTGAATATGATGAGATACCACGTAAACGTTCAAAGGGCTATTCTATGTCTCAGGCCAAAAGGTGTCACGCAGTGCTGCAGCTTGTGTGTCTAGGGGACAGGCAGCACACTGCCCCTCAGATTCTTGGGGCTCTGCAGGCACAGGCCCAGAGGTGGTTGACACCACGCCAGCTGCAGCCAGGGATGGTGGTTACTGATAATGGGTCAAACCTCCTGGCCGCCCTTCGTCAGGGAAAGTTAACCCATGTGCCATGCCTGGCGCATGTCCTGAATCTCGTGGTACAGCGGTTTTTGAACTCGTACCCGGGAATGCAGGATGTGCTAAGGATGGCAAGAAGGGTGTGCAGTCACTTCAGGCGGTCGTACAGTGCCACTGCACGTTTGGCCGAAGTGCAGCGCGAGTTTCACCTGCCGGTACACCGCCTCATCTGTGACATGCCCACCCGCTGGAACTCCACCTTGGCTATGCTGCAGCGCCTGTACACGCAGCAGAGGGCCCTCAATGAATACCTATGCGAGTACGGCACCAGCACTGGCTCTGCGCGCCTGGGCTTCTTTTCACCACGGCAGTGGCTTTTGATTAAGGATGCATGCGCTGTCCTCTCGCCATTTGAGGAGGCCACAAGGATGGTCAGCCGGGACAGCACATGCATCAGTGACACCCTACCGGTACTGTTTTTGTTGGAGCACACTCTGCGTGGCATTATGGACAGGGCACTGGAGGCAGAGCAGCAGGAGGAAGAGGAGGACTTCCTTGCCTCTCAAGGCCCCCTTTATCCTGAGAATCCTGACCCCATTATGCCTAGCTCCCAGAGGCCCGAGCAGGATCCAGGGGTGGAAGAGGAGGAGGAGGACGATTCTGCGGGAACTTTTGCAGGGTTTGAGGAGGAGGAAGACATGCGGCAATCTGCAAGGCCTAGTTTGACTCCCTCGGGACACTTTGGAGTAGTACGTGGCTGGGAGGAGGAGGAGCCCGTTGAAGATAATGTCGTTATGAGTGACCCCGAGGAGTCAGCTTCTCAGGCCTTCGCTAATTTGCGAAGCATGGGAAACATCATGCTCCAGAGCCTGCGAAAGGACCCCAGAATCAAGGCCATTAAAGAGACTAACCACTATTGGTTGGCCACCCTACTTGACCCCCGGTACAAGTGTAAAGTCTCGGAGCTTTTCCCATCCACCCATAGAGTCCACAGGATCAAATCCCTTGAGGACAGTCTCAAGAGGAATCTGGTGAACATGTTCCCCGACTCCCGTAGGGTGCAGGGGCGGGGACAACCTACCATGGATTCTACTGGTGGTCACGAGAGGAGCGTTGGAGAAGGCGTGCGGTTGACGGATGCCTTTCGGTCTTTTTTTAGTCCTCACCGCCCAGGCCTCTCAGCTGCCACATCGCATCGACAGCGTCTGCATCACATGGTGGACGATTACGTGAGGGCACAAAGTGACACAGAGGGCTTTTCATGTGACGAATCCGATCCACTGGCATACTGGGTCTTAAGATTAGACCACTGGCCAGAACTGGCCCAGTATGCCATGGAGTTGTTGGCCTGCCCTGCTTCCAGTGTCCTATCGGAACGGGCATTCAGCGCAGCAGGAGGATTCGTCACAGACCATCGAACTAGACTCTCCACCGACTCAGTCGACCGTTTGACATTCATTAAGATGAATCAGTCGTGGATATCAAGCTTTGATGCACCTGATGCAGACCTTGTAGACTAGGCTATCGTTGTGATGTGGCAGTTGAGCCTCAGTTTAAGCCTGGACCATGGTGCCACCCTCAAACCCTCCTCTCATTCTCTTTACGTTCACAGAACCTCATTTTGGTTATGACAAAAACGACAATGTTTGCGCACCTGTTCCACAGGTGCACACCTTTACAATTTTTGGGCCTCCTTCAACACCAGCTCTTTGGGGTTAAGGTGGGGAGGCTATGCTAAAACAAAAACGACAATGTTTGCGCACCTGTTCCACAGGTGCACACCTTTACAATTTTTGGGCCTCCTTCAACACCAGCTCTTTGGGGTTAAGGTGGGGAGGCTATGCTAAAACAAAAACGACAATGTTTGCGCACCTGTTCCACAGGTGCACACCTTTACAATTTTTGGGCCTCCTTCAACACCAGCTCTTTGGGGTTAAGGTGGGGAGGCTATGCTAAAACAAAAACGACAATGTTTGCGCACCTGTTCCACAGGTGCACACCTTTACAATTTTTGGGCCTCCTTCAACGCCAGCTCTTTGGGGTTAAGGTGGGGAGGCTATGCTAAAACAAAAACGACAATGTTTGCGCACCTGTTCCACAGGTGCACACCTTTACAATTTTTGGGCCTCCTTCAACACCAGCTCTTTGGGGTTAAGGTGGGGAGGCTATGCTAAACAAAAACGACAATGTTTGCGCACCTGTTCCACAGGTGCACACCTTTACAATTTTTGGGCCTCCTTCAACACCAGCTCTTTGGGGTTAAGGTGGGGAGGCTATGCTAAACAAAAACTACCATGTTTGCGAACCTGTTCCACAGGTGCACACCTTTACAATTTTTGGGCCTCCTTCAACACCAGCTCTTTGGGGTTAAGGTGGGGAGGCTATGCTAAAACAAAAACTACCATGTTTGCGAACCTGTTCCACAGGTGCACACCTTTACAATTTTTGGGCCTCCTTCAACACCAGCTCTTTGGGGTTAAGGTGGGGAGGCTATGCTAAAACAAAAACGACAATGTTTGCGCACCTGTTCCACAGGTGCACACCTTTACAATTTTTGGGCCTCCTTCAACACCAGCTCTTTGGGGTTAAGGTGGGGAGGCTATGCTAAACAAAAACTACCATGTTTGCGAACCTGTTCCACAGGTGCACACCTTTACAATTTTTGGGCCTCCTTCAACACCAGCTCTTTGGGGTTAAGGTGGGGAGGCTATGCTAAACAAAAACTACCATGTTTGCGAACCTGTTCCACAGGTGCACACCTTTACAATTTTTGGGCCTCCTTCAAAGCCAGCTCTTTGGGGTTATGGTGGGGAGGCTCCGCCAACACCAAAACTACCATGTTTGCGCACCTGTTCCACAGGTGCACACCTTCATAATTTTTACGCCTTCTTCAACACCAGCTCTTTGGGCTTACAGTGGTATGGCTCCGCCAACACCCAAACAACAATTTTTGCGCACCTGTCACACAGATGCATATCATTGTAATTTTTTTCCTTACAAAGGCAATTATTGCTTTCATTACCAGCACTTTCATAGGGATATGGTGTCAAGGCATCGTCCGCACCACCAAATGCCCAATTTTTAAGCATCCTTTACTTCTATTCAAAGTCAAGAGACAACAGTATTCATCCAAAACATCTCTAATCTTGTTCACTCTGCACTACATTGTGGCCCCTACCCCTAACCCTCAATGTATCCGTGCATATATGTCTGTTTCTTGTGAGATTTCAAGTTAAAGTGCACCAAACACCATTTTACATGAAATAAAGTGCAATTACATACATCTTTGGACTTCTTGAAACATTTGGTAATAAAAGCCCCATTGTGGAAATACACCCGTTAATTATATGCACATTTAAAGAGACAGCACCTTTTTCCAAAAAAACCTCTAATCTTGTTCCCAGTGCACTGCATTATGTCCCCATCATACACATTGGCTGAGCCGTTGATTAGGAGCAAAAGAAAGGTGCGGTTAAGCAAAAAAGTCATTTTTGAAGGTTTGGTATGCTGTAATTCTGGTTCTGGACATGCTACAGAGCTGAAACTTCACAGGTACAACTTTTAGACCCCCCAGACACTAAATCCAAAGAAATCTCTTTTTTTTTTTTTTTTTTTTTTTTTTCAATAATTGGCTATCTATCAAAAACGACAATTTTTAAGAACTTTTTTTTGTGTGATTAATAGTCCCTGGGGCATGACCCAGAACCCTAGGCACTTTTTAGGGGCATTTATTGGGTTTTAGGGCTTAAAAATGGTGTTTTTTGATTACAGAAGTTCGGGTCCCATTGATTTCAATGGGGTTCTGAAATCCGAACCGAACTTTCGTGAAGTTCGGGTGTTCTGGTCGAACCGAACTTTTCAAAAGTTCGATCATCCCTACTTACTAGATGTCTGTGTTGTGGTATATCTGGACGATATACTTATATATTCACGATCCCTGTCTGAACACATAAGACATGTAAGACTTGTACTATCGAGATTGCTTGCACATAACCTTTATGTGAAACTGAAGAAATGCTTGCTTCATAAAGACGAGGTACTCTTTCTAGGCTACATCATATCCAAAACAGGAATCGAGATGGACATGAGTAAAATATCCTGCATTCAGGATTGGCCTACACCAACCAGCAAGGCGCTACAGCGATTCCTGGGATTTTCAAATTTCTACAGGAAGTTCATTAAAAACTTTTCTGCTATTGTGAGACCCCTCACACAGCTCACTAGCATAAAAAAACATTCAAATGGTCAGAAGAAGCCAATAAAGCTTTTCACTTGTTAAAGACAAGGTTTACTTCCGCTCCCATATTACGCCATCCAGACCCATCCCTCCAATACATTCTGGAGGTAGATGCGTCAAACATGGCAGTAGGAGCAATACTCTCCCAACGACCAACCCACACTTCACCACTTCATCCAGTCGCCTTTTTTTCTAAATCCCTAAGCAGTCCCGAGATAAATTACCCCGTGGGTGAAAAGGAACTGCTTGCTATAAAATTGGCTCTGGAGAATTGGCGACATTTCCTCGAAGGCACCCAATTACCAATAATTATATACACGGACCATAAAAACCTCCAATATCTTCAGACTAGCAAAACTCTCTCGCACCGATGGTCACTATTCTTTCTAAGGTTTAACTTCCTAGTGACTTACACACCTGCAGATAAGAACAAAAAGGCGGATGCACTATCACGACTAACTGAAGAAAACTACTTTGAAATCCCTTCCGTTCCTATAATACCTCACAAACGCATTATTGAAGTTGTCCGTTCCTTGAAGGAAGAGGTTTTGCATGGTATAAGTTTGGATTCACCCCCACCACAACTAAATACTGATGCAGAAGGCTTCCTCTACTACAACGACAAACTTTACATACCACCTACCCTACGCACCAAGATCTTGGAATTATCTCATGATGTACCTATGGCAGGACATATGGGTATGACAAAGACTCTTAATTTGATTTCCCGGCAATTCTGGTGGCCTGACATGAAAACATCTATACAAAAATTCGTCTCTTCATGCAATGTCTGTGCCAGGTCCAAAATTGACACTACGAGACCATCCGGTCTACTATGCAGTCTACCAATACCCCAAACTCCATGGGAAGTTTTGTCCTTGGACTTCATCGTAGAATTGCCTCTTTCCAAAGGATTTAATACCATCTTGGTGTCAGTGGACCGTCTGACAAAGATGGCACATTTCATTGCTATTCGCAGACTACCTTCGTCCAAACAAACGGCAGAACTCCTGATGAAACATGTCTTTAGATTACATGGTATCCCAAAAACTCTTCTGTCTGACCGTGGATCCAAATTTATTTCTAAGTTCTGGCAAGAACTATGTCACATACTACGGATTGAGCGGAAGCTCACTTCTCCTTACCATCCGCAGACCAACGGACAGACTGAAAGAGTCAACCAATGCATCGAGCAGTATTTACGTTGTTACACTTCTTACCAACAGGATGATTGGGTGGATCTTCTCCCTCTGGCAGAATTTGCCTACAACAATGCAACCCACAGTACAACCAAGCAGAGTCCGTTCTACTTGAACTATGGGTTTCATCCCTCTATTCTTCCACCACGCATCCTTCCTTCAAACAACCCAGTAGCCTCAGACTATCTTACCCAAATAAAGGATTCTCTGGGTTTATTAAATACTACCATTGCACACGCTCACAGTCAACAAAAGAAGTACTATGATCTTCGCAGAAGACCTTCTCCACAGTACACTATCGGGGACCTCGTTTGGCTCTCAACAAAAAATTTAAGACTGAAGATCCCTAGCAACAAGCTTGGACCTCTGTTCTTGGGACCTTTCCCAATCAAAAAACTTATTGGAAAAGCTGCAGTACAGCTTACATTGCCAATAGACCTAAAAATCCATCCCATTTTCCATGTGTCGCTACTGAAGCCCCATGTTCCGGACCAAGGAATAAGGCCTAATATTCCACCTCCGCCTCCTGTACAAGTTGAAGGTGGATAAGAATACGAGATAAAAGAGATTCTGGATTCTCGTATCTACAGAAGAAGACTTCAGTACTTGGTTAGATGGAAGAACTATGGGCCCCAAGACGACACCTGGCTAAACACCTCTGAAATACATGCCCCTAGATTAATCCGCAATTTTCATGCGAGATACCCAGACAAACCAGCTCCAGAGGCCTTCAGGAGCCGGCCTTAAGGGGGGGTATTGTAATGTTTCGGTACCTTTGGTACCCTAAATTACTCTTTTCACAAGTGTCTGCGCCCCACCATTCTCTTTTGGAAAGGTGCGCATACACCTTTAAGACTGAAGCTGTCATCACTCAGCGCCGGACTAGATGGCTATTTAAATCGCCGGTTCTCACTCACATGTGTTCGTTCAAACACCCTTACCTGGATGCTAACTTGGCTTGAAGCTTTCGTGCTTGCAAGCATACCTCGCTGACGGAACCTCGCTGCGCTGATCCCTGCATCCCGCTTCCGGATCATCCGCTCCTCCTGAATCAACCTTCGGCTGTATTGCTATTAGTGCTAAGTACCCCGCAGGGGAACCCTCTATAAACTTATACTAAGCTTACACTATCTAGCTCTGCATAGTAAAGACTATTTATCGCATCTGCATATCTAGATTGCTAGCTCTTAAGACTACTGCTACTTATTCCTGCACTGGGTTGATCTCTCTTGTATGTCCACCTGCTACTCTGTCATCTGCTACCATACATGATTGCTAAACCTACCTGCATCCATCTGCTACTGTCTTACCTTCAAGTGTCTGTCACCTACCACCTCCACTCAACCTGTCTCTTAAATCTTCATCACTGTGTTACTACATACATAAAGTCACTCTAGGAACCAGCTTGTTGAGTGTGTGTATTTACTAGCTGAATTAAGACCTTCCACACATGATGAGTCATTGAGGTTGGGAATGGTATCTCAGCATCTCTCTTACATGACTACTGAAGTGGAATATTTCTGCAGCTGAAAATCCACACCATACATGAAACGCAGGAGCGTTACAAAACCCCACCTCCTGGCATCTGAAACCCCTTAAAGGGCCAAGAGGCGCCAGAGCAAAAAGGTTAACAACCATTGACAATGGGAAGCTGTCATGTATAATAGCAATAGGAATATCTCTATTATATGTGACATTTGCCTCTTGCCAAATGAGTATATGGCCAAACGCTTGAACAGCCAAAGTTTTGTGTGAACTTGTGTTTGGACCAAATTTTTAGCTCATACCAAATAGGGGACTACACATATTCAGTAAATATATAGGTATAAGATTTACAAACACAGAAACCTTTCTCCTAAATGTTCCCATTACTATTAAAAGCAGAGATCTCCGGCGTGCACCCGGTATTACAGCCATCCACAGCCAGCCACAGTGATTGTTGCCGCTCCAGACCCCGCGAATCGGAAGGGGGAAACACCGCTGCAACCGGCCATCATGACCAGACGGAAACCAGAGCCACCCACAGTCCGTAAGTTGTCTGACCTCTTCCGTCCATCGGCCCCTGGGCTCCGGCAAAATGGCGCCAGTGCCAGCGCCTGCAATCCTCCGCAGCACACCCGCCCTCTAGCGACTGACCAGCCTGGCGCGGAGATGACGTCCTCGGCGCAGCCCAAACGATCCGTACAGACATCTACGATGCGGTCGACTAGATCAGCGGATTCATCCCCCTCCACACCATCCACCCAGAGCCCAGCCAAGTCGCGACCTAGGTGGGAGGACGGACGCCCACCGCTCCTACACTCATCTATGGAGATGAGCGACCCTGACTCTGCTGCCACTACTGATTGGGCCTATACACCTCCACCTGATCCCTTTGCTTCACTACCCACCACAGGACAGCCTGTCTCAGACACCACCCTGAAAGACATGATATCTATGTTGCACAAGTCCATGCAGGCTAATGCTGCAGCATCTATAGCTTATTGCCAGAAAGAACTGCATGGCCTAGGAGACAGAGTCAATACCATTGAACACAAAATGGATGAGTTCATAGTTTCACACAACACGCTGGTAGACTCCCACACCTCACAGCAAGATGATATTCGATGCATACAGGAAAAGTTGGCAGAACTAGAGGACAGATCCAGGCGTAACAATTTAAAAATCCGTGGCATTCCAGAATCTGTCCAGCCCAACCAACTTCCAAACTATGTGCGGGACTTGTTCCAACAGGTAGTTCCTGACCTTACGAATATGGACTTGACCATTGTTAGAATCCATCGTATCCCTAAGCCATCATTCCTTCCGCAAGAAATACCTAGGGATGTTTTGCTCAGGATCCACTTCTTTCAGACTAAAGAAAAAATTCTTGACACCTTCAGACGTAAGGATCGCCTCCCAGAACAGGCCATGACACTCCAAGTCCTGCCAGACTACTCTCAGTACATTCTACAACAGAGACATAACCTCAACTCAATCACTAAGGCATTACGTAACAACGAAATTGTGTACACGTGGAAGTACCCGGCAATACTTACGTAACACACCAGGGCTCCTCGACTCAAATTACCAATATCGACCAGGGGATACGTATGCTCCGGCAGTGGGGTATAGTTCCTGAGTCCTCTGACCCTCCACACAATAGGGCAACACCTCCACCACCTCCTTGTGTCCACCCAGACTGGCAAGTCGCAACCAGACCTTCCAGACCCTCCAACCGTCACAAGTGACAATCACAACAAGCTTTTCCTGGGTGCGCCCAGCCCTCACTGTTTTGAAGAAGCACGTTCCACCGTGCTCCTTACCCCCCGCTGCCTTTGCAGCTCCAGCTGCTCACCTGGTCCTGGAGGACCATGTTTTTTTTACCTCTTGATTTTCATTTTTTTCTTTTCTCTTTCTTTCTTTTTCCCCGTTTTCTGCCGTGCATATGTTACCATCTTCTCCAATTTCCTCCGCAGTAGGTACACTCCAGCCTTGGAATCGTTTCATGTGGGACTTCTGGGACACCGAACACCCTTCCATCCGGGTAACCAGCAAGATCTATACCGAACTTTGCATTTTGAACTTGGGATCTGCACCTCCCCTGTTATGTAAGGAACATCATACAGGCACTCTTCCTCTTTACCCTACGAACTTACACCAGGACAAGCAGATACTGCTCAAGTCAGAGCACTATCCTCCCTC
Organism: Pelophylax lessonae; assembly: GCF_965119305.1. NCBI lineage: Eukaryota > Metazoa > Chordata > Amphibia > Anura > Ranidae > Pelophylax > Pelophylax lessonae. The sequence goes on along the minus strand of NC_138772.1, from coordinate 431,645,565 downwards.
TCCAAGTTTTGCTAGCCCTAAATCCCCCCCTGGGATACCCTCAAATGTCTATAATCTTCTGTTGTTATGTCTCTTAAACTCTTATCTTTGAACGTTAAGGGGCTGAACCACCCCGTGAAACGTTACTCAATGTGGAAAGAAGCAAGCTCCGCCAAAGCGGACATTCTAGCAGTACAGGAGACACACTTTCAGCAGGTTGTTCCCACCCAGATTACCCGCATATTTTTCAGGCCTCATTTACCGCTAAAAAGCGGGGTGTGATGTTGGCATTTCGTGACTCTGCGTCCTTCTCCTACTCTAGGGTGGTGGAGGACGTGGAGGACCGATATCTCATCATCAACTGTGTTATTGATAACTGTCCTTACACGATTGTAAATGTATATGCTCCCAATATACACCAACTACGGTTTATGCGTAAACTATGTTCAAAAATGAACGAACTTGAAAGTGGGTAGACTGATCATGTCTGGTGATTTCAATCTGGTAGCAAACCATGCCATGGACTCCTCATCCAGGACTAAATCTAACTTGCTTCTCTTGCTGCCCTCCTGCATTCTGAAGGACTCCATGATGTATGGCGCTACCAACATGCGGAAGAGAGAGATTACTCTTTCTTCTCTGCATGTCATAACACCTATTCCAGGATAGACATGTTCCTAGTAGATTCCCTTACTTTACCACTTCACGTTGACACTTCCATATCCCCTATTACGTGGTCAGACCACGCTGCCATCCATATGACTATTTCCACTAGCCCATCTACCCCGTCCTCCTTTATTTGGCGCTGTAACAATTCTATTCTATCTGACCCCGCGTCTTTAACCCACCTGCAAACTTGCATGTGTGATTTCTTCCAATCAAACGATACCTCAGAGACTACTCCTTCCATCTTATGGAAACATGCACAAAGCATATATCAGAGGCCTCCTTATCCAGCTGGG